>NC_047669.1:11925970-12557058 GCF_011762505.2 Arvicanthis niloticus | reverse complement strand
AGCTGAAACTCAACATCTTTTTTATACTTAATCCTTTGACCAAAAAAGTATAAGAGGAAAAAAAAGGAAAGAAAGGAAGGAAGGAAGGAAGGAAGGAAGGAAGGAAGGAAGGAAGGAAGGAAGGAAGGAAGGAAATAAGAGTCTGAAGCAAGCTTCTGAACTTCCCTTTCAAACCCACCTTCTCAGATGCTGTATGACTCTGGTCAAAACCTTGTGTTTTCCTGATTTTTTTTCTTGCCTAGGCAATAAATCTCAGGCTTTATGAATATATGCTTGCTGGTTTATGGAGCATTCTGACTTGAGCCAATTAAAACAATTTTCACAATAGAATTATTTACTGTTTCATATGTCAATTTAGACACCAAGTACAACTGTGTTTATTTTTTAAAAAAAGATGAATAAACTCTATCAAGATAGCTTCTTTAATGAGTCCACTTTGTCTTTTATTCAAGGAAGTCTTAAATGAAATTCAAGCCTAAAATTTAAGAGGGATAATAAGTTAAATATCTGATCATTTTGACCACAGTCATGACCTTTCCCAGAACACTAGAATCTGTTAAGAAACTGGGAAGAAAATATAAAATTACATATCCCTCCAACAGTAGCATTTAAAGTGAGAATTGCCAGGCCCCAGATCTGGGAGGAATGGGAAAGGACTGTGATTGGGGTGCATTGTATGACATTCCCAAATAATTAATAAAAATATTATGTTGAGGGAAAAATATCTGTGGTCTCCTTTGCTTCTGTTAAACATCTTTGAGACAGTCGTGACTATACACACACCTTTATGAACAGAAATACTTAATGCAACAGTAACATGTTCATAAAGGAAAATGCAAGTTAATAAAATAGAGAATGAAGCACAACAAGACATCAGTAGTCTTCTGTAGTCAGGATTTTGACTCTCAATACAGTAGGGTTAAGGACAAGTCACATTTCCCTTTCTGAGTCTTGTTGTGAGTTGGAAGCTGATTTATTTCTCCTTCTGAACTTTCTGAATATGTTTGTATATTTGATAAAAATTATATGACCTCTACTACCCTTCTTTAGTTTTTTAGGCTTTGTGACATTTAGTTATGTCAGTAACTAGGAGAAATATGAATGCCTGATCATGACACACACAACAGCTCCTAAGCAGCTGGGAACTGCAGCTCTAAGGCCTCTGACACCCTCCTCCGTCACCCTGTTCCCCAGTTCACACGCATACTTACATGCACACAGATATATACATACGCAAATAATAACATCTTTTAAAAAAGGATACACGAGAAAAGATTTCCATGCTGTATGACATTACCCAATTAACACATATTCAAAGCTTGATACATATTTTATACTTTTTTATAATTTTATTTAATCTAGACAGTAATGTGTTTTGAGCAAACTCGAGAGACATAAATGTAATTATAGGACAGAAAGAACAGACTTAATCAGGTCATCAAGTCAAGAACTGCTAGCGAATTGGAACAAACAGAAGAAAGAAAGCTTCAGAGCACAGTTGAGTCTCAGGAAGCTTTATGTGTGTTGTCAAAGCCTTTCTGCCCCCAGAATATTTCCTATGTGCTCTGGCTGCTTTGCAAGTCCTCGTCTAGTCCAGTGGTTCTCAACCCTCCCAATGCTGCAAAACTTCAATACAGTTCTTCACGTTGTGATGAACCCCGCTACCATAAATTTATTTTCTCAATGCTACATCATAATTGTAATTTTGCTTACTGTTATGAATCGTAATGTGAATATCTGATATAGAGGATATCTGATCCAGGACCCCTGTAAAAGAGTCATTCAACCTCCAAAGGTGTCAGAACCCACAGGTTGAGAACCGCTGCCTCAGTGTCTATGATTCACTGAACTTTTAAGTTCTTTGAACTGACATCTGAGTGGAAAGCTTAAGCCAGTTTTCAATTCTGCTTTTTTTTTTTTTTTCAGATGAAATAAATGCAGCTCCTGAACTAGTTTTTCTAATGAGTTAAGCAAATCTCTTCAATCTGCTCAGAACTTGTCACCTAACCCTTCCTACACGCCCTGTCTTCAGTGCCACCACTTACTTAGACAGACCTTGTTCGTGCAGTTGTAGCCAATGAGGGACACAGACCCCATGTTCCAGAAGCAAATCAGATGATCTCTGAGCCTGCTTGGTCAGCATTTGATCTTTCCAGACCAACACAAACACACATACATAGAAACCTTGCAGAAGTGAAGGATGTTCCTTGCGACTTCATTTCTTTCTGTGTTCTATCCTCTGCATTTGGCCTGCACTTCCATACTTCTGGAAGCAAGAAAGGCGATGTGGCCTTTGCTCCTAGTAAGAGGCCAAAATACAGCAACAGCTTCAGGAGAAAGCAAGTCTCTCCAGGAGAGAGCTTGGTGGAAAGTGTGTGACAGTCAATTTTAGGACACTAGACTTTGTAAGATAGAAGGAACTTTCTAAGATGTTTTCCATATCCTCTCCCTGTCCCTGTCCCTGTCCCTGTCCCTGTCCCTGCCCTTCTCCTTCTCCCTGTCCCTGTCTCTATCCCTGTGCCTCTCCCTCTACTCTTCCCCTCTCCTTCTTCCCCTCTCCTTCTCCTCCTCCCCCTCTCTCTCTCTCTTTCTCTCTCTCTTTCTTTTTTTCTCTCCTCCCCCTGTCACACATACACACACACACACACACACACACACACACACACACACAGAATTAGAATTTTCAAAAGGCCTCAGTTCTTTTTAGACCCATGTTAATTATCTGTTTTACTCAGTGACTCACAATTCTAAAACACAGTTATTGGCAGTGTAGAAAGCCGAGGCAATTACTATTTTCAATCAGCACAGCACACTGAGTTTATCTTCTATAGCGACAAAGCAAGGGCATGCTGAAGGAGTGAGTTTATAACGAAGGAATTACTCATACAAGGCCAGAGGACTATGTCCAGAAAGAAGTATGTTTTAAGCACACAAAGTAGCTCCAAGCTGAATGGAAAGAATGCATCCTTTTAATTACAAGCTTTATAAGACAAGATAGAGTCTTTTTAGGAAGGCCTCCTCTCCCTCTTCCTGAGCTAGGACATATGCTCTGTCAGTGCTTTCTCTGAGTTAACATTTATTTATTCCCTGAATATGTTTTCCTTTCGAGCCAACTTCCTGACTTCTTTCTGCTCCCCTGGCTCTCCCAAGAGTCCTCTAGGCCTCCCAAGAGTCTCTGCTAAGGCGTGAGCCAAAGACTGTTCCCCAGAATGAGAAATCGCAGCTTCCATTATTACCTAGTCAGCTGCCCCTCCTTTCCACTCATCTCAAATCTCAAAGCTGCACCACAGAATTAAAAACATAGCTTGAGGCACTGAATGGAGATTTATGAGGAAGCACAGATATTAACTCTTACTCTAAACGCAGGGCGTGTGCTTGTAAGTACTGGTGAGCAAACACAGGGAGGCCACAGGAGGGATGGGGGCAGGACAGAGCAGCTCAGAACAGCAGGGCTTATTTTCTTCCTGTCTCCTTTCTCCTACCTCACAGCTTTCATTGTTAAGAGGCCGATCTTCTAGACCCACTGAAATGTTACTCCTTTGCTTATTTAATCTGGACAAAAGCAGGGGCCGAGTTGGCATCGTGGTGGGTATTCAAGTCTCCCTTGTTCATTGAATGACCTCAGATGAAATATTTTCCATGACAGGAACCCAAAAGACGCTGGCACAGAGTCAGACAATGAGATCTGCAGAATGTGTTTACATTCTCTCGGTGTCCCTAGGCTGTTCCAAGCCCATAGGCAGGTGCTGCCTTTATCTACTCTCTTTGCTCACCTGGCTCCCTCCCAGAAGTTTCCAGGGCCTTGGGCTCTGTGAGATTAACCATTTGCTGGCATGGGCAACCAAGAAACTTTGTAGGTTACATTAAAGGAGGGAAAAGTTAGTGACAAACTCAGAGGCGCTGCAGCTTCCATAAGCAGAGTCTTGGAGACTTTGTGATTCCATGGAGAACCTCCCAGGACTCTAGTATCCTGACAGATGGCTATCTTACTTGATGACTTGAACAGATAACTTCTCTCCAGGTGTCCATCTATAAAACCACAGAGATGATGATAGATTTTCTCTGGGGGGGGGGGGGGTGTTCTCTGTTTTCCTTCTAAAAAAGGACCTGTGCAGAAAGTCCAAATTTTGTGTTGCATCTGCTAAACGAAATGTCAAACAAAAATGGACACTTAATGGGCTAAAAAGGGCCTCAGGCAATTGCTGAGACCTTACCTGAAGGTGGTCTTTAACTGTAGGCATACAGACATCAAGGTATTAAATCCAAGGCATAAACCAAATAAATTGAGAGTGAATTGTTACAAAAGGGTTCCCCAAGGAGGTTGTATGTGTCCCTCACTGTTTGGTCCTGAAGGTTCTTACAAAGGTTCTATCTGCCTCAGAAGAATGGTTTCTGACCAGTGAAGTCCATGCCTGAGGGGAAGAAGACTAAGTCCCCCACCAAGGATTTACCCCAAGTTTTTATGATTCATAGTGTTAAAATGTGCCTTTAAATGAGATTGTTAAATCACACCAGTATTGAAATGCTACATTTTAGGATAATAAGCTTCCTAGACTGGCAATCAGCTAAACTGAGGTTCAATCTTACAATAACTGTCTTTGTGGCTTGGACTTGGGTACACTTCTGAGTCACTATTTCTCTTCTTATAAGATAATGGTAACTCTACATTAGATCAGCTCTGGGGGAGTTCTAACGTCCAGCACTTCTGACCCACCAGAAGCGAAGGGTTTCCTACTTTTACATTCTGTTTAAATGACATGGAAGTATTATTTGTTTTTTTATTCAGAACTTATGAGAATAGTTTTTATAAGAAAGTTATTCTAAAAATCATCCACGTATTGTCTTAGATTATGCTAAAAATAAAACTAATTCTTCAACGACTTAATAAAAGTGGTTCCAGTCCCCACATGTTTTGGCCAAGAAAGGATTTACTGTTCATCACTTATGTCCCATTACCTAGAGACTGGACTCTGTAAGGCTCCCCTGATTATACTGAAAACTCACAGGAACTCCATGCTCTTTGGCACTTCTCTCTATGAAAGTAGCTGCCAACTACCAGGAGAGATGATTTCTCCAGAGTCTAAGTGATCTTCAACTGCTAAGTTTATTGGTTGTGTGTCCTCACACCATCCCACTGCAGTTTCTCGTCGTTATCAACACGTTACTCCTGACTGTCATCTCTCTTCTTCTACCTTTACTTTTTAGAAACTATTAACAGGGAACTTAGGTACTATTACTATTTGTCACAGGCAAGTGGTTAAATAAAAATACCCCTCTTCTCAGGCCATATTTTCTAATGAAAATGTATGTTTCACAGGGAAAAGCTGAGTTTCTCTGGTGCCATTTAAGTGGAGATCTAATTCAACTGACACTAATGTTAAAAGACAAAACTTTCAATTCTTTTAGAGTCGAGCATTTACGCAGCCTATCTTGGAGTCTGTATCTGTCGTGCTAGCATTAAAAATGATGCCTGGGATTAGAGATAGCTAAGAAGATGAAGTGCTTCAAGCTGAAACCATGAAGCCCTGGCTTTGGATTCCCCAGAAGCCATTGAAAAAGCTGACTGTGGCCACGTAATTCTGTAGTCATAGAGTCATGGGCACAGAGACAGGAGGACCCCTGGAGCTTTTTGGCCATCTACTCTTCCCAAATTAGTGAGATCCAGGATCATTGGAAGACTGTCTCAAAACGTAGGGTGCAATGTGAGAAAGGAAGACAACGGACATCAATCTCTGTCTTTCACATGCTTGAGTAACACATGTACCATCCATAAACACATCTTAGACATACACCACAAAGACACAGACAGACAGACAGACAGACAGACAGACAGACACACACACACACACACATCTTTCTACTAATGGGACTGGCATGAAATATTATCACTTTTATAGTCATTCTCTGGCAAAACCTGACATTGTCATTCTCTGGACAACAAGCTTGGCATCCCGTAAGGCCTTCAAATGTTACTCCCATAATATGTAACTATTACCTCAAGTAGAAATTCATATTTGCTAACCTGCTTTCATAAGAACAAGAGAGATTTCTCTGGGTTGTACTGTGATGTGAATTCAGAGAAAGCAGCAAGCTCGGACAGTGCAGTGTGTGAAAGAAGGTTCCAGTCATTCACTACCTATTTACCGAGGGCAAAATTCATACTAAATCCTAGGTAAGTACTTTGAAAGCTGAATATTTCCCAAGAAACCCATACTAGGATCTATAAAAGAGGTGGCCTCTTATCTGGTGGTTGACTGAAAGACAGAAAAACTGAGAAAGTAATTTTTAAAATATATAACATCAAGTTAATTGAAGATAAAGGAACCCAGGAAGGCTATAGAAGAAAAAAATGCACTATAAGCTGTGATTTGGGCCTTTATGTGACAATATTTATTTCTAGTTGGGGTATTTTTGAACAAACTGATGGAGGGAAGCAGGCCAGAAGAATTTGAGAAGCCTAAAGAAGTTGTGACAGGAAGTTAGGGGTGGTAGTGAGCAAGACAATGAATTGTCTAATGAAGCCTAATGCTAACATAGAAGCCTCAGTGGGGAGTGGTTTAATTAAAGGAGGAAACTTGTCTCTGGCTGCCAAACTGAAAACTGTAGAATGAAGAGGCATTGTGTTCACAGAGGTGAGTGGGAAACACCACCAAGCCAGATGTCCTCCTTGGTTCTCAGCCATGAGTGGGGCTGAGCTTCTCCATCTGTCAGCCTCCTGCCGAGTGGATTCAAGAAGATAAAGGAGACAGAGACAGAGCATTACATCAAAGTTTGGGTGGTAGCAGTGGTGATGAACACAGCAAGAAAGCATTAAAAGATACATAACAAGCTAAGTAGCAGGCGTTCTCTTTTAAATCAGGATAAGTGATAACTTTTCTCTAAGATACACTGCATGAGTTAAAATACGAGGTTTTGAGTTACATTCCTGCGGGACATTCAATATTTGCTAGTTAGACTGTGTCCTGGAGAACACAAAACACTTTTACATGCTTAATCCCACTCTCCCTTGTAAAGTTGCCATTATTTCAAAGAGATCATATGAAACACATAAGACACAGACCCACAGGAATTAATGCCTGAATTTTCTAAGCTGAGGTGACAGTCACTTCATTTTTTCAGTCCACAGATATGAGCTGAGTCTAAATAGCTAACTGGGGGACACTTGAGGGAAAAGTTATCTATTCCTAGTAATGTCTGGAGCTGGACTATATCTAAAGTGGTGGGAAAGCAAAGCCACTTGCAGGGATCCATAGCCAGTATGGTCAGTTCTAGTCTTTCTACTTTCAAACTGGAAAGCAAGCTTGCCTGGTCATAGCATCTTCTTGCTAGACCATTGTCCTGGCATTGAACCTGAAGCAGAGAAAATCATTTTTTAAAAAATACTAGAAAGTTATCACTCTTGGTATAACTAGGGCATTATTTTTCTTCATTCAAAAAGTGCTCCAATGGATTTACATTGTTTTAGCGTGGAGATAAGATCATGCATGTTTAAGAAACAGGTATCATAAGGAAAAGACTCTCAGGCAAGGGGATAACACCATCCTTAAATTTCACAGAAAGCTCTCAAGGTAGGTTTCCATCCTCTGTTCTACATACAATAAAACTGAGGTCCAAAGCCTTCCCAGAAGCAAGTTCAGGAACTGATGCCAGAAATAGATTTTATAGCTGCTAATAATTCCATGGTCTCCCATGGCCAAACAAGACAATGAAGATTGGAGCCACCCATCCCAACGAGGAGTTCATCCCCACCTCCAAGCAGATAAAAATCAGTAGTCTGAGAGTGCCCAGTCTTATTGGTAGCCATTCTTTTCCTGAACCCGACTGAGCCGCTGCCTTTTAAAATCTAGTAGGGTTTTGTTTTGTTTGTTACGGATTTGTTTTTAACCACCAAATGTTAAAACTCTTGATTCAACTAGGGCATTATTTTTCTTTATTCACTCTTACTCCACAGGGCCTATATTGTTCTAGTATGGAAATAATAACTATGTGTTTAAGGGATAAACATCACCATGAGGCAAAGACTAACCACCAACTGAGATTAATCCAGACAAAATCAGAAATGGGCAAAGAGCCATCCGGTTGCCCATGAACTTTTGAAATGACCTTCTTGGCCTAAAGTTCAAGACATTTGGACTGCAGTTCTGCCATACATAGCTCCTCAGAGCTGCAAACAAATGCTTCAGCTTTCTGAGGTGGTCTTATACTATCTATGAGCATTTCAATAACATTTCACTAACATATCATACAATTATCTTATTAGGTGACCAAAGGAACTCTGGTATCTAAGTCATTTCCACTGCTCCTATGTCCCCATCTTCTAATACCTAACCCAATGCTTTTAAAAAATAGTGCACCTGTAGTCCGTACTCTATAAGGTTATAATTTACATTTAATTGAAAAGGTTCATTCCTCAGACTAGAGAGATCTGGTTGCTCTTGTTTTTAATCTTTTATTAACCCATCATTCTAAATTTCGTAGATGCTTTATGACTATTAAGATGAACAAGAGAAACCCTATGTCAAATTTGAGGTTTACAAACAGTTGGAGCTTTAGAGAAATGCCTGGGTGAATCCTGTGTGTACATTGATTTGAGTGTAATTTTCTATAGTTGCTCACATAAACACTGGCCATTTCTGTGCCAAAGGGTTGCCGGACAGAAAAAGAAGAGCAATAGCTCTATGCCAGGCTACAAGGAAAAAAAGCCATACAATTAAGGAAGCATCTTGTGACAACTGTCTTTATTATGAATTGGTTGGAACATTAGGTGAATCACATGAGTCTAGGATTCAGGTTAGTTTTCATCTTCCATCTGAAAAATGAACTTACTTTTGCGTACACCAAATATGCAAGCTTCAACATGTATATACTATCTAGGTTAAAAGTGGGTCATAACTTCTGAGGGAAAAAAAAATTCCAAATCTAATATTTCCATTTTCTTTCCATAGAAACTGAAAGTAACTGGTGTGGAATCCACACAGGGGCAGTTAGAAGAACGGGGACCAGGGTCCTCTGGACTCAGGCCGAACACCCTTTGGGGAGCATGGGGAAGCCAAGGAGAGTGTGGACTTCAATGCTCAGCCTATAGACCAGAAGCCTAATCTCTCCATGTACTTCCCTGTGGATAATGTTCCCTGTGGATAATGTTCCCTGTGGATAATGTTTCCACAGCCAAAACCAAGTTTACTTTTCCTGCTTTGGGGAAATTAGAATGCAACAAGCTTTAATGAGTTCGTATGAGATACATATTTTCCTCTTTCAATTTGTTTGTGGTATTTCATGCATATAGTGTGGGAAGAGCAAAACTGTTCATCTCTATGTTTTTTAAGATTTGTTTCATTGTATGAGTGTTTCACCTATGGCACAGGCATCATGTCTATGCCTGGTGCCTGAAGAGGTTAGAAGAGGGCATCAGATCCCTTGGACCTAGAGTTCAGGGTGCTTGTGAGCTGCCATGTGAGCATTGAGAACCAAATCTAACTCTTCTGCACGAATAGCAAGTACTCCTCAGCACTGAATCCTGTCTCCACCCTGCCATCTCTTATGTCTAACACAGATGCAGTCTACACTCAACATTTTCTCTTGGTTGGTTATGGTCAACCAGAGCCATTTTAGTTGTCCTGCAAGAATGGCATGGCTCACAGCCTGTTCCCTCCTTACCAAAGAAATGGCATTCTACCATATACAGATAAAATTCATTTAACAAATATTCCCTTATTCTTATAAGGTACTCTGATATAATGAAAAAAAAGTTATGGTTCAGGGAATAGCAGATTATATTACATTATCCATTACTACAATACACATGACTATTTGACCTTGGAAACGCCACTATGGAGTCACATTCCATTTGCACATTTATCTGTTTAGCTGACCCGCCCATAAGCCTCTATATAGAATGCTGCCTACCACTTATTGTAGGTTTGGAGCTACCCATTAGTAGAACTGAAAGGTAAACATGAAGTCACTGAGAACTCCATGTTCTCATACCAATTCAGAAATGCATGGGGTAGAAAGGAGGAAGAAAGTGAGCCAAAAAGAAAAAAAAAAATACTAAGCTATGTCCAAAAAAGAGTCAAGAAATTCTAGACATTTCCTGAAATAAAAATGATTCACCCACATTCCATAGCACGTTTTTGCTTTGGGGGAAGTGAGCTAAAGTTTCCTGGGGCTTTTGATGTATCATTGTGATACAACAGCATGGCCTTGTGTATACAATCTTGAGACTTTGGTATCTCTTGACCAGTTGAGCTTTGCGTTTCTCCCCAGATCCAAAGCAACAGAACAGAAAGAAAGATGGATCCTCTCAAGTCGTTTTTTCCAGTCCTAGTGTTCGATCCTCAGTGGGGCAGGTTTTGTCTTCATGGATTAGATAGAACTAACAATGTATGCTTCTATGCTTCATCACTGGGTTAATCTTCAAAAGAGCACGTTTTAGTCATCCCTCAGGCCCAAGTATACATCCAATGACATCAAAATATTCTCTCAGTTGGAGAGAACTATCAAAGAGCTCACATAGGCCTGGAAAGTCAATGCGGGGCCTTTGGGGCAGGGAATTTTGGAATCTCAAGGCAGAATGAGCATAGTCTAGAGCAGTGGTTCTCAACCTGTGGGCGGAAACAGCTCACAAGCACCCTGAACTCTAGGTCCAAGGGATCTGATGCCCTCTTCTAACCTCTTCAGGCACCAGGCATAGACATGATGCCCATTCCATAGGTGAAACACTCATACAATGAAACAAATCTTTTAAAAATAGAGATGAACAGTTCAATATGTTACATGGTAAGTAGCATCACCATTGCGTAGCAAAATTACAGTTATGAAGTAGCAACACGAACAAATTCATGGCTGAGGGTTCCTAAGACTCTAGGGGGAAATGTGACTTGAGGGTTGAGAACTGCTAGCCTAGAGCAATGCTTAACTAACTTCAATATGTATTAAGATCAGGCAAGACCTGTTAACCAGTAGTTTCTTATATAGATCTGAAGTTTGTGGCTCTGTATATCTAAGTTCCTAGGTATCCTGTTGCTACTAGACCTAAGAACAAATAGCTGGCTGGGAAAATTTGGGATTAGGATTAGTCAATCCCCTTTTCCCTAAGAGCTCTTATTCGGATTGACACAGTGAAGTGAGCGCAAAGCAGTGCTGTGGGAAATGTAAGCGTAGGGCATAGGTCTTCATTGAACAGTGAAAGTGACCAGGGGTTTTATCTGATTGGAGGACATGAGTCTCAGAAGAAGGTTCTAGCAATGATCCAAGGTTAACGTCAGTCTAAAACCACAATCGAAATAAACATCCTACCATAGAGTGGATGTATTGAACTTAATCTCTCCTCAAACTAATGTTTTATTTATAAAACAAGCTAGTTCTGTGATTGAAAAGTCACTTAAAGGTCAAACTGAAACAATTATTTATGATAGATTCTCTCTACATTCAGGTGTGTGTTTGTGTGTATATATGTGTAGGAGTGTATGCATGTGTGTATATGTGTATGTATGTGTACATGTGTGTGCATGTGTATGTGTGTATGGGTGTGTGTGTCTGTGGAGGGGGCAGTGGTGTGTGTGTGTGTGTGTTGTGTTATTTACTTATTTTAGAAGATACTAGTCACAAACACTTCATTATTTCAACTCCTCCTCATTTAAGAAGGAAAAATTCCCTGGCCAGCCAGGCTTTTCTTGTCTGTATGTGGTTTAGTTCCCCCAATGTCCTTATTAAGATACATGATCAAGAAAGAAAAACAATACTGTGACAGTGAGCCCATCACTGGGACTATGCCATGGCAACCTCCCCCTTCTTCTGTAGGCAGAGTACCTACCTTTTAGCCAACATCAACAGTTATTGTGTTGGTGACTTGCCACACTGAGGCTCACCTGGAGTTCACCCTCAAATAACAGTTTCTAACTTCTGTTCTTCCTACTCCCAGATGGGATTTCTTACAGCAAAAGTAAGTGTACCAGCAACAGGGGGGATTTCTGAGTCTCTGTCCCACCTGCTGCTGCAAAGTCCATTGTGAAAAGTTGATTTTTCTAATTGACTTTGGGAGGCATTAGGCATGGAAAATGTACCTCATAGCTTAATTCCACATTTGGCAGCTGATCTTTCATAAGGAAGCTTTTGATGAGAAACTTTAAGGCAGAACAAACAAACCATCCTGATGACTTATTTAGGCTAAGTGCTCAAGGCAAAAGCAAAAGCACCGAATGTTGTAAAGTCTCGGGAAGACAGGCTCTTAGCTAACATCATGAAGTGTACCAGCATTTTAGAAACGTCCCTGAACTGAGAAGTGTGATCTCTATTGGGTTCACAAGTACATACCTTGGTGAATGCTTAAGAAATGGCTTCCATGTTCAAAGACCAAATGATGCTATCACTAAAAATGAAGATAAATAAGCCAACTTTTTACATCATCATTAGAAAGTGGCTGAACAATTCAATGCCTGGCAAATTAACCTATGTGTATTTTAAGTGTCATCCAAGTGTGGTACCAGCCAAGAAGGCAATGTTTGAGGACGGCTGTTAATTAATCCTGCATCATGCCTAAAGCGGACCTTTGAGAAGACTTGATCATTTACATTTGAAGTCCCCAGAACATACTCTGGATACAAATGAAATCTTTTTTCACACTATGTCTCATGTATTTGTACAGAAAGCAAAGACTGATAATAATGAGTTTAGGATATCAAAGCAGATTCTTGGTAAGAGAGGATTGGTCAAAGGCACTGTTGTGTCTCTGTTTTTAACAGAGGTATAAACAGAAGTTCAGGTCAAGAAAGTGTTGAATATAATAATAAAGAAAACCGTGCAAAGAACAAACTTATTCAACAAAGTGTACTGAATGGGACCATGCACAAAATACTAGTCTAGGTGGCATGCACCATGGGTGAACAAGGAAATTCCTCTGTGTTCAGGTTGCTGAGCGTCTACTAGAAGGAATGTTCTAAGAAAGACAGAAGGAGAAAAGCCACAAGAGGAGACACAAATGCCAAGGAAGGGAAGGTTATACAGCTGGGCTTGATCAGTCCACCCTGAAAAAATTTGCAGTTAATTCGAATGCTAAAGGATACGAAGTGGCCATTGAAGAATTAAAAGACTGCTACAGCTAATAGGAGCAATACATGAAACCTAGTATTGAAGTTTCCTACCTGGAAAGAAAAATGAGCTTTCTTTTTAAGCTAGAAATATTTAATAACCAGCACCTTCCAACCACCACCCCCCATGCCAACCCTGCCCCAGTCAACTGGAGTAGTATAGGAAATGGGATGGTTGAGAAGAGTAAGCATTCACATTCTGTCTGGATGCATTATATTTACAGAAGCAACGATTCTGTGGTGAGTGACGGCCTGGAATGATAAGACACAGTGACTATTTATTAACCAGGTGCTTTATCATTGCTGTCTACATATCTCACAGCAATTTATGTATCAGACATTGTTTTCTATATTTAACAAAGAGATTAAAGTTCACAGAATCTACTTTAAATTGCTGAAGTATTTATTGTCTTTGGTCTGCTGGACCTCAAGGCTTATATTTCCCCCTTAGGAAATATAATTTATCATCTGTCTGGAGGGAGAAGGAGTTGGATGCTAGGAGGAGGGTGTTGTAATTTTAGCTGTATTTTCAAACCAAGCTTCCTACAGGAGTCTTGTAGAGTGCAGAATGATTCAATGGTTTCAGTTTATCATTCCAGGTCCATCAATCCTTCGGTCATTTTCTTCCACATGAGGAATAAAGGAAGCCCCATGGGTGAATATAGCTATTTCATGTGTCATGTAGAGACATTAAGCCACCAGTGTAGTTATTGTATGCAGATCTTTCTTTTCTTACCCAGCTCCAGAGATTATTGCTGCAGGTGTATGTGGTGACTAATTGTCTTCGTCGTTCTTCTCAGAACATAAATGTCACCTGAAATGCCCATGCTCCATGGACATCATGGGCTGAGAAAGGTAAACTGGTGGATTCTCCAGTTTTCTGCCTCCTCTTTTCTTTCTTCTTCACATCCCACATAGCATAGTCCAAAAAAATTGTAAAGCTTTGTACAAAAGCTAGTGAATGTTCCAGTGTGGCTTAGACTTATAGAATAAGTCAACCAAAAGGTTCGAGTCAGGAAACTGGGGGTTGGGGGTTAAAGACCAGTTTAAGAAAGTTATCTTGTCTTGTAACGTTATTCTACAAACAAAAGAGGACAAGGAAAGAGTTTTCCTGAGGAAAGAAAGATGAACGTGACCAGGATTTTGAATTCTGAAGATTAAGTGGCAGAATTCAACAGGCAGGGTCGATTTCAGAGTGTAAACTAAGGAAGACCAAGCAGCAAGCAGCCTCTGCATGGAGTGTAAGGGCCTGGATTGGGAAGGTGACAGTAACACAAGGGACAGACTTCAGAGTCAAAGACAACAGGCTCTTCATTGTCAGCTGGGACTAGCCTTGAAAAACCACATCATAGACTCTTCTGGCTGACCCATGAGGCAGCTGCTCTCTGAAAGTAAGAAAAAGAGGGCTGTTCCCTAACCAGAGCAGTCACTTCTGAGTTAAAATTACATTCATAGACAGAGCAGTCACTTCTGAACATTTGGGTGAGAAAAGGGATCTACTCCCATGCCTGCTAAACTAGAGGATTCTGTGGTATTGCAAGCCCATCCCTGATGCCTGAGCTTCCTTTCTTGTCCCTCCTTCCCCACCTTTCTCTGCCAAACCCCTTCAAGGTGAAAGAGCACTTTAGTTATCTAAGGTCCAGGTCAGGAAGCCTTCAATTTGAAGTTCATCAGAAAGGAAGACAGTGGCTTGCCCCTTGGGGAATGTTTCCATCAGTTTGTGGAGGTGGAGATAGGAGCTGAGGACTTCCCTTCCCAACAGACCCAGCCTGCAACTTGTCAAGTTTGGCAGGGAAGTTAAGCACCCTGCCAGAGCAGCCAGCCCATCACCTCACTTAAAACCTGGGGAGCAACAAAGCAGATATGGGTGGTACACAATCTCTCCCCATAGTCTGGCAATCCTCTGAAGGAATTCCTGACGAATAACATAAACCAATTACAGAGGAAGTAGACTCTAAAATAGAGGCTTCAGCTCCTACTAGGTGGAGTGATCTTAACAAGGCCAAGATAAGCAGATGGGGGATCTTAAAATTCTTGCATCCCAACCTGTCTTGGAATGCAGCATTACAATGTAGAGACCCTCTTCTTTGTCCCCTGACTTCTGCGATCAAGCCCTGGAAACGGTTCTTTGCACAATTTCTCCTAGGATAATCAAAACAAGTGTCTGCTGGTTGACATGCAGCATTTCATTAGAAAGTATGTGAGAACCACTCATCAAATGACACCTGGGAAAGAACTGAGAACTGGGGATAATATGTCACCTTTAAGGCTTTGCTTAAATGCTTTTGCAAATTGTATGGCTTATTCTATATAGAATATAGAGCTAGTCCATAAACTTCTCTTGCTCTGACTGCTGAAATTAGAGCCACTCCTTTAAGATCTGTTACAGGCCGCAGGTCAGTCCTTAAATTGCATTAATTCTTTATAAATCTCTCAAAGGTCAAAGAGCTGTGAACTCTTGTTATTTCCTTTTCAAGGTTTATTTCTAGTGTATGTGTATGAGTGCTTTGCCCACATGTATATATCGAACCAGACATGAGTCTGGTGCCCATGGAGGTGATAGGTCCCTTGGGATTGGAGTTGTGAACCACCATGTAGGTGCTGGAAACTGAGCCAAGGTCCTCTTCGAGAGCAACAAATGCTCTAACCACTGAACCATCTCTCCAGCCTCATTATCACTTTCAAATCAAGAAAAATCAGGGAGGCACAAGGACACTTCCAAAATTGCCAAAGTAAGTGGAAACACAGATACAAAGTCGAATTGTAGTGCAGTATGCTTGTTAACCCAATATAGCTGCTCTTTTCACATGAAGCTTAATGGGTAGTGGGGTGGGGAGACTAGCTCAAGTAGGTATAAAAAGGAAGCCAAAAAGAGAGTCACATCCAATTCCATCACACAGAGATAATCAGTTTTACTGTTTGCTTAAATCCTGCAATCACTTGAGTTTTAACGGCTGGCCTCAAACTCACAGAGATCCTCCTGCCTCTGTCTCTGCCTCCCAAGCACTGGGATTAAAGACATGGACCACAATGCCCAACTAGAAAGTTTTAAGCAGGTTGCATCTTTTCTCTCATACTCGAGGCAGAACATGAAGGATATTCTTGCATCTCTGCCAAGTGAATTCAAGGAGGAGTTACCAAGTCCCACCCCTGCTTGCATGCTTCTTATCTCGGAGAGAACTCGAAATAGGCCACATGTGTGGCCCTGTGGCCTATCTTTGTAACAATCAGCTGAAGGGGGATATGAAGAGTAGACCAGAACTCTTCAGGGTCTCTTCTAAGGAGAGTCTTCCCCAATCATCAGGTGCATTCTGTAACTATGACCAAAAAGCAGTGCCCCAGCTTCTCCATCTCCATTCCAACTGGCAGTCATGACTTGTGCCTGCTTAACATTCAAGGTTGCTTTCAGAAGTTAATGCAGAAAATACTTGGAAAAGCCATTTGAAGTAAACAAAGCATTGCAAAAACAAACGATAGTTATCAGATTCTGTTTTCATAATAACAGGCCAGCCCCTAGGGGGGAAAAAATCTTCTAAGAAGTTGCAAAGATGCTGTTACTAAATCACAAATCAGTCTCAAACAACAGCAAAATGCTACTATTGCTCCTATAATCATGTCCTATCTTTTTACTGATGCAGAGCAAGCTCAGGAGTAGTGATCATGAAATAAGGATGGCCATACCACTTAGCTACCATGTTTATGAGACCTTGTAAATACCCTGCATGGATTCCCCACTGATTTTTCACATAGCAACCTAGTGAAGAGACACACTACTGTTTCCATCTCACAGGTAAGGAAACCATTGTGATACATAAGGCATCTACAGAAGTAATTAAATCACCGCATTTGGTTCTCATATTGCCATTATTATTTCTGCTTTGTTGGATGATGGAAGTATAGTGCAGACTTGTAGAAGTTAATAAATGATTAGTAATTGTCCTCCTAGGTTTTTCCAACTCAACTGTCCTGGTATTCATTCACAAGATGCCAGAAAATTTACCAGTACCCCAACATCAGGTCTCATCCTCACAATTGTAAAAAAGGATATTCTGATTTTGTCCCAGCCTATTTCCCGAGACTCATTTTGGACTTACAAAAGCTCACCATAAACATGATTGTATCTGCCCTGAAATTATGTGGGAGATATTTTTTATTTACAAAATTTTATTCCTTCTGTAGGAAACTAACAGTCAATAGATAAATATTCATTTAATTGCTGGTTTCATTAATAGCAAATATGTCTATTTGTTTGTTCTCTTTATTCCTAACAAAGCTTAAGAAAATATTTTCTACATTAAGGTCTTCAAGGGAAGATGTCTTCAAGTTATCTTTCTTCTCTTTGTCACCCACTGTCAATCCCTCAGCAACCCTTGGATTGCACGGCATGAATGAATATGTAATGGGGACATGATTAAATGATTCATAAGAGGCAGAAAGGGAGGGACTATAATTCCACTGTGACAGAGGAAAGATGAGACACATATGGGAACATCGGCATGTCTGATTTAATAAGGTTATAAATTATGTAACTGGAATCCAAGAATGGAAAAACTAGAAAAGTAGGTTGGATCCATATTGCAAAAGTCTTGTACATCAAGCTATAAAGTTGCACATTAATGTTTCTCACACTTCGGACACTGGAATATTCCCACCGCTATAGGACCTGTGTTACTCGGCATAGACACAAGACTCAGTTGCAATCTCTAATTTTGTCACTAAGATTGTGTTTTTTAAATTCAACTGTACTTAAACTAGAGGATCTAAACACAAAAAGAACCTTCCAAAATGTTAACATAACAATCAAAAATGTAGGCTCTGGGTGCATACACTGTTCTTACCCTCCCGTTTCTCACAGCTGCTATGGCAATTCTGTTACCTGAGATAGTCTGTAATCCAGTTTGTGGACTCTAAGTCGATAATGAGGCATCACTAAAAACTTCTGAGCACAGAGATGAGACGATCAGGCGGTATTTTAAGAAGATAATCTGATTGTGTTAAATTGAATGGATATGAAGCCAGTAGAGACTTGGAGTCAGGATGTTCTTCAAATTTCATGGTGTTTCATACTTACTTTAGGGTGGAGATGCATGCATCACTTTAAAGCCCCCATCCTCCCAATCCTATGGAGCACAAACTACCCCAGTCTTCCTCTCGGATAAAAAGAAGCCAAGGGAAGACAATGCAAAGGAGTGTCTCAGTACTAGTTGGTAAAAGACTGAGAGTGGGCCAGTACCTTACAGCCAGTGTCAAACTCCTACCCTCCAGTAGAAACACAATACTTGAAACCTTGACAACCACTGAAGTCAGCCTTGATAAAGGTACCTATCGGGAGCCTGGCCAGCAGGAGGAATCGAAGGGGTTAGTTTTAAGAAGTGGGGCGAAGAGAGACTTGACATAATTTGACAACCTGATTAGGCTGAAAGGAAGAAGAGGAGCACTTCAGAGATGACTGATCGTTCGGGCCCGCATAATTGGGACGATAATGAGGCCATCATCATAAATAAAGATCTCCAGAAAAGGGGCAGGTTGCTGGGGAAGCAGAAGCTGAGAAAAGGTGACACACTGAATTTGAGATGCCTGTGGGGCAAACAGGTGGAGACAGCCACGGGGAAGAAGTGCAGGCGGAGTGTGTTTCCCATCACTTGGGCCCCAGACTTGCTAAAGGTCCAATCAGAGTTTGTCAGCACCCAGGCGCAGCTGGTAAGATGTAGCATTCTACTGAACGATCCAGGAAGAGTTTTCCCTAAGTGCTTCTGGAAAAAAAAAAAAGATGTGTGCTCAGATTCACATATAGCCACCTTCAAACCTAGCTACCACACAACAAGCTGAAATAAATAGCTTTCAAAACCACCTTAGGTCATTTTTTTTTTTCTCAAAATTCAGAGTATTAGGCACGAATCAGTGGCTTGTGAATAGATCTGATAACCACCTAGGGGCAATTTGCTTCTGCATGATAAGAAAGTCCACTATGATACATTTTTGGTTTTTTGGTTTTGGTTTTGATTGGGTTTTTTGTTTATTTTGTTTGTTTGTTTGTTTTTGTTTTGCTTTGCCTAGGACTGAGCCTAAGAAGCCCCCATCCTACCTGCCCACCTGTGGTGGGAACAGAAAAGACAGAAGGAGCGACTGGAACATAGAGTAACCAAAGCCCCATCATCACTAACATCTTCAGTTACTCACTATTCTTGATCATAAGACTGATCGGTTTGAGCAAACTGCCCCTTAAACACAAGACTTAACCAGCTCACCCCCACCTGCTTCCGGGGCCTCCTCTTCCTGGAGATGTGTACTGACCTTTGGAGTCACCCTTGCTCCTTGCAGAAGTTTCACTCCACATTCCAGAAATAACTGGTCAGAATGTATAGGCATTGCTCTCAGTCTATCACAGATAACATCTGCGTCTTACATGCAATATGTTACCCACTTGAAAACTCAAAGCATCCACATGATTGATCCAAATCTGAACACTGCAAAACTACTTTTATTATTTAGCTGAAGTCTGGGTGTATACTCACTCAAACACATATCTCCCATACACAAACACATGATATTATATACTCACACACATATGCACATACATTCTGACATATAATTTCTCAAGCACACACACATATACATTCTCATGAAAGCTCACACATACACTTAAATAGTTACACAGATTCTTACACATACTCACACTTTACACACACACAGAGTGTTCTCTGAGTCTCTTCATTGTGTTTGTCTCTCTCTCATACACACACCCACCCCACCCCCCACACACACACTGTTTCTGATACCTTTTAAAATACTGCTTAAGAACAAAACCACAAACTTCCTTGGTGCTAAAGTCATATATAACCACCATGGACTCAGTTTTCAGTTATTGGTACCCTCCACACACATTTCGGTCTAAAATTATTTTCTTGACAAATCACATTGTATATCTAGGGCAAGACATTAAAAGAGAAAGACATTTGACTTCTACTTTGTGAGTTTACACTGTAGAATTTAGCAAAGGAGTGGGACACCTGGCTAGTGTGTTCAAGATCCTAGGTGCTGCTCCATCCTGAATTTTCAGTCACTCATTATGAATGTGTTGTCGTTCTTGAAGATCATATTATCTCAGAATATTCAACAAAAACAACAGATACCATTTTAATATCCTCCTTGTTTTAAACCTCCTTCATATGAAACCAAAAAGCCAGCTAGGATGGCTCTGCAGAGGCTGCCCCAGGACACTGTATAAACAGCAAGAGGCAGGAGGACTTTGTAAGGATAATGCTCCATGAGGGAAGAGAGCAGATTCCATCTTTAAAATGCTTTGGTTTTCTTTTGCCTTCTTCTTCTTTTGGTGGGAAGCCACAAACTCAACGTGAGGCCATGTAGATGCAATGCCATCTTACAACTGGGAGACATGGTATGAATGCCCTAGGCTTTCTGTAGAAGGCAGCAGAGTGGAAAGATGAAGAAAAGAAGAGAAGACCCTGATGGCCCCAGTGGTCAGTCAACCCTCACTTCTTACCAACAAATTAAGCCACTGTTAGTTTTCACAGCTACATACAATCCTCAAAGCTCACCTTTTCAAACTGGCCTAAGTGAAAAGGACAGCCATCATATGCTTGCAGGGATCCTTCCAATAGCCATGAAAAAGACAAAGCCTGCTTTCTTAATAGGTGATAACAGAACAGTAAACAACACCAACCAGGCAGCCATCACCCCTCTCTCAATCCCAGCCACTCAGTCTCTGGTGGCTGAACTCTGCACACTCACTCTGCAGCAAAAGAATTATTCTGTCTTTGACTAGAGATCACAACACACCTCTGCTTCCAGTTATACCCAGCTCTCTCTCACACCCGAGCTGATGTCTTTTACTTACCTGTATTCCCCTAGGTCTCAATTCTCACACAGTGTCTCTACGTCTTACTTACCCCAGGTGCTAGATGCATTCACACAAATCTTTTCAATATATATTTCCTGAGGCCCCTTTCCGGGCTGGCTATGTTCAAAACACTGGCAATAGAGTTGGAAAGCAAACCAAGACCTAGTTCTTATCTTATGGTTCTTGGGGAGAATAAGAAAAAAACAAATATAAAATGCAGTAAAGGTCAAGTAAGATGGCGCTAGATAAAAGCACCTGCTGCCAAGACAATGGACCTTAGTTTCATCCCTAGGACCAACACAGTAGACGTAAAGAATGGACTCCTATGGAACTGGAGAGATGGCTCAATGGTTAAGAGCACTGACTGCTCTTCCAGAGGTCCTGAGTTCAATCCCCAGCACCCACATGGTGGCTCAGAAACCATTTGCAATAGCATTTGGTGTCCTCTTTTGGTGTGTGTGAAGACAGAGCACTCATGTACATGAAATAAATATATTTTTTAAAAATACGTGACTCCTACAAGTTCTCTAATGACATATATAGGGCACAGTGGCACCCACACACCCACGTACAATACACATTCACACACACACACACACACGAATAAGTGAAAATATGAGAAATGTTTAAATAAAATGGAAAATTGAATAAAGAAATAAAGCATTGTAAATTAATCAAAAGGATTCCTGTAACAGAAGAAACAACTATTAGTACAGGATAATCAAAGTTCTGATAAGAAGCTATTTGAGCAGAAATCTAAAGAAAGTGAACACAGTCCTGTGAAACAGGATTGTAAGCAGAGGAGATAGCAAAGACCATGATCCAAACATTAGCTGCACTGCTTGGTGAGCAAGGCCAAAAGCCAATATGCCCACAACAGAGCAAGCAAGGAGGCAACTGTAACATGAAATCAAGAGAAGTGCCAGAAGCCACACTTAGGGAAGACTAACATGGCAGACAGTATATGCTAAGCCCCTATAGCACAAGGCAGGAACCACGGGACAATGACCGCACATGGAATGTCACAGAAGCATTGATGGAGAATGTCTCCAGTCAAATTACCTAAGAAGAACATGTCATCATCACAGCCAGAACAGGCATGAACTGGAATTCCAAGCAGACTCTAAATACACTATTAGAAACATAGGACCCGGGGCAAATGAATTGACCTCTGATTTGGAGGGTAAAATGCAGTTAATACCAGCCCTAAAGAATTGTTACAAGAAAGATATGGATTTGCTGTTGAATAATGCCTCTAATAGCTATTCAAGACGGGTCCCCAAGAAAGAATTCCATGCTGTAAAAATTGCAGGAAGCATCTCTGTTTTAGATCATCATAGGGCACACCTGCTTAATAATCTTAAAATAGCACATAGGCAAGAGGCCTGTTGAATCTTGTGCAGTGTGTTCCTGCCTCATCAACTTGTATGCAAGAGTATGTGGAGTACCTCAAGACAGATGTCCTCAGAGGGCCTTTCCACCTCTGACATCCAGAGAGGCTGCATGCTGTCTCTAGAATGGGATGCTACATTATATGGGCCCATTGGTCATAAGTCCTGGACTTCCAGACCCTGTGAGATAACTGAGACCATTCCTGAGCCAGAGCCCACCAAGACTTCCCCAAACCGCATGGAGCATCCTTTGTCTCCTGACAATGTGAAACTAGTATTGGAGGAAACTGATGAAGTTTAAGAACAAGAGAGACATATAAAAGGGAAAGGAAGGATGTGGGAGCAGGGTAACAGGCAGGTAAATTTTTCCAACATCAATGGAGAAACATTAGCAGAAGTTCCGGATCTGGGCAGAGCTACGCTACAGTCAAATCTCGTAGCACTTGGTTTTATTCAATGCCTTTGGCCTGCCTCTGGCTTGGGTACGGTGCAGTCACTGGAGAAGCCGCCTCCAAACTCATGCTTTCTGCTTAGCATGAAAGTAACTATGGAGAGATGTGGGGTGCTGACCCCTACAGTGTCCTCTTCCTGGATTTGACCCAAGATTCAGGTTTTAACCCTACTTCAACCTTACAGTTCTCTGACCTAAACAAGGAATTTAAGTACTCACGTCTGACTTTTTCCTTTTAAAAATGAGATTATAATGTTTCATCTTAGAGTTACAGTAAGGACTAAATAAAACCCCGAGGTAATGTTGTCTGGCCATCCTTGGTGTTCATAACTACACAAAATGAGCCACCTCACCTCAGCCTTCTCTTGGCTTTTGGAAGCCCACCCATCCTGTCCACTCTTGTTTATAAGGGAACTGTTGTAAACATCTGCTTTATAGTAAGTACACTGTAGCTGTATTCAGCTACTGCCCATTAAAGCAGCCATTAAAAAGTAAAGCACTCTAATTTTACTGTATCAAACATCCCCCGCCAAGTTATATTGTAGAAAAGTCCTGCTTTATTTGTTAATTACGATTACTGATAAGAAACAGTGTGTTGGCTTTTGGGAAAGAAAATAACTAACTAGAACCAGAGAGTCCTGTGGGAGGCATTTGCCTCCTAAACTCTGGCAAAGCTGAAAGCCGCCCAAATGGGTCTGGAAACTGTTACCAGTCACTCAGTTCTGAGCCACCCCATTGCATTAGAGAACTGGCAGAAACAGAAAACACAAATGCAGAGGGTTTTGTCAAAATGAAATCGTGCAGCCAACGAATCCCAAATCCTTTAATAATTAATATATAAACTTTCTGGTAATTTAAATTATGGCCTAGGTCACTAAGACCCAGTACACAAATTTACCTTGAGAGTGGGTTGATTTAAAGTTTCCTTTTTAGATATGCACGGTTTACTCTGTAATAACAATAAAAGAGAACCACAAATTCCACACGTACAGCATCACTCCTTCTGAGCCAGCCCCAGCATGCCAGGCTCCAGAGCACTTAAACCCACACACCAAGAGTTTAACTTGAGTTTGGCTGGGGGACTTGGACAGGACTTTCACTATTCAGAGACAGAAAATATTAATTATCAGCAAGTCTGTCATTATCGTACCATGCCCCGCCGCACATCCCTGTCTTCCCTCTCTGCTCTAATACCCCTCCAGCCAACCAAACCAAAAGCAGTGATTCGCTGAGCAGATTGTGGTTTTACTCAAAAAAGAGATGGGGCCAGCTGTGTGCACCTACTCAGAGGAACCAAAACAGAGAGGTGGGAAAAGTGGGCCGTCAAGTGCTCCCTCCAGGCGATTCCGTAGAGAAGCCAGAAACTATCACGTCATTGAGGAAGCTCCCAAAGATAGGGAAATAGAAGTTGGGAGAGGCCAAAAAAGGGAAAACTGGAGGAAAGAAAAGGAGGGAAGGAGAGGGAGAAATAGGGAGAGAGCAGACCAGAAAGAAAAAGGGGGTGGGGGAGTGGAAGAGACGGAGCAAACAAAAGATGTCCGACCTTGCCCATAGTGCCCTCTCCCCCACTCTCTCTGACTTCTTAGCTGCATGTCCAGGCAGATCCAGTATTTGAAGAGAGTATGGAAGCAAGAGCCAACAATGGCCTAGCTTGCTGAAAGGACGGGCAAACGCCCACCAGATATGACCTCACTAGCGCCCGGATGACCCACCACCAAAATAACACTCCACATCCACTGGCTGGCATTGAAAATTCCACGCTTCCTGCTTCATGTGTTTGGACAGCGTTTTGATGTCTGTTGACATTTCCCTGAGTTAGAAGGCTCACCGAGTCCGTGTTTGCACCCATTTAAAAATTGTGGGTGTCTTCCCTGGGTAATAGTTTGGCCCTGGGATAGAAGGAGAAACAGTGAAGCTTGCAGATGTCAAAGCTGGAAAATCGCTCAGGTTTCTCATGTAAAAGGCAATAATGTTAACCATCTTCCTATTAAGAGAAAACAGTAAATAAAATGTCTCTTGCACACTGACTAGCAACATAGGTTTGGTGCCGGCCTAGACTCTCGAAATTGAACCTAACTAAACCTAACTAAATCAGTTATTAGCTCTGTGGGGTTCGTTTGTTGTCCTTGCTATTGTTTGCTTGCTGTTTTGTTTGTTTTAGACTAACAACCTCTCTGTTCGCCAGTTTTCTCTTTTGTAAGACAAATTTAAAATTAAGAACAACCTCACGATGCTGCCCGTGTTAATGTATTTAATGCATCTGGTTTGCATCAGGTCCTATTATAGTATCGCTGTAGGGCTGAATTGATACCTTAAGCCTGTAACGGTAACTGATACAGGGAGGGAACTGAGCATTCCCGATCCCTAGGCATCTCTGATTTCTAGGGCTATGCATCTCTCTGGGAACACAACTTTTCAGGGAAAAGAAGATCCATGATGAAGATGATTTTAGCTAAATAGAGAGAGGATGGAAGTGGGGCCCGGAGAGGCAACAAACACTCTCTGTGGCTCATATTCCTCTATTTATCAGAGTTGTCTCCCTAGGATACAGATAGCAAGCATCATGTTCCAGCTGCTGGATCCAAAACTCAGAGATGCTGACCTGTTGCTGCCTAAGTCAATTAAAAAACAAACAACAAACAAACAAACAAACAAACCAGTCACAGTAAGGCTTCTGCTTTACAGCAATCCTGACACCCCTCCCATCTTCAGCTTCTTCTAAGGGAGATGCAAAAAGCCACATGGTTCTCCAGTTAGCTTTAGTTAGAAGCATGCGTTTTCTTTGGCCCCATGCAAGACCTTGCAAAAGGTGTTCTGTGCTTGATTTAAACTTGAGATTAGACACAAAGAGATGGAAAAGGTAGGTAGGAGGTGCAAATGAAGAAAGAGAAGCTCTTCGTTTGTTACTATCGAGGTGGGATAAGTGAATTGAGTTTTCTCCCATTTGTGACACTCATTTATAAGTTAACAATAACTTATTAAATGCTTTAAAAGCATTTTCCCTTGCATAAGAAAGACCGAATTCCAAATAGAACCCAGCCCAGAACTGCAAGTGTCCTGTGTGGTACTTGCGAGAGGTATATGTTGCCAGAAATCCCTGGGTAGTGAAAGAGATAGTCTAGGACTGTGACTAGCTTGTTATATCTGAAAAAAGCAACCCTAACAAGCTGCAGAGGACTGGGGAAAGGCTACAGATCTACTTATGGTTCTTCTGGGAACAGACCTTCAATCTACCAGAAGATTCTAATGCCTTACTTAATGTCTTCTTCCATTCTCCCCTCTGCCCTTCTGAAGGACCAGGTCCTGGCTGCTCTTTCATCCATTTTCTCCCCTCTACGATTGTCCACAGGTGCCTGTCAGGAAATCATCATCATTCTGCATTCACATTTGCAGCCTAGAGGTTGGTATAAACCTCCTGACAGACACAAACTGGGTGGGAAGCAGCCTTGTGCCTCTCTGATGAGTCAGTTTGTGACACTCCCCCACCAGGCCGCTTCAATTCCTGGAGGGAGAACTCACTTGGTTTTGCTTGCTAATCAATAAAGTTTTCTATAATCTATAAAGTCTGGGTGAGAGACACTCTGTTTGGCGGTTCACAGAAGCCAGTCCTTGGTGTGATCCAACAACAGATAAAATTATGGCTGTCTTGACAGATATAGAAAATCTACACGAGACAGAGAGGATGGTGCATACCTGTAATCTCGAGACTTGGGAGGCTGAGGCAGGAGGATCACAAGTTCAAGGCTTGAGAAGGGTAAGGGGAGGAAAGCCAAATACTTTGCACAAGTTTGTAAGATTCCTCCTAAATAGAGCTACAATTGAAAGCAAATCTACCTAACACTAAAAGCAACGATTGGCCTTCAGGCCATGCCTGCCTCTTTCTTCATCATAACTGTGTCATAAGGTATATTATTAGTCACTCTTGCTTTCCTGAAATATCAAGATGTACTGACTGGTATCTCTACCACAAACTGTCTCATGCCTATGCAGGGTTTTGAACAGAACAGGATAAGGCCTTTCTAGAGAAGTGCCCTCCACTATGTTAACTGTCCACTCACTCAAGGAGAAGATGGTAGAGTCAGGCCCACAGGCTAAGATTAGCTTATCGTCTGTTTTAAATAAAACTTTACTGGGACATAGATGCCTTAATTGATTGATACTTTGTTTATAGTTGCTTTTGTACAGCAGACTTTAGTGTCCCTGCAACAGATAGTGCATGGTCCATAACGCCTAATATGTTTAGTATCATCTCCTTTGGGAGTAAATTTTACTGACCTCCAGGCTAGAAGAACATCCTGGACCTCCAACACATCCAGATTTCTGGTTTGGTTCATTGAATCTTATTTCATCCTATGGACAGTCTTCTTGAGAACACTGTTGGATGACTGAAGCTGGCAATGGAGCTCCAGCTTCAGGACCACCCTCTCATTCTAGGGAGCAGAATGATGAAAGGACAAGGGGAAGGCAAATGTGAAAAGGCCAATTCATCAGCTTTTCAAAGTGTGGTTATAGAGTGGGCACAATACCCTCAGGTTACATCCCTGCAACCTGAAAATTTGTAAGGATAAGAGTTCATAAGTTATAGGCCAGGGTGCCTGAGGAGATAGTGAAGGTTCCGTTGTGAGCATGTCAGCTAGAACAAAGGACTTCAGGAAAAAAAAAAATAAAGCTGTGGCATGCACTCCATCTATGGACTGCTACCCTCAGTCCTGCTCCTCATTTGTTTCCGCAGGTGCTGTGCCTTGAAGCTGACGATATATGTTTTCCAATAAACCTTGCTAATTGATGAATTGGTGTCTCAAGCTTAATGAGCGCAAACCTCCATGTATCCTCGTGTGTCCTGTGCTGGACAAATGTGTGCCCACTACAAAATTCTAATGAGAGATATGTTTTTGTGGAGGCTTGAGTCATTAATGAAAAATACATTTAACATCTAGAATATGACTTCAGATTCAGTGCTTTATATTTTCCTTCATTCTTACCATGTGTGGTTATTCTGACACCTACCTATTAGACCTTGTAAATCCCCTCCCCCTCTCTCTGATATATATATATATATATATATATATATATATATATATATATATATATTTAAATATGCATGTGGTTTTGAAATTCCCCTGGTACCTTACAGTAAGAGGTGCTGTGTGTTTATATGTGTACATTTAAGGTTCTTCCTTTATAGCCTGGTAATTAAGACTGTGTAAGTACTGCATATGAACTCACCTATGTTTGATGCTTTAAAAGCCTCGGGAGAGCTGGAAATGGTAGGGGAAGTGGCCTTTGTTGGGCAGAAAGCCACACACTACACATTTCACACAGGCCTTCTGTTCCCTATTGCTTCCTCTCTACCCTCCTGTTGCCAAACCACCACAGTTCAGCTAATTCCTCCTCAAGCAGTGTCTCACCCAATGCTGCAATTACAGTGGAGACAGAAATGGAGTTAGAAATGAAGTAATACAGAGGCAAGGGGATGAAGCTTCCATGATTCATCTCTGGAGCATGTGGGGTCATTAAAAATATAGATGTGGTCCGGTAATCACCAATTTTACCCAAGAACCAAAAGAAAGGAGAAAGAAATGAAAATTAGATGTTTTGGTGAAATCTTGCCTCTCTTAGTCTCTTCCCAAGGAAGCAGCTTGCTTCAAGGGGCATGTATACATTCCAGGCAAAGTGTCAGGCCTGTTATCATAAATAATCTCAAATGTATTACTTAGAAGAGCCATGAGCCACGCCAAGGAAGAGGCTGGAAACAGTTAAGAGTGTCTGGTCTTTACACTTTGCAGTGAGTACACATGGCCTCCTAAGTTTGTCCCAAAGAGGACCATTTAGCTATCAATACTTCAAAGGGATCTTGAGAAATTATATGGGCAGTTGTGTTATAGCTTCAGTTTTCAAGTAAAGAGAGGAGAATCCTGATACCATAACTAAGAAATTTCATTCATGGACTGATTTTCTGGTATGATCCATTTATGTCTGTTGCGCCATTGTTACTCACTATGAAATCCAGGGCACTTCCCTTGAGTCAGTTTCTCCTGAGAGATACATCTTTCCCAAAAGCACTTTGCTTCTATCCCAGAATTTCAGTCATAATTCATTTTAATATTTTTTGTGCCTTTTCTCCTCTGAAATTCTCATTCTTACCCCTACTTCCGGCATGAAGTCAAGATCTGGGGTGTCCCTCTCCCATAAGGCCACCAGTCCACCACTGGGCTATTTCTATTACTAGGTCAGACTCTCAGTCCTGAGTACCTTTCTAACATGGTGGCTTCCCAGCTCACCCACTCTCCCTGACTCCCCTGACTCTATTTTCCACACAATCATTCCTCCCAGTATTCATATGTTATCTGTTCTATAATGGGCTCAATGGTCTTTATTTGAACAGCATTTATCTTTCCCTCCACTTGGAAGTCCTTCTCCAATATCTAAAACTTACTTCCTCTAGAAATATTTCCAAGACTCCCTACCATTATCTAAATAAAATGCCCTCCAACTCTCATGACTTCCAAAATAATATTTCTTAAAAAGGGGAGATAGGGGAAGGAAGGAAGGAAAGAAGGAAGGAAGGAAGGAAGGAAGGAAGGAAGGAAGGAAGGAAGGAAGGAAAGAAAGAAGGAAGGAGATAGGGAAAAAAGGAAGGAAGGAAAGAAGGAAGGAAGGAAAGAAGGAAGAAAAGAAGGAAGGACAAAAGGAAGAAGGAAATTATGCCAGTTAATATTTTATACTGCCTTTCAAAGTCTCTCCCACTTTTTAAACTTTTATCACCACTGAGCAACCATCATAAGAAACACCATCAGCTCACCACTTTCTGAAATTCTCTGTCGTTACTCACCATATGGGTTTATTTTCACCCAATATCCCAGGTAGAGAAGCCCTTTCAACTAACCAAGTTCATCAAATTCCAATCACCTATTTCCACTCAATCTCCAAGGCCATGACATACATAGTCTGTTTCCTTTGTGTTTTTTAGGTGTACCATAGCTAATTTTTGCCAGAATATGGACCCATCTCAACTTCCATAATCACATTGTACCTCATAGCGTACGTTTCCATGTCCCTAAATTATCTCTGCTATTACACCAGGTATCATTAGTTGTAAAGGCTGTGTCACTTGGATCCACAGCACTTCAACAGCTGAAGTAGCGACCTAGATAAATTCACGTTCTGTGCATGCTTATTGTATTTAAAGAACTTGTTTGAACTTGGCTTCAAATAGTATTTCTATGCATGCTGCCTCATGTCTTAGCAAAGTTGTCAAGAACAAGGGTGATTCAGAGGAGTACAGCCAATAAGGATAAGGCTCAGGATCTCCCCACAGTGACAAGTTTTCTGTTCTCTTCTTCTTGGGGTAATAAAAAGACATAAATGCATACAACACCTTTACTTTAGCACATATTTGATAAATTATCTGCCTATTGGCTATGATTTTAAGAGTAACTAGTGATTTCAGTTTTCTACATGTAATATTCACTAAAATTTCCAGATATATTCTTTGTGCTGGCTGGTTTTGTGTGTCAGCTTGACACAAGCTGGAGTTATCACAAAGAAAGGAGCTTCAGTTGAGGAAACGCCTCCATGAGATCCAGCTGTAAGACATTTTCTCAATTAGTGATCAAGGAGGGATGGCCTATTGTGGGTGGTTCCATCCCTGGGCTGGTAGTCTTGGATTCTACAAGAAAGCAAGCTGAGCAAGACAGGGGAAGCAAGCCAGTAAGTAACAACCCTCCATGACCTCTGCATCAGCTCCTGCTTCCTGCCGTGTGTAAGTTCCAGTCCTGACTTTCTTTGGTGATGAACAGCAATGTGGAAGTGTAAGCAGAATAAACCCTTTCCTCTCCAACTTACTTCTTGGTCATGATGTTTGTTAGGAATAGAAACCCGACTAAGACATTCTTAAAGACACATAGTGTTCTTTCTTCAAGGAAGATATTTAAAAATCGATCAAAGCTAAGTGAAAATATACTAGAAACGCTGTGCCCTGCCTTATGGTCTGAATGCTAAGTGTTCTTATGGAGGGAGGGCCATGTGGTAAAAGCTTGGATATAGCAGTGTTTGAACATACTAGACTTTCTGGAGTTGGACCCAGTAAGATGGAGTTAGATCACAGAGGCATCATCTTGACCTTTACCCCTCCTCTGTTTGCTTTCTGGTGACTATGGCCTGAGAAGATTTCCTCACCAAGCACTTCAGCCATGGCTGCCTCTCCACAGGCCCCAAGACAGGACCAAGAAACTACAGAAACTATGGAAATTGACCTTAAAATAGACCTTTCCTTTTTGTTTTAAGTTGATTTTCTAAGTATTTTCCTGAGTGGGCAACTGGCTAAGACACCCTCAACACCTTGGGCCTAGAAAAGTCTGGGTGATACTATCAGGTTCCATGCCTCAATCAAGAACCCCCTTTGCAAAGGTGAGAACCTTTGCAAATCAAATTCATCAGTCACTCAAAGCTTAACTTTCATAAATATAGAACCTCACCCCTGCCCAGTCCACAATGACTTTGACCTGGAAATGCATCCAGTTTAAAGACATACAATTCAATTACATTTTAGGGCACTTTAAAGAAAATAATCTTTTCTGTGACCAAACTTAGAAACTGGATCCCGTATCACAGTGTTAAGAGGTTTCCCTCCAACAGTTGTGAGTAGCCCTCTGTTTCCCATTAGCTACAGGAAAACTGTCCTTCTAGCTAAATTAGGTAGGAGGAGTCCCTATTCCCTCATAGCAGGCTCTTTGAACCAATGAAAAGCTTTCGACGGTAAAAATTTTTTTCAAGAAAAGATTTGAAGTAGCAAGGCATCTGTGTCTCAAAATAGGCTGTCATCAGGCCATTTTCAACATATATTTTTCTTCCTTCTGGCTTCTAGACAACTACAACATGATTTCCACATAGGAGTGGGCAGACAGCGCCTTCGTCATCTTCTTTGTGCTGGTCAATGGAAAGACCTTGGGGGCAGCTTCTAATAAGCCTGGGCATGTTAATAATTTTTGAGGCTTTTCTCAACAGTGTTTTTCAGCTAAGAACTGTGAACATTTCAACCACAAGTTAAAGGCCCCCCAATAAAGGTCCATGTCATGGAAGGTGGAGTACACCAAACTTAAGAAAACCAAGACTTAGGAAAGATACGGTGCTATTTTTTTTTTTTTTTTTTTTTTTTTTTTTAGGCTAGCCAGTGGGGAAAAGACAGAGAGATGGAGACCAAGTAGACAGCAACGACTAAACAACCTATCCCACTTGCCTCCTCCATCCATCTTTGTGCAGGGACAATGGTTGAGAATTCAAGTGTCCTCACTCTTCCTGTGGCTCCCCAGAATGTGCTCCTGTCACTTACTCCCAGAACAATCAGCTCAAGGAGGACTGAAATGAAGGAGAAAGTGAACATTTTTCAAATTCTGGATCTTTGGAGTATTCTTCCTGTAGCTTCACCTGAGTGAGTCTAGCCCCCTTCACTCCATCTGTGCCTCTTGGGTCACAAGTGTCAGCATTTGCCACACACTGTATTTAAACAAAATACTTAATACTTCTCCAATCTCACCTCTTTGCCCTGGAAAAACGAATATTACACACGTTACTCCCTAGAACTCAGAATTCAAGTCAAGCCTGCTTTGAATGGTCACCAGTTTACTGATTCTGTGATTACTCCATTCCAGGCCATTAGACTCCTTGTTAATCTAAGAGAAGAGTCTCTTGCGCCACCTTCCTGTAGGAGGCGGTACTGTTTCCTGGGTCTGTCTGCCTCCTGAGCCGGCTACTGAACTCAACTGAGCTCTGGCAGTGAATTTAAAAAGAAAACTATTGAGCAGGAGAGATCTGTTGTTGGGAAATCATCTTAATCATCCACTATTGAGTGGATTTGATTAGAAGAGTGACCTCAGCACTCAACATGAAAACGTTCACAGACAGTGGGAGTCTCAGGTGCATTCACTGAAGAAAATCTATACAAATAAAATCTGAAAACTAGTCATATCCACTTTTTCTTTCTTTCTTTTTTTTTTTTGAACTATCCCTTTATGGATTCAAAAGGAAATTCACCTACAATCACAGAGCTAGGGCCTTGTAGAGTTGGCACAAAATTCAGCTGATTACAAGGCCAGAATTCATTTCATTGCCCAATGCTGTGGAGCCCACTATAATATAACACTTAATTACACAGGTTTGGCAATACAAGTCAAAGCATATCCCAAACATAATAATAGATGCTTAAACTACATATGGGAAAAGCATGCTATAACTTGGTTAGCCTATGACGTGAATAAATTCTGAAGGGACTGTTTGCACTGTTTTCCCATCAAGGACTGAGTTATGCTCTTGTATCAGGTAGGGAGGGTTAACCGTGCTGTAAACTGTCAAACACATGATCTCACTAAGAGTCCGAACCAAATTCAAGAGACTGTATATGAGCAAACCATTAGGCTTTCCAACAGAGCACCTGTTTATACCGATCAACAATCCCTGAAACCTGTTATTATTTTCTGGTTTTACCGATGAGAATTAGATTGTTGGCTGACAAAAAATGAGAGTCAGCATTCGAAGTCACTTTGCTTTGTGATCCAAGCCCATGAATTTTCATGAGTAGCCAGGGCAACACAATTGTTTGTGTCTCTGTAAGTATAATCTTATCTAAGTTGCTTTGCCTGTCCGGGTCTTATATAGTCTCTAAAGACCCTTCTATCTCTGGAATTTTTCTGACACAAATATTAGGATTGGAGAAAAATGATTTATATGTAAATTATGAAGAGAATTAATGAAATGGTTTTCTTTGAGGATGTGACCCTCTGGTGGGTCAGCCAGAGTCCAGTGGAAAGTCACATTTCCAATGGGCAACGCAAATTGGACTTGATGGGCTTAAACTAACAAAGAGGAAACAAGCTAGGTGAGTGGGAGGGGTCTGGGAGGAGTCCAGTGAGGGAGATGAATATGTTGTGTGAAAGTCTCAAGGAGCTAATAAAAATTGCAAAAACAGAATTAAATGCAAGCAAAATGATCAAGAGAGTCGGCTACTTTTCTGCTATGTTCCTGTAAAAGCTGATAACAACTGAAGGCTCTCGGTAAAGGAGCAAGATGTTTTATGTGCACGTGGGCAAGCTTCAGCTATAGATCCATTATGTGTACAGCTGCAGCAGCCATCAACCTAAAAGAAGCCAGGAGTCAGCTAGTGCTGAAAGATGCACAGCCTCAACATAACAGGACCATCTCGACTCTGTGCACTAGCGCCTAAGGCTGCGCCCCTCCTTCAAAGCAACTCAGAGAACTCATGTGTAAAGAAAACAACCCATCTCTTTAAAGCACTGTTAAGTGTGGCTGGAAACACCCTACACAGCCTAGCATCAAAAAGATTCAGAATGTCCCACTAGTTACTGTTTAGATGGTTATTTCATATCAAGTGACCTCAATTTCTTTATACAATTCAAAGTTAGCCATCATTTTGTTAATTGTGCATGTATCCATTTGAGACAGAGAGAGAGAGAGAGAGAGAGAGAGAGAGAGAGAGAGAGAGAGAGAGAGAGAGAGAGAGAAAGTGTGTCTCCAGGACAGAGGTAAGTGTGCAGAGAATCTTGTAGCCCTGCTCTTTGCTCAGCCAAAGCTGGGGCAGTCTGCTGCCACCCAGCAGCTGCCGGGGTAACTACATGGATTTCAGATATGCTGCATTTTAAAGGGAAGTTATCTGAGAATGACACAACATAGGACGATCATTTTAGAAAGGCTCCTCCCAGCAATGACTGTTTAGAAAAGTGTGAGGTTAAGTTAAGTGCTAAGACAAAGTTCAAAGCTCCCGAGGGAACAGACTGGCTCCTCCCCATAGGTACACTACGTGTAAAGCCAATGGCCCTTTATTTCACATCATCATGTTATCTTTCCCAGAGAACTGCAGTAATAATTGGAAACTGTAGAATTTTAGTTCTGAAATATCCTGCTTCTCTTTGCTCTACGAGAAAAAACAATCTACAGGGAAAACAGAAGACAGCCAGCATAAGACTTTTCTTCATGAAAAGTCAACTCTCTAACTCCACATTTCCCATCTGTCCAAGTGACATGCCATCCCTTGAGCACATCGAGAAGGCAGATTCCTGTTATCTGATGACATGACAAGAAAAAAAAAATCTTAAACATTGCTAAAATCCAGACTTCATCAGTGACCAACCTTGGTTGTGTCAGGTCCTGATGCTAGATTCTCCTTCTCGGTTCTTGATCCCTAAACTGTCAGTAAGCTAATCCCTTCCCGACCTAAATAGTCATAGTTTTTATCTTTCATTTTCACGTATCTATAATAATGGCACCTTGGAAGAATTTCAGCATGTCATAGTTAACTTTTTCTGCCATGAATCTGAAAAAAACAAATCCTGAACCCTGATGCTCTGTCAGGGTTTCTCAGCCTCATGCCATTTCTAGAGAGGATTCCCTTAGGGATAAACTCTATACAACCTCAGGGCTCATCGCAGTCTGTGAAGATCCTTCCACATCTGAGCTGATGTGTACAGTGAATATTATTATAATTCCAATCGACAAGGATCCAGAATGAAACCAAAAGTAATATGTGTCTCCTTGTTGAAGGACATCTAAGGAAAGCATGGAGACAGTCCCTGCTTTGTTCTGTAACCATGTTTGAGACGGGGTTCTACTTTAAGCATTTTAAGGTGGTATGCGTAGCCTTAAAACTGTGAAAGCCCTGTGTTTGCCTCCCAAATGCCAGAATTATAGACATCTTCCAACATATCCAGCTTATGACATGTGATCTTGAACCTAGACATTGTTATAAAGAATATATGATTAGGACAGATATCAATACGACTAAAACATTTTGACTTTTCTAATGAAAAGTTGGAATAAGTCCTTTTCCTTATGATTTTGCTTTCTACCCATCTTGCTGGTCTTTTTGTGTATTTTTAAAGTAATTTATTTAATTTTAGTTTACTTGCATTGGTTTGAGATTGTTGAATGCCCTGGAACTGGAGTTATAGACAGTTGTGAGCTGCCATGTGGGTGACTGAACCCAGGTCCTCTGGAAGAGCAGTCAGTGCTCTTAACCACTGAGTCACCTCCCCAGCCCCTGTTCTGAATATTTTTTATTCTCATTTATTCTATGTTCTTTGACAAGGAATAGTGAGCATTATTGGGATATTAGTAATAACAGATGATCCAAAAATTGACATAAGATTAACTTGCTAAGTCTCACTTGTCTCATCCAGTAAAGGGAGTACATAGAACAAGGTTCTTCCCATAAAGAGAGTGTCAATTTGCTGGTGACTGATAAAAAAAACTACATTAAACATTGACAGCATGCAAGAGCAACTCAAGAGAATAAGAATCCAAGCTTCTAGACTCTGGGACTGCTAGAAGAGACAGCTTTGCAGAAAACCACTTTCTCCCTGGAGCCTCCAAGTCTTCAGCCCCTCTAACTGTGCTTCCTGCTCCTGTCCTGACACCATCACCCTGATGCTGGAGGCTAGCAGCGCTTTCCAGATTTCTTCATGTCCTATATTTTCTTGCTATCCAGAGAAACAGACTTTGACACAGTGCAAAGCAGGTGCCTTGGCATTACACAGTGAGTGTGGAGTAAATTTAGGGTCCTCTCAGGCATTCCTCAGGAGGGGTGGGATCCATCCTGATGTGTACAGGAATCCCTAGGCAGCAACTTCCTAAGGAGGTATTTCTCATTTAAATATAACTTCTTGGCAACCAAATATTTATCTGGAAGAAATTGGGAGTGGTCTTGTCCAATCGGGCACCTGGGTTTAGTCCATTGCTCAAAAATAACAGGACTGTGGCATTTGGGGAACGCCTCCCCACAAAAGCTTGCCAAGAAATAGCTCAGAGATTCTCCAGCATCCACCCATCCTTGTCAACACGCCTCCCTGGTCATTATGAGCGAGTGGACAGGGCCACACCCAGGATCAAGATCAAGTCCAGGGCATTCTTGGCACTGATCCTCAGAGGCAAAGTCAGGGTGTGCGTGACAAAATCCCCTGTTGCCTGTCATCACAACTTGTGATACAACTTGACCTTTTCTGAGGATGGTAGGTCTATAAACCCCAAGGCAATTCTGTTTCAGACTTTACACCCTTTCAAGCAAATCTTGAGTGACCTTGTGCCTCTAGGAGGGTGATAACTCAGAATTTTATGTATAACATCTCCTGCCAATACCTCTCACCTGGACTTGTTCAAAGATCCGGTGGTACTTTTCTCAGTGGTCTAATCCGTCCCACATACCATCCAGTTCCAATTACGCACTTAACATGCACCAAGCACGGAGCGACGTGCTTGTCACACAAGATGCTGTGCTACACATGGTAGAACAAAAAGGTGTGCAAAGCCTCCAGGCTTTAAAAAATAGTTGACTCGAATTAGCCAATCAAAATAAAACACTCTGTCCTGCCTGGCTGCACAGGTTGTGAGCATGTGCTCATATGTCTATCCCTTCTGCGCATACTCCAATTACCCAGGAGACCCTGCGGTGGTTTCCTAAGCTTGTTACACATGTGTATCTTCTTATCTCTTTGGCAAACTTTTCCCCTCAGTCTAGGAGCCACTTCCTTCTTCCCGGTCAATATATTCATCTGTGAATGTCCCAGCCCTAAATCAAGATTGCCTGGTCTTCCCACAGTCTCTCTCTTGCATTTTTCACGTAGAGGTTGTCAAGTTATGTCTCATAAGAAAATTCATTTGCTGCATATTTATCTCTTAGTACACAATAAGAGCTCGAGCAGATTGAGGACAGGGACAATATATTTCATCTCTTTTTCCCCTATGAAGACTACCAGTCTTCCGATTCTTGCATAACCATATTCAACTTGCCATAACTAATCCTTGTTTCTGAGACCTAGGTACTTAAAATTCTAATTTACTACTGAAGGAAAGAGACAGTCACCAGAAAAACACATATGGCAGTTATCACATAAAATCCACAACAGTCTGCCCTGAACTTACAGAGAAGACCAGGCTTGTCTCAAACCACAGTCATCCACCTGCCTTGGCATCCCATTAGGAAAGGGTTTATATTGTTTGGGATTTCAACAGGCCATGGTGACCCACCACACCTGGCTTATAAACCATAGAGTTCAGGAGATATTTGTCACTTAAAGTTCTTGTTTATAAGTTACATTTTGTGAGAACAAGATTTTAAAATCCTGCCTTAGACCTTATGTGTTTGGTCAAAATTGGGGCATACCATCACATTCATCTGGGCAATTTTACATGTAACTTCCTGGTCAAGAAATAAATACTCTATCTCTCACAATAGTGCTTAATTGTCTAAGGGCAAGATATCACGTTGCAATTGCCATCAGAAACCCAACTCCCCCTCCCTGAGAATCACAGAGTAAACCTCTAATGAAGGGGGTGACTAAGACCCCCTCCTCAGAGCACAGACCTGTACCTGCCTTCCCTGCTTCAGGACTCAGTGGCTTTTCAAGATTAGCTACCTATTAGTATCTCAGGATATTTGAGAAGTAATTATCATCTTCCAAGAAAAGAAAAAAAGCAAACTGAATGGAAAGCAAAAGAAACCTAATGTGTGGGGAGCATGTTACTTGTATATGTGCACCACATATATACAATATATATATATATATATATATATATATATATATATACACAAACATACATATAGGCATAATATATGTATACCATACATATATTACATATATATACACATATATATTATACATATATATACACATATATACACACATACACAAATACACATTTTTTCAAATGGTATTAAGCTCCTATGTTATGAGCAATGGCACATCTTTTCTCTCAATAAAGAAATACCAAAAGTGGGCAGAGCAGAGGTTCAGAGGTGATGCCTACCTACACCTACTTTGCTGTCCTTAGTCCCATGTTAGTTTTAGAGGGGAAGGAAGAGGGTATCCTTAACTACCCTACTGGACCCAACTTGGACAAACTTAGAGAGTCTTGGCTCGGTGGTACCCTGTGTCCATTATACAGTATTTCAGTTAGGTATATGGCTGCTTCAGTAACTGAGGGATCCTCTCAGAAAGGGAGACAGGAGAATTGCTAGGCACCCACACCACACCTTCAGTACTTAACACACCTTTCTCCTACTCCAATGGCTGACTTTAAGGGTGTGAGAATAGAAATTTTAAGAACAGAAAGGTGGAGAAAAATAATTTTTTGTTCATGACTAAAAACTCTGTGGAGAAGCTGTTGCTTCTTGCCAGAGTGGGAGAAGAGGGGCCCTACGTGCCATGCCTTTTCCAACTTGATGTTGTTCCTCAGAAGAGGGGTGCATCTTGCATCTTGCTTTACTAAGCACTTACGTGGATAACCATAAGAAGACTCTCAAAAGAGTCTGTGGTCCTCTTCACTCAAGTGTAGATCAAAATGCAAACCAAACTAAAGCACAAGGAAGAGCATGTTTATGGATGCTGATATCCAATTAGCTTCTTTCTATCATTCTTCGTTTTAAAATGTTGGGAAGGTACTTTTTAATGGCATTTCCGTGATATGTTTCAAGGTTGCTTAGACCATGCCTGCATGCCTCCTAGGTAATTCAAAACTGTTTGTAATTGCTTTTCAGAGTTCAGTGACTCCAGATTTCTTATCCTGATTCATATGGACTAGAGACCTCTTTCCATAGCCACCAATTTGCAAGAGAAGAAAAGAAATGCTTTATCTCCTTGAGTTGTACTGAAGAGTATTCACAGAAGTATTTGAATGTTCAGGAAGCTGTCCATAGGAAAGACAACAACCCTAAACCCTATACTCAGCCCATCTTCTCAATGGAATTTCTTTCATTTCTCTAGTGTATAGATAAGCCTTATAATCAGCTTATCTTATAAGTAAGTTTAAAAATTGAACTTATTTCATATCCAGCTACATTTGGTATTGCTGTAGTTGTTCTGGTTTGAAACAGTCTCACACTGTAACCCAGGGGGCCCTTAAACTCTGCCCTGACCCTCTCAGTAATATAACTACAGTAACCCAGCTAATTCCTGAATGTTTTTAATAGGTCAAAGAAATAGGAATTATAACAAAAAAAATAGGATTTATATGATAGGGGCTGAGGGTTTGAACTTAGAAGGTAAGAAGTAAGAAAACCAGAAAAAGAATATGCGAGTTGAATGGGGAAAAGAAATATTGGCTCTGGCCTCTCTCCTTTCTCCCAGGTCACCCTTCTTTTAGTCTGTATAATAAATGGGTCTATGCTTAAGTGTTCCATTTCTTTGCAGTGTTAAATATTCCCAAAGCAAAACAAAAAAAAAAAGAATTTTGGTTACTATGTTCATTGCCCTTGACAAGAGTTCTTATTTTTCTTATGTAATAGAATAAACATTAGAAGCTTCTAACATTTTGATTAATCATTAACACCAGGCATGACAGAATTACCATTACCTCATTTAAACCTGTGCATGTTAATGGGGAGCAAACCAAGACTCTGCAGGAAGAAGCCATGCAGCATGCTGGAGAGAGGATGGGACTAATCCAGGTTTTCTTCTCTGGAGGTGGAGAATCTGTGTTGTGTTTGTAAGCAGTTGGCCTCCTTTAACTAGGATTAAAAGGTGCAGCTGCTCATTATGAGTGAATTAGCTGAAAAAGTAGCAATTCCCCTCCCCCACCCTCCTCTCCATGCCAACACTCATCCCAACCACCAGCAATGCTCTCCTCTCTCAATTATTACTTGAAGTGACCCTTTGAAATCAAATGCCATGATACCCAGATGCTCACTTCAATCTTTCCCACCGCTCCTTCCTCAACATTAAAGACGTCCATTTATATAACGTCTTCCACCGAAGAACCTGGGTGATTTATGGGCATTATCTCATTGCACAAGAAGTAGTTATCCTAAGAGATAAGTGGGCAGTTTTCCTCAGTTTTATACTCTGAGTCAGATGCGTTTCTCCACAGCCCCATAGTTTGTGACAGTGCTTTCCAGATTGTTCTATGAATCTCATCACTCTTTGGTGACTGTCCATACAAGCAGCACATGAAGTAGGACTGTCGCAGCTGCCCCCACGTAGTCACAGCTTCTCAATGGATAAATAGAAAGCTCATCTTCATGTCTGTCCTTCAGGCCGTCTGTAGCAGACTAGAGTCACAGTAACATTCGCAGCTCCTCAGGGGGTTCATGCTCCCTCTTGACTTCCATATATTCTTGCTTGCTGCAACATATACTTCACAATGTCCCTCACCCCAACTTATGGCCATCACCAGAATTCTTTGTTTAGGCAAGTCTTTCCTTACGTGCAACCTCACCACTCCAGTGTAGGTCAATGGCTGTAATAAAGGTTCTAGTGCCCTGAGAGTGCGAAGCTCTCTGTCAGTGGCCTCCAGCAATGTCTACTCTCTGATCTGCATCTTAGGTAATAGCCTCTCTTCATATGTGGGCTGGTTTAGTGACTTGCCTCTAGAACAATGCAGAATCTTGTAGAAATGATGAGATGTTCCTTCTTGGATCTGGTTACCAAACACTGGCTCCTAGTTTACTCAACTTTTCTCCCCCCAACCCCTCTTTCTATCCTCCCCAAGAGAAGCCAGCAACCATGTTGTCCGTGGCTTTATGAAGAGGCACACATCACAGGGAAACTGACACCTCTGTCAACTGTCAGTAAGGACCTGGTCTGCCAACAACAACCTGAGTGTGGAAGTGGTATTCTTTAACATAGACTTCATGTACCATTGGCAGCTTGATGGACGTTTTAGGAGAAAGTCTGAAACACAAGCGTATGGCTGTTGTTTATACAATCAAGTTCTGATTCAATTATAGTAGTTATCTCAACTCTCATTTTTCCCTTTGTCTCTTATCCACTCCAAACACTGTAATAATAGACACAACCTGGAGAGTATCCTTGACCAGTAAGCTTCGTCTGAACCTCCCTCCCCCTTACCCACTCCCATCCCCTCATGCCAGAAAGTCCAGTTTGGCCATGCCTTCTCATTCTTGAGCCCTCTTTTTTTCCATCCACAAGTCCAGATCAAAACCATTATGGTTTTCCAATTCTACTATTAAGGAGGTTATCTCCTTGCTGGCCACTTTCTCTGATTTAATTTTTTTTTTCAACCAAACCATTTCCCATAGTGTTACTACTTTTATCATCTAAAGGAAAAAAAAATATAATAGTTTCAGGATCCTTCTCCCAAAACTCTCAACACTGTGCCAGGATATGACTAGCCTCCAAATTCCTCATCCCGTCATTTAAGATCATTCAGAAATTTCTAACAAACCTTTAAAAGAGCTGAGCCCTGAGACGCTGAGCCTTAAGACATGGGAGACTTGGCACATCGCAATGGCCAAACATCACCTATTCACCCCTTCTGTAACTGCTATCTACATGTGACTCTACAGGGACTTGTCTCTTTTACCCACTACTGAGTCCCTCTTTATTTCATCCACAACAAATTCTCCACGCATCCCCTGTGACCATGACATATTGGCTTGCTACTGGAACCCAAGCCAGAGCCTGCTTTGAAGCATGTGTAAGTATGTGTACCAATCTGCATCTCTGCAAGTTAAATGTCTTGGATGCAGAGACTGTCTTCTTGTTCTGAGGTACTCAATATGCCAATACACACACTATGGCCCGATCTCAAGAAAGACTCACCAAATAGAATTTAAATATTAGTTGGAAAGAACTACATTTATAGAGCTCTGTTTGATTTTCAAAATGCTGCTTCAGGGAGGAAAGATTATTAATAAGTGGCTTTAAAAAAAAAAAACTAAAGCAAAGACCACAAATCACCCCTAAAGCCAAGGGGGAAATGTGATTAGAAAGAATTCTATTTGTGTCTTTAATCCCCAAGTTTGAGAAAACAACAAAATACCAGCTTTCTCCAGCTCATTTCTTCTTAATTAAAAGTTATTCAGATTCCTTTGGTACACTCAATTTTCTGGTCAGGTCAACACAAAAGTAACTAACATGACTTTGTAACAGCATTCACACCTCCATCTGTCTCCAGCCCCGCTCCTGGAGTTATGCAACCCTTGGGGGCGGCATACACTCCAGCTATTTGCTCTGTGCTCATAATTACATTGTCTAGACAGGAGATGTTGCTGGAGCAATAGGAAAATATTTTACAAGGTGTTCCGCAGAACCACACTTATAACAGTGATTAGAACACACTGACAGACGCGAAGCCAGCAGAATCAGCCTGGGCCGGGAGCCGATTTTACGCAGAGCAGAAGCCCTTTGAAGCTCTCAGCTGAGGAAGAGATGCCAAATTAGAATGCTGGGGGCACCAGAACATCGTTGTGGCCTTCAGATTCTTGGGTTCACAAACTCAAGGCTGAGACCACAGGAGAGTGTCTGGGAAGGTCCTTCTTCCCTCCTCTACATGCTCAGACCAAGTCTCCCCCCAGGAGCAGAAGATGCTGGAGTTGTTGTATCTCCAGAGATGAAACAGGTGTTGGTCACAGAAACCAGCTTCTCAGGCCTGTAAGCAGATCCCTATGTTTATAGAATGCAAATGAAAACCCCACAGTGAAATATACATGTAATATCCCCTCTTGTAGGAAGACATTTCTTGGCTTGGGCCACTCAGCTTTGGCTGGCATATCAATGTGATAGCAACAGTATATTTCCCAGCAGAAAAAAAAATCTTTAGAGGTATTTTTTCACAGGAGGAATTGATTAGGTAAAGTTATTTTGTTCACAAAAATGAATGACTTCTGTATGATTGGCTACGCCAAGAGAGGTCCGTGTTCATATACATACGACTGTCAATGCCACGAAGAAATAGGGAAGTCTAGAGGCATTATCACATCTGCAAAATGAGATTCAGAAAGGACAAGAGACCGACAGAAGTATCAGAAAAGTTGGTCAGGGCTAGGTCCCGCCAAGCCTTTATATGTGCCTTTGTCTCTCAAATGCTTACTCCTCATCAGATGATGTTCCAAGTATGAAGCATGCTTAGCTCATTAAACCCCAGCACAAGCCCCTCAGACACTGGCCTCATTACAGCCCACTTCCAGTTTGCAAACGAGGAGACTGAGGCAATGGGTTCAAGTCATTCAGGTCATTCAGAGGCAGATCGGTCTGCTAGGGTTCAAAAGAAAACGCAGTGAGAAGAAATAGCCCTTCAGAAATTTAAAATGTGCCTGGGAATAAGAATTAGGTGTAGCTAGGCAGAGATGACATAAAACCTTAATTCATCTCATCGAGAGACAGAGGCGGGCTGATCTCTGAGTTCATGGCCAATCTGATTTATAAAATGAGTTCCAGGACAGCCAGGGCTACGTGGAGAACCATGTCTTGAAAAAGCAAACAAACAAAAGAATAAATAAATAAGGCAGACAGCCCCTACCTCAGATGACTCCCTCTTTGTTTCCCCGAGAGGTAAAGCCCTCCTGGAGAGGGTTTTGACTACTTAGAGTCTGACTTTCCTGCCTATACTTTGTGAAGATATTTTTAAGAATAGAAAAAGCAAAAAGTTCAATCTTTAAATGCATTTACAAAATACTTCCTCACTGATCACTTAGGTCTACCTATGAGGAAGCCAATAAGGATTTTATTATTTTATTTATATTTTATATTTATTTTATATTTTATTACATTATTATTTTATTATAGATATTTCATCAATTGGAAATTGAGTCATATTAGAATTAAAGCCACATCAAGAATGGCAACACATGACTATAGTCCTATCTGGATCAAACACTAAAACCCTGTCACAAAAGGAAAAACATAAGTTCTAGTGATTTGTCCAAATTCACACAGCATGGAATGTATGGGTAGGATTTACTCCTGTGATTAAAACCCAGTCTTCATCTCCATCTATTTTTCAGAGAGATTACAAACACAATTATGTACAAGGATGATTAGCTGGCACGTGGGTGTGCAGACATGGGTTCCTGTTGGGTGGTTTTGTGGTCCCCGCTCATCTGCCATGGCTCAGAGTGGCAGAAGCACTCATGGGATTTTGACCGGGTTTACTCTTCATGGCGCCTGGCAGACGCTTCAGGCTTACGCCCAAGCACGAGGCGTTCTCACTCAGTCTGAAGTCCCATGGGGACACAGAGCTCTTAAGCGGGGGATCTCCAGCCATCGGCTGACCCAGAGCCGGTGGTCTGTCCTTTGGCTCCCAGATGCCTCTGGGAACCACAGAAGAACAGACATTGAGGGCTACAGGCTGGCCCGGAGCCAAGAGGAACAAGAGGGAAAGCTTTGGCTGCGCCCAGCGGGTTGACACTCTTGGTTCACTTGCTTGGCAGGGTCGTCTAGCTTGGTTGAATCTGCGGTCCCATGGCTGGAACACAGAGAAGTCCTTGACAGGAGATTACACATGGCTGGGTAGTTGAGACCTTCTCCACGGTTCCCCATGACGGGCCCCAAATGTACAAGAAAGTTTATGGTTCCATCTGGCAGTACCCCCACTTAGGTCAGGGCAGATCTGACTTAAATAGGGAGGGAGGAGGGTCTTCATTAATATGGAAATCTCTCAAGGGCCTGAGGCCTGTAGTCATGCCCTCTACCTGTGGAGGGGCTGGTAGGAGCGTTGCCCTACGTGACTGAAAAGCATGGACCAATGGAGGTCTTAGACCACGTCAGGAGCCTGGGGTCTGGAAGGGAAGCTGAACACCTGCCATTGTCCCCTTGGGGTCCAGGGTTCGAGGCCTGTGGTCCACCAGAAACCAAGCCACCCTTTCAAGGCCCCACAATTATGGAAATTAGTTTCCATTTAAAATCTGGGAATAGAACTAATTAAGATAGAAATAACACTGGGTTCCCATCGCAGAGACCAGGCTAATCCCTGGTTTTGTCTGTGGTGATGCTCTAATCTAAGAGAGTCTCTCAGCTTTTGTCTCACCAATAAGTCCTCTCTACTCTTTAGGATTCTCTTGCCAGTACCCCCTCCTTCCCTTTACACCAAAACCAAACTTAATTAAAACAAGAGGTTTGTAAAGACCAGCCTATGGCACACACTGGTACATGTTCTGCTCAGTTCTAATGGCCTCCATGAAGGCCTTAAGAGAAGACATAGTTCCAATAGCAGGAGATGAGGTCCTCTCCCTGAGTTACAGAGACAAACCAAAGCCCAAACAGAAACCAAAAGGGAGGGCTTGAGAAAGGAGGAGATTGGGGTGGAGAGGAGGAGAGAGAAGAGGAAAGGAGAAGAGAGGAGAAGGGACTAGGAGGAGAGGTCAGGGCAGGGGAAGGAAAAGGGAAGGTGAAAGAGAGGAGAGGAAAGAAGAGAAGAGACAGAGAAAAGAGGAATTCAAGAGAAAAGGAAAAGAAAAAAGAGGTTCTAGAGAGATGGCTAAGCAGTTAAGAGCACTGACTGCTCTTCTAGAGGTCCTGAGTTCAATTCCCAGCAACCACATGGTGGTTCACAACCATCTATTATGAGATTTGGTGCCCTCTTCTGGTGTGTCTGAAGACAGCAACAATGTACTCAAATTAATGAAAAATAAATAAAAGGAAGAAGAAAGAAAGAAAACAGGATTTTAGACCCCAAAGTAACTGCTGATGGTACCTGGACCCCAGAAACTCTCATTTTTCTCATGCATAAAATGCAGCCAATCAGCCTTGCTTACTCTCGGTTGTTGAAAGTCAATGGTTACAGTGGAGACAAGGACCCTTAAACAGCAACTCCGCCAGCAGCCAGGGCTCACTGGTCTCTGTCCAAGATTGTCTCAGGAGTCCATTTGCCTTGCTCTTTTGCAGCTGATTCTCCCTTGCCTCCTCTGACTCTACCTGCTGCTGCCTCCTCACTCCTGACCTAATAATGGTGACTTAATAACTGAGAAAAGCTAACTCAGTTGGAAGCAAAGATAACAATCAAATGAATCTACTTAGTTCCACGTTAACAAAGGCTTTAATCTAGAAGAAAAGCAGAGCTTGTTAACACCCGATAACCATGAGGTATATTACAAAATGCTTTCTATCACGTCATAAGCATGGACCTAACGCTAAAGCTGCTCATGAAGCAGGACTATTAACTGCACCTTTTTAAAGATGAGGAAATAAAGTTTAAGCAAAAAACAAAACAAAACAAGAAAACTGGGAACGCAATCCAGAGCTGTGTTCCTAACCCAGCACTCTGACGTGAAGTCCTGATAACCCGTCCTCAACAATCCTCACTCAGGTACTCCTTCATACTCTGGCGCTCTGTGATAGGCGTCTGGCCCAGCCTTTCTCACTTTATCTACAGAATACAAAGCCGGATAAAGCCACACAGGTCAATTAGGAGGCCTGGAGTTACATCAGTTCCTAGTGCTAATAATTGCATACCTCATGGGAGAGTGAATAAAATATTCCATAGGAATAAAAAGTGTTTGGTGAAACTAAAGAACGAAGAAGGTGAAGATGGGAGACTTGGAGAAATGCGCAGAGCTCTCGGCTTTCGGAGTGGGGGCTCAGTGTAAGCGAGGAGAGAACGCTAAATGGAAGCAATACTCAAGAAAATAATCGTTAAAGCAATAATGCTTACTGTAAGCAAAAGTATTGAAAATTAATGATACAGAAGTCGTGAGTAAAAAAGATAGAATATCGCATTCAGTTATGCTTGGAGCCAATCAACAGTAAAAACGAGACACAGACTACAAATGTAAATTTGGAAAAAAAAAAAAAAAAAAAACCTCCAGGGAGTTTAAAACAATGTAAGCATAAATAACGTGAAAATATATTTCTTAACTATAATAACAAATCGAAGTGGGAGAACTAAGACCATGGCTATTATCTGACTGTACTTTAACAGCTCATCTTAAACAACTTCCATGCTATATCATAAGGCAAAATTTAATTAGGCATTACATGTTAATGCATATCAAAATCAAAGTGAGTCAGAAAGCTGAAATTTAAAAATAGATAATGATGTACCATTAAAAAACTTAAAAGAATATAAAGATGGCAGAAGAGGCAGTTTATAATGAAAACTATCTTAAGTACCTATGAAAGCTTGCACATAAACAACTCATTATCAATATCAATAATGTAATTTGATAAAAGTAAAATAATCACTATGGAAACAAGAAAATGTAATTCTTTTTTTTTTTTTTTCAGCCCAGAACAGATCAAGTAGCCAGAAAACTTACTAAAGAAATGGGCAAAGAGACAAAATATAAATACAATGGTTATGTGTCTATCATCTGTCAAACTTGGAACCCAGAAAGCAAAAAACATCATTCCCAAATATTTGTGAATTAAAAAAGCAAGGTGTTTGAATTGAAAACATTCAGTAAATTATAGACAGTTGAAAAGTAAGAGATTATATGGTCATCCTCAGAGATCCAGCAAACCATGAAACATATAGAGTAATCTTAAATAAATATTTCTCTGTTAAAAGCACCAATCTGGAAAGTCTATTCAGATCCAACTATGTGTATAAGTCTATACAGATCCATTCTTAAAAAAAAAAAAAAAAAAAGGCAAAACTAAAGAGATAGAAAGAACTGAGTGTTCTCTAGTGGTAGATATATGCTTAGGGTTCAGGAATACTACTGAACACTCTATACAATACAGAACTGTTTCCCAGAAAAAAATAACTCACCTATCCAAGTCACTAATAATATTAAAGTTGATGATTTCTGACCTAAAGTAATTGCAACACATACCATAAATGAAAGCTAATGGATGGGCTAGAATCCAGTTATGACAAATATTTGATCAAAATATGAGAAAAAAAAAAAAAACCCCAAAGAAACTAAAAGTAAAGGAAAATGCTAGGAAACAAACAACAAACAGGTATCAAAATTCACAAAAATGCCCTTGTGGTTGATCTGGTACTGCTATGTTCAGAGGCTAAATTCTGAACCCCAAGATCTGGTTGCCACTGCTGAACAGATTCTCATGTACACCAGCCTTTGTTGTGGAAACCTTCCTCCTCAATATAAAGCTATTAGTTAAATAAAGGTGGCTACAGCCAATTGCTGGGGAGACTAGAAGTAGGCAGGGTTTGTGTTACCAGGCTGGGGGTGGGGAGTCACAGGTAAGGACCATGAGAGGAGAGAAAGAGAAGAGAAGGAGAGAAAAGGAGAGAGAAAGACAGAGAGAACAGGAAGTCTCCATTAGACATGATGGACTAGGAGAACATGTCCTAGGGAAACGCCCCTGAAGACTGGCTAATGGAACACAAATAACCCAGGTGAGACAAAAACCAGCAAATACTTGGTGGGTAGCAGCTGGAGAATTAACAGTCTATTGTAGAGAAAAATAGATTGGGATAATTTGCCCAGAAATTGTGCTTAAGCTGATTTGAAAATTCTACAGTACTCTGCCTTCATTATTGTGAGTGTGGACTGGTCATATTAACAATTAATAGTTATTTAAAACATTTAAACATAAAACATTTAAGTTACTTATAACATTTAAAAACACAATTTACTAAATGTGGAATGAATAGCTATTCTGGTTAAAAGGTAATTGTGACCAGACAAGATTAACTGTGTGATGTATGGGATTGCTATAGCAAACATTTGGTAAATACAGAGTTAGTGAATAGAGACTAAAGGACGAGAAAGGAAAATGAATGGGAAAAGTAGGTATAAAAATGATGGAAGTGCTAAGATAATACCAGATTTAAAACAGAACTTCAAAACATTGGACACTGCTAAAGATAACGAGGAACACTGAAGAGGTGGAGAGGCGTCTCAACGTTTAAAAACACTACTCCTCTTGTTGAAGATCTAGGTTCAGTTCCCATCACCTGCATCAGATGGTTCACAACCTCTTGAAATGCTAGTTCCAAAGGCTCTGATGCACTTCTCAGGCCTCCTGAGGCACCTACATACCTATGGTGCACATAAACTCAGACTTGACAAATAATTCATGTTTAAAAGGACAACTTTGAACACTCATCACAGAAAACCAGACAAATCCTATATTAATAACCTTGTTCTCTTCTTTAAGCAGATATAAAAGAGAAAAAGTAAATCCGATAAACCGGTGAGAAAAATTGTAAAGCTCTTACTCTTACTCTCACCCTCTTGCCTCTCTGTCCCCTCCCCACCTCTACCTCTCTCTCCACGTCTTCGTCATGGCTGGCCTCTACTTCTCTACTCCTCTGCTTCTCTGTCTCTCTCTCTCTCTCTCTCTCTCTCTCTCTCTCTCTCTCTCTCTCTCTCTCTCTCTTTCTCCCTCCCTCCCTCTACTACCCTCCTGGCTCCCCTCCCCATGCAATCAATAAATTCTATTCTATACTAAAAAAAAGAAAAGAAAAGAAAAGAAAATTGTAAAGAGCAGAAGAACTCCAGTAAATAGTAGTCAAGCAGCAGGGAAGTATAGCTAAAAGGCGTGTCCATCTAAGACAAAGTTAATAGATAAGTAGAAGCCTCAGAAGATACAGACCACCCTTCGTAGGAAGTGAAAGCATTACTGACATATTCTACTGACATCAAAGGGGAAATGAGGACTACTGGTAATAACTTTACACCTTCAAGTCCAACTCAATATGCTGAAGAGATTTCTTGAAAAACACAGTTCGCTAAAATTAAAGTAAATCAAAGAAGGTATAATTATATAATATTCATGAAATAATTTTACTTAAGAAACTATTTCACCTAGTAATGTCAAGATTTCCTGTGTAAATGCTATCAAATATTCAAGACAGAATTAAATTACTTATAAACAAGATCTCTTAGAAAAATAAAGACTAGAATATTTCTTAACTTACTGTATGAGAACAGCAAAATGCATATATTAACCTCTGACAACACAAAAAATAATAAATGACAGACTAACCTGTTCTGTGCTTTGATGAGAAGAATGAAATTAAAAAAAAAAAACATAGAAGTATCCGGAGACGTATAAGAAAGGAAATATATGACGAAGGTGCATTTCAAACCATCAGAGAAAGGTAGACTACTAAATGAATCATGGAGAAAAAAATTTAGCTGTTTGAATATTTCCCTACTCAAGCGAATTTCAGACAAAATAGCAACTTAGACATGTTTAGAAGCTGAATTATGAACTCAAAACATGAAAATATATAATTCTGTTCCAGATAGTTCCTTCCTCAGAAAGACAAATTTCAAAACCCTGACAGAATGATAACTCTTATGCTTTAGAATCAGGGGCCATGGACTGGAAAGATGGCTCAGTGGTTAAGAGCACTGACTGCTCTTCCAGAGGTCCTGAGTTCAATTCCCAGCAACCACATGGTGGCTCACAACCATCTGTAATGAGATCTGATGCCCTCTTCTGGTGTGTCTGAAGATAGCTATTGTGTATTCATATACATAAAATAAATTAATTATATATATATATAAAAAAGAATCAGGGGCCTTAAAATAACGTTATAAAGTTGTAAGTGTTGTGACCTAGTAGGAAAAAATATGTACAACGTGCAGGGTTGAAAAGAGATGATACAATCTGACACACAAACATTTCTACAAACCAGAACAGACAAATACTTTCTCTGGTCAAAAAGGTCATCTCACAGAAAAACTTTTCTCCCTTCACATTGTTGTAATCCAAATTAAACAAAAAATAATTTCTTTAATCTAGTTGACTGGCAAAGTAAAAAAGTTTCATTACATGCAATACAGTAGCACCAACATTTACACCTCATATGGCAAGCATTTGACTATCCCTGTGAATCAAGATCCACGAGACTTTAACCTAACTAATCCCACCCCTGGAACTCTAGGTTACAGATGTATTTGCCCACTTTTGCAAATTATGTGAAGTCCCACAGGCAAGAATATTTACAGGAACACAGTTAGCAAAGACAAACATAAATATCCATCATGAGAAGCTAACTAAGTAGGTTTGGACAGTAACGCTCGGCAGTAATAAAGGCTAAGACGGATCATCCGCTGTGTAGATGTTAAAGATGTATACACAGAGACTGTTTGGTATATTATATCTGTAGACAATTTCTTTAAAAATGGGAAATAAATTACTGCTGTCCATGTAAAGAATGTTGTTAGATACAGGATCTGGAGAAGAAATCCGTGGTCTTAAAAATAAATATTTTGTAACATTTAAATATATCTTAAATGTGTGTTATCATCATTATTACTAAACCTCCCGTTCTAAAAGTCAATAAGCCAAATGAATTACTTTCTGTACCAACGAAAAGAGCCAATCAAACACAACTCTTTGATAGTGCAAGCTTTGATAAAGAAAACCACATGCTTGATTAAGGTGCTCTCAGTTCTTGAAGCACTGAATGTGCCAAACCTAATACCAGGTATTTAATACAAACCAAAAATGGTGCCTACATTCTGTGAGCTCACAGTTCTGAGAAGAGCTCACCTTCACCTATCAGTGAAGATGGTCAGCCTATGGCTTACATCTATTATAGCTAAAATAATTGGAGAATACATGTCTTTCCAAGATCAACGCAGCAACTTACCCAGGTCAACACTCTTTTATAGACTTAGCTAATCCCTTGTTAACGGTCTGAGACTATTGAGCTCCTGGGAGGAGTTTGAAAGAACTACAGAGCTATTGACTATAGCGAGGTCTGTCCATCTGGTTTTACAGGACAACATGAATCACCAACCATACCACATGCCGCTGGCCCTGCCCTACTCTTTGAGCCTATGCTGTTTCTCCCTCTTAGAATACTATTTAACTATCTGCCTGTCTGGGTAACTCCTACCCAACAGCAAATACTAGCTCAAGTGCTTCTCCAAGGAAACCTTCTTTAATTGTTTGCCATGTGGATTGAGAAGGAATTTTTTCTTTTTATTCTAATAGCCCTCCCCACCTAAATACATTTAGCTATTTACTTAGGTTCTTATTCTAGAGTACCAGCTTGCTTAAAGTCACATCTGCAGTGCTTAACATCAATTAGAAGCTAACTCAATACTTCGATGCACTTACTGGAAAGATTTTCCTTCTTCTCTGCTTTCTTCCAGCCTATGTTACTCAGTTGACCATGTTATTGATTTCCCTGCATATGTCTGCCTTGCTTCACAGCTTCCTCAAGTCTGAAGCATTATACTCACTTGTCCAGAGACATGCCTGGGAAAACGAACTTGCCCAGGCAGATTCGGCAGATGGCACTCAGGGGAACCTGCTGCATCTGCACACAGCTGAGCATGATGAAATCATATTTGCAGATCAAGAGGGTCTTGTCTGTGAGGAGCAGGATCTTCTCCTTCTCGTTGTTCCAGTGATCAATCCTGTAGGACCAAACACAAGGAAGAGGAAATTATTGCATAGCCTCTCAAGTACAAATAAGTGTTCAGTAAGACATCAAGAACCACAAAGAAAAGGGGGCTAAGAAATACCTACTGCTACCTTTTGTCAGTCGGCTCCAGGTATAGCAGATAGGGAAGAATAAAACAAAACAAGCAAGAGGGAAATGAATATCATATCAGCAGAGTTCAAGATGGCTCCCCTTGAGGAGTAAGGAGAGGAAGAGGAGGAGTAATGAGAAGAGGAGGAGAAGGAGAGGAAGAGCTAGGTGACAAGAGACGAGGGGAACATGGAGGCAGATATTTGCGTGTCTCTGCCAGTCAAAGATAGTTGGTATATCTAGGTTGGGTATTGGGTTACACTTCTAATTGTATGGGCATCTTGTTATTGAGCATTACCAAACTTATAAAGCCTTTGATTAACATTAAAAAAAAAGTTTAAAAGCAAAAAGGAGAATCGGGGATGAGATAGGGGTTTTCTAGGGAGAGGGAATGGGGAAACAGGATGGCATCTGAAATATAAATAAAATATCCAATAAAAATTTTCACATAAAAAAAAGATGGCTTCCCTTTAGCTAAACCCATCTGAGGAAAGCCAAGTCTGTTTCATCTTGGCCTCCAATCAATTTGTGCTTCTCGTCCTCCCTGTTCTCCAGGAAACCTGTATGGAGCAGTCCTCCTACAATGATACTGGCAACTCAGGCTGTACCACAAAGTCCTATCCCTACCAACAAGCTTACACTGATCTCCAGGAACCACTATTAGTTATGTGGAGATGAAATGGAGACTTAACTGCAAACCGCCATGATCTAAGCCTATCTCACCATATCCATCTGGCAAATAGATAGCCAAGAAACTGAATAGCAGATGCTTGGTAAATTTAGACAGATTTGAGCTTTCAGGGTGCATGTGTAACATTTTGACTGTGAATTAAGAATCCTGAAAGAAAACAGGAAGGAAATAACAACAGTGTTTTCTAAGTAAGAGAAAGTAATTTCTGCATATTCTCCATATTCTAAAGCTCTTGCCTGTCCATCTAGCATATCCATCAGGATATAAGATGTTATGACTTATGGGCCTGGAACAATGGCTTAGCAGTTAAGACTTCCAATTACTCTTCCAAAGGACCTGGGCTTCATTCCCAACACCTACATGGTGGCTCACATCCATCTGTGGTTCCAGTTCTATCGGATACTTCACCTTCTTCTAGCCTCTGTGAGTACCAGATACATACATGGTGCACATACAAGCATGCTAGCCAAATATAAACATATATAAAAATAAGTTAATTTTAAAAAGCCTATCTGACTGATTAAAATTATTTTAGTGTGTGATTTTTACTAAAAGACTGAAATATTATTTTGTGACCAACTTATCACTGAGTTCACACAATCAATCTAGTGGTGGTTACGGGTACCATGCTCTCAACCATTACCTGGATAGTGACCACAGTGATAGTTACAAATGTGAACTGAATGGCGTTGCTCCCTTTAACTTGCTGCACAGCATCCCTTTAACTGAGGATCACATCCAAGGCTCCTGAGACGAATGGCAGATTGCTATATGGCCTGGCCTTTGCCCAGAGTCATCTTACAGCACAGAGAAAACTCAATATCCTAATCAGCCTTCAAATCCATTGGTTTCTTAGGCTATTTTGTGAGCCTGGCCCCTTATTATACTGTCTAGGAGCACCCTAAACCTTTCTCTTTCCAAATATGTCTACATGATTTATTTCTTATTTTAAACGTATTACAAACATTGCACATTTACTGTATCTTTATTACATAATAATAATTACCTATACCTTCTTACAATTATATAAATATATTTGACAGTGAAAGTTTAAAATCTAATGTGAATCTCCACAGTTCTCATTCTGAATGGCCACATTAACTATATGGAAGCACATTGAATTATGTAGTCTTTGGATATGGCTAATTTTAGTGTCTGATTTTTTTTTTAATCTACGTGATTTACAAATATACAAAGTGTTTAGCAGTGGGTACCATAAAGACACTGGTCATACAGAATAAATACTGATTATAGAAGGTAACATAATTCAAGTAAGTATGTGTTACCCATCCTATATATAAGAAAATGCATGAGAAAGTATGTATGTATGTATGTATGTATGTATGTATGTATGTATGAGCAAATAAGTGGATGTCAAACATGACTTTGGATCCTTTGTGGGAAATGACTATGTGAACAGAAATGTAAATTTCTATCACTTAGTAACCCTGTATGATTGGATTTTAAGCTTCCTTTGGCTTAAGTAGCCTGTCTCTGAAATGAACACAAAACTTACCTCATTATTCTATGGGGAGGAATATGGAAAATGACTCCATTAGGGCTCTAAACTTAGCAGTGCTTAGGAGTGGTGTGGACATAGGTTGTTAAGAAGCTTTGGGTGACTGAATACATATGACACCTTCTTTGTAGTGTAAAGATGGGTAAAAGAAAGTAACACATACATCCATGGGAGAAACATGCAAGAGAAAATTAGAGGTGCAAAAAAAAAAAAAAAAAAAAAAGGTAGGGGAAACCAAGGAGGAGTGGGCCAAGAAGCTGAGCAGCAATGTGCCCACGGCACCATGGCCATGGTGTGTTTACAAGTCTTAGCTTTCCATGTGCCACAACCCTCTGAAGGAGGTTTATGTGCTCAGTCATTCATCTAGAAAATTAAGCCAGAGTTACACTATGGTGGAAAGAAAGAGCCTTGAACCCAAGAGGTCTAACTGAAGTCTTGGTTCTGTGGTTTCCACACACCCTATACAAGCAACATTCAGTTTCTACTCTCCTGAGAGATAATTCTTGATAGCCAGCTTCTCGTGTTCTGTCTTAGGAAGCTGGAGAGACTGAGATGTCTTATCAGCTCTCTACATAACCTTCTATTATATTCCGCTGCCTAATGAACCAGACTTGTTTTCAATCTGAGAAAAAAAAATAGAAAAGAAAAAAAAAAAAGAAATAGAAAAAAACCTTCATCTTTTGGTTGAATGGTTTTACTGAAAATGTCAGCACTCCATAATGAGATTTATTTTGAAAGGTAAAGGATTCTGGGCAAAAGGAGAATTCTTTTTAGGAACACAGCGTGCTCTGCTGTGACACAGACTCTGCATAATTTACATGTCGGGGAGTCTGAATTCAAGTAAACACTCAGGCCTATAAATAGCTCAGGCCACCATCTCCAGCTCCTAGGTAGTGGTGTTTATTTGGACTGGAGTCATATCTTCACTTCTTGAGAAACTCCTGTAAACACTGAACCACATAGTGCCGATACTAATACTCCTGAAGTTCAGATGGCAATAATAACAAATACAGAGAAAGGAATAACAGCCATACAGAGCTGCTGCTGCTTGGGGAGATTACTGAGGCCTGGGGCCTCCATGTTCTCTTTTACTCCCCACAATCACCGTTTCGACTGCACACAATCACTCCTGTTTTAAAGACGTGCAAACTGAAGCAGGATGCTCGGTATGGTACACACAGCAGGTTCATATGTACAGGGCCCTGAAACGAATACTGAGACATCCAATCAAGACTTGGTTTTGGCTCTCTCCCTAGTGATACCTCTAAACAAAGGACACATAGTGTGCATGCAAGTCAAACACCTCTCTGAGAAGATATGTCCCCACGTGCTACCTCAAGAGTTGCACTCTATAGCAAACTTCCCCAAACACACGTGATGCTCAGCCATGTCCTCTTACATCTGGGTCTTGCCCTGGTAGAGAACTTGAATCCATTTTCTACAGGCTTCAGTCACTACCTGTAACATTCCACCTTCCATGCCAGATTCTAACCTTTTCACTGCAAACTTCTCTGAACCACATCTTCTCTCCACTCCGTCACAGCCTTCCTTCACAGGTAGACTGTTGTCCCCAGATCAAATGACCTAAGTCGCATTATGGTTGGCTCTGGTGGCCACCCAGGCCTGCTTTACCTGCATCTGCTCTTTCCCCAACTTCTTCATCTGACTTCACTGAGGGCATTCCTGTCCTGAGTTTTGCTTTTGTTTCCTTTGTAGGTTTGTCTTTTAGGTTTTTATTAATTGCTTGCCTGCCTGCCTGCCTGCCTGCCTGCCTGCCTGCCTGCCTGCCTGCCTGCCTGCTTGCTTGCTTTTAGAAAATCAGTCCATTTTTCACAGTCTCTGCTTTTAAAAACTTCAGTAGTTTTCTGTGGCTCTCGTGGCAAATAACAGAACAAGCTGGCCTTAAACTTTTGAGGACACTCTGCCTTTATCTCCCAAGTTCTGGGGTTCCAAGCATTGCCGCCATGCCTGGAAAGTACTGCGACATTTTAGCCTTGTTCTGCAAGGTCAGGATCCATCAGCTTCATTCCAGGCCCAGTCTCTGTACTGCACTCTTCTTCTCTGATGCCGTTGCTGTTTTTCTGTTTGTTCTGGTTTTAGTTGGGTTTTTCACTGTGTCCTCTTTAAGAGCTTTGTACACGTTGCCTTTTACAGGCTACGCTTTTGATTGCCTTTGTCTAGGTAATACCTACAGACTTGAGCTCCACCCTGCTTGCTACAACATAGCATGGCCTCTGTGAACACTTCTAGTCTTTCTAATATGCAGTGACAGAGCCCCACTGTTTCCCTTATACCAGATGAAATCTTATAGTTATTTTTACAGTTATGTAATGTATGTCTCACTCATCTCATACAGTACGTTCATGCTGCTCATGCTGTCTGGGGATTCTGATTCTGATTTCCAATAAACTGAAATATCCCTCCCCCGATAAAAACATTAAAAATATCAGTACATTTTGGGGGAATACTCGAGCTATAATAGCAAGAAAGAAGAAGATGTAAAAGCAAAGTGCAAACCTTAATGTTCATTACTATTCTGTATTGTTGGATTTTCAAAATGAGTTTTCTTCTTGAGTGTGCTTTCATTTACTGGAACTCAAATTATTTATATACACATATTTATATGTATGTATATATGTATATATGTATATATGTATATATAAGTGTGTATGTGCATATGCAGAAAAATGCATGTATATATGGAATTATATATATATATATATATATTCTCATATATATACATACATATACACAGAGACAGACAGACAGACAGACAGACAGACAAACAGAGATAGACAGAGACATAGAGAAACAGAAAAACAGAGAGAAGGGGCAGAAAAAGGGAGTCAGACAGAGACAGAATAGTAATGTGTGTCTGGCATGGGCACATACACATATATGCTCTTGCATGTGGAGGTCAGAGGTCAAAAGTAATTGTCCCCCAGTTGCTTCTCCGATTTATTTTTTGAGGCAGGGCCTCTCACTGAAACTGGAGCCCACAGATTGGCTAGAATGTATTGGACATAGTACATGAGAATTGTTCTGTCTTTCTCTCCCAGTGTGAGATTAGAGATATTTGCCACAACACTGAGTTTTTATGTGGGCTCTGGGGACATGGACTCAGCTCCTCATGCATGCACAGAAAACTCCTTAATGACAGTTGCTTCCCTAGCCACTAAAATCCTTACTTTTAAACTTAGAAAATACTTGCATTTCTCTGATGGATAAGGTTGCTAAAGAGTTTTTCTTTCATAATTTATTTCTTGGCCAGTTTCATTTCCTTTGCAGGCTTTCTCCTCAGAGCTACAGCCCATTGTTAAATTAGGTGGGTTTTGTTTGTTTGTTTGTTTGTTTAAGATCTTCGTGTACTCTGGCTAGTAACCTGCACTGTGTGTCCAGCTGACAAAGACTCCTCCCACTCTGTGGACTTCTTTACTCAGTTGATTGTTTCCTGGGAAGTGCAAAAGCTTATTTGCTTCAGGATTTCCCAATTTGGGGAGTGATTCCTGAAGGAAAAAAGGTCTTAGTGTGAGATTTAATCTGCACCAGCTAGAGTGGCTAAGATTATTGGGGAAAACAGATGAGAAATTTCAGGCTGGTGCTGCTACTGTGGAAATTGGTGTGAAGACTTCTCAAGAAGCTAAAAGTAGACTCATCATGTGATCCAGCTACGCCACTCCTGGCATACACCCAAAGGACTCAATATCTTATTCCACAGACATTTGCTTGGCCATGTTCATTGCAGCTGCATTCCCACTAGCTGGGAAATGGAAGCAGCCTAGATGCCCATCAACTAATGCACAAATAGTGAAAATGTGGTACATATGTACGTTCAATGGACTTCTATTTAGCTATCAAGAAATTAAAATTTCAGGTAAGAAGATGTAATTCCAAATCATTATACTGAGTGAGATAACCCAGACCCAGGAAGACAAACACTGCATATTCTCTTATTTGTGAATCCTGGCTCTGGATCTTTGGGTCTGAGCATATAACCTAGACCAACAATGGAAGCCAGGAAAGAAGAACAGGATCACTGTGGGTGAGGAACTCTGGGGAAAGGGATTAGAAGGACACAGGTGCTATGAATAGGGGAGTGGGAAAACTGGAGGAGGTCTTAACTGAAGAGGAAGGAGAGAGGGAGAAAGAAAGGTTAGCAGAGAGGATGGAGAGGGAGGAGAGAGGGAGGCTAACACAGAGGATGGATAGATGGGAGGGACTCTAACAAGTCTAACACGGAGGGAGGGAGAGGAAGGAGTTGATGGGTAACATTGAGGACCAGGGTGACTGCTTCATAATAATGTCTTCGGACAGGACTGATACGCTGCTCCCATGAACTCTCAACAATACACCAGCATTCATAAGACCTGCACGAACTTCACCAGGTGAGAAACCAGTACGGGATGAAGAGCCACAGAATGGATGCTGAAGGAGAGAGGAGATCCTAATCCTAAGTAGTCAGCTTTAAACACCATCACATAAGGACAACATTAATAGGTTTCCATCATCCCTGTCCCCTCTGCACACACACACATCTGAACAGATCGTTAATTTGAGAGGGAAGGATTGGAGGAACATGTAAGGAGTTGGAAGGAGGCTGGAAGTGATATAAACATGGTGTGCTTATTTATAAAATTCTCAAATAATATTCAAATAAAATAAAAATTAAGAAAATTAAATTAAGGGACTGGAGAGGTGGCTCAACAGTTAAGAGCACTGGTTACTCTTCCGAGGGACCAGGGTTCAATTCCCAGTAACCATATGGCAGCTCACACCCACCTTTCACTCCAGTTCCAGGGGATATGACATCCTCACATAGATATACATGTAGGCAAAATGCCAATGAATATAAATTAATAATAAATAAAGCACTTAAAATGTTGACTTCAAAGATAGAAAATACAAACTATGCTCCGAGTTCCCAGTTTATATGCTACCTGTTGCATGGACCCTTACCCTCCAAGTGGATGTCATTTCTTCAAAAAATAGCAACACTGTCTTCAGTACCACTTCGATGGCCCTAGTCACAGTTGTCTCTGTATTACAGTTTATTTACATTCTGGTCAAACCAATTGTTCACCTTGTCTATTGAGTGGTCTTTCCTCTAGTGCAGAATCTATATCACATTTATTCCTGGGTCTCTGTACTATACTCAGTAAGGTCCCTGCAAACAGTAAGAAAAGAACAGAGACACATCATCTATCTTCCTCTGTGATACACAGCCATCCCAGGCATCAATACCTGTTTGCCCCTGTTCCTCAGCACCAGTATCCCCCTTCATCTCTGGCAAGTTGAAAGGAGCCTCTATGACCAGGTTAAGAGAGCATCTGAGTAACTCCAGCTCCAGCTTCCTGAGATGACGAGATTCACCAGCAGAGGGCAACAGCGAACTAACAATGACAGGCCATACTAATGCTGCAGGTTACCCAGCCAGTTATCCAGAGACTTAGGTCCTGCAGCCCAGACCTATGCCCAGTGAGACTTCAGTTTTTGAATTGATCTTTTTGAGACTAGAAAATCAATTTGTTGTTTGTAAATGATCTTCTAAGAAGATTTTCACTAATGTTCTCTCTCTCTCTCTCTCTCTCTCTCTCTCTCTCTCTCTCTCTCTCTTTCTGTGTGTGTGTGTGTGTGTGTGTGTGTGTGTGTGTGTGTGTACAGAGAAAGAGAGGGGACACATCTATAACTCAGTACAGGCATTTTCCCTGAAGCTTAATAAAGTTATTATCTGTGATCTACAAATCAAATCAAGTATGGTGCTCAAGCCATTGAAGAGAAGAGGAAAACAGCATCCTAGCTAGTCCAGAGTCAGCAACCTAGGGGGCAAACACTGAATCATCCATTCCTCGTGCATCCCTTGAGCATCCACTAGGTTCTAGAGCCTGAAGAGCATCCAACCAGAGCTTGCTGTTCAAACGCAAACAGATGAAAACTACATGGCATTAGAGCAAAGCATCTGCACCCCAAGTTAAGTGGAGTCTTGCGAAATGTTTAGCTAAATCACCCACATGCATTTCTTTCAGTCATTTGGTTAGTTTTCCCCTAAGCCACTCTAGTTTGTTTAAAATGGGAGACCCTCAAAAGAAACATGGTTTCTAATAAAAATCCAAGACCACAAACCTTCCCTATTCCCAGATCTCCAAACCTGGCTGCTTGTGATTCCCTTGTGTTTCCCCAGTACCCTGTGCCATCACACACACTGGGCTCTGTGCTCCTGAGGTCTTCCTGCCCTGACACACACAGCTCTGTGTTATGAGAAGGAGCACATACAATGAAGAATAGTATGGTGCCCAGTGGTATGATGTGACCAGATGATGGTCACTCAGAGCCACAGGGGTAAACTGTGGTCTTACAATCCCTTACCCACTGCCCACAGAGCTGGGGAAAAGGAGTGTCTGGCACCTTTTCCATGCCCTGGCAGAAGGTTGTCTTACAGCATGCCATTTTCTACAGTCTGGTAAAGGTCTTAATGCTGGGAAAGCACAAGCTGAAAATCTGGATGACATTTTCTAAGGTGAAAATGAGAAAAAATTCAGGAGAATTTATTTCTTGAGTGTTTTTTTTTAAAACATGTACCTAACATTGGGCAGGTGGAGTATGCCCCACAAGGAACACATAGGAAGGGAATGGGGCAGAGCTCAGTTGATAAATTGCTCCCTTTGCAAGCACAAGGACCAAAGTTCAAGTCCCAAAACCCATATCCACGTACAAATGCTTTGTGTGGTGATGTGTTTTTGTAATCCCAGTGCTGATCTATGGGGCTCTGATAGTCCACTGGACAGACAGAATATCCCACCATTACAGTGTTAAGCCAAAGAGAGCTCCTATCTCCAAAAACCAAGGAAGATGGATGGCACCGAGCAAGAGGTCTAGCTTCCAAAGTTCACACACATACACCCCCACATCACATGCATGCAGCAGCATGTACACACTCACATACACACACACACACAGAAAATACCTAGAAACATAATCAAACGCCATGTTAGATGCTATGAAAATCTTCACCAAGCAATGTTCACAAATAGAGATAAGTAAACTGAGTCACAATAAACTGTTTGGTGTTGCTTATTCAAATCAACCCCTCTGTCAAAGCCTTAATCCCCACAGTAATGGCATTAGAAGGTGGAACCTTGAGAGATGACTAGTTTTAGATGAGGTCTTAAGAGAAAAGCTTTTTCAGTAGAATGTACACCCTCAAGAAGAAAAAACACTGGCTTCCTTTTTTTTTTAGCTCAAGCACACAACTAAAAGCAGCTTCCATAACCAGAGACAAGGGCCTTAAGGAGAAGGAAATCAACTCAATTGGCTAGCATGATCTTAGACGCTGAGCCTCTGGAGGTAAGGGGGAAAATGGTCTGCTATATCACACATCCAATGTAGAGTGCTCTGTTACTAGCAAGACGGGAAACTAACTTGTAAGTAATATAACCAGCATTCATCCAAGATGCTTGCAATGTATTCTTGAGCTTGCCACATTCCCTTAGCACCATCCATGGGTAAAGACATCAAATCTCTCCCTTTAGTCAGTAATGGCTACTGAGTGCCCGTGTAGGTCTATATGTAGATGCTCCTCTGTAATGGACTAAGAAGGCCTCTAACATGCACCCTGATCTCTATGAAGTGTATAATCTAATGAGAGAGAAATCCAAGGAAACTAAGTGTTATGTAGAGTTATGAATGAGATGCAGGTTTATACAATGGGCAACTGACATCCAGTAAAGAGCTACCATTTACTTGATGTTCCTTTTTAATACATCTTTCTCTATGTGCATCGTGTGGACTGCATCCTTTAGACTTTAGAGAGCTCTGTGAGGAAGATCACAATGCCATCACCATCACAGATGAGGAACCACAGCATAGAGAGCTGAAGTACCTTGCTCAGAGCCACACGGTGAAACATTGTGAGTCTGGACTCAGTCTACCTCAGCAAGCAGTGCTTTAAGTAATTACTTTGTTTGTTTGTCTGTTTGTTTGATTGTCGTGTGTATGAATGAGTGCACACATAGCTCGACATGGATATCAGTGGTCAAGTTACAGGCTTCATTTTTGTCTTCCTCCGTGTGGGGTCAAAGGATCAAATTTACCTTGAAAGCCTCAGTGAGGCTTAACTTTACCTGCTGAACCATCTCGCCCACCCCAGCCAATGCTCCTAATTATCCTCTCTGCATAGGAAAGAAACCTAAAGCCACCTAGAAAGAGAAGGGTTTTTAGGTGAATTGTGTCTGAGGGATGTCTTGAGAGATGATTCAGAGACATAGCTAGATACACATTTATTAAATTTAGAGAGAACAAAGAGTATGCCCCCTCCCAATAGGGAGCTTGTTACGAGATGACCAGCAGGATGAGGTGTGTTCACCTATGAGATTCTGAAAATCATGGAGATGGAATCACTCAGAGAAGTTGGCTGAAATTCACAAAAGTCTGATTCAGGAGCATCGAGACGGGGCCTAGGCATCCACTACATTTAAAAAGGGAGCTACATGCAGGAGGAAGATTTGTGGTGAGAACCTAACATTTCCAGGGCCTATCGAGGAGCTGGAGTCGTATCTAAAAAAAAAAAAAAAAAGCTCAGCCCTCTTGGTAGCTGCTCTTTGAACTGAGTCCTGGGGGGGTTTTTAGGTGGCATGGAAAGATTTGTGCATTTACATAACCTTTTATGTTGGACTGTATCCGAGAATTTCCAAGTATTTCTTGTCCAACCCGGAGAATTAGTCCCTAGCAGTCCTAAGCTAGGAAAACCAAGATGAAAGAACACTACTGCTTCATATCACAGAGCTAGCCTAGTCTGGGGCACAGAAACCAGCTTATAAATATCCATTTTTTTTCTCATGTCCCTTCACTGAAGACAATCTATATGTATGCAGAAACTTTATCAAGATTCTTAGGAGCTGGGGCTGTAGCAGCAAATCAATCTTTATCTTCAGCTCTTCTTCAAATGCTAGGTGCCTGAGGAGGAGCCATCTCTCTATCACACAGACCAGGAGTGAAAGATGCAGGCAGCTCTGCCATGTGCTAGCCATTGAGATCATACCAACATTACTATTGCTTTCTGAGACTCAACCTCCATGTCTCCAAATGAAGACAATGCTATCATACTACTTAAGAGCTGTATAGGGGGATTGTGAGGATAAGGGATGCGCCATACACAGAACATAACAAAACACAAAGCATACATGAATTCCTTAATTATAATTGGTAGTAATACCATCACAATGTAGGAGACAATTTCCAAATCCCCTGAAAATTGCTGAAACGTGTATTACATTATCAAGCCAATTAGTGGATGATTAAGTCAAATTCACTTGAAGAGAATATCTCAAGGCTATCATTCTTTTCCAGATATACAAAATGACTAGTTTCAACTTCCTAAAAATGCTAAGACAATATTTATTAATTCCAAACGTATAAGGCAAACGTTCGTATGTTTGTCTATTTGTCTAGCATGGCTGCTTTTATTTCTATTCTATCAGATACCTTATTTGAGTTCTAACTCAAATATAAGCCATATGTGAAATCCCTGTTAGATATGGCCAGTGTAGGCTTCTCTGAAAGGTAAAAAGGGCCGCAGCTGGAACACAATAAGAGGGTCAATGGAAGCAATGGCGTTCCATCCATTTAGACAGCCAGAGCAGAACAGCCAACTGCAGACTCCTATATGAGCACAACTCAGAAGTCACAAGGCAGCAAGCAGTGCAGGATTATGGGTCAAAAGCGAATTTGAATTTTACCAATTTGCAATTAAACTTTCTACATGAAATAAGAATTTATTTTAAGAAGCAATACCAGTAAACTAGGTCAGAAGTAATTCTTACCCTTATCCATCACCAAATGCAAATGTATTCAGTTATGGGCTTTAGAATGGCAGTGACGAACCAAATGAATACTTGTGCTTCCTGCACTTACATTCAAGCAAGAGACACGGATAGATGAGGGTGCAGAGTTCTGGCAAAGAGGATTAATGAGAGGCTAGAGCCATGGCTCAGCAGTATGGTGAACTGGCTGTGCTTGTACAGAACCTGAGTTCCCTTCCCAGAACTCATGTGATGGCTCACAACTTGAGTTCCAGGGGCCATGACAAACAAGTCTCCATGGACACCAGGCATACATGCAATACACATACAGACATGAAGGCAAAACATTCATATACATAAAATAAAAACAAATTTTAAAGCAGAGTCTGGAGAATATCTGTGGGAAAAGAAATCAAGGGAGTCTTCAAAGTCTTGAGATGTATTTCAGAAAGAGCCATACAGGACACAGGGAACAAGGAGGGAATTTGAGCAAGGAGCAGATCACAATCACATATAGAAGTAATCACAAGTTCTTTGAAATTTACTGCTCGTCACATTATATGCCTATAATATCATACTTTACAGATGCAGGAGCCATGCCTCAATAACATGGCATGGACCTAGCAAGAAGTGACTTGCTAAGACAACAGCATGTTCAGCACTTCAGTTATCCCAGTCCATTGAGTTATTTTTCCTCTCATGTTTCTTACAGTGTAAGACTATTTTTCTTTCCCCACAATGCTACCACCAAAGAAGACAGCATTTTAATAGCTACACAAAAGAAAGGGATTGGAAACACCCTTCTCTTTACTTTCCCCCACAAAATTAATGAATAGATGTTAAATCACTCAAGTCATCTACAGCACACCAGGAGCTTGAGAGAGGTCCAACCCCTGGAGCATCCTCTCCTCCCCTAAATTCTCTTTAAGGAATTCATTTGAAAAGAAGCCAAGAACTCAACCCCATGGTGGGGAGCTAGAAGGAGAATAGACCAGAAGTACAGAACAGAACAACTGCACACATCTCTCATCCTCCACTGTTTTCTATTTATTGAGAGGCAAAAAAAAGCTCCGCTTGTTGTGGTCTATTAATTATGGCTCGCTGGGTACAGAAAGCACAGTCCAAACCAGTCAAACCCAGGAGGAGGGCAGATTCTATAAAAATCCATGGGGAATCCCACTGAAATCCAAGAACAGGAACCAAGCACAGACAGGTTCCATGGGACCTGGAAATCCACCAGGAGCAAGAGAAGGACAGATTTACTCTTTTAGAGGTAATCTCTATCAACACATCTGTGCCTCTTTTCCCCCTGCCTGTTTCTTTTTGACTGGAATAGCCCCAGTGTTTGTAGTCACTTTTTATTTTTCTGTAGTTCTGCCTTGCCTCAAAATCATCAGTTACTCCTATGCAGATCTGAATCTCTCCCCCTCAAATCCTCAAGAGAGAATTCTGTTATACAGATTAGCTCACACATGTAAATTGTCCCTTTGGTTCCCAGGCAGGAATTAGCCTCTGAGTCTGAACAGATGTAGCTGAAGGCTGAAGTTCCACAATGAAAAACATGGAACTTGAAGGACCAATTTGGAGAGACCCTAGACATTTTTGTGCTTCATTGTGTATCAAAGGCAAAACATCAACTCTAGTAATTTTAAACATCTAGCTGACAGGGTGTGGTGGTACATGCCTTTAAGCCCAGCCCTCAGGAGGCAGAGGCAGACAACTCTGAGTTCTAGGCCAGCCTAGTCTAAAAAGAGAGTTCCGGGTCGGTCAGGACTACACAGAGAAACCCTGTCTCAAAAACAAACAATAACTCCTTATTCATTCTAATAGGAAGTAGGAAGTTCCTTCCCCATTTGGCCACATTAGAGATATAGTTGATGTCTTTACTTGCCTTTATATTTTTGACATTTTGGTGCCTGTTTTACTGTCAATTATTTTGTCATTGCTATCTCCCTTCTCCCGCTATCTGCATAGGGGGAGGGTCACAAACCCAAGATAAAGCTGGGTTTCCCAATAGAAAAAAAGAGTGGGAACATGGAAAACAAATCGAAAAGACATTATCTAACCCATCAAGCGTGCCCATCACAGCCTGAAAAGGTGATAAATTTGAGAAAGCAAGGCAGTGACTTCTGCAGAAGCATATACTTTCTCAGAAACTGAACCCAAAGTACTGACATGGCTAAAGTGCCAGAGAAGGACTTTGGAAGTCCAATTTTTTAAATTATCAGTAGCATTCAGAATATTCAAATAGATAAATACAGTAAGGAAGTCAATTTAGAACCTGGGAACGAGAATGTGCAATATGAATAAGAAAGTCTGTGAAGAGGAACAGGACTCTTCATTTATGGATTACATACATGTTATCTATTTAACTTATGCATTTATTTATTTTTATTCTTTGAGAATTTTTACACGTATACAATAAAACAGGATTATAACTACTCTCCTTTTCACTACTTCAGCTTCCTCTGGATCTCATACACACACTACTTTTCCAACTTCATACCTTTGTATTTCTGTTTTTAATACCATTTACTGCTGCCCATATGCATATGAATATAAGGCCATCTATCAAAGCACAGACTACCTACTAGTGGTCACATCCCCACAGAATGACTCTCCTTCTCCTAACAGTTACCATCTGCCAATAGGTCTTCAGTCAGGAGTGGGACTTTATGAGGTTTTCCATAATGTGTGCTGTAGTTACGGCTGGTTTGATCTTGTACACATCTTGTGGATGTCACCACACATATGGTTTCATGTGTGCCATGGCCATGTCATGTGAAGAAGACAGCATTTTAGAGCTCTTCCCCATCCTCTGATACTTACACTCTTTTTGTCCCCCTTTCCATGTTGTCCCCTAAGTTGTGTGTCTGTGTGTGTGTGTGTGTGTGTGTTGTGGGAGGGAGGTAGTTGGCATAGATGTTACAAACACAGCTGAGCACACACAGTAACTTATTCTCAGCACAACTGGGGAGGCAGAATTCAGCAGCCTAGTCAGCAAATTCTAGGCTAGTAAGAGATACTGTCCCAGAGGTGCACACGTGCACATATCCACATGTGCACTGAAAGCAACTGAAGTTGGGTTTTTGGGTTTGTTTTTTTTTAATTTGGAAATGTTGAAAATAAGAAGCATAGTAACTTAAATATAAAGAGAATAGAGAAAACAAACATCAAGACTAGATGAAATAGGAGAAAGAATATTAGTAGCTGAAGACAACACTAAGCAAGCATTACATTTAGGCAGCAACAACAAACAAAAACAGCTGGGCAGTGGTGTCACACACCTTTAATCCCAGCACTTGGGAAGCAGATGCAGGTGGAGCTCCATGAGTTCCAAGTCAGCCTGGTCTACAGAATGAGTTCTAGAATAGCCCTGTCTTGAAAATATTGAATCAAATGAAACAAAACAAAAAAATAATGAATAATTGAGCATGGTAACTGTCACCATTCTAGAAGCAGTAGGACCTGAAAGAACGAAGCTGAAAAATGAGGCAGACCAACCCCTCATGCAGCAGTCACTGTTATTCAGAGTCTTAACTTATACTCTGAGGGTTGGGAATGGTCACATGAGTAAAGTTCTCATGAGTTCAAGCTGTATATAATTACAATGACAAGCCTCGTGTTTTCCCATAACGGCATATAAAGGGTAAACATTTAATTGAATAACAGTAGCAAGTAATAATGAGCACTCTGAAGCAACGTCTCTCTGATTCAGTATATCTGGGAGAAGCATGAAAACACATTAAAATTCCTAGAGTTAAGTAAAAAAGAAAACAAAATTTGCCAGAATTTTATCATATGGGCAAGGTAAGCCTAAAGGTGAACTCTGTGTGTTTTTATATTTAAAAATCAGAAAATATTTTAATGATATGCTTACAGGTCTTCGATAACAAAATCAAGAAGACAAATTCCAAACCTTTTGGTGGACAAGAATACATAAAAATATCAGAGTGGAAGTTAATGAAATGGAGATTAAAGGAATAGTTCAACGAATCGAGAAAACACAGCTTATTTGAAAAGATAAAAGATATTGACATCTGGGGGTAGTAGCCCACCACACCTTTGATCCCAGCACTCCGGAAGTAGAGTCGGGCAGATCATCAAGTTCAAGACCACCGTCTCAGGTCTGCCATGGACACATAGTTAGACAGTCTCAAAAAACAACCAAACAAAAAAGATGTCCGCAAATAATTATTCAACCTAACCAACTGAAAGAAAGAAGACCCAAATTAATGAAATTAAAATGAAGATGGCTTCATTAAAACAGACTCCAGTGAAACTTGAGGATTATGGTTTTCATAGTCAGAGTTCTGTATAAAAACAAAACTAATAGAATTTACAGAATGAATGCAGAGAGAGAGAGAGAGAGACTTACAGGCTGTGGTTCAGTTATTCCAACAATGGCTCTTTGCCAAAGAAAGGTCTAAGAATTCAGGATACAAGCCTGGAAGTCTCAGTTCATCTGCAGTATGTGCTGGAATAATGAAGAGTTAAGCTCTAATACCAGTGAAGGGAGTGGACTTGCAGTCAAGAGGGAGAACAAGCAGGCAAAGAGCAATGGTTTCTTTCCTCCATGTTTACAGAGATGCCAGAAGGTGTGGCCCAGATCAAGGATGGGTCTGCCCACTTCAAATGATTTAATTTAAAAAAATCCCTCACAGCTATACTCAGACACTTGGGTTTTAAACTATATGTAGTCAAGTTGACAACCAAGAATAGCCATCTATATTTTGAAAATTTTATATTCCAATAAATTGGTAAAACAGGGAGAAACTGATAAATTTCTGGGCACATATGATATAGCTAAATTAAATATAGTGGATATAAGCAACTTGAAGAGCTCTATACCCAACAATGAGACTAAATCAGTAATAAAAACAGAAATAAAGAGGCTCCCAGGATGGAAAATCCCAAAGCCAGGTAAATTCAGTGCTGAATTCTATCAGACCTTCAATAATGCCAGTGTTCCTCAAATTATTCCATGAAATAGAAAGGGATGGAAAACTAGCAGGTTCATTCTATGAAGCCAAAAATTCTTGTAACAAAACTAGATAAGAACAAAAATAATCCTATAGCCCAATTTCCCTGGTGTACCTAGATACAAAACATATCAATAAAAAAGATTCCAGGACAAATTAAACATGTTGAGAAGACTATACAGTAAAACCAAGCTAGTATTGTCCCAGAATGTAAGAATGGTTGAACATACGTAAGCCAATCAATGTAATACACAGACTCAGAGGGAAAAACCACTTGATCATCTCAATAAAAGTACAGAAGACCTGTGACAAAGCTTGACATCACCTGGCTAATTTCCATCGGCACTTTGTAGTTTTCAGTGTGAAAGTCCAGTGGGTACTTGCTGCACTTCCTGTTTGTATGACTATCCTATAATACTGGCTTAATTTTCACTTCTCTACTGCTAGCTGTGGGTATCCTCAGCACCGATTTACACATGGTGATCTTGTAACTTGAAACTTGACTAAATCTTTATTAGTTCTCAGAGTTTTCTCTGTAGTTCTTGAACTTATCTACATAGGCAGTCATATCATATGCACAGAAGGATTTCTAGATAAGGTTCAAGGCGGTATGGCCATAGACAAATAAGACTTTTTAATCCATACAGTCCATACTTTTGATTCCTCTACTTGGCTTTGCTTGGATAGCTTAGTCTTCTAGTTCTTTGCAAAATGGCAGTAGAGAAAACAGACGCCTCTCTTCTCGGTTTCCCAGTCTCCGGCAGGAAGCCTCAGTCTTTTCTCGGTAGCATGGTAATACTTCTAGGACCTAAGTACATATTCTCCATCTCACAGAGGAAACCCCTGCACCAACATTCTGAGAGTCCTGTTGTTCTTCAGGAATGCCTGCTTAGTTTCCTTCAAATGCTTGTTACGGGCCAGTTGTAATGATCATGTGGTCTTTCTTCCTTAGATCGTTCACATGTTCCAGTACACAGTCAAAGATTTTTTAATATCAACCCTTCCATGCATCCCTGGACAAAACCCATTTAGTCATGTTATATGACTGTCCTTATACATTGTTATTATTTCAGGAATTTTTGCATCGGTATTTGATGAAGAATATTATTTATTTTTTTGCTTATTCTTATTTTTATCATCTTTGTTAACATTGGGGACATTGTGTTTGCCTCATAGAGTCCTTGGAAGGTATTTCCTTCTCATAGTTTCTGGGAAGGTAACTTTGTTTTCACATTTTAGTGTGAACAATTCATACAATTCTCTGGTGAAGGCATCTAGACCTAGACATTACTTATGGAGTAGGTTTCTTAAAAAATAAATAAATAAATTTCTTAATTATCATAGGATTGCCCAAAGTTTCTATTTTTGTGCTCATTGAGCATTTGTGCTGTGTGTGTGTGTGTGTGTGTGTCTGTGTGGTGTGTGTGTGTGTGTGTGTGTGTGTGTATGTGGTGTGTGTGTGTGTATGTGCGGTGTGTGTGTGTGTGTGTCTGTGTGGTGTGTGTGTGTGTGTGTGTGTGTGGTGTGTGTGTGTGTGTGTCTGTGTGGTGTGTGTGTGTGTGTGTGTGTGTGTCTGTGTGGTGTGTGTGTGTGTGTGTGTGTGTATGTGGTGTGTGTGTGTGTGTGTATGTGTGGTGTGTGTGTGTGTGTGTGTATGTGGTGTGTGTGTGTATGTGTGGTGTGTGTGTGTGTGTGTGTGTGTGTGTGTGTATGTGGTGTGTGTGTGTGTATGTGCGGTGTGTGTGTGTGTGTGTGTCTGTGTGGTGTGTGTGTGTGTGTGTGTGTGTATGTGTGGTGTGTGTGTGTGTGTGTCTGTGTGGTGTGTGTGTGTGTGTGTGTGTGTGTCTGTGTGGTGTGTGTGTGTGTGTGTGTGTGTGTGTGGTGTGTGTGTGTGTATGTGTGGTGTGTGTGTGTGTGTGTGTGTATGTGGTGTGTGTGTGTGTGTATGTGTGGTGTGTGTGTGTGTGTGTGTGTATGTGGTGTGTGTGTGTGTATGTGCGGTGTGTGTGTGTGTGTGTGTCTGTGTGGTGTGTGTGTGTGTGTGTGTGTGTATGTGGTGTGTGTGTGTGTGTATGTGTGGTGTGTGTGTGTGTGTGTGTGTATGTGGTGTGTGTGTGTGTGTCTGTGTGGTGTGTGTCTGTGTGTGTGTGTGTGTGTGTGTGTGTGTTTAAAGCTAGAAATATAAGTTCTTACACTTATGGGATAGAGCTGAGAGCTGTGATTCCTTCCCATTTCCTCTGCTGTTTGCAAGCCCTGTAATGGCACCCCACCGTGACCCACCCCACCCTACCCTCTCACCTGTCCACCCCTCTACTCTCCCCCACTTCACTGACAGAGTTGGTGGTAACTCGGCACAGTATCTCTTTTATTTGTCTTTTTAGTAGAAGTTTGTCAGTTTCATGGATCCTTCCAGAAACCCCACCTTTTCTTTCATTAATTCTCTCTATTGTTTTTAAAAATTGATTTCAGTTTCTGTCTTCATTGTTCCCTTTGTCTTCTAGCTTTGCATCTGCTCTTCTTCACTGTAGATTTCTTTGATGTGGGAAGTTATTTCACGGAAGGAATTCTGTGCCTGAGTACCCTTGTGGGTGGTTTCACATCATACCACACCTAGGGTCCACGCTTTGTTTCCCCTCAGTGTACTGTACTTGTGACTCCAAAGCACATTAGTTAGTTTCCAAGAACTCAAATATCGTCCTGGACACCTTTCTGATCTTGGTTTCTTCTCCAACTAGATTTTACTTCTTTTAAAATTAGGATGTGCTGTGTGCATTCTTGAAAAGTATGTGTCTTCTTCTCTCAGATTGAGTGATCTCTAAAGCGCTGGGTTAGGTTCCTCACTGTTGGTTGTCACCTGGTTCTACATCCCTCAAATTTTCTGTACAATGGCATCAACTGTTAAGGTCTCCAACTGTACTGGTGGATCTGTCTCCGCTGTCAGTTCTACCGATTTTTATTCCACACATTCTTAGTTCTGCTGTTTGCTCCACACACATTTAGATAGCTATGTCTTCTTAGTGGATTGGATTTATTCACTACCCATTATAACCCTCTTCGCCTGGTTATGTATACACACTAAATCTTGGAAGGTCAGGTTACACTTACTGAATAGACCACTAGGAGCACAGACTACTTGTATTGTATTGTACTATACTGTATTGTATTGTATTGTATTGTATTGTTTGTAACATCCTTCACCCACCCTATCTTTCCTCTGACAGGACATTTGTAACAACTGATGGACCCAGTGAAATTCACTGATTCACTACTTGTGCATTAGGCAGTATTTTGACACAGAAGAAACAATAATACTTTAAAAATAGCAAGCGTCATATCTCATAAGTGTTAACAACTTCAATGTTAAGATTGAAAATCTACATTTTTTAAAAGAAAATTTGTACTGGATAGTTTTCTAAATAATCAAAATTAAGTTTAAATAACTTAATCATTGGGCAATTATTCCCAGAGCTAAATGTCTCCGTAGTAATGTCACTACCCTATTTGATAACATTTGGGAGACAAATACCTGTAATGATCATGAATGAAAGAAACATACTAGCAACTTACATCAAAAAGCTCTGGATAATAATGTTATGATTTAATTATAAATAATTATCACAACCGGTGTCAAAGTGCCAAGGAGAGGTCACAGAACACTTCCTGTAAAGAGATGTATAATTGGCTCTCATAAGTAGGTAAAGATGACTTAGCTCACTCTTGCCTCAAGGAAATGGGGAGGGGACAGTTAAAGAGTGGGGACAGGCAAGGCACTTGCAGTCCTGGGCATACACATCCTGTGTGTAAGGTGGAAACAACTTGGGGCTAGCCAGTATGTACCTCCATAAGATAATTCACCTGCTTAGACAAGTCTTCAGAAATCTTTTGCTCTTTTCTTTCTTCCTATTTTTCTTGCCCAGGCTATCTCTCACCTAGAGGTGGAACTGATCAGGATTTCCAGAGCTTACCTCTGTACCCCACGTGTTCTCCACAATCTGGAATAATGCTGCTTTATCTCCAGTCATTTTCTTTTTTACTATTTGCTCCTTCTTCAGTCTTACCCAGTCCCTTCATTCTAAGCAGTGATCTCCAGGGAATTCTCATAGAATCATGTGTGGGACAGATACTGGTGTGTGTCATATTCTGGTGTGACCTCATTATCTGTTCTTCTCTCTCATAAGACTGAGGGCGCTGAAAAACTGGAAAGGTCCAAGGGTTGTTTTCAGCACTTAGGGAAGAATCTGAATTATGAAAGGGGCTCAGCAAATAGATACTAAGATGCATAAATAGAGACTCTTAGTCAATAATAAAAAAAAATGGAACTCTAATATGGGACATAACATGAAACAAAAGTTATGGGAATCACTGAACAGATTCAGGTAATTTAATCCTTGCAATGACCTTTGTAAGATCTCCATTTTATAGATGATAATACTGAGGCCCAGTGAACATAAGACACATGTACAATTGTGTAGAATAGCTAGGAAGTGACTGAGCCAGACATTTAGATGCATGAGACTTCTTTTGCCTCTTGGCTCTTTTCTGAGTTCTCCCTAATTGGTTGCAGTCATGGGAAAACAAGCACTTCCAAATACAATTGTGACTGCAGTAACTAAATGCTCTCACTGTCCTATAATGCAGGTCACTCGGGGAACATTAGCCCTCTGGATGAGGTTGCCACCATGGAGAGTTTATAGAGAAAAGCAATGTGTTTAATTAAGTAGCTGTTGAAAACACCCACCAGGACAAATGGATTCTGGCAACAGAGGTGCTTTTGTTACTGTCAGAGTCCTGCCACAGGTCATTAAGATCTTGATAGATTTGAGGCACTTTTCTGCTCTGTTGCTTTCACCCAAGGACAAGGCAAGGCTTCCTGGGCATCAGTTGCTTTAAGCCCAGAGATTCAGAGACAGGGCCCTACTAGTTTCTGTGGAGGACTATCAGAATTAAATTGGGTGGGTTCTGAGCCATACCATGTAACATTCAATACACCAAGCTGAACAACAGTGTATCAAAGCGCTGTCTGCACAGCAAATGGATCTATATAGCAGAAAGCGAGTACAAGAATGGGAAATGAGATTATTTTGGTTGAATTAATATGGAACTGTTCTATGGACTTGGGTCTCAGAAGGACAGTGTCATAGGGTTTCTGTTGTTGGGATGAAACACCAAGACCAATATGCAAGTTGGAGAGGAAAGGGTTTATTCGGCTTCTACTTCCATATTGCTACTCAACATCAGAGGAAGTCAGGACAGGAACTCTAACAGGGCAGAAACCTTGAGGCAGCCGCTGATGCAGAATCCATGCTCACTGGCTTGCTCCTCTTAGCTTGCTCAACCTGCTTTCTTATAAAACCTAGGACCACCAGCCCAGGGGTGATACTACCGTAAAAGACTAGGCCCTCCCCACCAATCACCGATTAAGAAAATGTTCTATGGGCTGACCCACAGCCCAATCTTGTGGAGACATTTTCTTAATTGAGGTTATCTCTCCTCTCTTGGATGACTAGAGTTTGTGTCAAGTTGATATAAGTCTAGCCAGCACAGACAGCAAAAGTATGGATTGCTACAAGGAAGAAACCTGTGCAAACGAGAGGAAACCAGGTAAGCACACATTGGGCCAAAGCATAGCATCTGGAACTTCAGAAGACGTGAGAACTGATGGGGTTTCTGAAAGGGGGATAATAGTAAATAGGGGTGGCGTGAGAACGTGACTCAGTGACACCCAGAGTACAAGAGAACCAGTGAGGACCCGGGGAAGCTCATGGAGGACAAGCAGAAGACTGATGGAGGCACACGCTTCTCAGATTTAGTGTGTATAGGAATCCGTAAAAAGGCAAGTTCAGGTTTAGCTCTGGCGTAAGGCCTGAGAGTCAGCATTGCTATCAATCTTCAGGTGATGCAAGTGCTACTGACCTCTGGACCACAGATTTGGCAACAGGCGCCTAAAATGCACTGGAGTGTACAGAAAGTGAATCGAGCTGGGCAGAAGCAGCAGCTTAGCGTGTTAACGCAACTGGCATAGTCTTTATAGCCTTTAGTTCCTGGTGATTATAAAGGATTAGAAATGGACAATTTCCAGTTTTCTGGTCTTTTCCCCCATTTAATTATCGTTCGCTATATTTTCCATCATGAAACTGTGTTGAAATCCTTATAACATAATTAGACTGTGACAAGATGGAAGTGTGGCTGGCTTTGGTCCATCAGCACCTCTCACCATCCCCTCCAGGCATTTGACTATTTTAGTTGTTTCTGAGCAAAGACTAAATAAAGTCAAATGAACATCCCAGGAAGAGAATGGTCTGGGGAGGGAAAGAGGAAGGTCTCTAATCCTCTGACCCTCTTCCCTGCAAACAAAAGCCAATCAACAAAGAACCCAGACACAGGCCGCAAAGATCATTTAACCAATTTAAGCCATAGCTTTCTGTGTGTCAGGAGAGTGAGAAATCACAAAAGGCCCCAGGAGCACTGTAATGGAAAGACAACAAGGCAGGGAGAGAGAAGTCACCAAGTCAGGCGCTCCTCTGACATTTAATAAGTGGCTGCCTTTGAACAGGTCATTTAATCTCTGGATTTCTTCATCCATAAAATAAAGCCAGCAGCTTGCATGGTCCTGCCCTTGTAGGCTGCCTGAGGAGAGCAGGTGGGAAAGAGGCTGCATGTACTGCAGCTCTGTGCATGGGTGTGGCCCAGAGAGCCAACTGCTGGGAAAACAGGGCTCTGGCTCACTTGTTCTCAGAGTATCTCTGTCTCTCTATCTTTACGTGTTTATTTAAAATTCTTTCTTTTGTTGTTGTTGGTGGTGGTGGTGGTGGTGGTGGTGGTGGTGTGTGTGTGTGTGTGTTTGTGTGTGTGTATGGAGGAGGGTCAAAGGACAACTTACAGAAGTTGGTTACCTGCCATGGGAATTCTTGGATTTGAACTCAGGATGCAAGGCTGTGCAGTAAGCACTTTACCTACTGAGCCATCTCAATGGCCCTGCATTTATTTTATTTAAGGATCTGGGGGAAGCAGTCTGAGAAAACTTTCTAAGTCAGCGGTGATGACCTGCACACTTTCACTTACCCCACCAAAGCTGAGAAACAAGATTCTCATTATTTTAGCTATGTTCTGGTGGGAGGAGCCATGATGGGCTCTTGAAGGGATGTTACATATAAAAAAAGTGGCCCTGCCCATCATGGGGCTTTAGAACAAAACTAAGGTACACATGGAAAGTATTTTAGCCCAACTTCTGGCAGAATGATACTTAACTTAGCTACTGTAACTCTGGGTGTCTTAGTTAAGGTTTTATTACTGTGAGGAGACACCATGACACAGGCAACTCTTATAAAAAACAAACATTTAAATGGGGCTGGCTTACAGTTCAGAGATTTAATCCATTATTATGGCAAGAAATATAGCAGCATGCAAGCAGACGTGGTGCTGGAGGAGTTGAGGTTTCTACATTTTGATCAGCAGGCAGCAGAAGGAAACGGAGATACAGGGGACAGACTTGAGCTCTTAAGACCTCAAAGCCTGCCTCCACAGTGACACACTTCCTCCAACAAAGACACACCTACTCCAACAGGGCCACACCTCCTGATAGTGCCACTCACTCCTATGGGCCAAGCATTCACACGCATGAATCTGTAGGTGCCATACTTATTCACACCATGACAGGAGGGTCCTCCTCTGAGCCAGGACTTCTCATCTTACACAGTTGCATCCTTTTCTGGATGGTGACTGTGAAGCATTCACAAGAAAGAACACTTGAAAATGCTACAGAAATGTTCCTAATTGTTTTTATCCAATAAAATGATTTTTCAGTGTCTTTCCAGTCAAAGTCTTTCTCTACCAGCATCTTTGGCTCAGTAATTTGATTTTAAAGAAAAATAATACGCACTTCATTCTGTGTTGTATGCCACTGGTGGTTTGAAAAGAAATGGTTAAATAAAGGCTAAAACAAAACAAAGCAAAGCAAAAACAAAACAAACAAACAAACAAACAAGCAAAAAACCCAGTAACTTTCCAAAGCTACACGATGCCTAGGAAGAGTACAGGGAAAATGTTGAGATCAGTACCATTTCAAAATCATCAGAACTACATGGATTATATCCTTTCAGTGGCAAATTCAAAGACAGTACATACCATAATGTGTGCTACATTTTAAGTGTTCAAGTAAGCGTAATTATTAAAGCATAGCCATCTTTAGCAAAATACATGAAGACTAGCTAGACTAAGATATTACCAAAAAATTAATAATGGATGTGATTCTTTCACGAGATTAAATTTCTAATACACCAAACAACTAAATCTATTAGCTTACAAAAAAAAGATTAGGCCAGGTACAGCAGTGCATGCCTGTCATCCAGCTCTCTGAATGTGGAGGCAAGAGGATTAAAATCAAGTCAGCAGTTCCCCTGTCTTTACTTTAGTACCACAATAATATTACTAGTATCTTTTCATGTTTATCCCTGGGTACATATGAGTCCCTGTTTCAAACAAATAAAAACATAATCAAGAAACCTCACTGTGTTTGTGCAGCTGCTGTGACAGGAACTAAACCCCAGGATCCACACCCAAGTCGTCTGTTCCATCTTCACTCATTTGGTTCTGACAGTAGAGGTGTGGTTTAACTCCACGTGTGTCCTACTCTTTGTGTGCCAGACACGGGAACTTCATTAGATTTCATATTCTAATCATACCAAAGTCCTGAGGTAGAAACTGGGTTATTTGGGAGAAAGCAGGTAACGAAAACACATTCCGAATGCTTTCACCAATGTGAAGAGCAAGATTCTCTTGAGCCCTGCCACTATTAGTGGGTCTTCTCACTTAAAAATGAGAACAGTCTCTTCCACTCTTCTGTGTGGAGGGAAGAGCCCATCTCCTCTGACCCTCACATCACTGTAGACATAAGCACCTGAGTGCACCGAACTGAAGAGAATCCACTGCCATTGAGCCACACTGCCTGACACTCCAGAATGTCAAGATGTTCATGGTGTTGGCTTGATGAAGCTCGTCTTAAAGTGTGCACATGAGTTTTTAAAATGTCCTTTTTTTTTTTTTAAAAGAAGGGCCAAGAAGGAGAAGAGGAAGGAACATTGAAATAAGCATCGTGTTTTCTTTACAGCCATGTAGCCATAAAAATCCCCTTTAAAAAAAAGGATGGCTGTGAGCCTGCATCCTAATGGTCTGCCTCAAGTACTTGTGATATTTTAGCAACCTGGGATCTAAGTGCAGTTTATGGCCCCCTCTCCAGTTCATCCTCCCAGCTTCTTTGGCCATTGTCTTCATCCCCTTCCCAGATGCCTTCAACTCATTTTTCTAGTATTACTGAATACTATATTCATATCAGTTTAGATTATTGTGAGACTCAGTAGAATTAATATGGAAGACAGCTTTACTGACACGTTTTTATTCCCTTTGCTTTATTTAGAAGGCTTTCTACAAGAAACAGCCAAACTAGACTCACTCTGAGTACTGAAGAGAGTGTTTGGACCCATATATAGAATGAATTACTCAACCTTTCTTTGTGGACATCCCATGCCCTCCTTTTCCCTCAGAATTGTCCTTAGTTCTGTAGATGATTAACAACAATACTTGCAGAAGGATCTAATGGGGCTGCAAGCCTGCCTCTTCTAGTGTTTCTTACAGAATGTTTCTTCAGTATAGTAAGACTATATTGCCTTTTAAACAAACAGTGACCCAGTCAATCCATCATTTTTCTAGGACCAAACCAAGTGTTACTGATGGCTTGTCTTGCAAGCAATGAAGTGCAAAGATCCACAAAGCCCAGCTGGGTCAGGTATCAGTTTTTCTTCTCAATTCCAAATGCATTCTTCAATAAAAGCCCTAGGATAAACAATGCTGTTCTCCTCCTCTGCAGTGGTACCATGTTAATCTTCAGTGGTATCCAGCAAGGCAGGATAAAAGAGGGAGATTTCTTACATCCCACCTTGAGATGGGAAAAAACCAGGGAAGACTGTCTCAGCCACAAGTCCAGAGCAGGCCCTGCAAACACACAGCTTCCGCCTTCAAAACGTTCCTAAAATTTTATATGCAAACTTTTCCATTCATCACCAGAAAGGGCAACCTCCATCAGTTGGATGGCAGACTAGTACTCCATTAGTTTTTAAATGTTATCATGATGCTAATACTACAGGCAGGGCCCACCTGAGATTTTATCTGCACTGTTAATATGTTTTCCATCACTGCCTTAAGTTTAGACAGTCTACAAAGTGACATACTATGAAATTAAGTTACAGTCTGTGGTGTTGTCCAATTTTGGAAACGTTGGTGTAACTATTGTTGCAATGCTGAATTCAAGTTCTCTAGGGTCTGGGTGCTGATCTTTCCTAACCAATGCAGACATCATTTTTAGGTCAAACATTGGCTCTTCATTTGAATGATGGTCGGGGAAGGGGGATGAATTGTAAATTTGTCTAAATGAATTAGTGAGAATTTCAAATCATAGGCTTTCCTTTCTATTAGTGATAACTCAGAGATAATAGAGATACGTTGGATATAAATAAACGAAGGAGAAAGTAGAGGGAAGATGGAGAGAAAAAGCAAAGCAGGAGGAGGAATAGAGGAGGAGAGAATGAAGAGCAGAGGAGGAGGAACAGAGAAAGAGAATTCATGAAGAATTTCTCAGTAACATCTCATTTTGCCTTCTCAAAATTTCTCCAGTCTCATATATAAAGACTCAAAGAGTAAAAGGTAACAACAAAAATGTCAGTTTTGAAGTTTCTTTTCACTCAGGTCTGGGAAGATGTTTGAAAGAGTGGTATAAAATGTAAATCAGTCAGGTCTGATTCTCTTTCCTGCTTGTTAAGGATTCCATTTTGACAGCCTGGATGGTTAAGCCTTCAAGGTTTCCTTCTCGAAACTCAGCCATAGAGGCTGCCCTGTTCCAGAGAAAAACTCTATACACTTCACCCTTCAGAAAGGATTACTGTGTTACTGGAACTCAGATCTATCCCCCAGCTTGAAAACAGTATTCACTGAACCCATCAAGAACTGACGTGGGTGTTTTAAGCACACTTCTACATAACATTACTGGTTCTATAGTAGGTAAACACCTTCTTTTGCCTTTTAATATGTATCACTGAGTGTGTGAAAGGTCACAGGCAGTGCAATTTCTAGGAGGGGTAGAAAGGCAATGGTTGCTATGGTAGTACTCACACGGGTAGCTCTTTCTGCCAAGGGAAGCCTTAAGGGTAATGGATGGTGTTTCATGAGCAACAGAGGCTGCATGCTCTTGTTATGTTCATTTGGTTCTGATCCTAACTTTCACCAGTGGCTCCTTCCCTATTCTACCTGATTTCTCTAGAATCACAGTCCATACTCTACAAAGAGCACAGACTATGTATTAGACTGCATATGTACCTGTTTTACTCTGCTCCACTGCACCTAGAAGGATGTCAAGTGGAGTTACAGAGAGCGTGCTTGTGATGGAGGGAGATCAGAGCTGGGCATCTAGGAAGGTACTCCCGTTATCCTTGAAAACAGTGACACAAACCTGAGCCATGGCTGCAGTGGCTGGGTGGAAGCACCAGTCCAGAAAGATAGAGTCAAATCCATCCATTCAACCAGCTAAGGAAAAATCCATCTCCAGTTGGAGATGTTAAGAAATTACCAATAACAAAACCCAGAGGAGCTTCTATGACATGCCCATCTCCTTTTCTTTCCCTTCACACAGCCACATACTCACTCTGTCAGGAGCCAGAAGCCTTGAACGGTCTCTCCAGAAGTCTGTGCTATGTGGCCTTTCAAGTCTTCCACAGCAGTCTCAATGGCCCCTGGCTGAGGGAGACAAGCAATCATTTTACTTAGGGAAGACTGAACATACTTTGTACTTAGGATTAGTTTGAATGGCCACACCTCCTCCTCCTCCACATCCTCCAGAAGAAATAGTGTGATTCTGGTCACTGCCTAGCAGAGAACTTGGTCTTGAACTCTGTGTTTTACTGTTAGCTCTTCTGTCCTGGCCAAAAGAATTCCAGGTCACTAAAATCAAAATAGCCATTTCTAGAAAAACACTCCTTCCAGGGAAATAACTTTATCAGAACATTCAAAATAGCATATATATAAAATTAAATATTGTATATTAGTTAATATGTAATATACACACTCATACACACATGCGAGTGCATGTACATGTGTGCGCACACACATATATACATACACACACATATATCACATATATATATATCTCCTTTGTTTCTTAACTTTTGCAAAACAAGTGTTCCTACATTGGGGCCTAGTTCTACGCAGAAATTTGTTGACATCTGTTCTAGTAAGGTCATGCCTTCCCTAGTTCAATGATTCTTAAACTTCAGTGTGTATAAGATCCATGTTGAAACATTTTTAGGATGTATCTTATTCAGTTTCAGATTCAGTTAGCATTCATTGGGACCTAAGACTGGACTGCATTTCTGACATGTATCCAGGAGATGGTGTTGGTATGAAGACGGTTCTTGAGACAATATACTTCATTTACGTATACCATGACAACCAGTACTCCTAAGCAGTTATTCTCAATGCTTTATACCAGCTTCAAAAAATTCTAACCTAAGATACATACAAGTCAATTATATCAGAAACCCAGTGGATAGGTACATAAGTACATCCAGAATTTTTAAGGATGCAGACTCTCCTATACTAGGATCTAGACAAGAAAGAATGATGGTGCCTCAGATGAGCTGTGTGTATTTAATGCAGAGTTTGAACTTTATCCCACACCAGCTCCCTGGTTTGTTCTCCACAGCCCAAGCCATCTACAAAAGGACAGTATCCCTGAAATAAGATAAATGGCAGAAGTTGTTAATAATTAGCTCTACATTATTAACTGGATACTTGGCTTTCACGACTAACCCTTTGGAGCCACTGTGATGAACATAATACGTTCTATATCTCTTTAAGAAAAGGTGACAATAACTTTATAGTCCAAGACACAGATTCCATCATTTTAACCACCTATTTCTTTAGTTGGAGAGTCAGCTATTGGACTCAATGATTCTTCCCCCTGTGTCATTGTCTGAGGCTGGTTGAAGGCTGGGAAGAAAGCTTATATTGTCACTCCACGCTTGCTGAAAGCCATGTGTCATAAATTCAGCAACTTCTGAGGTTTCAGTCAAAAATGCCTAGCACCTGCTGCTAGACAAGTCTATGCTGCTGTCACTCATTTCTGGTGACACTGAAGGAGGCAGTCTACCCCGGAGGGAAATTCCTGTAATCCCCTGGCTATTCTCAGGTCTGCCAAGCTTGTTTCCCTGAGAAGCATTCTGACTCTCCCAAGCCCATTTCTCAAAGTCTGCTGAAGTACAATGTGCTCTTTGATGAGTCAACATTGGTATTTTTCAAACAATTTCTTTACATAATTTTAGCCTCACAAATATAACTCACTTGCGAAACTAATACTTTTTAGAAAAAGGAAAGCAGATAGAATTGGAGAGTAATTAAATAACCCCAAAATAAGCATTTTGTTGAATGTTTTTTATGCCAAGAAGTCCCCTAAAATATGTGAAGATGAATATAATAATGTATAGAAATTTAAAGCCTTAGTATCTTCCATATCAAAAGCAATTGCTAAATCTAACCAAATGAAAAATAATCTATATTTAATCAAGATATACCTAGGTGAACTTATATTTCAGATATTCTTGCACGAATGCAAAATGTCATAGGTGAAGAACTCTCTGTAGCCTTGTTTGTAGACAGCAATAAATGGGCATCAAGAAACAGATACTGATCAAGAGAGTGAAACAATATGGAATATGTTTGGATAATCTAATATAATGAAGGCTTAGGAATAATAAAGTACATTGATAAATAAAAAAATAAATAAAACAGGGAAGGATTAGGTAGGCCCCTTCCTTATGCAGAACTGTGTTGAGTAAATACATTCTTGTTTCATGACACACAGCTAAAGTAACCATCAAAAGGTCGACAAAAAACATTGACGTTGGTTTCCTCAGATGGGAAAACCTGAGATGGAAATAGAACATGAAGGTGATCCTTTCCTATCTACCTCTCCAAATGCTAAACACACACACACACACACAAAAACATGTTACTTGTGGAATATTTTGGTGCTCTCTACAGCTCTGTCAGTGTTCTTGCTTTATGCACCACTATTTTTTTTTTTTTTAATATAAACATTGTTCGGGATCTTTCAGAATGTAGAACAGAGAGCTGTACTTCCTTCCGTTTTAGTATTGTGAGCTAGTTGACATATTTTACTGTTTTAAAACTCATAAATCTGAATCTGATAATTTAGAATAAAAGATTTTAAAAAACGTAAGTACTAAGGTCCAATCTCAATCTTCCTTATGGCTATCTAGAATCTGTGGGAAGTTGTCTTGGCACTCATCACTAGTTGATTCATTTGTTAGATTGTTCTGATAATAATTATTGTAACTGAACTATTGGGAGATACCTTGAGGTCCTGTGCATTAACTGGTAACAAACACTGAATAAATGAAAGACTTTACCTTCATTCCCATTATTGATTACATTAAGTAAAAGGGAAACACCAGTACTAGAAACCAAGGACAAAATGCTCAGTGCGATCAAGCACTTAGCTCTGAGACGGCATCCTAAGACAAACAGGAAACTATGCTCAAATGCATCATCATCATCTCACACAACCTAGGGACTCTACTGTCTCTTCCATTTTAGTCCCAAGTAGTTCCAGGCAATGCAAGCCAACTTGGAAAATTCCAGACTTGCCTATCTGTTCCTTTGCATTGATTTCCATGATCTAGACAAGTACACAGTCAATGCTGACCCAAACAATACCCTTGACTTTGTCAAAGGTTTCCATGCAATAAGATCCCTATCCCTGCAAAAAGAAGAAGCAGCGGTTCAGCTGATCACTCTTAGAGACTCTGGCTCTCAGGCTCCTTCTGTAGCTATTATGATGGCTAGATAGAAACCATTTTGCAATGAACACGTTAGTAATAAAATTAGTTCAAAATCAGCCATAATGTGCAAAGGCCAAGCAAATTTCTATTTCCTTAAAAAAAATAATGAAAATTCACCTTGTCACAGCATTCCTGTGGTTCTGTTCTCACAAAAGAATAAATCATCTTTATGACAGTCCTCAAGGAGTTCAGTACAATGGAAGCTGAACAACCTCTTGCTTGGTGAGATGTTTATTTTCTAAGCTAAATGGAAGCTCACACAGGCAATAACAATAAAACTAATAAATGTATTTGTTCCTAATGTGAGGGCAAGTCACCAGGAACCCTCTAGCAAGAGAAGAGGAAAAGAGAGAGAGTATGAAAGCCAAATTAGTGTCATGGAAGCAATGACATCTCACTACACAATGGGAAGTCCTGAACCTGCTTATTAAAGTCTCGCTGCTCACAATAGAATACAGGCTATAAAAAGGCCATGGGGAACCATTAATTAAATATTAAAAGATCAAATAGTTTTAGTCCCATTAGTTTGTATGTAATTTACATTCTCTAGTATAAATTTAGAGATAATTCTCCATCTCAAATCGCTTTCAACTTTCTGATAAGGTATCTGCAAATACAGAGCCCTACAGGGAGTTTAAAAATATCTTTCTCCATGTGGGCTAAGCATTGTTCTTTTCATAAAAAAAAAAAGTTGCTTTTGAACATCAGTCTCCACAACTAAGATGATTATCATAATATACCTCAAGTTATTAGCCTTGAGGGATACTTTTGTTCAGAGAAGGCATGAAGCCCGTTTTAGATATGTCTAAGCCATAATAGCAGATACACTAAAACAAGAGAAAAGGGTTGCAAATGGACTGAGAGCAAATGTTTTAGACTTTCGTTTCTGTGACCTCTTATTCAAGTCCCAAGGTCATGGGTATTTCAGTTGGCAGGACCAGGACTCCTGTACTGCAAGTATACTTCCCAGGCTTGGCATGACCTTAGGGTTTCTGGTTAACCATGGACAATTAACACTTCCTTCAGGTACCTTAGTAATTTGACTGGCTATTTCCCGGTCTCACTTTCTCTGAGAAAAATTCTCCAAAACTATGTCAGAAAGGCCTAATTTTTATATATGATGATAATGACCCAAAAACCACAAAGGGGGTTTAAGAGGTTAATAACTTATTTTATGATCTGGTACTAAGGAATGTGATATAATATTTGATATTATGATGCTAAAATTGTTACTTATTTGTCAAGACTTACTAATTCCATGCCAGTCATTTCTTTTAAAAAATCCCTCTTGAACCTCATAGCATTGGATCATTATTCCCCTGGTATCCTTCAGTATCAATTCCTGGTACCTGATGACTATGCTGTGGTATCACAGGAAGCCAATGAATACCTTTCATTTCCAGATCAGTGATATGAACAGAAAATATTCTCAATAACCAGTTAAAGTTAGACACATTGTAGTATATATCATCATTGTGGGACTCTGTGGTGCTAGTAACAAATGTCACAAAATAGTATAGCCACGTGAAACAACATTTAGCATAAAAATTCTAATTGCCTACAGAAATTTTATATATGAAAAACAAAACAGAAATCCACTCACGAGTGTGTAAGAGCCCATCTAATTCATTTTTAGTTAATATTGAAATGTGATATTACAGTGACTTTTATGTTGTATATCTACATATTCTCATTTTTTTTTTATTAACAAACTACTTTTTGGGTGATAAACCTAAAGTCTTCCAATAAAACCCTTCAGCAACAAATTCTTCCACTGACTCTCTCGGTGCTCTTTGCAATTTGCAATGCATAGACTTTAAATTCTTAGTCTGGAATATGTTGATTTGTCTGTGATTATGGCATGGAATCATAGTACTATAAATAGGTTACTAGGAAACTCGTTCTAGCCCTAGGTTTTCTGTTTCATACACTCTTGGGAAAAGTCAGATCTCACTCACTATTGTGTTACTGAGAAAGAGTGACTTGAGCGGCAAGAACACATCGTATTGGCAGAACACTTACAGAAATGCAGAATCCAATTTGTTCGCCAGCTGGACCATGACATCTGAGATCTCACTTCAGATCTAAGAAGTCATCGCGTTACGATGACTCTCACACATCTGAAACTTCAAGTGTTGTGATCTTACTTAATTATTCCTTGAGAAAGTCAACTAGCCTCCTCTTCACTGCCACAGACCCTTCTGTCAACAGTTATATCTCACCCTAAGATTGTGGTGAGGTCATAGGCACCTTGCTGCCATTTTTATGACTATTTATAGAATTGTGAATGTAAGCAAAAATAAGAGAGAGGAAGTACTGAAAGTAACAATGTTTGAAATGTTTATAGATGTGTCATACACTCTATGAATATTGACAAAGTTAGCTCTTTTAGGGCTCTATATAAAACTTGTGTTTTATTTATGCTTTTCAGGTGAACAAATTGAGACTCACACATACATACATTCTCTCATTTATTTTAAAAATGTTTGTGGGATAATGTTCATCCCATAATATATAGGGATGTATATAGAGTAATCAAATGTATAGGGTAATCAAACAAAAATCTCTGTGCTAGGTGTGGGCTACTTCCTCCTGAACTTTTTATTAGGTGTTTCCCTGAGACCCACAAAGCAACATGGGTTATTGCCATTATTCTTCATCAACCACCAGAGATTGATGGTAAGACTCTATTAATTACTGAAGGCATCATACACTTTGGTTATGGGACATGATCCTGCTTTGGATCAAGCCAATCAATGTTTCAGCACTCTCAAAGCCCTGTTCCCAGCTGAGGACTTATCAGTAGTTTCAGACTGCTAGAAGAGGTCAGTCTTCTTCAGCAACATGGCCCATGGTTGCCCATGTTCCTTTTTATGGTACTCTATACTAGTGATAGCTACAGGCTTCAATAACCAAACTCAGTGGGTTAGAAAAATAGAATAAAATGAAGGAGGAGAAAGAGAAGGAGAGGAGGTATAATAGGACATGGCGTGTTATGGGATATGGATATATATATATATATATATATATATATATATATATGGGTCTTGGAGGATCTGGAGGCAAAATCAAAGCGTTGATATAATCTAAATTCATTGTATTTGTATATGATATTTCAAAAGAATAAATTAAGAAACTTATAAACTGTGGCTGTTTCTATTATGTTAATTTGGGTCCATAAAACTGCACAAGAATCCACGTGTCTGCATGTCAGATACTGAGGAACCCTTTTTTCAATTGATTCTAGTTGGTAAATAAAGATGCAGTCAGCGATTGCTGACAGAAGGGCAGACAGAAGGACCTTAGGATTTTCATAGGCTTGAGGCAGAGGAGGAAGAAGAAGAGGAGGAGAGAGAAAAGAGATCTACCATGCTAGGAGAAGGGAGAGAAAAGATACCCATGCCTGAAAAGGTGCACGACAGAGAGCATAGACATCATGTAGGAGCCAAGGAATAGTGGTCCAGGAGAGCTGTACCATGGGTCCAGGCCAGCCAAGATGGAATATAGGATTTAGTAAGTAATACCTTGGGAATATTGGAAGGAGGTCAATTAGCCATGTGGCAGTTAGGAAGTTGCTCAGTTATTGAGCTGATTAAGACTTATCAAAATATAAAGACTATGTGTGTGTCCTTTATTCAGGAACTCAGAACATTGTGGGTGGGGTATTGAGGAAGGCACAGCTGCAAGGATCAATTTGAGTATTTACTTGGGTAATGTTACAATAAATTCATCAGCATTAAGGAGCAACAGATTATTTTGTCACAACTGCATCTTTATTGTTCTTCCACTTGTTTGTGCACATTTATTGCACACTCATTATATTAATGCAATCTTCAGTACTCTATCTGCTGGTCTGAAAGGGAGCAGGGTGCCCTTCACCCTCACAGGCTACAAAGCATCTCCACAGTGGCTTAATCCTGTTTAAGACAGTTGTCCTCAGAAGCTCCTGAGAACTTGGGTTTGTTTTCTATAGGTCTGAAGAAGAGGATACCATCATATAAAGATTTATATAAATTGTGACTTTTATCTAGGAAGAGCTATGGACATACAGCACTGAACTGAAGTTCTTACACTATGTGCCTTAGGTGACCTCATTCCCTTGACACGTGTTCACTTTTTAAAAGTTTTTTTTTTAATTTATATCTCATGTATATGAACATTTTGCCTATATGTATATAAATGTGCCATGTCAGTGTCTGCTCCCTGTGGAAGCTGGAAGATGTCTGATCCCCTGGAACTGGAGTTAGAGGTGGCTATGAGCCACCACGTAGGTGTTGGGGACCAACCCTGGAGCTCCTGCAAAAGCAATTAAGTGCCTCTAATTATGAAGTAATCTCTCCAACCTCTTGTGTGTTTACTCTTAAAACAAAGATATCCATCCTGCCAGCTTTACTGTGTTGTATAGGGCCGCTGTTCTTAAACAGAAGCTGTAAATATCTAATGCCACATGTAGTATTTTGGGACTGTGTCAATTCATCTAAAAAGGAACTACATGGTTTAGCTTTCATTATATATTTTCAAATGGGAATTAGTCACAGAGAAATTAATTTCAAAAGACAAACATGAAATCAATTACTTGCTGAAGATCAATTCAAGTCACTATGCACTACAGCACACTTAAGGAAATTGCTGCCCTGGCTCATTTGCTGGCAAGGGGCAGCATAAATACCAACATCTCCTTTCATTACAGTCTGACTTCACCCTAAGATTCTCCTATCCCCAGTTCATTGGCAAAAGCGCTAGTTTCTAAAAGTGACTTGCTATTGAGATTATGGTGGTAGAGGTTGTTGGGAGAGGTCAGTTTTTTTTTTTCTCATGAGTTCTACTTATTAGGAGTTTCAGTTTTTCTATGATGATATTCCCTGTTCCTACTGTAGAGAGCCAACTGGTCAACCTACGCAACCTTTAGGACTACTGTCAGAAGCAAAGCAAAGAGCTGTACATAGACTGTACTGCCTGCTTTCATAGCTGGACCAGCTCCAGTCTCCAGGCCCTTATTCTGAATCACAGCTTTGTACATTTTCATCAAACCATGGCTTCATCCATATCTAGATCATAAAACTCCAAAGGATGCTTACATTTCCTTTGCAGTTCCATCTCCACTTAACTTTGCATATTCAATAAAGTTCACATATTTTGGAAAACAGACCATATGCTTGACATATGCAAAAACACTCACACAAACACAGATAACATAGCACCTACCAAAGTGCCTTGCACATAGGAGTCTACGTGATGTTTAAACATACACATTCAGTTTCTTCAGTTTGAACTTTATCTTAAACGAAGGTATATATTTAAAGTCACCAAACTAGAATTCATTCAGGGTGGTAAACACCCTCAAAATTTTGACATTTACTTATTTATGATATTGGGTTTGAAAATATATTTTGAATGGTCAGAAAAATGAAGTTAAAAGTGATACTCAAATCAGAGAACCTAAGCATGATCTCCAGAAGCCACACAAGCACACGAGTGCACACTTGCACACACGCGCGCACACACACACACACACACACACACAAACATACACCCCTCAATTCTGCGGGATATATCTCCCCAGCACTTTTGTTGTGAGGTGGGATCTGGAGGTGTAAGAATTGGTCAGAAGCTTTCAAGCTAGCTAGTCTGGAGTATGTACCATACTAGACAAAAACCCCACAAGAAAGTTCCTATCTCAATAAAGTGGAAGGTGAGAATTAACTTCCAAACATTGTCTTCTGCCCTGATATACAAAAACACTCCCACACATGAAAGAAATGAAGAGAGAAAGAGAGAGAGAAAGAGAGAGAGAGAAAGAGAGAGAGAGAGAGACAGACAGACAGACAGACAGACAGACGGACAGACACAGAGAAACAGAGACACACAGAAAGAGAAGTTTATTTTTTAACAAGAAGGTACCCCATATATGCATAAAAACTGTGTTGTCATGGTTTACATTCCTCCAATAGATTATACTATTTTTCCTCCAATAGATTATACTATTGTGTTAATAAGAACTTTGGAGGACTGCAAAACATCAAAATGTATAAAAAACCATCAACATAGAAGTAATAAATCCATGATGTACTTTCCACTTGATCCAAATGCTAGAGACGTATTACAGTAGCCTTTTACACCAGTATATATAAGCCTTGTCCATTTACTTTTCTGGCTCCAATGCTCAAGTAAGAATTCTGAGCCCCACACTGCAACTGCAGACAGAGTTTTTAATTTCAAACCTTTGCTCCCATGGTAGCACCAGCATCCCAGAATCTATCCTGAGACTCAGGTCAGCCTCAGCAGCATAGTCTACTTCACAGTCTATTTCTTTCTAAAACAATGAGCTCATAGCTTTACCTTCTACTATACTATATGTTCACTAGTTGTTAAGCATTAATTCTTTGAGGCCAGATTTTGTATCCCTGCAGGAATGAAGCACATACATATAAAGGCTACAGGAACTGTATCTTCTTGACGGTGTCTGAGAGGTAAAAGTTGATGGGTCTGGCTAGTCTGAAGTTTACACCATTCATCTATACAATGGAAATAAAGACAACTACATGAGGATCATGGTGACTTCTCAAAGAGTTTTATAAGACATGTAACCCTTGGCAAAATGCAGTACAGAGAAGGTGGTACGATTTCAAAAGAAATTTTGAATAGAATTGAAATTGTGATTTTTACCCGTGCAACAAAGTACTTCCGTGAAACATAGGGCTGCCGATAAGGATTGGGGTACAGTGTTGCTTTTGTCATACTCTGCTGTCTTGAAAGCTTCCTTGGTACTGGATCCTTGCCCGAATTCCCCTCGTTTGTGGACAAGTGGTCATTTTCGAAGGGTTGGTCGTCTTCCTCTTGCTTCAGAGACACGGGCTGGAATCCTTCAAAGCTCCCAATTGTTGACATTTCTTTAGCCTAAAACAATGAAATAATCTTTTCATTCAATGATAAAGCATCCCACCCATATCCTGGGTATGGAAAAACAGGTTACAAGGAGCAAAAGATCTTCCCCAAATGGAAACAGTCATACTTTCATCAGACAGAGGCACCAGTGGATAGTGCAAGAGCACAGACATCTAAATGTCACCTATGTGCAGGGCCTTCTCCAGGGGAGAGACATAGAGACTCTTAGGACTGAGAAAATGAGGTTGTGAATCACTCCATTTCCTCAACTTTAGTACCAGAACATAAACCGAACATAGGAAATAGAGCATGAGATTAGTGCCAGGTAATTCATCTTTGTGATTTCCTGGCATTTTTGTCTAAAACTCTACCTACCTCGTATGTATTTAAGAGTGAAAAGCAATGAGAATGTATCTCTTGATCAGCTCCAGGGACTGGGGTGAGAACGTGTGTGGTTTGAGTAAAGATGGTCCCCATAGGCTCATATTTTTGAATGCTTGCCCACCAGGGAGTGGCACAGCCTGAGAAGGATTAGGAGGTGTGGACTTGTTAGAATAGGTGTTGCTTTAATAAGGGATGTGTCATTGGGGGTGGGCTTTGAGGTTTGAGATATCCAAGCCATGTCAGGTGCCTCTCTCTTCCTTGTGTCTCTGGATATGATGTAGCTACTTCTCCAGCACCATATGTGTCTGTGGGCTCCCACGCTGTCTACCAAGATGAGAATGAACTAGATCGCTTAAACTGTGAGCCTCCAATGAAATGTTTCCTCTTATAAGAGTTGTCAAGGCCATGATGTCTCTTCACAGCAACAGAACACTGACTAATAGGATATAAACTACCTGGAACTGTCATAGTTTCAAATCAAATGTTCCAATTCTAACATTTTATTTTAAGAAAACAGTTCAGAAAAATGTCCAAAGACACACACACATACTTATAACCTTGTATTACATTGTGTACATTCTTTGATTACACCGTTATGACTAGTAGAGAAATACTTTATATAATAAATAGCAATATTAAGCATTCACACAGCCTTGCATTTAATATAAAATGAAATGTATGTCAAATACAGTGCTCCTCTTAAAATATGAATATATACTTTATCATAAAAATGTCCAAAATATATCTTATGGAAAATGAAAGTTATCACACATGAGTTATATTGCTCTTAAGTCTTAAAATTATTCATAGAGAAAGAAAGAAAATTTTACACGTGTAATTTCCTATGTGTATACATATACAAACGGCCACTATTTGAAGCTGAAAAACATAAAATAAAATGTTAAAAGTAGTTCTGACTTCGTAATGATGTTGTGGGTACCTCTCTCAATTGTTTTTGTGTCCCCAGGTACTAACAAAATAATTATTTAGCATTTAAACAAAAACAACAACTTGATTTCTATTTATGAAGTGTCTTATTTTGTTTTGCTTTGTTTATGAGGACAAAATAGAAGGCCCATGCAGGCCTGTGAAACGTCTGCTTGATTGATCTAGTGCTCTGTTTCCTAGCAGAGTAAGAAAGCACATGGAGACATTGCCTACGCCCAGGAACTTTGTCCAATCATCTAATCATCCCTACAGGAGGCCAGTTACTAATGTGTCCTGCAAGCAGGCTTCATGCCTAGGTTGACCATGAGGAGTGACGTCTTAGTCTCAGAGCTGCTTCTATGTTCTTAATCAACTAAAAGGCGGCTTTAATTCCATTTCCTCAGTTCCTGTGAAATGCCAGAAAGTGGGGTGGGGGAAGCCTAGCTTGCCAGCAGATTTTCACCCTTAAAATTGAGACAAACCAGAACATTCAAGAGAGGTAAAAATAGCGTGATCACACTCTGTTGTAGAGAGCCCTTTCCTCTTAATTGAAACATTGTCTGTGGGAGGAAGGAGAGAAGCTCACACAGCCAAAGCTGAGAGAGCTCAGAAAGTTATAGGAGTCACAAGGCTCCTCGCCAAGATTTTAGACGCAGGAACAAGGGCTGGGGGGAGGGGAGCCAAGCAACTTCCAAGTTCTGAAGAGAGCTCCAGGGATGCGCTTTCCTGCTGGGGTAGGCTTTGATGATGCAGGTGCCTTTGAGTCGACTATGCTCCTGTTAAATGAAACCTCCCTATGCCACTGTAGGCAATCACCCCAATAACCTTCACTAAGGTAGACTTGTTCTGAATCGTTTATTTGGTCAGCTGTCAGGGCCCTATTGGAAGTAAACAAACTTTGCTCACATCTCTCCACTTCATGTAACACACATGCGTTGCCCAAATCCAAGCATTTTGGCATAAGATGATGCTATTAGGAGTTGTGTCAGAATGGTAGAAGTAAACAGAACTGTCTCTGGCAACTGTGGATGGCACTTTGAGGAGGTTGATTTCAGTAGAAAATGCAGTTGGTTAAACTTGTGGATTGCCTTATACAGCTCCCATTCCATTTTATCTTAGCTGATCTTCACAACCCCGGCAGTCACAGTCTTCTCTACTCCCTACACATCCTTCTAAGGATACAGAGTAGGGAGGTACTGAAAGGTCCGGGACTCCCCAAAAAGGGGTCCACTTAAGTCACAGGATAACACGCACCCAAAGGACACACGAGAGACCGTCTTGCTGTAAAATACATGAAGTGGTTTATTATATCAGAGCTCTGGGCCAGCCCATATCCCCATATCTCACATAGGGGATAGAGGGACTGACCCCGTGGCTCAGGGGCATAGCGCTTATATATGGGCGGGGTAGGGAAAAATCGAACTTTCGCTCGGGTGCACAGGATTGGTTGTTTTACCTCTTTTGAACACTAGTAGGCCGTACCATGGGGCAGGGTGTAGTTCTTCCCTTGGCCAGTCAGTTTCTGGGATGTTCTTAACAGGCCTTTGTACTGTAACTCCCTCCTCCTCTGTAACTAATTAGATGGACCCAAACCTGCTGGCAGGTGCTTTTCTGCCCAAGGTCTAAGGCGAAAAATTTACACATATTTCATAAGATGGCCTTTATAATTTTTCACTCTACAGTACCAACTAAGGCATACTTGGCAGTACTTACGCACATGCTTTTGAGTTTAGCATACCCACCATAGGTCTTCCTTGACTATGTGCATAATGTTTTAAAGGCAGGTACACAAAGGCTGAAATTGGCTTTAGAGAATAAAAGGTATGGAAAAGCAGGAGAAGGGGACCAGAGGAAGAAATGAAGGGGAAAGAAGGGAGGGAGGGAAGGAGGAGAGAGGAAGGGAGAAAAGGGTGGGGGGGAGAGAGAAGAAGGGAGAGAAACAAAGAGACAGAGAAAGGCAGAGACAGAGAGACAGAGAGAGACGGATAGACCAAGAGACAGGCACCCTTTGGCCTTGCTAGCAGTTCTGTACTCTATGCATGGGGGTTGGCACCTCCTTTACAGTGGGTGTTAGAAGGAAATGCATTTCCAAAGTTCTCATGAAGGAAGGTTTGTGTCACTGAGAAGGGAAGCCTGCTTCTGTATTTGTGCACTCTGTGAACACACTAACAACAGACATCTGCTCAAGGCTCCTGTGCCTGGAAAACAGAGGGAGGATTTAATTAGCACCACTTCCTCTCCCCCAGGCTGTCTTCTCTGGAAACACTTGGGGAAGGCAGCACTCTGAGCTCTCGAACTGTCTGAGATCCAGGAACTGAGGAAACTCTCAGCTCCATTTGCATTCTTAAAGCCTTAAGCCTTGGAAGCTCAGCCAGCCTTAGTGGTTGGATTTGGAATTCTCAGCAACCACGGGGGGTGGGGGGCTGGGTGGGAGGGGGGGGTCGGTGGGGGATTGGGGGGGCGTAGGGCTGGATCTCCAAGGTCAGGGAATAAAATTCTTCAACAGCCTCTCCACTCAAGGTAAAGGAGGGCAGGCATCTATCTAAACATCCTAGACCTGACAACTACCAAGTCAACCAAGGACCCATTGCTTCTGCAGTGCAAATTCTGCATGGCAGTGGACCTGTAGAGCACCACTTAGAACTGGAAAGGATGGTCATTCTGTGATGTGTCCTAATAGACTTACATTAATCGTTACTATTCGAGTAGATACAGCTACAGCGCAGCGTTACAGAGAGGGAAATACTCCCCACTTAGAAAAAAAAAAAAAAAAACATGATGTGGCAGCCATTGTTGGTCAAGTATTTTCATTCTGGGACTTTTGTGCAATGAATACCTCACCTAAGGGGGAAAAAAAGGTTTACAGTATTGCTTGCTTATTCTGAGTGGTACTACTTAAACACCTAATAGTCCAAGACACCTACGTACAGACATGAAAAATAGTATCACAAACAGTAGAACAGTAGCATGAGAACATAGAACAGGAGCTCTTAAAAAAATTAAATAAAAAATGTAAAGCAGCCATTGGCCTTTGCAAAAAAGATGATTCAGATTCATTGAAGGAGTGGGATTCGGAGAGACTTCTAAAGATTAAGTAATTTGACTGCTGTATATGTAGCTAAAAAATACATATAGGAATAAATGCCAAGCAGTTTCCAAAGAATATGCTACTTTTCTTTTAGTTAGATAATAAAAGTTCTGACTCCGCAGTTGTTAGAAAAAAATCAGAGCTAATTTTCACATTTATATATGTGTGTGTACATATATATGTATATGATATGCAGATAAGTTACTTCTAGATCTTTGTCTAAGTATAACCATCTCTATACAAAACTTCAATTATCCCTCTGTGACTTTTTCTAGTATTTCAGGATCGTGTAGGGCATAAATCATAACTAGAGGATTATCATCTGCTCCAACTCTTTCATTTTGTAAACACTGGCACAGAACTGCTGAGGTGAAAGACTCGTTCAAGGTCATGCAGCTTCTGGGATGAGAACAGGAAGTCACAACTCTCATCTTCCACAGTCTCATGTTTCACAACCCATCTTCCATGGCCCTGGTCTTCCACAGCCTCATCTTCAGGTATATAGTTCTCTGGTTTTTCCTATTTTATAATAAGTGACATTTAGTCAAACTTCAGAACTTGCCTGTCATATACTGAACAGGGGTTCCATAACCAAAGAAGAAGAACAAAGTGAGAGGAGACAGAGAAGAAGTCCTTAAAAGAAGTATTGGCAAAATAGAGGCCCTGGCAAAATGGAGGCCCTCTGGCAGCCACGAGATTAGAGACAGTTCCATGAAGCAGGACTCATCAGCACTTTCTCCATAATAAATCATAGTCACTGCTGTAACCTAAAGCCTTTCTAGTTCCCCAAAACCAGGGTCCAGAGAGCTTTTGGGATCTCATAGCACCTTTTGCATTCTTTTCAAGATCAAAAGAAAAATAACATTTTAGGCTAAAAACAATGCTTTGAATTTTTATTTTTGTCATGTCAGAAAAAAAGTAAAAGGTGTGACATACCCAGAACCTGCTATACATAAGAGAAAATGTAAAAATATTGAAATACTTCAAGTTACAGTCTCATAATTTTTTAAATTTAATTTATTTTTATCCACATGTGTGTAACATTGCATGAGTACATACATCCTACATGTGTGTAGGATCCCACCAAGGGCAAAAGATCCCCTGGAACTAGAGTTATAGTTGCTTATGGGTACTGAGGATCACACCAAGGTCCTCCAAGTGCAATTAACCACTGAGCCATCTCTTCAGCCTCAACTCAACTTTCATTAACAATATTATTACAATGGCAAAGCCCGCAAAAGCAATAGGGCATTGGGCCCACTGAGATTATATGCTTCTCGGGCTCAAATCTATGCCCCACTGTTCACATTCCCATTAAATGTTCTGCTCATTTTTTCCAATCTTACCCTTCAGAATCGGAAATGTTCTCCCCAGAGTGTTACCCCGGGACTTCCATTACATCCTGGAGGTTCTCTCCTGTGTGGAAGTTATACAATCTGACATAATCATTTCTGTCTCTTCTAAAATCAAAGGCAGAGGGGTGGGATGTTGATCCCAGGACACATTTGTTTCTCGGAGAATTGAATAAAACCTATTCTGAGAATAGATTAGCTGAAAAGAAGTAGCCGGCCATGTTTTCTTGGCCATGACTTGGGTCAAAAGCATAACAAAAGGTCTCGGAAAAATTTTCTCTCCCAAGAGTTCTATGAAACAAACAAACAAATATATAAATACATATGTAAGTAACAAAACACTTTGTGTGCAAGAAAAATGCGTCATAGTTCAGATCAAGCACACAAGACTGACATTAACCAGAAACAGGTGTAACTCAGAGAGCTCGTTCCTAATGAAGGCCAGAGCAGGTCTGTCCTCAGACCCCTTACCTAGCTTTCAGGACTGCCTTCCTTGTGAAGCTGCACAACCCCATAAACTTGCATTCAGTGTGTCTTCCCATTATTGACACCTTATACAGTTTTTTTTTAAATGCCCTGACACGGGTATTTTTAATATCTAATAATATTCAATATTTAATATTGAACAGTCTAGGCTCTTCACTGGTCCCTAAAATCTCGGGAAAACAGGCTTCCTCAGTATCAGCTCTTATCTACATTACCTACCACTGTATTAGTCCATTTAGTCTGCTATAACAAAGTCCCTGAGGCTGGATAACTTAAAACAACAGGAAACCATTCTCATCATTCTAGGTGGGAAGTTCAAGTTGAAGAAATTGGGTGTTACATTTTGAGAAAGGACCCAACGGTGTCCTAACATGGCACCAGGGACAGAAATGGGGAAAGGACACAACTAGTTAGCTCCAGCACTTTCATCAGTCATATGATCTGCAAGAAACAAAACCCCATGTTCTAGTTACTTACTAAAGATCCTATTCCTTAATAGTGATACACATGGAAATAACACAGAACATGAATTCTGGACAGTGCACAAATTTGAGCAATAGATGAGAAAAACTAAAACCAAAAGGATTATGTCTCTTGAGAACCTGAGAATGATTAAACTTTAAAAAGTTAAATACAGACAATGAAATTCAAATTATAGGCACCCCAGAACAACAATGTCATACTCCAAAGAATACTTGTGGTCAGACTTAGACCTTAGAAAAGTGTTTAGCTTGTTGAACTATTCATTTTTCACAGGTTGCTATGCATGTGGTAAGGGAGAGAACATGAATGTTTGTTGCTGTGCTGTGTGCTGCACTCAAAGGTGTCGACTGTGCTTCCCACTGATGGCACAGCTACCTACATGAAGGGGTTAACATTCTCTAGGCATGTCCCCAAAATAAAAATCCACTTTTAATTCTGACATTTTGTAAAGGTAATTTATGTGAATTTATGTGTGCAGCCTTTCTGAGTCTCTGTGCAAGCAGCCGAGGGATGTGTGGTGGATAAACAACAATACTCCAACACCTCGCAGCTCTCCAGCAAGCTCGCTTCTGTGCCAGTGGAGATAAGAATGTTGGCAAATGATTCTTCACAATTTCACATTTTGTGCATTAGTGATAGCACACTAGCAAGGATGCTGAGTCCTGGGGCAGGATGAGCTGAAGGAGGCTCTCATCTCTCCCAGTCCTTCCTGAGTCAGATGAGCTCTCTGCTCTGCACCTGTCCCTTCATTTCAGAACAGCTGGTGGAGGTGGGGGAGGGAAAAACACAGAGCCACTGAGAAACACATGCTGTATTCACAATGACCATGACCAAGTAAGTCACTTCCTCCTGACTGTTGCTTTCTGGACAAAAAAGAGGGGTCAGTCTTGGTCTAGGTGAACTGTGCGTCTGGAAACTGCAGAAGATGTCTTCAGGGAGAGTGAATGGAGCCTGCAGTCTCCAACCCCATTTTAGTGAAAGCAGATCCATTTATCTTTTGTGGAACTTTCTCCTTACCCTTTCACATCAGTGAACAATGGCACTCAAGTCTGAAAGCCGAAGGCGTAAATTATATTTAAATTTCCTTCCAGCTCAATGACTTTACAAGATCTTTCTGAATTTTACAGTTATAAGCCCACAGAGTTAGCAAAGGGATTCTCCTGATGTGTAAATGCGGAGACCAGAGACAGAGAAAAGAGTGTGGTGACAGCCATCAAACTGGATGACCACCATGGGGATTCTGGAACACTGTTCTCTGGCTTCCCTCTGCATAGGATGGAAACCCACATGGACCTGAGATTCTAGAGACACCAACAATGGAGAGCTGGACATTTGACCAGGCTACAGCCTGAGATGGGCTAGCACCTCCATATCTATTGATGCATTTAAAGTAGCAAAGAACTGAGAGGTCTATTGAGCATCTCACAAAACGTTAATGCTTAGCATGGTTCATCGAAACTAGGGGAGGGAAATTTGGTAGAGTTAAGAGTCTTAGACATAACATTTCTTACACATCTTTAAGAGCACTTCTCCCTCTCTGGATTAGCACTTTGATATTGATCACAATGTTCTAGAACTACTATCCTCTTTCCTGTCTTCACTTGTGAGCCACAAGCAACTCTAGAGCAGTATATGTGCTACACTCACCTTCATGGACCTGTGGTTGGTATGGGCAGGACACTGATTTGCTGGTGAAGGAGGAGCTAGCCTGCTTGTTTCTCTGCAATGTTTGAGCTCTGAAGGGCATAGTTGACTGCTCAGGGACTCTCTATGAACTGAACAGTGTAAAAGCTGACCCATAAACCTTTCCTGCACACAGTCTCATGCTACAGGCTGGCTCCAATCTACAGAAGATCACAGACTAGTGGAGATGCAAGGGTATCTGCAAGTAATGGCTGACTTTGATGACTGAGCCATGGTGGCAGGTTATCCATGATACATGGGTGGGGAGAGAGAGATGTGAAGAAAGGCACCTCAAAGCTACCAACCACACATTAGAGGATAGGCTGAGGACATTCCGGACAGAGGTATGAGGTACAAGAAGGTGTGTGTTAAGGAGAGCAGATAATACAATTTGTGTAAGTAACATGTCAGCCGGCCAACTCCAAGTTGAACTGGTTATGTTGGTGGAAAATGTTTTTAGTGAGTAACAATGAGAAATCCTCTCAGCACTTCCCCTGTGTTCCCTTGTGTTTGAGTTCAATCCTCTATCCATATCTGCAGAGAAAGTTTCCTCCCAGAAATGCAAACAAAATCAAGGTTGGCACTATAATGACTCCATTTGTCTCCAGGATTTCATTAAATTAAAAATGTAGAGGTCATAGAGAAGTAAGTGCCATTTGTGTTCTGTCCAACATGACATCATCTATCCATTTCTCACGTCTTTCTTTCCAAGCTAACAAACCCTCCCTTGACTGTGTGTTTATTTAATCAGTCTATTTCACTTGTTTATTTAATCTGTCTACTTCACAACCCCATAAATATAAATTCTAGAAGTAGATGATGATATCAGCCTACACAGGGACTTTTTAGACAGGGGACATTTGGCGGAAAAGATTTGGAACACAGAGTAGAAAGAAGTCCATCAATAACCTAGGAACGGAGTTGGGAAACTTCCCTTGGGCAGTTACTGTTTCCTACTTTTCCCCCTGGCTTAACCATTTGCAAAGCAGTAGCACAGGATGATAGTCCCACATGAGTCAATCACCAGACTTCTTCCTATCCTGCACACACAAAAGGGAGATAGGAAAAAAAATACAAAGTAAAAGCCACACGCAAGGAAGCAGCCATGAAAAGGATAATAGTTCCGATGTGCCTTAGACTGTGATTAGGACTCAGGTAATGGCACACTATTGAAAAGGGAGCAGAGAGATCCAAACAAGCAGCCAAGGCTGATCACTCAGATCCCAAAGTAGATCTTGTCTTCTCTCTTCAAGTACTACAGGAGCTCTAATTTTCAATTTGTCGACTTGAATGAAGAGGAATACAATAGTTAGAAATTAGAATAAATCTCAGTCCTAACTATTAGGACATCACAGAGAAATGATTCCCACATTCCTGTCCAGCTCAGACCAGGCAGAAAGAGGAGCAGCCTTTCCATGACCACATACTCTCAGAAGCCAGCCTCCATATTACACCAAGGATGATGTCTCACACGCAGATTCAGTAGAACTCAGGGTAAATCCTTTATTCAATATTGATAGTACAGCGTTTCTCTGAAATAAAATTTCAAAAAGAGGATAAGAGGGGCCAATTGCAGGTGAAATGATCAGTTAATGTACACTAGGAAAAGACTTTGAGAAATATATAAGCAGTAGTCTTTATTGTTCCAATGAAGGTTTTGTGAAGACAATGTTTCACTGCAGTACAGTGTGCATTTGGGCTAACAAACCATCACAGAGAAAATCCACCCATGCCACATCCCCAAGGTCAAGGAGTGCCATATAAATGGTTCCCTGGAAGCAGTAGTTTTTTCTTTCTTTTTTCAAAGCTTATATTCCATCAGTACTGCATGACAGACAGCAGGGGCCCTGACACGTGTTTTCACAAGCACCATTAGTCACTTTACAAATAAGAAGGCAGGTCCTGAGCTGAGAGCAAGGGAGTGACAAAGCAAATTAGAGGTTAGAGCAGGGCTCTAGGCCCCTCTTTCCTGTTCACAGCCTCCAATTCCTAAGAAGGGTTAGCTAGCCTCTGAAGCAAGAAAAACCTGTTGTGCGCAGTAACTCATTTCTCCTTGAGTCAGCACTTAGTTCTGCTCTTTCACCATAGAAGCAGCCTGAGAGCACGTTCGTAGATATTGCTTAAAATCCTATTTAAACCATTGCTTCCGGTCAGGGGCACCCAACGTACGCCAGGCGCAGGGATAAATACTTTGGTGAATTACCCAGGAGATTCTTCCTGCTCTTCAGTAGATACTTTCCAAATTTCTGTTTCCATGAACATTCTAATCTACCACTTAATGAGGTGACGGGTCTCTTTTACAAAGGTGGTATCACATGGATGGCGAGAGACCTCTGACCCTGTCATTGGAGGAACAGTGGAGGTATTTGTTTTAGAAGAGGGAAAATATATAGATGGTGACACTTGAGTCTTGGCAGTAGCAAAGAGTACAGTGATTTCATCTGAATCTGACCTTAGAAAGCATAAGAGGAGATAGTGAAGCTCTTGCTTTCATGTCCAATCTTATGAGAGAGAGAGAGAGAGAGAGAGAGAGAGAGAGAGAGAGAGAGAGAGAGAGAGAGAGAGAGAGAGACCATTGCTGACTCTGTCCTGCTTTGCTGCTGGCTCTGTAACACAGCAAGCTGCTTCTTGATCAACGTAGATTTGCTCAACAAAGTTCTTACTGAGACCGAGGCTATATGGGCACTGTCCACCCCTTGTATCTCTGAGCTTTTTTTGACACTGCTGCCTGTTGCAACAGCCATGCAGAATTTCACATCTCCCCCTGCTCCTTACAGCTGGGATTCTGGGTCGTTTCCTTACTCATGGGTTGTAGACACTTCCATAGACACTGCTATGGTTTAGCATAACATGCCCCATAGAGCCTTGTGTGTTCAAACACTTGTTCTCCAACTGGTGTGAAGTTGTACAGCTTTTAAGACGTAGGGCCTAGCTGGAGGTAATGGTCTTCTGATGGGAGGTGCTAACCCAGATCACAGTTCTAGCCTAAGTGCTAGTTCTCTGGTTCACTGAGGGATCAACAAATAGCCTCACATTCTGATCCAGCCATCACAGATGAGAACTGCCATGAACTCTACCCTGCTCTCCCTACCGTTATGGTTATGGACTGAACCCTTCTCAAACCATGAGCATAATCAGTCCACATTATTCAGCTGCTTTGTCACAGTGGTGAAAATAGCAAGTAATACTGAAGGCATCTCTCCTATGCTGATCTGATGGGCTGCAGATGTAGTGACCTATGTCTCAGGAGGCTCAATCTCAAATGCAAGCTCTCAACTACCTGATCCTCACTCTTCTATCTTCCATCAGCTCTCTTGCTCAGGCTGCAGATGATCTATACAACTGTTAACCAGTTACCTTGATTCATAGGAACTTCTAAATCATCATAGCCAAAAATAAATTTAGCACACATTTACCTCATCCATAAATGTATTGGTCTCTAGTCAAAATCCAGGGAAATATATCACAATTGTAAAATTCCCCTTGCCATAAAACTCCTTGAGTTGCTTTTCTTGCCCAGTCCTGACCCATCAAACACTTACTCTCCCTGACTTCTGAATTAAGAAAAGAAAGAAAAAAGAAAAGAAAAGAAAAGAAAAGAAAAGAAAAGAAAAGAAAAGAAAAGAAACATGTCTGTTCCTAGATATGATGGAGAAGCATGTCTGGGAGAGTTCAAGTGGACATAGCCTGATAGAATTGTTTCAGGTGGAAAGAAGGAGATGGAAAGGGAGCTGGGAACCACGTGCAGCAGCCAGGAGGAAAGAAAGAGGTAATCAAAATGGTTGGATTATACAGGGAAGAGTACCTCAGCCCCTTGGGCTGGAGAATTTAGGTAGAGGCTGGGGTAATCGAGGCAGGAGAGCTCTGTAACAGGTGGGCACTGAAGGTTTGCAAGGAGAACTTGGAGGCCAAGTTCCTGTTTTGCGATGTCAAATAGGCATCTGAGCCATTTGTCCCAGGTTTTAAACCTAACACCTTCCAATCCTTCAATGCCTACTAAACTTGCTACTTTGCTCTATTCACATTGCAGTGGCTGGTAGTTAATATCATAATGATCACTATTTAATTGTCACTTGTGGTGGTTAGTAGTAATAACTGTCAACTTAATAGAATCTCGAATTACCTGGGAGATAGACCTAAGGGCATACCTACAGAGACTGCCTTTATTAACTGATACGAGAATACTCATCTTGAACAAGGGCAAAACTCTTCTCTGGGTGGGGGATCTTAGACTATATGAAATGAAGAAAGTGAGTAAACACTAGCAAACTGTAGTGGTTTCAATATGCTTGTCCCAGGGAGTGGCACTATTAGGAGGTGTGGCCTTGTTGGAGGAAGTGTGTCATTGTGGGGGTGAGCTTTGAGACCCTTCTTCTAGTTGCCTGAAAGTTTCATTCTTCTCTTAGCAACCTTCAGATGAAGGTATAGAACTCTCAGCTTCTCTTGTCCCATACCTGATTGGGCTGCCATGTTCCCACCTTGATGATAATGAACTGAACCTCTGAACCTGTAACCAGTCCCAATTAAATGTTGTCCTTTATAAGAGTTGCCTTGGTCATGGTGTCTTTCCACATTGATAAAACCCTAACTATGACACAGATGTTTCTTGCTTTCTTGTTTCTTGACTGTGGATGTAATCTGAAGGCAGCTTTAAGCTCCAGATGCCCTGACATCCCTGCCATATAGGATTGACTGTATGTTGAGATATGAGCCAGGATGAATACTTTCGCCCTCAGGTCAGTATGGTCAGGGTATTTTGTCACAGCACCAGGAAAAAAAAAATCTAAGAAGGTGTTTGTTCCTCCATTTTATTTGGATGAACAAATACAGATGGTTGTGTCCCTCTTAACCTCCTTGGTGTCCACTCAATAAATCCAAAATCCAGAGAATGTCGAGCCTATGGTTGGAGCAGCTATCTGCCTGTGGAGATTCATGTCTCACTGTCTCTCCTCTATCTTTTCTCCTCCAGTCTCTTCGGTCCTCCATAGCATTCATTCCTTGTTTTGTGCACTCCATTGTGAGTCCTGCTTACTAGCCTCTGCATTTCCTTTATCCCATGATTCACTTTACCCTACTTAGAGCAAAGAGAGCAGAAACAAGCTTTTCTCAACTAATCTCCATCTCATGGGTTAGTTATTCCTCAACTGTATCTTCCCGTAGACTCTGCTGAGCCCTTCAGAACATCTGTGGCTCCCCATTCATTGGTTATAGCTTTTTCTTTCTTTATTCTAACATAGTCCTTGATTATGTTAACAGGGTTTTATTGCTACTCTGGTATCCTTAGCATCAAGTGGAACATGTTGGATGTGTTCCTGATGTGTCAGCTGAGCAAATGACTACATAAGAGATGTCTTCAAACTGATGAATATATGACAAAATATGCAACGGGCTGCCTTTGCCTTGGGCACTTTCAACCTGTAGTTTTACCTCATGGGAGGCTGAGTGCATAGGATGACTGGAGTCCAGGAGTCCAGGTCACTCTGGGCAAGAGAGCAAAATCCTTCTATTTAAAACAAATGAACAAAGAAAGAGAGAAAATGCAAACAAGACTAGAGAATATCTCTCCTCGAGTGAGTCAGATGGACATGATGAGAGATTTGAGGTCTTTCTTCTAGGTCCAACATCCAGCATGCTATTTCCAGAAGTCTGTCATGAATAGCAATGTAGAAGACCAATTTCTATCACTTGCCAGGCACCATTAGGTTGTATCAACAAGTTCTTTGGCATTGAGCAAGACTGGGCTCTGTGAACAGTGAAGTTTGGTAAGGGAAAGATCTAGGCCTGCTTTGACCCTCAGGGATACTTATAGAAGACAGAACTTGTGTGTAGCACAGTACACACAGTCAAAGAGGATGCCCCAGAAGTAACTTGTGCCACCAGAGACAGACAGAACAAGAAAACACTTGCTTCTTCCTGAAGTCACCTTGAAAGGCAAATGACAGTCTCAGTGCCTTTCCTGAGAGCAGTTCTAGTGACAGAAGGGGCAGAGGAGAAACTTACCCTGAAGTCAATGGACATTATTCCAGCAGGCACAAGAGGACCATGGGATAATGCCAAGAAGAAAACTCTAAAGCAATGTTTCTCAACCTTCTTAATGCTGTGACCTTTTAATACAGTTAGTTCTTTATGTTGTGGTGACCCCCAACCATGAAATTATTTCATTGCTACTTCATCACTGCTATTTTGCTACTGTTATTAATTGTAATACACATATCTAATATACAGAATATGCAACCCTCAAGGGGATCAGGACCCACATGTTGACAAACACTACACTAGAGTTTTAACAGTAGATACTGTCAACTTTTCGCTGTTGGGCATTATCACTGAAAATGTGTTGGAGAAATAGTGAAGCACACATGAAATTCCTGATATGGCAATGGTAAGTAAGGCACCTCTCTAGATTGATTAGCTAGAAGACCACCTGGGAATAGTATCATTTTAAGGCCAATTGACCCACTTCTACTCTGCCTGCAAGAGACGGTTAACACCTGGAAAGCCAACCTGTTCTACAAGATGCCAAGACATTGAAACAGGTCTAGAAAGCCCCACCTTGGCAAATAAAAGACCAGGGATCTAGAGCATCACAGATGGTTCATTGAAATATAAGTAGTGAGATGAAATCCATTCTGCATTTGAAGAGCCATTTGGATCCACTCTAAGATGACTTAAGGCAAGGAGATGCATCAGAATGTTAAAGAAAAAAAAAAAAAAAGCCCAAAGTAGTTTTACATTTAATTATCAACAGCAGACAGAGATGAGCAAGAGTGACATCTGCTCTTCTTTTTGCCCCCAAGAAGAAAAAACAAAACAACAACAAAACAACTCCATGATCTTGTATAGAACATTTAGGAAAATGATATAGGAGGGTTAATAGTTCAAGGCAATCCTAGGACACACAGTAAGATCAAGGCCGGACTCCATCTCAGTAACAGAAAAAAAAAAAAAAAAAAAAAAAAAGCAGACATAAGAAACACAGCTAAATAAGTATTATGTACACAAATGTGCCCAGAATATTAGAAAGTAAGGAAACTTACATTTTGATGGGTGACCCACTAGGAACACAAAGTGTTAGCAGTGCCAACCAGACTGCAAATAAATGTGCTGAGAAAGTTAAAATAACTGCTCAAGACAGCCACATGTCTCTGCTTCCATCTTTGTGTGCATCTGGCCTGGATTACTGGGGAGAGATGGTATTTGGTTTGGGTCAGCCTTTCTGTAAATGTATGTGGTCATTCACACACCGACCAAGAGGAAACAGGTAAGAATGAGAAGGCCAGTGAAAGCACATAGCATGCTCAATATTTTCACTTTTTTTTTTTTTTCTAAGAGTACACACGCAAGTTGTAATAACAACTGGACTTGTTTCCAAAATGTATTAGCTAGAAGGGAAGTTTGCCTCCTTTTCCTAACACTTGGGACTGCTCTTGCTTTTTACTGTTTATGATTTTTCTCTCCGTCCTACCTGATGAGGCAATATAAGGCTCCAAACACCCCTGCCTTTGATTGTTAGTCTCTGATTCATTCTCCCCAAACCTTGTCAGAAGATAGACTTATTAGAAAATGCTGGACAATAGTCCAAACCAACTGTTCTTCGGGTAGCAGGTCTGTGGTTCTAGAATCTTTAAACCAGGAAGACCTTGCCCATTCTGATCTAGCATCCAGGTTATCAGCCGTCCTCAAGACTGCTAGCTTGATTTACTAAAAGTCTTTCCTAAATACAGGTTTAAGACTCAGGATAAAGAAAAAGAAATGTGTTAATTGGTTACCACATCTTCATAAGCTATTTGGAGATAATTGAGTTCATGAAAGACAGAGGGATCTCTTGAAATAAAGTTTGTCTACAGGTATGTTTTAACTTATGACAGTCCCATGGTAAGCCCAAATATGGCCTTTATTCCACTTCCCTTTACCATAGGCAATAATGTCTCATTCATAATTAATTTACTAACAGTAAATTGAAATCTAGCCAAAGGCTGTGTAGGTAGAATATTATATAGCCATTATAATGAACAGTATACAAATTATAGAAAGGGCCTCAGTACAACACTGGGTTTATAAAGATAAAATACAAATATATAGAAAAAACATTTACTATCATAGTCATCAAAGTGATGATGCTAGTCTTCTGTGGGTTGTGGGAGGATAGACTTTTTCATTATATTTTCTAATTTTCTACAAAGAGAATTACATAAAGACTATCTAAGGAGAAAAGTATTATGCTCATAAAAGTATTGAGGATAGAAAATGCTGTTCTTTGAGCACCCACATCCTCATCACAGACTTCCCTTTCCTCAGAACATTCCATTATGGAAAAATCTGTTTCACACAGAAAATATATCAAAATCTGATTTTTGGAAAATTTCAAAAGCATCAAAAGTCAGAAAAAGACCAAAATGAATACCAGGGAGAGATTACACAAAGTCAAATTGGTAACTTATTTTGCTGCCCTTTAATATATAAATTGTTCCTCCAGAAAATAAAAATTAAAGGACCGTTGGAGCGATGTGAAAGACAATGTGTGCTGGGAAAGGCTTTTTCCACAAGGAGTTATGAAATTCGTTTGTGGGCCAAGAAGCCACAAACCTGTTATGTAAATGATATGAGCATATTGCAGAATGATATGTCTTAGATGAGCTTAACACTTCCAAGAAACCAATCAGTCCTCTGAGAACAAAAACTTCACTTGCAGATAGACTGGACACCTTGGCTTGGCAGAAATGTGAGTATTCAAGAAAAGGTTTTATCTAGTGAAGGATATGAACGACTTGGGACTCACTGTGTTTTAGGTTTGGGAGAGAGAGCTGTTCAAGAGTGCTGGCCAAGACAGAATGCACTCTGACCTGACCTAACCCTGAGGCTTAAACACAGTCAGGTGCAAACCAAGCAGAACAAAACTTTTCCATTCTTTCTTTTCATGTTTCACTAAACATCTACAACACAACCACAAAGACTCAAGGACCAAGGGGACAGAAATATTGTAAGGTCCAGAAGACCAGAATATTTCCTTCTAGACAGTGCCTTCTATACATAACAGGAATCTGCCATATCTTATCAATATAGATCCCTAGATAAGACCCAAGCAAGGGCAACATGTGACATGCTAGTGCAGATGGAGGAAATTTCACTACCCTCCACCACTAGATTAAAAGCTACAAGCAGTCAATGGTTACTGAGAGAGGAAGAGTATGTCTTCTACAGAAATAAGTCCTATGTTAGGTTATCTAGTCCCCTTTTGAATACCGGGAGAGAGTCTACATGAGACATAGCTACAAATAAATATATATTTAATATATATGTGTATATGTATACACATATATATAACAGAATATATTTTCTAAATTTATATATCATATAAATTATTTATATATAATATATAAAACATAACATCTAAGTATATATAAATTATACATTATAAATATATAAGTATTTATATAAATATTTAATACATTTATATACATTATATAGACTATATGTAATATATAAAGCATTAAACATATAAAATATAAATATATAACAATTATATATTATATAATATAAATATATAAAAATTTATATATAATTACATATATGTAAATATATAAAGCAGTAATAATTTAAGAATAAGAGCACATAAACTTGATAGAGAATGAAAGAGACACAGGAGAAGTTAGAGGGAGAAAAGTTTTGAGGGAAAAGATGTAAATATAGTAGTCATATGTACAATTCTAAAAAAAATAAAAAAGGTCAGATTGTCTCTCCTAAAACGCATCTTCACTGTGGTTTGTGGTATTGTTTGTATTCGGAATGAGTTGAGTTTTTCATCATCAATAGTATTTAGTTCTTTTAGTGTTTCTCATGGTTATAGTCCCTTCCATCAGTTGCTGGTTGGAGTGACAAAACCAGAGAGCTGAGCTATCTCCGTTGGAGCCTGAAAGATGTCTGCTCTTTTGATTTAAGCACAATGTGTGGGTTATGTGTCAAGATCACTCACCTACGATTTGAAAACACAAATGTTAGAAGAATTAATTAAACCAACCCTTTCACAAGATAATGGACTAGCAGCAGTGAAAGGCATAAATTGATTCATCTTGGGAAATCAATATTTTTTTCAGGGCACAGCACGGCAGAGGTGGAGAGCACTTCGGAGTCAGATAGACCTGGGCTTGAATCCAGGTTCCACAGCTTACCAGCTGCCTGAGGTCATATAACAATTAAAACCCCTCAACTTCACTATGCTCAAATGTGAAATGAATCCAAAATATGCCTTGGGGAGCAGTTTAATGATTTTGTGAGCTAATGGGTCTAAAGAAAACCAGAAGAGTATTAAAATATCGTCGGAGTTCAGAACATAGTTTTTTATGAGGAGGGGCTGGAAGGGGTGTGATAGTCAATTGAATTCTAGAAATACATCAGCAATCATGAGCCAAACAAGACATGAAGCTTAGTGGCATAGAGAAGGCTCTGGGTCCATGCCAGCCTGGAATTCTGCGCTCAGACGGAAGCTGTTCCTCACCCTGAGCATCACTTTTCATTGGTTTCACACGGAGGCTGCTCATCAACTACTGACTCTCAAGATTCCTTCCAAAAGCCAGGCTAGGGCTCTTCCCAGGCCAGGGTGTTCCTTGCTTATGCTAAGTTGAATAAAGAATCAAAAATAGATTAGATTGCAGGCAATGCAAAAACCTAGCGGGAGAATGAGGCAAGCAGCAATACTAAATTGAAGAGGTTTAAAAATCCCATCACTCAGGAGGCAGAGGCAGGCAGATCTCTGTAGTTTGAGGCTAACCTGGTCTACAGAAAGAGTTCCAGGACAGCCAAGGACCTGGAACTCAAAGCCAAGGTACACAGAAAAACCCTGTCCTGTCTCAAAAGACCAATAAAAACAAAAATAAGAATAAAAATAAAGGTACTATCGTATAATACTGTGCACGTACAGCGATAGTAGTCACCATATCTCTGAAGAAAATTAAACATGGACAAAAAGTCACAGAGTAATATTGCATGAAAAACTATGGTCAAAGCTTACTTATACCCTGTGGTTTTATTTTCAAATTCTGAAGTATATAAAATAATAAAAGAAGAAAGGTTGGAGATTAATACATTGAATTATCAAGGTGAGGATGGAGCTTTGAAATAAAAGAAATAAAAGAAGGCTCCCAAACAGAAGAATCCTACAGGCACCATGGCTCCTCCTCCAAAAAAAAAAAAAAAAAAAAAAAAAAAAAAAAAAAAAAAAAACCCTTCTCAACCCACCAGCTGGACTCTCCGGTATCTCTCTCTGGAGGAAGGAAAAGCTCCTGTGGATCAAAAGCATCTCCTGGGCTCTCCTTCCACACCCACTGCCAACAGCAAAAGTTCTAAAAGAAACGAGCTGCATACTGAGTGTGCTCGTGGCAGATCTCATTTGTTCAAGAGAAGAGGGAACCGAGGGTAAAGGGACGCAGAATTGAGCCCGAGGGTAAAGGGACGCAGAATTGAGCCCGGAACACTGCTAGCCGTTGTGGTGGTAACCTAATTGAGTAGATGCCACCCTTTAGTAATGAGAGCTGAGAAGGCTGAGAGCCACTGAGCAGTGGGTGCTCACTCATAAAGACTGGGAATAGCTAGTGTGGATCCACATTCCTCACCGTGCTGCACAAGAGCCAAAGAAACCTGCCCTTGAACTTACCGTGCAGAAGTAAATGATTTTGATGAAAGCCTCAGATAGTTCTACAGTTACCTTTTCACAATGCTATTTTTTTTTCTACGTTGAAAGTAAAGAGCCGGTGTAACTGACCAGCATTGTGACTCAGCTCATCCGCAGCCCTGTGGCTCCGGCCCCATCATTATCTGCACTTACAGATTAGAGAACAAAATCTAAGAAGATTAAGCAGTTTTCCGGGGTCCCTCAGAGAGGGAGTGGCAGAGTTTTAAGCTGACCAAAGGTCTCGCTGCCTCACTCCTTTAGCTTTCCACAGCACTAGATGTTACTGGATCACTTAATGAATAAATGGTAAGTTCCTTATGTCTAAAAATTGATGAGAAGGTACATTTTATATGTTCTCTCTCTCTCCCTCTCTCTCAAATGATGTAAGAGTTGTGAGATTAGACTTTTAGCTTAATTGTAATTATATCATGATGGGTACATGTTTCAAAACATCAGCCTCATGCCACAACCATTAATATATGCTGTCTTATTGTTACTAATACGCCAATAAAGGTGGAAGCAATGAACAAATTCTAATAATGCCGTGCTATCGCCTATATAGGCTCCCACTGTACAACCATACATTGGTTTTTAACTGATCCTCCATTATTATTTATCAACACCATTCCCCTGTTGTTTGATTATATGATTATGTGTTAAAGATCTTTATAGTTAAAACTCATATGCCTCAATTTATTATCCAATATTAATTCCTAGTCACAGAAATTATGAGTCAAGATACATAGATTTTAGTGTTTGAGTATTTGTGACCAAACTGCATTCCTTGAAATCCTTTATCAATTAAAATTTTTAAGTGTATTTATTTTAGTTTTTACATTTTTTGAGATTATAATTTAATTGTATTTCTCCATTCTCTTTCTTGCCTCCAAACCTTACCATATTTTTTTAATATTTATTTTTAGTTATATGGCCTTGCATGTGGCTGGGTACCCACTGAAGCCAGCATTGAATAGGTGGAGCTGGAGTTAAAAGTGGCACGTGTTTCCATTAAGTGTGTTGGGAACCAAACTTGGGTCCTCTGCAAAAGCAATAGTAACTCTAAACTGATAAGCTATCTCTTCATAATTAATCTTTTAAAAATCGTATTCTTTACGTCCATTGTATCCTGATCATAGTTTTCCTTACCTCCACTCCTCCTCCCAGCCCCTCCACTACCTCTAGATCTACTTCTCCTCTATTTCTCTTCAATAAAAAAAAAAAAAGAGCAGGCCTCCCAGGGATATTGACCAAACACAATTTAAATTTAGATAGAATACATGAAGGTCTGCTTTAGGACAATCTGCAGAGGGTCTGTCAGCCTCCAATGTATTAATTAGTTATTTAAAAATGTTTGCCCAACATTTGCTATAATAGTCAGTTCTTGGTCAGATACCAAGTACCTTTAATCCCAACATTTCAGAAGCAGTGGCAGGTGGATCTCTGTAGTTCACGGTCAGCCTGGTCTACATAAATCTCAGGTTAGCCAAAGCTGTATAGTGATAACCCTGTGTCAAAACAACATAAACTAACAACAATCATAGCAATACCAGAACTTCCTGTTTACGTTGTGAGATTGAAAGGCTGAGGTGTGTAGGTTTGTATAGACAGGTTTCTCATTAATAGTTTCATCCTTTCTTACTGGCCAGGTAAGTTCATCTACTAAGTGTACTCACAAATAAACGTTCATGATGTCAGCAAATTTTAATAATCATAACAATACAATTCTGAGTTAAAAGCTTGGGTAATAATGATGTCAGATTTTCAAAGTCTACACATAAATTATTCAAATTTATGCTTCCCCCAACTCAAGAGGAAAATGAATTGCACTAGTTGGTTTCTGAAGCTTTCGACTTGATTTGCCTAATTAATTAATTCTGCATATAAGACTGTCTTGTATTTAGGTACTTTACTCTTTTTTTTCCCCATCTGACATAAATTAAATGGCCTAGTGCTCCTCTACATGATATGAAAGAACACCTCATTTATTTAATTAATTAAAACACATTTGGTGGAGCAGTGCTCTTGGCTAAGCACTGGGCTAGAAAGAGAAGTGGCAATTAGGAAGACATATACAGACAGTTTCTGCCATTGGGAACTCTATTATTGAAGAATTGCATCTTTGGCAATATGGATAGATGGGTTCAATAGATGATGGACCATTGCACAATGGCTAGGTTAAGGCAGTAGACATCTAGAAAATGTGCACCAACAGCATTCTAGATGTTCCATAGAGTCATACTGACTTGTGCTACTTATGGATGTAGAAATTCTTCTACAAGGCACATCAGTAGAAAGATACCTAAGGCTGAAGCCCATGGTGATGGCTTCTTCTAAGAAGTTTCTATTAGGAGCCATCAGTGATAGGAGAAGTAAGCCACCCCACTGAAAGAATGGCAAGGGAAATACAAAGTTTCCTATTCTGAATCTGAAGAGCTGTGTCAAAATAACATGGACTTAAATGTAGTCCTTATAAAGAACAGCAATATCCCAACGAAGAGTCCAGTAGACCTGAAAACCCAGGAGCACATGATTGGAGCTGTGTGTACAGAGACCAGTGAGTATGTGTAGCATTTAAGTAGACAGCATGTGAATGTACCAAGATGTTGGTAGGAGAGACCAATGTTCTTCTAGAGGAAGAGAAAGGAGGCAGCCCATCCATAAGCATCGGTATCTGAAACTTGATTCCTACACTCCGGCATGAAGTAGTCCACCTAAAGCTTTGACAAACATTGTTTGGGAGAACTTTCACAGTTGTTAAGTTTCAGTTCCTTTCCAGGGTTCCAAATTCCCCACACTTAGTGCAAATGTGCATTGAGTTCAGAGGTCACTGAGAAGTGTTTCCTTAAGAGTTCCCTAAAAGAAAAGATTCTCCACCAGCAGTAGTAGCTCAGTGACATTTCTAGAGAGTTCTAAAAGTTTAAGGGATTTCCAAACTCACATGGGTAGACTCTTCACTGTGAGAACCTTAAACTCCAGTTTTCAGGACTCAGCCTTCAATCCCATCTGCTATTGGTATTGAGCAGATGACTTTAAGCTCCTGAGCCTGATTTTCTGTAAGTGAAAGAATTATATGATGGTAATCTCATCTCAGCTTCTCCACATGGTTTATAAAATATTAAATACGATGCTGTTATCTATGTGCACTGATCACATTTTAATCCCTATGAATGTATATTTCTAGCATCTTTCTCTCACCTTTAAAAAAGGAGCCCCCACTTCCTTTTCAGCTAGTCCCAATTTCCCCATTTCACAGAATTTCTTATGGATGAATAGATGAATATCTACAGCCATCATTTTCAAACCCTCTCTGTTTTCTCTTGAACTTCCACATTAAAGACTGCTCTGTCTGGGTCCTCACTCATATCTGGTTCCACCCCTGGGTAGCATCCTACCTGCTTGTCTACCTTAGCCGCAGACTCAGCCCATTTGTGTAGAATGTACCACCACTCTGGATGGTGTTCCTCTGGCTCCTCCCATGTTGTTCTGGAACCGGAGTGAGCAGTGAGCAGGGAGCAGCAGGTGTAATAAGTGTGGTCTGTGCTAGAATGTAGTTGAGAAGACAACACGTTGCCCGTACAAAATAAAAGGGAAATAGTCTCTTTGTTATGATGGGACGGAGATCATAAATGGTTCTAGTGATCAGATCCTCTTCTGGGCCGGTGGAGGCCCCCTGCTAACCCTCCTTGCTATTTGGCACGTCACTGGGGCTGTACCTCCTCCAACTTCTGTAACTTCAAGAAATTGCAGCATCCCAGAAGGGAGCTGAAAACTGCTTATGTTTTCTGTCTATACTAACTTATTTGGTAATTTTAAACTTTATGTATGTATATGTACACATATACAAATATATACGTGTGTACATATATATAAGCATGTACACATATGTTTGTGTGTATACATGTGTCTGTATATACATACATGTATACATACATACAGATAGATAGATAATAGATAAATAAATAGATAGATAGATAGATAGATAGATAGATAGATAGATAGATGATAGATAGATAGATGACAGATAGATGTGGAAATATCTGAATTTTAGATTATTGACAACTCACATTCTCAAACTTTATGTGATCCAAAGAAAGCCCCTAATATTTATCCTGAAATCAGTTCCTCTCATGCCCTTCTCCATTTGAGACGAAGTCACTCCTTTCTACCTGTCACTCAGGCAGTCACAGGATCCTGTCTGTCTTTTCACCACATGATTGTTTTCCACTCAGTTAACCAGACACAAGAATCCACACGCTGCATACCTACATTGTAAGGTGTTTGTCCATATGGACACACCACTCACCCTCACACTTATGCTTGTCCTACCCCCAATCTACCCCACATTTCCCTTATGCCACACATACAGTCTCCCTGTTGACACTTAGCATTTTTCTTCAGTCTCACCTCTGTCAAAGCAGAAGTACTCACGGGGTTAGAGAAAAGATGAAACATTATTTGCAAATTACCCAATATCCAATCCGTGGCTTTTAACAAATGAAATTTTAGCATTTTTAACTTAGCAGTTGCTCAAAAATTAACATTAAGTGAATAGATCTTGTTCAAGTACTTCCTGTTATGTAGGTCACAGAGCCCACTGACGTCCTTTAAAGTAGACGTTTACAGTGTATGCACACGCAATCACGCACCATGCATGGGAAAATGAGAAGCCCTGACCTATTGCCGGCGTGCTGTGGTCCGTGCAGCTAAGATCCCACCACCTTCCTTCCACCCACCAGGACAGCTGCAGACCACATACCTGCACTCACACTCCTTACCAACCTCTTATTAAGGAAGAATACGAAGCGGGCTCATCTCAAGAACCTGCTCTAACTGCTTCTCCCAGCCCAGCATTACTACCTCCCAGACAGGAGGGTAATTTAGCAACACTCACACTACAAATCACACACTATAAAGAGTTCAGAGGAACCTGTGCAACACCATTTTTTCTGACTTTTAAATAATCCAGAAGAGTGTTAAGGGGCGGATTAAAAACTTTATTGCCACCTTAAAAACCACTTGTAAGAGTTTCTCAGTGCATGTAAGACATCTTCATCTGTATTTCAAAGAAGGGTATATTTACCTCTTTGTCTCCCTTACTTAGCCCTGCTTACTATATTTAGAAACACTGGGTCATGAATGGTTTTTGCATGCTAATTTCCCTGGAACGTTAAAGCAGATTTAAGGTACACTTGAACAGGTGTTCTGTCTCAGCTAAACTGTGGGTTTCAATAACAAGGAGAGGAGCCTGGCTCGGTGCCTGGTTGAGGGTGACAATGCTCACTTAACTCACTCTGCCTGCACATGATGCAGTGTTCTTAGCCGGCAATCTGGGGCAGACTCAGATTTCCAGCCAGGTTGTATTTGACTCACCGGGCCCCATCTGCAGCCACAGTGAGGCCATCTATCCTTCAAAGGCACTCCAGGAAGCCGTGAATTGCAACTTTGTTCACTGTCCTTTCTTACTGGAAACTCTCTTATCTGTATCTTTCTAAAGCTCATGTCAAATGTGTCTCCTTTTCCCTCAGGAGCATCTCTGGTGGCAGCCCACTCACGTGTCAAGAATCTCTCCTTACCCTGTGGAACCTCTGCCTTTGTGTCTTTTTTGAGCTATTTATTGCTTGTTTCATTGTGCCTGTGGCTTTTGTTGTTTGCTTGCCTGCCTGCCACCCTCGCTCCCCATTGGATGAAACAATGGATGAAAGTCCCTTAGAGAAAGGTCGAGTCTACCCTAAATATTCAGTGTTAGAATTATATGTACCCGAAGCAATCGAGAGGTAATTACTGCATTTATAACCATAAGATAAAGATGTATTGTTAGCATACTTTTCCAAAATCTTAGCAATTTTTGTTACTTCTGTACTGTGGTACATATAATCCCTTTCCTTAATTCTATGCAGTTGATCTTTTGAGTAAAAGATGTTGGTCTGCTATTGACAGATTCCTTTTCTGTCTATTTGTGGTTACATAGTCATAGAGACTATGCCAAAGCTCTGTCGTCCAGAATAATACTACAGCTTTGGTATTATGGAGTCTATATCTAGCTCAAGAAGATAGCCTACAGAGGTACCTCACCCAGTGGTTTGTACTACTGGGTCATCTTCACACCTTCTACTTCCTATGTACACAGAAGCCTGGACCAAGGAATTCCCTTCACTTCTCCCTGAAGATCACTTCACACTGATCTGTGGGCTGGCCGGCCCATCATATACCTCGAGCGTTCCTTTGAAAGTGAGTGATTTAAGAGGCTCTGATCCTTAAGAGGTTGGATGAGATCAGATGAAAAACAACACTTGGAAGCTTCAGTGAGGATGGATGGGAGCTGTACAGCTCTGAGGAAAGCGTGTTCTGCTTGTGGGAGACAGATACCTCACAGATCCCACTGGGACTCTCTCCATATAAGAATGTTGATCGAGCATAGTCAAACCTCCTAACCATTCTGAATAATTAAATATTTGCCTTGTGTTTGATTAAACACTCCCATTAAATACTTGCAACTAGTTTGATTTTTGTTTAATAGTGAAGTAAAATCAAAACACATCTGCATGCTGGGTTCACCTGTGTCTACTGAACTAAAACCTTTAGATTAATCTAATTCTTAGACTTGAACCTGCCATTAGGTCCTATTGAGTAAAATTCAACTATTTTATAAGACTTGAGGCTATTAGCTCAGAGAAATCCATATTGGCTGAAAACAGGGACAGCATCTCTTTTTGTCCATCTTCCTACCCTATATCTAAAGAATAATTACAAAATTTGGTTTGAAAAAATGTACAAGAGCCAAATGTTTCTTTCCTTATTAATGCCCCTACAGCACAATGACATTTCTACTAGGCGCTAAGCAGAATACACAGTATCTAAAGTATATAATGGGAGGAATCTTATAGGATGATGTCATCCCCATGTTGAACCAGCCAGCTGCTGCTTTGAGATGCTCATCATCATTTACTACATGCTATGTCAGCAAAGGCCTTTGACTTAATGGTTGTCATGATGACCAGTGGCATAACACCCCAACATCATGTTATCTTTCTGGGAATAAAGTTTGTCCGTTTTGTATAAGGCAATTGATGACTTTCTTCAGGACTCTTCCTGGACTCACTCTTTGCTATGGCCTTGCAGGAATGAATGTGGGCATTTTCGGAAACTCATAGATATTGGGGTTAGGGGTGGCATATGCGTCTCTAACTGAGACTGATCTACACCTTTGAGAATGAAGGAAGAAATGATAAGTAAGTTACCATCTTAAAAAATGAAAGTCTTGATCACTCCCTGAGGCTGAGACTTTCTTAAACCAGAGACATGATGAGAGGCTCTGTAAGATGAGGAACCATAGGAGTCGCTGTGACAGGATTTGGGGCACCTCAGCACCACTGAGACTTATTTTCCACATCTCACCGTGAGAACGGGAGCTATCGTTTTTCCTAGGACTTCATGTTGCATGCCTTGCAAGTGCTGCTATGACATCCATAGATGACCATTCAGCCTCAGGTTCCACTTTCCTTCTGCAGAGACCCAGCACACACAACAAGCACCCCTCAGTCATCCCATACATGCATATAATTTTTCAATTTACAAATTCTTCCTTTCCTATCCATCTTTTTACTCGCTGTCTAAAAACAGCTATATGTGATGAGTCCTATGTAGTACTATAAAAATCTCTTTGAGTTCAACTTTTAAAAATAAGGTCAGACATGGTGCTACGTGCACACCTTTAGTCCCTGCATGAGGGAGGCAGAGGTGGGTATATCTCTGAGTTCAAGTCTAGCCTGGTCTACGGAGAGTTCCTAGATAGCCAGGGCTGCACAGAGAAATCCTGTCTACCAAAAAAATCCTTCATGATAATAAGAAACAATCACCCTTTGTTTATCATTAAAAGTTCAGGAAGATCCTTCAGTTCTCTTGCCTTCTTACATGACAGGATGGCCTTAGGTGATAGAGGATAAGAGTGAAAAGGGAAAGCCAGATTTCATCTTCTTCTTAACCAATGGATCCTATATGAATACATTCCTTCAACTGATGAGGCCTCAGTTTACTGAGCCATAGGACGAAAAAAAAAAAAAATATGCCAGTCCTACGAGGCTCACAGAGCACTTATGATTTAAAAAAAAAAAAAAAATCAATGTATAGATGAGTATGGCAACTGACTTTATAGCCCGAAAACTTCCAGTCAATGAACTTTGCACAGTAAGAAAGAAGGAATTTCACATGCAAGACCATGAGCCTGGATCAATGTATCATGTGGCTGCAAAGCTAGTTTAGGAACAGGATCAGGCAGCGTATAAAAGGACATGGGCCTCTTTGCGGAATCAGAGACACATTTTCAGGTCTTACCTGGGGAAGCAGTAGTAGGTCCTCAAAACTCTTCTTTTTCTTCCCAGACTAGGGGAGGTAGATCACAAACAGTGGCGACTGACTGTCGCTGTCTCAGAGGAAGCCAGGCTGGAGAATACTCAGGAACTGTCACCCCACTGACACAGAGCTGCAGTCCTGTAGCTGAGCTGAGAGCTAACCGCTCCGTCTCAAAGGGGTAAAAATGAGTGAGAATGTTTACAGGGTGGAACTCAGGTGTCAGAGTCAAGGAACTAGGTTTGTGGGTGGAGCCTTTCTGGTTCTGCAACAACACACCTAGCTCGTCTCTCTCAAGAAAGTCTGTAGTTTTCTGCCAACTTCCTCTCTGGCTGAAATCTAACCAAGGTGAGGAGCAGCTTCGATCTTCGTGCACTCTGAATAGTTAAAACCAAACTAGACTTTGAAGACCACGATCAATATTGGTTATTGGTTACCAAATTATCCCTTGATTATTTATGAGGACCCTATGACATCTGTGTCAGACGTATAGAAGACACATGTAGCAGTCTGTCTCTGAAAATGAGCACACACACACACACACACACACACACACACACACAGAATCTCTCATCAGTCTCCCTGCCCATCAACTTGTCATATGTGTGTCTATGAATAGTGACAGCAATGACCACATTGTATTCTCCCATACACTTCCCACAATGCTGAGCAGGTTGTAAGAAATCAGTACAAGTCGAATGAATGGCAATCAAGTGATATCTGTTTGATGAGTCTTGATTTCTCATTTAATAGATTCTCAGCTATATTTTTGTCTCTCTGAATTTTTGTTGTCACTGTTTGTGTTCTGGCTTTTTAGAGCAATCACTTGTGAGCATCATTCTTCTGGACACATCTGGAAATGTATCGAAGTGTGAAAGTAGAAGAATCCTTCAGACAGTAACAATGCAAAAAACAAAACAAAACAAAAACCAAGAGAAACCCCTTGAGCACATTTAGAAACCTAAAGAAGGAGGTCTTACATGGAGAGTTGATATAAAACTAAACATGATTGGCCTGAGGAAGTGCAGTGCTGAAGACAGAACAGAAAACCAAGTGGTATATGCATAGGACCGTCAACTTTCAATTTCCATCATAAATCTTCTATCACTTTCATCAGACTAGTAAAGTCACATTATGTTTATTTTATGGCTGGAGAAACAAGGATAAAGTGAGAACGGAGTCTGATTGGGTTCCATTCTTTTAAGAAAAATAACAACAGAGATTTCCCCCTCAAAAACAGTTTATCTATAGTCCTGAGCATGCTAGAGCCTTGAAGAGCTTTCTTAGCATATCAGATACAAAGTTCACTCACCTATGGCTTCCTGGATCCCAGTGAGTAGATAGTCTTTTTGCTTCCTTTGTAATGTCAGGGAATGTCAATGTCCTGGACATTGAGTCATCACTTCACATTAATACACTTACTTAACAAGCCGAGAGCTCAACAACCATCTTGGCCAAGCACAGTTCCTTCTGTAGCTAAGGTTGGCAAAAAAAAGTCAAGGGTCTTAATTTGACATAGGACATTTGAGAAGTATGCAAGCAAACTGATATTGTGCTACGCAGCAAAGGCTCAGAAGACTGCTGTGGTCATCTGGGGAAGGGAGCCATTGGATGTAGGAGGCTCAGAAAAAGAGGAGGTCAGCTTTGGATCTTATGGCTTAAGGAAGACTCGGAATTCAACAAATGCAGAGGGCAGAGTGAGGCCTGAGTGTCTTCTGCAGGGTGCACTCAGCCACACTGACTAACTTATGTTCCTCTCTATCGTGACCCCCCCAGTACAACCCCTGTGGCTTTAGAAAGTCTTTCACAGAACTACCACCAAGTCACACTGCAAAATAAGGCAGTAAAGAGGAATTGCAATACAAGTACCATTCTCAGTCACACTGGTGCAAATAGCGGTCAGAGCAGAGCAATGCTGGATGCCACCTTGGCCTCTCAAGAATAGGAACAATGGAACCACCACTGTTTCAACCACAAACTTAAAAGGGCAAGCACCTCTGAGAACATTTGCTTGTCAATGGCTAAGGTCTGGTCACACTCCAGCTTTCAAATGCTTGGGTGGCAAACACTGTATGGCCCAGAGGAGAACAGCAATAAAAATACACCAAGCAAGAAAGCTGGTCTCTGTTCCCACGCCTGCCAGTCACTGATGAGAGATACAAGGAACCTAGTCTCCTATGCCTCAGCTGCCTCTCTTCTACAGAGTGGGAGGCCCACACCCAGTTGTTGAGAGAGGAAGTGAGATTGTGGGGCAATACAAGCACTGTAAATCAGAGCCACTGACATCAATACAAAATACTGGTTTTCAGAAAATGTGACGACACCTGACAAAGGCTATGCACAAGCCCTGCAATAAAAGACGGAGCCACAGCAAACATGTACAAGGACAAACATTTAAGCCTTTCCTTCTTAAATTGAGACTGAACTCATAGCTTCGTGCATGCCAGGCAAGAGCTCATTGAGCTATATCCGTGGCCCATTGTAGGAATCAAGAGAATACTTCTCATGGTGTCTTACCTAACATCTCTGTTCTTCAATCACTCTGGCAACTTTCCCTCCTCCGCACTCCCCTTCTGTCCCAGTATCCATAAGAAGGAATGAAAACGGGTGTTTATTTGGGTTAGAAATCTCTGGTTGATTACACCAGCCTTCCTATCATTTCCTGGAAGGTGACAAAGTGGCCTGAGCAAGACCACACAGCCAATCCTCTCCCAGGTTATCAGGGTTGTTCTCTTACCTGCCTCCTGGGCCAGCACAGAGACAAGAGGATTCTGAACAGGTTTAAATTGTAAACTCCTGTTTCCCAGATCTCTTCTTCCCCCAAGACACCATTCAAAAGATTACTCACCAGGGTGTCTAGACCCCATCTACAAAAGTCTCACACCCTGATTCCCCACCTATATCTCTGTTAGTAATAGTCTGTAACAGAGCACAGCATGAAATGATGTCTCAAACAAGCAGGAGCAGGCTAGGAGGTTATAAATTGAGGGAATTAAGTTTCAATAACACAAAGCACACATCTCTGGTACAACTGTCTATTATGGTCAGTTTCTCACCTTTATATACATATGGCTGCCTTTCTTAAAAAGTAGAGACTGGGCACTAAGCATCTTTTTGAGAGTGGAGCATAGTACATGCTAAATGCAGGTGACTGAACGAACAAGTAAACAAATATCTGAAAACTTGGTTTTCCTTCAGAGCCTTAGGACTACTTGCCAGTAGTACAAGGTGGAGCAAGAAGCTCTCTTTGGATTTTGATAAGGAACTAAACTCTTCCCAAACATCACTTTCCCTCTGTGTTTACGCTGGATAACCTGTCACTTATCCAATGAGCTCAAGGCTGGTGGGAAGGATGTATATTTCACTTGAAAATTTCTGATTCTTACAGGTTTGATTTGCAGTACAGACTTCGGCCTGATGTTCTACATGCTGCCAGATCAGACTGAGAACTTCCTGGGTTTTCTAAACTGTTTTGTCTTCTCCAGTCAGTTATTATTCGTCTGCTTCAGTATTCTTCCAAATTTCCAATTTAACTCCCAACAAAAGAGAATCATTTCAGTGTTACCAGACTCCATGGAGGGCCAGATAGAGCCCAACTCTAAGAGCAAGGGCCTTGGATAACATTCACAGTCTACCAATGAAAAGGGTATAACCATCTTGGACTCTTTTTCTCTTCTGCAAAATCAGGTCTGCTTTAAACATCCATATCATCTAAGCACAGGAGCTTGAGATTCTCAAGCTGGGGACCAGGCTGCAGGAAGACTTGTGCGCTTTTCTGTTCAGAAGAGATGAGAAAGGCTGTGAGCACTGATTTTGGTTTAAGGCAGTCACTGAATAGCACTAGGCCTGATGAGGACACTGCTCACTCTCAACCTAGATCTCCATCTGACTCTGCATGGCTTGGCCCTACTGTACCCATCCTGAAGTTTGCAGACATTTTTCAATGAGAGGACCATGTTTTTACTTTGTGATGTCTTGCATGGCCTTTGTTACCCACAAATACTATAGAACTTTAAATAACTAAGAAGACAAGAAAGGCACAGCCACACTAGCCTTTACTAGCAGGGATAAAGGTTCCCCCAAAGCACAGCACGTTGCTTTCAATCTTCTTCTTTTCAAACACAAATCCCAGGAAAACACAGAGGCAGAATTTCTACCACAGGCTGGCTTCTGTGAACCCTCTCCTGCTGGATAGATTAGGGGTCTGACTCACCATGAGCCAGGGCAGGGCTCATCATTCCTGCTAAACACCTAGGCCCCTCCCTGCTTGTGAGGCTCAGGAGGAAATAAGAGTGATCTGGAATGAATGCCACCATTCAACGTCACCAGATAGGAACAGAAAGTAGACCTTAGGCGGCCCACATAGGTTTTGCCTTTATCAGATGAAAACACCACACACTGGAGACAGCACACCACCCACTCCATGATGGAGACTGTACAGATAAGTTCCCACTGGGCATTAGAGTTCCCAGGCTCCTCTCAGCATGCATTCTCCCGAATGATTTCCCGTTTCTATCACCATGGAAAACACTTCCACCCCTCTTGTCACATAAACATCGTAGTCCCATGGCCCGTGTAGTGAGCAGAGAGGCCAGTGCTCCATGTACAGGGTCAAATAATAAAATAAAATAATTTAAAAAAAAAGAAAGAAAGAAAATGACTCAAATGTTTAAAAAAAAAAACTGCAGTGCAATCAGATGATTATTTCTGTTCGTTTTACCTATGCAAGATTAGAATATGACTTAGTCATTTTACATGTCTTGACAAGAAAGAAGCCAAAGGAAGAAGGTGAACAAATTCTAAAGATGTAAATAAGCGCGGGTGGTGAATCACAATGCGTAGAAACCAGCCTGACTCAGAGGCTCTAAAGAAAGTAGGGAGGGCATCAGGCAGTCAGGATACAAGGTATTCTGTATCTATGTATAGGCTAGAAGGTCGCTGCGTAGACCACCAACCCCTGGAATGTACTTTTGCATGTGAATCCCTGACAAGATTTACTCTCAGCTCTCTTCCTTTTCTGCAAAATGAAGAGGTTTAGATGTGTTCAGAGAAAGAACTTCTTAAAGATATTTTTTTTATTTTTTATTTATGCTGTGAGCTCGCTCGTGTGTGTGTGTGTGTGTGTGTGTGTGTGTGTGTGTGTGTATCTGTACATATATAGATGTAGCCAAGGACAACTTCTGTGGAATCAGTTCTCTCCTGCCATGTTTTATGTGGGTCCTGGAAATCGAACTCAGGTGGCCAGGCTTAAGCAGTCACAGGGGCCTTGTCAGCCCAAAGTCAGGACTTGTTGTGAGTTGGCATTCTGTGTGTCAACCTGTTCAATCCTTATCACTGGAACTAACTTTCAGGATAATGTTGAACTCTGGCAAAATAATGAAGTGATCAGGGAGGAAGCTGCATGAAAGAGAGGCCTTTAGCTCTGAGATAACTGAGGGGTTGAGGGTTGATGGGGCTGAGGGCCAGGAGTGGTCCTGAGACATCAAAGGATCCAAACTCTTTAAGTGATTTCATCTGTACTACATCCCAGCGGTAAGTCCAGTCACCCAACTTCATATTTGAAGACATTGAATACCCTAATTTGTAGAGATATCTCAAAACAAGAATTCTAAGGCCAAGGCCATATTACTGAGGGTTTGGCATACATATTTCCATTCATTTTCATTTTCATTATGGGACTAATTTTGCAAGTAGACAACTAAAGTCATATAAGAAAATAAAAGGACAGTTTTCTTTTTTCTCTGGGTTCCTATCATCATACCCCTGATTTTGCTCCTGAAACAGAAGGAGTTTGCATACTTTTCTACATCCACCTAGTCAAGGCAGGATGCATAACTGATAATTCAGTTTTAACCCAGACTTCACGGCAGGACATTGTTTTGTATCAAAATCAACTCTCTTCCAGAAGGCATTTGATATACAGGCAGTCCCTGGACCACCTGTGTGAGAGCCATGTGTTAAATTACATATCCTCAGACATCAGTCTTTATTTACTAGATTGGTATCTCCTGAAGTAGGTTCAGAAGGCTCCCTGTTAAAGAGGCCTGCCAAGAAGTTACCATGTACATAAAAGTTCAAAGCCCAGAGTATTGTGTCTTCTCCATCCGCTCTGATAATGATTTCAAAATTTCTAACATGAGAAAAATTATACAAAAGCCAGAGTCAAAAGGTGGGAGTGTGAAATTTGCCCCATGGCAGAGAAGCAGCAGAGAAACCTGTGTGTCCAGCACACTGGCAACATTTGAGGTGTAGACTGTGCTATCGGAAGGTATGGGTGGCCCCTCCCTTTTATCCGCACCTGGCTCCTGCTCCTCATTGTTTAACAAGTTTCTGGGGCAGCCCTGAAGTTTCAACTGTCTCCATCCATCCTTGACCTGGACACCTTTACTTCCCCAAATTTCTCGTACATAATAGAGGTACTTGCAATAGAGGTATAATTACAGCAGCAATTGTATAAAAAATCCACACAAAAGGAAGCCTGCAGATGTTGGGAGCAGGAGTCTGCTGGAAGCGCAGCTTCCACAATACACTGCCACTGCAGAGCCGCAGGCTACTGGGGACAAGTTGGAGCTCTTTAGAGTTTGCTTAAAGCATGTTGGGGACCCCAGGTGACTTGGGAGCTAAGGAGGGAACCTGCCACACAACATTTCCTATCCCTCTTTAGAGGGTGTCAACACCTTCCTTCCCACACCTGCTGTTTCCAAATATCACAACCTGATTTTTTCCTCCAACCTCCTGTCTTGATGATGGTGTTTAAATATGCATGGGGTGCTGTGATGCCAACATACTTTGTGAAATTTCAGATACCCCTTTTTAAACAGAGGCTTTTTTTTTGATTCCTCTTTTAGTTGATCTCAGTTTTAAAGAGAGGTAAGACGAACGACGAATGAATGACAGATGCAGGCGGCTGGGAAAGGAAAAACGGAGTGTGCAAAAATCAGATTTTGCATTCAGAGGGTCTCACTTTGAGACAAAAGATGCAAGACAAAATGAACACCCCAAAAACTCACAAAGCAGAGACATAAACGAGCAACTGGTCACATTAGAAAATAATCATTTATTTTGCCATATGATCTAAAGTTCCCAACTCTGCAAAATACAGGTATATTTGTGTAAACATAATTACTTATTTATTATGAAAATACCACTGTTTTATATCTATACATATACATGTGTGTGTATCTTATTTTCAGATTGCAGACAATTTACAAACTATATCATTTTACACATTTATTTCAGATGGATCTTACTGGGGGCTCTACCATGGTGTGTGTGAACTAAGACCAAAGATGAAATACAAACAGGTTGCCCACCCCAACTCAATCAGAGTACTGCGTCTGCTTCTTGGATGTCCTGTGGAGGCTCACAAAATATTCATGTTTAAGTAACTGTGGAAAGTCCCCAGGAACACCCACAGAAATCTGATTCCTTAACACTGTGGACACCATTCTTCTTCTCTCTCCCTAACTAGCCATTAGAGACCTAGACAGATTCTTCATCTGTTTGCCTCTGGATGCAGATATAAATGCCACCACTTTCTGAGAGCAGCTTTCCATATCCCTGTTGTCACATTCCTTGTCCTCCTACTCAAAGAGCTCTGTTTCCCATTGCAAATCAAGCTGAATACAAACGCATTGTCTTGTCATTATCTCTCATAATCCATCTTAGCATACAGTCTAGTCAAACTTAACTACCACCATGTAACAAATATGTCTCATGGGCATCTACAGCCAGGGCTTTTTTTAAAAAGAAGGCTGCCTCTTTCTTTGTTCTTTGCAGTCACCTCCATTTACAGAAGGTCCTATATCTAAGTTACTTCTTATGCAAAGCTGTGTCACGTGTCTCCCATCATTCACTCTTGTGTTCACCCAGACCCTGCAGACCCGATTACTTTCTTATAACACATATGCCATCTGTCTCAGAAATAGTTCCAGACTATGTAACTCCCTAACCAAAGTGAGGCTGAATACTGTCAGTACTAACCATAGTCTTTAATATGACACATGGAGTGGAGAAAAGATAAACAAATAGATAAAAATGTACCATTCTTGTTGCCTTCATTCTTGTTGTCTTTCTGCTTCTGACTTATTTTGTTTAATAGGATAATCTCTATTTATTTCTATTTCCAAAATTTTGCTTCCAGAATTTTAAACATAAACAACTGAATTTCATTCTGTAGAACCTCCCCACCAAAACAAACAAACAAACAAACAAACAAACAAATGAATGATTGTTGACTGGCAAATGGGATTGAAGTAAAAGGAAATAAGAGAGAGACCCAGTCAAGATCTGGACCAATGAAATGAAGACGTGGTTCTCAAAACTTAAAATGCAGATGACCAATATAAAGACCGTAGGAGTTAGGAAATGCAAATGAAAACTGCATTACAATTCTACTGCAGCCCAATTAGTGTAGTTATCATTAAGACAAGAAGTAACAATGGAGAGTGATAAGGATGTGGGGGAAAGAAAGTTTTATAAACTGCTGGTGGGAAATCCAGATGCTACTATGCAAATCAGTATGGAGGTAAAATAATAATAATAATAATAATAATAATAATAATAATAATAATAATAGAAGTCCCATATTACCTAATTACACTACTTCAGTGTAATTATATCGCAGAGGTACCCCCCCATCCAAGTTTATTGTCTCTTTCTTCTCAGTAGCCAAATGATGGAATCAGCCTAAATATATGTCATTAAAAACAACATATACGCCGGGCGGTGGTGGCGCACGCCTTTAATCCCAGCACTTGGGAGGCAGAGGCAGGCAGATTTCTGAGTTCCAGGACAGCCTGGTCTACAAAGTGAGTTCCAGGATAGCCAGGACTACACAGAGAAACCCTGTCTCGAAAAAAAAAAAAAGAAAGAAAGAAAGAAAAAAGAAAAAAAAGAAAAAACCACATACAAGATTCGAAGAAATCAAGCTGGAACCGAAGTGGAAAATCCCTCCCTAGTGCCTAGCTATAAATGCTACATGCTCCTGTGGGAGAAAAAAAATAATCAAAACTGTTACCTAGCCTTGTGAATGACTGACCTTTGGCAAGGTAAAGAATAATTTCAATTACATTAATTAAAAAAAAAAAAACAACCACTTTCTGATTGGACTTAAGTTCCACCCTACAGTAGAGAACTCATGGCTAGTCCTGTACACTTGATCAACAACCTGTGGTTCAGAGAGTTATAGGCCTACCATCATATGGCTGGCCTCCCAGCTCTCTCCACTCAAGCAAAATAGCTTTCTCTTTCTCTCCTCTATTTTCTTCTTCTGAGCAATTGCCATCCTTGAGTCTTCCTTTTAAACTGTAATATAATTGTTCTCGAGCTATAAAAAATGTAATTCATAGCTAACACGCTTATCCATGCTAATCCTGATTTTTCTGTAATATTGTTTTCTAGTACTCCTAATGTTCCTCTCTCATAAGATTAATAAATTGAGTTAATCAAAGAAAATGTGGCACACACACACACACACACACACACAGGTGTTGTATTCAGCCATAGAAAGGAAATAACTTACATCATTATTTGCTGGGAAATAGAAATAACTAGAGAATATCCTATTGAACAAAATAAGTCAGAAGCAGAAAGACAAATGTTGCCTACCTTCTCTCATTTGCAGGCTCTGAAATTTTTATAAATATGAGCATTTATTCTAATGTGTTTGCCATATACATGTGGTTGAAAACAGAAGAGACACTAACGAAGGGAGTGGGCAGGAGAGTAAGGAAAGGGGGGAGAAAGACTACAGAAAGGGACTGGATGAGGGTGAATATGTACAAAGTACATGATATGCATGAAGCAGACTGTGTCCAGCACTATGTACAATGAATGTACATCAATAGTAATGCCTCAAGAGAAAAGCAGCTAGTGAAGGGATGTGTAAATAGAGCAAGGGAAAGAAGCTACAGGGCTAGCCACACTTGCTTTACTTGCCCCTTACAGTATCTCTCCAGGTCGTAGCCAACACAAATGAGGTAACGGTGGAGTGAGCTGCCCCATCACGGAGGTAGCTCACTCCTAAAGCTGTGGACTACTGTGTCCCAAGATGCAAGAGGAGCTATTTCTGTTCCCCTAGCACTTCCCTATGGTGATCTTACAGAAACTGAAGAACTGTTAGAAAACAGGAGAGATGCATCAGGGTGTGGATGGACAGAGTTTTTGGACACAACCCTAAAACACAGGAGACATGAGCAAAGCTAGGCAAGCCGTGACACACTGAACGAAATATCTCATACACATCCAAAGAAACACTTCAGAGGAAAGAGGGAACCTACAGACTAAGAAAGAATCCATGAATATTTGACAGGGCAGTAGTGTCCAGATCCTATAAAGAATCCCAAAACCCAATGGCAAAAAAACAAAACAAACAAAAACCATAAAAACAGCAAAAAAATTAGAAAACTATTTAGCCACAGAGATATGATACTCTGTTAGGTACCAAAAGGTAAGTACTATGTGACTGCAGCATAAGTGGAACCAAAAAAGTGGCTCTCATGCCAGTTGCGAGGATGTGGCCACCAGAGGCTAGGAAGAGCAAAGGGGGGAAGTTTGAGTAGGAAAGGATGACCACAGGATACTAGGTTATAGCCAGACAGGCACAGGAAGCCCTAGTGTGTTGCACAGTCGTGCAACTATAGATGATGCCAAAGCACTGTGTGTTTCTAAGGGCTCATTGTTATGGTGTTGGTATCAAACATCCCCAAAGGTTCCTGTGCTGACAGCTTGGTCCCTAGACAATGGTGCTGCAGCCAGTGACTAGACTATGATAGAGTTCACAGAAAGTGAGACCTTGTTAAATGAATTAGTCATTGTACTGTGAGTTCAAGTGGACCTTGTTCTCACCCATTCATTCTCATTCTCATTCTCATTCTCATTCTCATTCTCATTCTCATTCTCATTCTCATTCTCATTCTCATTCTCATTCTCATTCTCATTCTCATTCTCATTCTCCTCCTCCCTCTCCCTCTCCTCCCTCTCCCTCTCTTCCCTCTCTCTTTCCTTCTCCCTCTCCCTTCCCCTCCCCCTCCCCCTCTCCTTCCTCTCTCTCCCTCTCCCTCTTCTCCCTCTCCCTCTCCTCTCTCTCTCTCTCTCTCTCTCTCTCTCTCTCTCTCTCTCTGCTTTTCTTTTTTTGTTTGTTTTGTTTTTTTCTTTTCTTCCTTTTTTTATTATTGGATATTTTATTTACATTTCAGATGCCATCCCCTTTCCCCATTTCCCCTCCCTAGAAAACCCCTATCCCATACCCCCTTCTCCTTTTTGCTTTTATACATTTTTTTAAAATGTTAACCGATGGCTTTATAAATTTGGTAATGCTCAATATCAGTCAGAAGTGTAACCTAATACCCAACCTAGATGTATCAACTATCTTTGACTGGCGGAGACATGTGAACATCTGCCTCCATGTCTGCCCCCCCTTCTCTCTCATCACCTAGCTCCTCCTCTCCTTCTCCTCCTCCTCTCCTTACTCCTCCTCTCCTTACTCCTCCCACCTTAGCTCCTTCTACATATCACCCTTCCTGTTAAAATAAAACTTTTCTCTCAAAATACAGTTAGAGCATAACTATACCAATTTATGTCAGTAAAGTGCAAGATAGTCCTAATACCCAGTTCATCATTTTGTTGACTAAGCAGAACCTCTGTCATCTCTCCTAAATAAAAGTCTTAGTTCTGAACCTGGCTTTTTTTTTTTCTTGGCTTTAGAATGAATGTCAGCTGAAAATCATCCTCTCAAATCTTTTCTCTCAAAGTAAATAGCAAGGATTGGCTATGAGACTATAAGTTTTCAACCCCATCAGAAATCCAGAATGACTGACTTAACTGAAATTATGGGAAGCACAAAGCATAGCTTCTAAAACATAGCCAATTTATAGAGACCACTGGACACCTGGACATTCCCTATACTGCAGAACGTTGGAGCATCCGATTTTCAGCCTTCTGACCCAGGATCATCTGATAGACCTAGTGATGCAGAATTATTAAGGGCTGATTACTCAACTGGAGTAGTTTTGCCTTCTGTGCCCTTTTGTCCATGAAGAAATACACTGCCTCACCAGGACCCAGAAACAATAGCACAGGCAAGACCAACAACCAGGTAAACCAGTACTTTTAAAATCGGCTCCTCTCAGATACTTTGTTGTAGTGCTGAGAGCCAGCTAAGGCACTGGGAGAAAAAATGAGTTTTCACCATAAAGAAAGAACAAATGTTTACGGAGGTAGATGCATTTTCCCTGATATTTCACAGTGTACATATGTCTCAGAACATCACAGGATTCCCCTACAGGCATAAATTTTTTAAGTATCCAGTTTGAATAATTTTAAATTTAAAGTATAATCATTACCACTGATGCATCTTACTTGCCTCTGATGTACCAGCCTAGGAACAAATACATTTTATTATTCCAAACTCTCCCCACTGTCCCCTGAGATAGTACCCATTATTCTTACTACAGGAGGAAAAAAAATGAAGTTCCATAAGGTGTTCACAGTCAGCAACGGTGAAATAGACCATGCAGCCTGCAAGGGGAAGGCCATTTCCTTCTCCTGTATCCTAGCCACAGTGAGGCATGGTAAAGTAATATCTAAAGCCACCCTTCAGAGAATGAATTGCTAGTCTTAATATGAAAAATGCTCCTTTTGTTGATCTCAGTTCCCTTTCCCTGGAGAAGAAAATGTCTGGGTGAGGTATGGGCTGGGCCTGTGGCAGCCCAGAGCCCACACTCTTCCTCTGAGTTTTCAGCTTTCCCTGGAGTTCTTTTATTTTGATTCCGGTTGCCACCATCAAGCCCAGGCACTCTCTTGGGTTGCAGAGGCAGAAGGATGACAAATACTTTCCCTGCTTTCTCCTCAGCTCAAGGGAAACAGTTCTTCTTCTTAGTTTCCATAGCAGGATTGAGATAAGCTGATGCATTCAAAGTGAAGTGTACCCAAACTGGGGAATATCCAAATGAAAGCAACATGAAAATAGCCCCAGATACATAACTGCTTTGACTATGGGGTGCATGTGTATTGTATGTAAATGTTCATATGCCGGTGTGAGATCATTTCCACACTACAAAGAAGAAATGAGCAAATCAATCAACTCCGTCTTTCTTTCTGATGATTCAGTGTACATTGCCACAAAGTGCTATATTGCATTTTTAATCCCCAAAGAGCTTGAGCTAGCCCCCTGTCAGTTCACTGCTTGCTCCCAGCACTTAGCAGACACCTGTACCTATCCACCCAGACATCCACTGTTGGGTCACCGTGCAACAGCACTCCTTTGGGATTTGAATGCTAGAACTTACCATGACATCGATCGTAGAGTATGTGTAAGAAAGTTACCCTCTCCCACCTTACGGAAATGTTCATAGAGAATGACAGCTATGGATCGTTGAAGCTCCTGAAGTTCTTATTGAAACGCTGCCTCCCAAATGCCATCTACTGCATGAGACTTTACCAAAGACTATGAGTATAAACCTGCAATACCCTTTCCCTCAAGCAGCAGCCTGAGGTGTCCAGGTTCTCATTCCCCACCCTACACTGTGCAATCAATACCAAGGTCAGCATTCCAGATCCTTCCATCCTGTCTCATCCAGAATGAGATCATTACTGTTTGAGACTCAAGGCTGACATTAGGGTGCTGGTGTCAAAACAAGAACACTGTACTACTTCATTACAATAGCACATTACTTCTTCTTTCAAGCATAGCTGCTACAAGCTTTCCCGTCTCTCATTCCTATTGAGCAAACCAGGGTATGATGTTGTAGTTTCCCTTCCCATTCTATCCCTTCAAATGCATCCTCCATGTTATCCTGATTGTCTTTCCATCTTCTCCTCCCATTCTCTGTCCCCGAGCCACCAACCACCTCTATTGCTCCCATCATTTGGTGACTATGCCATCTTCCCAAGACCCTTCCTTGTGAAACTTGTAATTCCCAGAACTGGCTCTACCCATGTATATCTGTCTCATGAGCTGGCAAGAAAATTTATCTTTTTTTAGGTGCCTAGCTCAGATTAATTACCATTTTGAACATTTTGTAAAATATACTATAGCACTGAAACAAAAAAAATGTAAGCACTCCATGGCACAGACCCAGGGCAGTGGGGTGTAAGCGTGGTAAGAGAAGAACCACATTTCATCACCAGGGGAGTCACTGCCAGCTACTTAGAAACTTCTGGAGACAATAAACTTTACCACCTTAATAGCTTCCACAATTGCTCTGAGGAAGAAAATTTCTTTTGTCTGAGAGGAAAAATGGTAACTTGTCAGGATAAGACATTTGCTTTTGAGCACACTTCCTGAGAAATAGGTGAGATATTAGCAGAAAGAATGAGGATCATTTAGTTTGATATCCAGGAAAAAGAACAGGTTATCCAGAAGGGGAAAAGACTGGGGCTATGAAGTAAAGATAAGCTGGGTGAAATTGGCTGAGAAGGAAGAGATGATGTGGTCAGGCAGTGGTTCTAAGAGTGATGCCTGTTCTTCCCAGGAACACAACATTCTAAGGGTTTCTATTCCTTCAAGGAGAACAATAAGGAAGTCATATTTATTGAACTACCCTAGAGTCTATGGAGAAGAAAACTGAGTAGGAACAGTTCAAAGGCCAGAAAATAATAACAATAACTATTTCCTATCTGAGATAGCATGGGGACCCCTCCAATGGTATTAATAAGTGAGCATGATGTTGACCTTAATTCAACGGTTCTTTATTCAAAACAATATTGGCCAAAATCCTTGTTTTATCGGAATGGTCCTTTGAGAGTCCATCTACCAAGTACATGGATGGTGTGCTTTTCACCCATTTTCTCTCTTACTTAAGCCTGGTTAGTCTCTAGAATACTCATGCCATAATAGTCAACACAAATAATTTAATCAGAATGCTGCTAGACACATCGTATTTACCATAGTCAGAAAGTAGCAAAAGTGGCAACCCTAGCAGGCCTGTCACACAGGAGCTCAGGCTCTCACTGGGACTCAGGAGTACAGGTACTTTTAAAGCCAACATGCCATCCACTGGGACTACACAGTGTTTTGTTTTTTATTTTCATGGAAACTTCCTCCCAGAAGGTCAAGCAGGCTTGCCATGGCCCTCACACACTAATCTTTTCCTTTCTTGCTTTGCCCATTCAAGCTGTCTTTGACCAAAATTGTTATTAGGGGAACCATAGTAGAAGGAAGCCAGAACCTGGCCTCTCTGTCCACTCCATGAATCTCCCTATCAGAATAGAGTCCCTCAGTGAGTCTGGCATTCAACATTCAGTCTAGAAAGGATGTGTACCATCTGCCCTGGACCCCCTTGAAAGGAGTCTGGGAGTCCTGGCCAGTTAGAAAGGCAAGGTTGCCAACTGCAGCCTGGACAATGGCAAACACGGTCAGAGTCAAGCCAGATAAGATGGCAGGCGAGAGAAGACAGAAATAGGTCAGTGTCTGTTGCTTGGAAGCAGAGACAGACGGCGCTGAGACTCTGGATGGCTGAGAACTCACTTAAACCTCTGACAGACACACTACAGACACGGGCACAAACCAGACACACCTGGGCTCTTGGAAACTCTTGGCTGCAGCATCTTTAATGTGTGGCAGCAATGTGAAGCCTCAGAAAGGGCATGGTCTCCGAGTTGCAGAGTTAGGGTTATAAGGTACTCCAGATGCTTCTACCACACTAGAGTGACATGTTACCCACCATGAGTAATCTTAAGTATGTTGGTTGTAATGGATTCTCTCAGTAACTTTGTTCCTCATTCTAAAAACCTCATAAGCCGAGCAGCTGTAGTGGCCTCCAGCCAACAGAGTTTACCTCCAAATAACATTCATGCTCCAGATATTTTCTTATCTCTGCCTTAAAATAAAGTGCATTTATCAAATCTCAGATTCTGTATGTACTATAGCCATCATAGGAAGGACTGATGGCCAGAGGCTGCACAGCGAGCACAAATGACAGTTTTAAATCAGCACAGAGTTGAGACGATGAAGAAGTCTATCTAGCCACCAAGCTGAGAGGTCATCCCATGACTGTTCCAGATCAACCTTGGCTATGTTCTGAATGAAAGGAAGCTAGCAGGATTGACTAGAACCATGTTACTGGGAACAGGCCTTCTTTACTGAAGTGTAAACCATTCCATCCTTCCAACTGCTCTCTCACAAGCTTGTCTCATTACCTCTGGCTCCCTCTCACACCCATACTCAGTTATCTGTAAGCATTGTTTACTCTACTCCACAAGAGCGCATGTATTTGGGTCTTCTCGATGCTATAACAAATCTCAACAAAGTTAATGAATAAAACAAATCTATCACCCCGCTCTGTGCCGCGCCGGCCACCCTGACCAGCAGGGAAGAAAGACTAGCACACCAGTTCCTTCCAGAGACAGTTTTACTCAGGAATTGCCTTTCAGTTACAAGATCAAGGGGTGTGCCCCCGTGCCTCCTGTGAGTGCAGCTTAAGTAGCCTCCAGTGGACTGCCCATCAGCCCATACTACGTTTTGCTCCACCATAGGTTCACACTCATGACGAGAGATCAGGCTACCGGCAAGTGCAACCTCCTCACCAAATAAGGACTTCTTCCCCCAAGAGGGCTAAGGCAGTAGGCACCATCTTTAGGGCGCAGCAGAAGCTTTCCACACCCCTCCCCCCGCCCCATGGTTCTATGATGTCCAAGGCTGCACTCCTGGCAGGTCTGAAAAATAATTCCTTTGATTTTTCTTTCTCCTAGAAGCCAACTCCTCTTCTTGGCTTGTAGTCCCTCTCTTGTCAAGCCAGTAGTGTAACATCTCCATTACACCTCCCATCTTCACTCTTCCTACTGTTCTCAGGCATATTGTGGTATAATAGAGAATGAAAATTGCATTATACTCAAGAAGGACAGTGTGATATTTGAGCATAGGAGAGCCTTCTGGAGTAATTACTACAACCAAGCTAAGAGAAATGTACATTACTTCATTCATAAGAAACTTTTGCAGTCAAAGAACACTTAAGACCTACCTTTTTTTCTTTTTCAAACTTCAAATATTTTATTTAACTAAGTTATTGTGATGGACATTAAATGTCCACAACTTGTGCACCCTCCACAGACAAAATTCTGTACCCTGTAGGCAGCATCTCATTTCCCTCACTTTCCAAGCCCTTGTGAACTAAATTCCACTGTCTCTATGAGTTCCACAATTTTAGATTCCATGAAGGAGCGAGGCCATACAGGATCGTTCTTCTGTACCAATCTATGTACTGTGTCTCTTAGTGAAATGCCCTCTAGGCTTAGCCACAACTTTTCAAATAGCAAGATTTCTTTTGTTTTTAAGATTCAATTACATTCCTCTCTCTGTCTCTTTCTGTGTATTCATCTCTTTATTGTCTGTGTCTCTCTTTGTCTCCTTCTCCGTCTATGTATTTGTGTATGTATGTATGTATGTATGTATGTATGTATGTATATTATGTATGTGTGTATATGTGTATATGTGAATCTCTTTATATATGAGTCTCTGTATATATAAAGATAGGAATATATTTTATCTAATCTATATCAAGATCCTCTATATTCCTCCTCCCCTTCTCCTTCCTGTGTTATCCATGTACAACTGATGATCAGTTAAGTTGACTTTCATCCTGGCCATTTTGAATCATGACATTTACATTGTAAGTCTACCATTTCCTTCTTACAACCACCCTTAAGACTGCATTTTGTACACCACAACCCAGAATAATCTCAACCTGAGATCTTTAATCTAATTGCATCTACAAAGTCTTATTGACCTTCCAATTTCCAGGTATCTGGACATGAACATGTTTGGGGGTTATTCTTCAGCCCACTGCACAGTCACATTCTGCTATCTTTGCAACATCTCCACAGACATTACCATAACATTAACCTCTGTTATCACTCACTGTTCATTGTGGTAACCTCTGAACCAGTCTCTTGAGTTCATAACCTCCACTCTTACTAATGGAAGCCTGATCATGCCAAGCTTCTCCTCAGAAGACTGATTCCCTGTGATAATTTATATATGTTTGACCCAGGGAGTCGCACTATTTGGAGGTGTGGCCTTGTTGGAGTAGGTGTGTCACTGTGGGTGTGGGCTTTAAGACCCTACTCCTAGCTGCCTAGAAGCAAGTCTTTCGCTAGCAGCATTCAGACTTCAGACGAAGATGTAGAACTCTCAGCTCTGTCTGTATCATGCCTGCCTAGATGCTGCCATACTCCCACCATGCTGATACTGGACTGAACCTCTGAATCTGTAAGCCAGCCCCAAATAAGTGTTTTTCATAAGACTCGACTTGGTCATGACGTCTGTTCATATCAGTAAAACACTAAGACAGAAGTTGGTACTGGGAGTGCAGTATTGTTGTGATAGGCCTGGCCATGCTTTTGTTTGGAAGAATGTGGATTTTGTGACTTTGGATTTGGAAAACAGTGGAATGCTTTAAATGGGGCTTAATCCTAATAGGACTATGGAAGACTTTATTACTGAGAGTGATTTGAATTGTGCGAACCTGGCCCAGGTTTCAGTGGAGAATTTCAATATGTGGCCTAGAGACTATTTTTGTGGTATTTTGGTGAAGAATGGGCCTACTTTTTGTCCTTGTCTGAAGAGTCTGCCTGAGGCTAAGGTGAAGAGACTCAGATTAATTGCATTGACAAAGGAAGTCTCAGAAAAGCCGAGGAGAGACTTTGATCTATGCTTAAGTCTTATGAAGAGTATTTTGAACAAGCATAGCACGCTTAGAAAAGAAAAATATAAAACATATGATTCAAGTATTAAAGGGGCACCAGGAAGTGAAATGGAGCTGAATCCTGTGTTCTAGGAGATAGCAGATTAAGGGAGTGAGACTTTGGGGCAAGATCCTGCCCAGCTAAATTTAGATTCAGGCATGTTGATACACACCTTTAATCCCAGCAGATAAAGCCAATCAGGTCTCTGAATTCAAGGCCAGCCTGGGACAGAGCAAGTTCTAGTTAAAGAAAAGCTTAAATCTAGTTAAACCCCAAGAGACAGGCATGCAGATCTCTTAGCTCAAGGTCAATCTACAGAACAATATCCAGGACATCCAAGCTTAGGCAGAGAAGGAGTTGGAAAACAGAAAGCTAGTGATAATGTAATGGAACAAGGGATCCATGTTCTAGTTTCTGTAAGCAACAGAACTCCTACTCCTTCCATCGACTCCTTCCAAGGTACTGCCTGCTGCTGTCTCCATCACCCTCCTTCACAGGTTTGAGGCATCTCTCATTCTCCCATCCCACAACTTACAAAACTATGCATTTGACAAGAGCAGAACGTTTTGCCTTGCTTGCTTGCTGTTGAGTCCCTACACTGGTAAGTACCTAGAATTAATAAATACATATTTGGTAAATAAACAAATGAAGATACTAAACCTCTCTAAATGGATTAATAAAGTTATTTCTCATCGCCTTCATTTCTACAGCTATAAAAAGAGGCATTCTCACCTATTTTATATGTTTTACAGATACCCTGGCCATCAAAGAGAGTTTCCAGTTCAACTCCCATCCCTTTGACTTCCTTCTGAGGATGTGATCATGGTAAGAGGGATTGGCAAGACCCTGTGCCTTCCCAACACCTAGAAGAAAAGACTCACCTCACCCCCCGCCCCACCTCCAGCACACTAACTGTGAACATGTGAACTAGAAGTGGCTAATCAGGTAGGTGCTTCTGCTTACATAGCTGTGTGGACGGCAATGAAGAGATGTACAGTATGGTGGCTATGGCAATGCCCAATGGCATTCAGGTATGATGCTGTACAAGTCAATCAACTATAGATAGAAGCACCTCCAAGTGCTGAGTCTCTACAGTCTTGACCTCTCGACTTACCCTGCCTTTTACCCATGGTCCACATCTGCTCCTGCCCTCTGTCTAACCAGTTAGCCTTCTGTCTCTCCCAATACCTCTCGTATCACCTTTACTAGGTTAAATTTCTGTCGGCTGATGCTGAGATTCCCACAGAACACTTAGAGGGAGCCATAGACTGGGTGCTAGTGGATGTCCATCTCCTGATAGCTAGAGTTAGTATCCTTGAATATAGAGAAATTACTTTGGATTAACGGGAGAAGGATCACCCAGGATACAAGGGGTTATAACAAGCCCAACTTTATACATCCACTGACCGGTGGACCCAGGGTTTAGAAGTGCAGACCACTTCCATCAGGTTAGGGCAACTGTACAGCATGGCTGACATCCTGTGACTCAGACCATGGCTGGACCTCACAGCAGATCACAGGGCTATTCATTCCTTCCTCCTCCATCCTGCTTTCTCACTCCTCCTCTGAGGTTTCTGGGCATATCCTCAACATTCATGGCCCCTTCTCAGGATCTGTTCTTAGGGAATCTGAAATAAAAAGATCTTGACTGATAACCATGTGATAGAAAATGAAGTATTTATTTAAAAACCACTGTCTGAGCATGGCACGTTGTAGTGAAGGACACTGAGGCATGATGGTTTGTGAACTTCCAGCAATTGCAAACAGTATCTGATTTAGACCTCCCCACCCCCAACACTATCTTTCTTCTGCCATGACTGCCAGAAAATATTTTCTCTTAGACCATAGTTTGTTCTCTATATGTTTTATGTTTCCTTGTATTTTTTCTTCTAAGATATGTGACACCATATTCATAAGGTAACTATGGAAACAGCAGAAAACAGAAATGCTGCTTGTTTCTGGCTTTTCATGTCCCTGGTGGAAACAGCCCAGTTTGGATAATGTAACTCTCCCATCATTATAAGGAAGTGGTTGGTTGTTCCATTTGTCTTCGGAGGTGAGAACTCCAGCCAGCTTAGTAATAGTCATGTGTAGAGATGGCTCAGTGGCTAGAGTGTGCAGTGCTCTGTCAGTTCCTCGCATACATGGTAAGCAGCTCACAACTGTTACCCCTAGTTCCAAGGAAAGCTTATGCCTCTGGTCTCTATGGACACCCCCACACTCCCGCATACATACACATACACACAAAGACACCTGCACACATACCTGCCTACACACACACCTGCATATACACACCCACCATCATACACATATACATACCTGCACACACACATACCTGCATACACACACCTGCACACACAAACATACTTGTATACATACATACACCTGAATACATACATACCTGCATAGACACACACCTGAATACACACCTGTATACACACACATACCTGCATATGCATAGCCACCATCACACAATACACACCTGCATGCACACATACCTATTTACATACCTGCACACACACATGTACACACACACATCCATGTATTCACACACATTTGCACAAACACACACACACACACACACATATATATATATATATATATATATATATATATATATATATATCTGCATGAACACACACACCTGCATGCACATACACACATATACCTGCATACACACGTATACCTTCATACACACATATATATGCAAACACACATGCACAGACACACACAGAGACACACATATCTGCATACACACACAAACCATCACCTGCATAGACACCCACCTGCATACTCACATACCTGCATACATATGCACACTTGCATACATACACACAATTAATTTAAAATGAAATCAATCTTTAAAAAAGAAAGAAATAGCTACATTAATGTGCTAAAAGAAATTCCTAAAGCAAAATACCCCTGTGCTAAAGATTGCCAAAACAGGGTACTTAGCAACTGTGCTTTGACTTGAAGGAAAACTTGCCAATTAGAGGCCACAGTCGTCAACCATAACAATCAAATTACATACCTCTGGACCACTTAATACAGAAGAAACAGTGCACCTTGCCGGGACAGAGAGAAAAGAATAGATTCTAAGAGAAGCAGAAACTGAGAAAGAGTCAAGTCATGCTGAGGATGAAACACAGGAATAAGAACTTGGCCCCTGAATGGCTCTGTGTGTATGGTGACCCAAGCTTAACCCCCAAACCCAGGAAAGGTGGGGAAAGTGAACCAACCCCACAAAGTTGTCCTCCAAACCTCACATGTGGTCCATGGAAGACATGTGCTCACACATATAGTATGTACACAGAGAAAACAAAATAATAATAACGGCTTTACAGAAAGAGTAGGAACCTGTGCTCTATTCCCTCCAACCCCAAGTCCAGACCACAGTTAGTACATCTGTTGCTGCTCGATTATACTCCTCTGCTAGAGAAATACACTGGGAAAACTGATGTGTAAAGCTAATTTGGCTCCTAGTAAAGCTGAAAGAGCCTATTCCTAAATACATGTGTCCTAGGAGCAAACCCTCCATTACTTAAGTTCAATGGGTTTCTCTCTCACACACAACCAAGTTAACTTACCACCATCAGTAACCAAAGACAAGGTTATTACCTATTTCAAAGCCATTGGCAATCCAAAGGTTTTAGCATACTTGGGGTCTGATTTGTATCTCTGAAATGTATCTTGGATACTTACTGCATAATCTGCTGCTATTAGAAGTCTGTAGCTGGGCTATCAGCTTAGTCTCCCCACTTGCTAGGGTTTCCCAAGCTGGATTACTCTTAATACTCCAGTGTTCTGCATCTACAAACCCCTTTTTTTCTTTTGAAGGTGTCAGTCTATTGAAGCTCCAAAGACACACAGCAAGTGGATCATGCACTCTGATGTGTGCGCCATGTGAATTGCATCATCAAAAGAATGTAAACCAGCCCTCAATTATTACTGGGTGAAAATTACTGAGCCATTTTAATCGTTGGTCAAAGTTTGAGCCTTTTTTTCTTCTTTTGTTTTTTTTTGGGGGGGGGATTGTTTGTTTTGTAGTTTTGTGGGGCTTTTTTGTTTGTTTTCTTTAAAAAACAAACAAGAAAGGGAATGGGAAAAGGATACTTGAGACCAAATCAATTAAAAAGAAATTCAAGGCACTATCAGAAATAGATGTTTCTAGAAAATCAAGTCAAGCTTTACTCTTCAAGATGGGATGACTGAGGTCTTAATTCCCACCACTTCCCTGGGAGAAGAAGGGCCATCTAGAGATGACCCAGCATTGTCCAGCTCTCTATTCACATCTGTTCATCTGTCCTTAGGGAGCTTCAGAGAGAGGTAAGCAGATGCAGAAAGAGGGGAGAGTCCCTGATTCCATGAGCCCCTCTACCTCACCTAATCTCATTTGCAATGATTCCAGGAAGGAAAAACAAATGTGTAAACCACCTGACTTTGAAGCATCTTTATAGATCCCAAATGCCATCAAAGTTCAAATGGATCCTTATATCCATTGAGCAGACAATTGGTGACTAAGGACATGGGGAAGCGCCATGGTTCCCTTGCTCTAGAGTTTAGTCTGCTGAAGGGAGGCAGGCATGAAAATGGAGAGTTCTAAAACTAACTGAAATGAGTAAGAGTCTGTTACATCTCATGTTCCACTGCCTTGAGTCTAGTCACCAAAAGCAAGAGGTTGTATTACATTTTCATCTCCTTTAATGAAGGCTAGAACAGCCCAAATCGTTAGCCGTAGAGTGTGATATTCACTTGCTTAATGTTTATTGAACTTGGCAGCACCATATAAAAGAACTCTGGTCTAGGAGCTCTCAGGAAAATAACAATGAACCTAAGGAAGATTCATTGTCAAAGTAGTTATTCAGACACAGGGAACACACTGAGCACTGTGGGAAAAGTCACTGAGTGAGTTAGCATCTTTGTGAGAAGGCCTCCAAGGAGAGGTGGGGGCCGGGTGGGAAGGCATGGCAGATAGTGGCCAGATGGAGAGAAGGAGGCAGTTCCGGACACAGCCTTGAAACAGCGAAGTTGTGTGGGAGAGTGAGAGCAAACTGACCCTGCCACGCAGAGAGTGGGCCAAGTGTGAGTAAAGACGAGGAAGAAGAGGGCGAGTCACAGGAAATACTGCTTGGTGGGTGGGGATTTGTGGTTGGCACCAGAAATTGCATTGGGGAATGGAATCATCTTTGCCCATCAGGAGGCCACTCATGCTTGGTTACATACTGGCCTGAAATTTCTCACCTGTGGTAAATGCCATGTAGCAGCACAAAGGGTCCTGCGGCCATTCAGCAGAAAGCTCTTGAGTACAAAGTTCAGTTCTTAGAATGAATGCCACGGTGAGATGCGTGGTGTTGCTTCTCATAACTGCGTCAGATAATCTGTAGGTTGGGAATGTCATGTAGGTCGCAGACACTGAATGTGAGTTGATACGTGGGGTGGCAGACAAAAGATACTTAATAATTGAGACTGGAGAGATGGCTAATCTCCACCTTTCTCTCACAAATAAAACTAGAAGCTAAGGCTGAGGGATCTAGGTCTTGTTTGGAAGATGACCAATAAAATAGGGATGGCCATGAAGTGAAATATCTAGAACAAGTCTAGAAAAGGGGACCATGATCTCAGACCTGATTTATAAGTATCTTATTGCGGGCTGGACAGGATTCAGTGTACTCTGAAACCACAGAGGGGTAGGTCAGAATCCCCCTGCAGCAGGGGTTATCAAATATGGCTCTATTGAGCCATTTGGCTTGTCAAAGGTGTTGGCATGCACCACTCATGTGGGACACTGCTGGAATGACTTTTGACCTACAAACTCTGTCTTCAATCATAACCACAATGTTTCTGTCCACTTCAAATAATGGCTTCCACTGACAAATATTTGGAGAGCTTATGTGTAGCCACTGAACATCTGCCTTTTATCATCAAAATTTGACCCTGTTATTTTCTGGCTTAATGCTCTGAAGCAGACCTGTCTCCTTGGTTAGGCTTTTCAAGCCTTCTAGGGTCCGCTATTACCTTTGTCTCAGCTTTTTCCTGTCCTTTCTTTTCCATACTCCTCACCAACAAGTCAGGTGCTAACCCTGCAAGGGGGTGTGCTCTGTCTTTAGAACAAGCCTCCTCCTTTTTGTCACAGTGGTACCTACAAGAGATGCTTCAAGACTCAACTCAAAGGTGTTCTTCCCATGCTACAGTCCCATAAGTTCCATTGGACTGTGAGTCCCTCAAGGCCAAGACCCATGTTTTATCCATTGTTGCTTTTCTATATAACTGACCCTTTTCTAAGTGAAGAGGTTTTCTATATAACTGACCCTTTTCTAAGTGAAGAGGTTAATTCAAGTGGCAGTGACAAGCTATGACCACCAGATGGCAGTAGGTGGACATTTTGTCTCTCACCCACCATGAAGAAGGGTTTTTAACAAGTTGCCTTTCATCTCTGCCCTTGCAGACAGACAAACACATTTCTGAAGACAGAAAGAAACCTTTGACTGACTAGTCAGATTCTCACACCCTCGAATCAGAATAACAGGTGGCTCTTGTATTCTGTTTTTTGACAACTCTGGCCCTTAGGCTCAACTGTATTCTGTGACGCAGTAACTTAGATTTTTCAGTTTGATCTTCACAAGGACAAGGTGACCATCTTTTCAGTAACTGGGAGGAATGGTCACCAACACCCACTGATGGTCAGCGTCTGTTAAGGTCCCGGAGCTTCCTGCCCACACCCATCTGCCAGATCCAAGCAGTAGACAAAAGTCAGCCACATACCCATTGCTTACTTTTCTTCTAAATGTTGTTATTATATTTTTACTTGACATGTAATAGGTATATATATTTTTAGATGCAGTACGGGTTAGATACAAGAATACTTTGCGTAGTAATCAGTGTGGCATTTTAGTATTTCTAATTACCTCAGACATTTATAATTTCTTTACTGTGAGAACATTCAGATTCTTCTCTTCTGGTAAGTATTTGGAAATACATACAGCAATATTCACCATAGTTATACAGTTGTGATTTAGGGTGCCAGACTGTCTTCCTTTTAGCTAGTTAGGTATGGGCCAGGCTCTCCCCCACCTCTGCCTCCTCTCCTCTCCACACTGATTACCACTTTCCCAGTCAACACCTATGACATCAGCTTGTTTTGATTTCTCAAACGGGTGAGGTCATCCCTGTGGTATTTGTCTTTCTGGGCCTGTCTTGTTTCCCTTAGCTATGCCCTCCAGACTCATTCACAATACTGCTAAGTTAAGAAGTCAACAAGTTTTAATGACCAAATAACATTCTGTGTATAGATACAGTTTTGTCATAGATGTTTTACTGATGGACCCTACCACTGATAACAGTCCTAGGCTCTTGTGAAAATTGTCAGCAATTCCCTTTGCATGTGTAATACTGTGAAGCTAGTGTCTTCCCTGTGGATTTGCCGGCTTCATTGGAGAACACAGTGCTCATCAGTGAGACAGCCTTAAGCTTGAACTGAGAATCACTCTTGAACTAGAATTTTTGGCTCCTTTGTGTGTGCTGGTCTCTGAAGTACCCCAGAAGCCAAGGGGCTCTGGAGTGATGCGCAAACCAACTGAACAGCTCTAGAGGTACCCAAAAAGACCTTCAAGCCCTAAAGGGAAGGGGCCAAGCATTTCCCTTCCTCATTCCTCTATCATTGGTACCTTGCACTTTTCTCTATCCTCTACTGCCTATTGGCATGGTAACTGGTATGCAGAAAACAGGGTGAAGTGGCTATTACTCTCTCCATAATTCTTGACAGTCCAGCTCCACCAGATGTACACTAATCCTATTCTCCTGGTTATTTTTTGGCAGCTTGACTTAAGCCGGAGTCATCTGAGAAGAGGAAACCTCAGTTGAGAAAGTGCCTCCAGCAGATTGATCTGGAGGCAAGCCTGAAGCCTTGTCTTAATTGATGGTTGATGTGGATGATCCAGCTCACTCTAGAGAATCTTCTCCTAGGCAGGTGGTCCTGGTTGCATAAGAAAATAGGCTGAGTGAGCCAGCAGCCCTTATGCGTGTCTTCCACTTCAATGCTTGACTGCAGGTTCCTATGTTTTATTCCTACCTTGCACCCATTCAATGGACTGTGACTTGGGGTACATAAAGCAAATAAGCCCCCCCCCCACCTCCGCAAGTTGGAGTTTAAAATCACAGCAAGAGAAACCAAACTAAGAAAACTACGGGCTTTTAAAAAACCACTATTAGAGCAGACATCATATTCAAGTGCGAAGCCTAATATTTGAGTAAGATTCCACAAAGCCTAACTTCTCTTAAATAAACACAGCTCTCTCTAGGTGTCTTTCATGAAATTGAGTCTCTGAAAAAGTACCCTCTCCCAACTAAAACACAATGCTTCATCCATCGTAGAATGGGTATAATGCATATTTCAAACAGGCCAGGGATCAAATTCTGGCCCAGTTACATTCTGACTTCCTCCCTGTGGTCCAGTTATATCACCTTTATCTATCCAAACTTCCTTATCTACAAAAGCAGTTTAGACCACAAGACAGGCAAATGTTGAGGAGAGTACCGGTGTGCAACGCTCAAAGTGAGTGTAAGCAATTATCATTAGCATTCAAATCTGCAGAAGTAGAAGCGAGAAGACACAGTTCCCGAAAAGTAAATGTTGATGTTATATTTAGCCGATGCAGAAAAATGTAAAGATCTCAACTCTCTCCATAAATCATACCAGAACCCATTCTGTTCAGGGAGATCTGTGTAGAGTCCTTTCTTCACTAAGACTTACTCAGTTACTAAGCTGTGACGAGCTAAGATCAGGGAAAGAAGATAGAACATTTATAGCATGGTCTCTGCCCTCAGTGAGCTCATGGGATACGGAGATCTGCCCACAATAGTTATTATTCAGTGGACTAGTGCACTAGCCTGGTGCACACAGATTCAGAAGCCACCCAGGAGGGAGTGAGACACCCAGGTGTCCCTTAGACGACCCTGCAGGCTGTCATGAGCTAACCTCGGCCTTCCTGGCAATGATTCCTCCCAATAGCATTGTCTTTTGAGAATGCATTGTGATGCCTCATACCTTTAACCTTGGCACTAGATGTCCTTCCTGAATGCTTACCTGCTGGGAAGTGGAAAGCGGCTCCCAGTCTTGCTCATTAGCTCTGGTAGCCTGACAACTCCTTCTCCCCAAGCTGTGATCTCATGGCAGACTTAAGAGGCATGTATTTATTAAGAAAACCAAAATTCTGTAGCTGATATACATGAACACATTTCAGAGAATCCCTCCCACAACCAGTGCTCACCACATGTCACTCACAAGAAGAAAACCCAGCAAGCCACACCAAAAGTCTTTTGTCCCCAGGTCACCTAGATTCATTAAGGGGACATTGCTATACAAAGGCTTTTAAGGCCATCTAAGTTCTATTTTTCTTTTAGCTCCTTCCAATTTTAAATTCACTCTTCAAGAGAATGCAGAACAGATATATCAATACTTTCATTGGCATGAAATCCCTTTGTATGTATAAACATCAATATGAGATCTTCCTTTTTATTTATTTATTTTTTTATATTCCAATGTGCCTGGCTAACTGAACTTTCACTAACACGTGCTTTTGGGAGTTTGTCGTGAGATTAAGCAGTTTTCTGCAACTTGATGCTCTGAGTATAGTCCTAATGTCTTTCGTACCACGGCCACGACTTCTTATGTTCCACTTCTACGTTACGTTCTGTCGTGTTGATGCCTGTTTCCTTTACGTAGGCCAGGTCATTTTAGATATGACTCTTTAGTTACCATTGTTATTATTGTCATTGTTGAAGAAGCAAAAGGAAACCTTGGCCACACTTCTGTTTGGGTTCTTGTGTTTCTCTGAAAAGACAGACCTGTCACCACTTTATGGGTGAGGAGACTGAACCTGGAGAAGCACTGCCTGCTCAGAGTGGCCTTGTTGTAGATGCCTCACAGGATCAACAGGCAGCCTCTTCTTCACTCATGACACAGTACAGGCTCTGCACAGGCCTGTGGACTTACCTTTTTGATTGACACGTAGTTGTGCCTATTGACAATTTGTGTGGTGACTTGGTTGAAATACGCAGTGAATATGGATCCTGCCAAGGTAACCACCTTTTGTGCTAAACACGTACAAGTTACTAATTTGGTACACATAGTTTGTTGTTGCTAATTTTATTCACACCACGGTGTCATGCCAAAGAACATGAGACCTCCCTCATCCTGGCAAACCGTTGCCCAGGATCAGTGTCTGCAACGTTTGGGTTGAGTTGGTGCCACCTGTAGATGTGCTCATCCCTTTCTTTAAAATAACCAAGTTATTAATACAAAATATTGAATCCGCAAAACAGCATTCAGTCCTTCCTGGAAACCTCCTAACTGACTTGCAAGATCCATCCCCCTTAGGAGCCATGTTAGTCTCATAATGGAGAGAGAAGCAAATGTGGTTCGAGCCTGCTTTTATCTCTCTATCTCATACACAAAATCCCAGCTCAAGAGACCCTATCAAACCCAGTGCTAAAGCTTTCCAGTCTGCAGACTTACAACCCTAATGAGTGGGGGTAGAAAACACCGTGAGTACGGCAAATTCGTCAGTGTCTTTCTTCAAGGTGCACAGGAGTCAACTGCACAATAATCCTTTCCGAAATTTCAACAAGAGCCAACATAAAACCCCCTTCCATCTACCAGCATCACATGGTCTGTGATCAACAGCAAAGTTCTCCCCTTTATGTAAAGGAGAAATTTTAGAGTGACCAGAGAACTGCTGGCTGCCCCCAGGGCTCTTGTGAAACACCCTTTCTCCATGCACAGCTATATTTTAGTGTTCAGAAGAACCACCTGTGGTTTTAAAGTACAGAGTCATGTCACTATTTCATGTACTTTGTCTTCTTCTTTATAGCCTACACGCCTCCCAGGAAAAGACTTATCTTAAATTTCTCACCTCCAAATTAAGGTTAAAAAGACCTTAAAGTTACAGGTCACCTATGAAGCATGTGTGTGCTTGAAGACTCCCTCGGGAAATCCAGTCTCTGTGTTGCAAACGTTATGTCCAACATACAGGAGGCCATGAAAGATGACTGGCCACCCATCACTGTATGCCTACAGCCAGAAGTGTAACAAGGGCTCAAGAACAAATGGGAAATGAAATGATGAAAACATGCGTGAGAGCATCTAAATTCGTACCCAAATATATATGTTAGATTTTCTAGACAGGAAGTGTGGTTAGGAGACCATTGGAAGGGTCCTTCCTGCTCCCTGCGGTATCAAAAGAAAGCCATGGAGTGGATAAAGTGAAGACTGTAATTGAGACTTGAGAAAACTGTACTGGAAACAATGGTGTAGGTCCTGGCAAAGAGTCACCAGCCTAGGGACCAATCTCTGCTGCTCTGCTGTTAGCTGTCTGTGTCCTTGGGTTCTTCATTCTGCATCTTCACAGAGTTTCATTTCCTAACCAATAGGAGACAGACAGTAGCTCAAGATGCCCAGAAGGGCTGTGGACATCAAACAAGACAAAGAAAAGCACAATATGAAGCCAGTGTTATTTAAGGCTGTGCTGGGCTCTGGGGAATAGGAGAGCAGTAGACTCTACAGATATATTTAGGTTCGGCTGACATAATCTCTCAGGCTAACTCAGGGAGATCTTGATGCAGCCAAAATGCTCAACTTCAGCAGGTTGAAGAGACTATGCATTTCCAGCAAGGGGCAGCTGCGAGACTATATTCCTGCTATCCCAGGGTCTCCAGACAGCCTCACACAACACATCTTAAACTAATTATGCCACCGTTCTTTCAAAGCTTTGCCTCCCAAGGCCCCTATTTATCCCTGACAGGACACTGTCTCATATCACTTTTGCTTGAGGTCTATATTCCTGTTGTCAACCTTAGGCATGCAGGATGGGCCCCCTGTGTAGTCTTTGACTGTGAGTCTTAATGTCTCATCTGTGCGATGAAGATAACTCCACTTGCCCCAAATCTTCATTAGCATCTTATGAGAATCTACTGGATGATGGAAAAGATTCCTAAAAACTGTTAAATGCCCTTGAAAAGAAGCGTGCTCTTAGTAATTGTGATGGCACCAAACTATCTGTCTTTGTGTGGCATAAGCAGAAAACTGATTCCAAAATCCCACTTTTAATACTACCAAATGCTATTGGTTCAAAGACTTGCAACTTCCATTGACATAATTGTGCTGTTTGTTCTTCAGCTCAATAGCTTGACTCTGTGGCATTTTGGTGCTGAGAGAATTAAGAAAATCATTCCCACATTAAAGGTGTAAAAATCTTTTGAATACATTAATGAGGTGGTAGAAAGCAGGCTGACATTAAAGTACTTTGGAAGTTCTCTAATTAAGCCAAGCTAATGAGTTTTTCCACTCTGCCTGAGCACTAAGCCCAGCAGCCCAGCAGAACTCTGACTTCTGTGATCTCCATGGGAGCAGGCCACCAGCAGCTGAAGTGCATGATCATCGTGGGCTGACTCACACCGTCGGGAGAGACCTCCTCTGGGAGCAACTACATCCCATGCACCTTGTGGGACTGAGGTCCGAACCTTCTGAAGTTGCCAATAGCAAGTGCCACAGTATCAGCACAGTATATTAAGGTCCAGAGGATGTCATGAAAACCATCCTAGATACCATGTCAGAGCTGGGAACAGTGTGGAAGAGGAAATGGACTTTAATAGATTAAATCTGATTATTTAGCAATAATTGAAGATGGAGAGTACTTGGCAGAGCACACTTAGGAAAATAGTTGTGTCTAGGAAAAAAAATAACATGAAGAGACTGTCCAGCCTCTTGCAAAATTAGCATATTATTCATTGCTTTGAGATCTTCAGATATGTCAAGCCCTTGACAGATTTTGCAAAGTCACTTATGATTTGGCCCAGGTACTCTCCCCACTTCTGCCCATCTGAGATAGGGTGAGGTCACCGTCTCAGCATCCTGCCCTTCACTGTTTTGTGATATCAGATCACCTGCTATCTTTCTTGACTTTGATACATCTGCCAGATTCTCTGTTGTAGGACAACTGGTTGGATATGTCTTTGGTGCTGTTGACTGTGACCACACATCGTTTTTCAGTAGATGAACTAATTTTAGAACTTAGAACACTTTCTTCAGCTTGACCTGGCCTCATAAACTACACTTCAAACATTAGAGTATTAAATTTCAGCACTTTGGTGTCTCATAAAACTTTAGTTTTTCTGTTTGGAGAATGAATCATGAAATATACACATATACATACACATATATATACATGTACATACATATAATATATGTAATATATATATAATAAAATACTTGGACAACTAAGAAAGTTACTCTCCTAAATTTTTTTTCCCTCCACAACATTATACAGGAACCCCGTGGCATGGGGCTTATCCCACCACTTAAAGTATAAACTGATTCATTCACAGTTGCTTTTTTGTGACTATTCCAAGGAGTGGTCCATTTATATACACAGCACAGTGAACTTGCGTGCACACAGGTCCTCTCTGCAGCTGTGCTGAAGAAAGCAGGTGAATCTCCTCCTTAACACATAGGACTAGGCTGTGTCACAACAGCTCTGACACTGCTCAGCCTGTGCTGCAGCGTCAAGTGCAGCACTGGCAACATCAAGTACAAGTCAGCCTGCTCTGGGGTGTGACATTGTCTCATGAAAGAAAGCAGAGAGAGCAAACCTGGAAGACAGCAGCAGATTAAACCTACAGGTCCTGTTCAAGGTGGAGCAAAGATTTGTGTTAAGTAAAATACAAATATTTTACTTATGGGCAGAGCACCTTAGAATGGCCAGAGATCCTGGACACCAGGGAGTTGCAAGACAAGAAAAAAAAAATACAAACAAACAGAAGGAGATACTGTGAGAAATACAGAGGCAACTGATCTCAGAGTGGAGATGGTAAGGAAGACTTTGTCGACTCAAATGGCCATCATTTATGGAGGCAAGTGTGGTACTTAGGTCATTAATACTCCAAAAAATGTCCACAGCTGTGATGAGATTCCTGTTTTCCTTCCATTTATCAGGTGATGAAACTTAGGCACGCAAACCTTCAAGTGTCCCAGGTCACTAGACTATGAGGCATGAGAAGCAGGGTTCAAGTGTAGGCCTAACTCTGGAGCCTACACTACTAGCCATAAGGACTGCTGACACCCTGTCCAACTCTAGCTATTCTGGGATTCCTAGAATATTGAAATAGTGAGAAATGAATTACACAGTAACTAATAGAACTGAGTCCATTACCTCCCCTTTGTCCTCCAGTGGAATCCCTATGCTTGTGATTACAGCCCATCCAACCAAGTTTCAAGTTTGCTGTGTGTCAGTATGTATGTGTTCATGGATCTGACAGGGCTGGTTCACTTCAAGTAACCAAGTATGTCTTTGGACAGCTCTTGTCAAGATCCATAGAAGCGCCAATTCCAAAAATATGTTCCTTTAGTGGTTTTTTAGGGTTCTCTGCTTTGCACGGATTGACAATGTGGTAACAAGAGACATTCTGGAGACTGGATTTAATGCAACCATATGCTAGACAGAATGAGAACCCATATTGCAGCAGGCCAGCCGGTACATTTCCATGTTAACAGAAGCTTGATTGCAAATTACATTTAGTCTCAACAGCTCAGTTCACTGCACACAGATGCCATGGGGGACTGTAAAGTTAGCGAGATGTGGGGGAGTACGACTAACATTTTTTTTTTTGAAAAAAAAAAAAAAACCTTTAGCTGATAGAATGCCAAAAAGCATCAGCGCTGATGCTCAAAAGAAAATGCTTCTATATTTGTTTTGCCAGAAAAGGAAAAAATAATCATTGTCGCGAGTTGTTAGTCAAATTATGAATACGAGCGTGGCTGGTAATTGTCTGATAATACAAACAGTGATATTAGGACTGTCAGATGCTGCACACACTGCATGACAGCTAACATGTACATGCTCTCTGAACGAGGAGGAGTGCCACTGATTCTAACAGTCGGGCAGACAGAAGGGCGGTGATTAAGGGAAATGTCGCTGGATTCTGGCCTCTTGTCCAGAGCTGGAACTGAGTCAACTTCCTGAAGTGTGGTCAACATCTCTGTGCCGGGGAGAATCTGTGTAATTGTGGAAAGACACAGTGTGGGTTTGAGTTGCAAATTCGTCTCATTTGCTGTGTAGCCCTGGGTAACCTCTATCCACATAGGTTTTTCCACTTCTAAATTGGGAATGATAATTTTCTACCATGCTGTCGTCCTGGGGTTATCGTGGGGGTCTGCGCGAAGCTTTAGTTGTCAGTGTAAGAAAACCACATGGTACTCACTGAAACTAGAAGCTGTCTGTGTGGCTCAGCTTCTATTTGCTATTATTTTAAGAACAGAGCTGGAATGCATCCTTGTCCATTTTTGTGTGGTTGGAATAGTTTTTTTTTTTAAATCTAAGTACATCTTTTAATTATAATTATTCATTATAATTCCTTTTCCAAGCATTTGACCAGAAGGTCTTGCTCATCTAGAAGCATCTCTGACTTGTTGCTTCTATCCCTCATCTGCTCCAGGAGTCTTCCGAGAGGCTTTGATCAAGTCCTGTCAAGTCCTGCCACATGTGCCTAAGGTCCACATTCTCTCCATCTTCTGATTCTGCATATTTCAGGCCATGACAGAGACACTTTGTTAAACAGTATATGTTTTCCCAGGATGCCTTGTAGTTAAATATGACCACGTGACTAGGTTGTAGCCAAGGAAAAAGACCAGAGATAAATTAGGAAACCTCTAGACTTCATCTTTAAACTCTCCATATGGCACAATGATTGTTCTTTCCATCACCAGCTAAGTACAACATTCAAAGAGACGGGGAGCAAAGCCCACAAAGAAAGAATCCCCAGGCTTCTGGTGACTTCCTAAAGGTTTAACCTCTCCCACACATATTCGGCTGAGAAGTGAATGAGGAACAAAAGTCCACTTTCCTAATCCTCCAAGGTCAGTTGACTGCTTATTGGAGCAGCTATCTCACCTTAACATTCAAGCGCCTTCATCTTCATGTCACCACACAGGGCTCTGATACCAGAAGCCCAAGCAGCACCTCACTGTACTCGCAGGATGCACAAGAGTTTTGCACCCTCTCTGTTTCTCTCTACCTATCCACACGTGTGCATGCATGTGCACACACACACACACACCACACACACACACACACACACACACACACCACCACCACCCCCACACACACAGCCTGTCCTTGATATAGGGTTTGATAGAAGCACTAGCACATGCTTTGATAGGCACGAAGTCTCTCTACCTTACTGCCCAGACCATACCCATCCAGCATCTTGTGAGAACCCTGCTAACCATTTGTTTGAGTTGAAGCCATAACTAGCCCATACCTGACTCCAGCGTAGTCAATGAACAAGGAGTTCTGTTCTCATCAGGACCTGGATGCTCATGTCAAGTAGCGCTTTGTATAGCTTAAAACATCTTTCTAGGGTCTACCGTCATATGGTTCCTGCTGTTGTTTACTGTTTAGGTTTGTGTCTCTTTTACCACCACCCCCACAGCCACACACATTTGGAACACTTCTCAACACAACTCGTTTTGTCATTTGCTGGAGTTTTACATACTTCTTGGTCTGCTCTGCTGACCTTTGAATTGGCATTAGGTCATTTGATCAGTGAACTCAGAGGAGGTTCTGAGAGATTTCTACAGTGGCTTCAATGCTGACAGCTATGCAAACAGAGTCTCTGTTGGGGAAAGGAAGCCTGGATTTGAGTTCTGGCTCTTTGAAAATAGTGAAACAATCATGAATCAGTTTGTCTCTAAGACAGGTTATAAATGAAAGGAGCAAAGCTTTCCTTCAGTCCTGTAATGTTAGTGTCTTAATCCACTTTGTTCAGAGCTTCATCCATGTCCCTACCCTAGCACATGGTATATGCTAGGCCCTCATCAAAGATGGCCGAATGACTGAATACTGTTTTAGAAATCAATTGAGATAAACAACAACAACAAAAACACTTTATAAATTCTGCAGTGGAATAGTCAGGGAAGTGTTATTATTGCACAGATGGGGAATTCATGGACTGTCCCCAAACTGAAGAGTTACTTGGCTATTTTAAGATATTGGAAGACACTTTTCCAAGTGTTTTTTCAAATGTACATCAGTTGTGTGGTCCAGTGCTCTAATGCAAATAAGGCCTGGTCAGAGAAGCAGTATGCTATCTTACGAGAGGTAAAAGGAAGAAAGGCCTGGAATGTTCCTTAGTAGAAAAGCATAACACATAAGAGAGGACTCTTGTACTTGCTTGTTAAAACAAACAAGATTTTTTTTTCCTTCAAGGGAATCTTGCCATTGGAATGTTGCCCCAAAGAGTGACTATTTATTTCCTAAGTTGTTCCCTATTTATCTATAGTCTCACCAGGTCTGCAAAATGACTTGAGGCAGAATTTGTCAAAAGTGGCCTATCCAATTGACAATGTACCAATTAAATCCCTGACCCCAAAGATGGTGGTTTAAGGAAAATCGGTACCGGTACGGTACGTGTAAACCTAGCTACACATGACACTCAGAGCTAGCCACTTTCTGACACAGCTTTCCAAATCACTAGATGACTGAGAACACCTGCCTCAGGCAAGAAAAATTCCAACAGACAACCAGAAAGGAGAAGAGAAGGTGTACCCACGTCCTGCTTCACCTGGTTCTACTCCCTCTGCCTCCTGCCAGTTCTGCATCTAACTGCTTCCTTGACTTCACATTCTGACAAGGTCACATTCTTAAATGTGTTTGTTGTTGTCCAAAAACACTCAAAACCTTCCAAAAAACTCAATAGAAGGGAGAGGATGCTAGCAAGTCTAATAGCCATGTTTCCCAGGCAGTAGTAACAAAGACAAAGGGGGCTGGGCACACTGTAGAGCTATAGGTTGTTTCATTGTAGTGAGTTCACTGGGCTTCAGTCTGAATTATTCCATGTTTTAAGGATGTGAAAGAGACAGTCAACAAGCTAGACCCTGGATTTACAGGGAAGAGAAACACATAGCTCCCATCTCTTAGGAGACCTTACAATTGTTGGCAGATAGACTTAAATATACACAATCAGCATGTAATTTTAAAATTACAGTAAATATTTTCTGTAAGTTGCATATACATTATTAAATATGTAATAGACTCATGTATACAGTATAGAACTATCAGATGGCATATTTTACATAGCATATGTTAGTAAATATTATAATGGAGTCATGTACATAGTCTTCCAAAAGCGCAGGGGTCATGCCAGGTCATGAGATCAAAGGCAACTTCAGAGAATAAGGAACATTTGAACTGAGCCATGAAATAGCGTGGGCTTTCCCAATGGCAGGAGCCAGGAAGAAGGGCATTTTGTACAGAGGAAATAACAAGTTTAGGGACAAAGAAGGGTGGACAGATGTCACAGTGAGAGGGGAGTGCAATTCATCTGGAAACTCTGGACCAGTATTTCCCAGAAAGTGTCCTGGGAGTAAAAAAAAAAAAAAAAAGTTCCAAGGTTGGTAAATTTGAAAAATGCATCCTATTTAGAACCATAAGTGTAGATGCGATCACCAAGTGGTTGTGAGAGAGCTGTTGAGAAGCCACCTAGTCAAGGGCGGTACAGTGGAAGACCTGAGTGTAGAAAGGGAACTCGCACAGAATTAGCTTACTAATTGGGAAAAAAAGAGAAATAAATGTGAAAGAATAGCGCTTTAGTTCGTTGGAGTAAGTGGATCTCAGAAGGAAAGAGTGGGACCTGGGGATGGTATGGACTTTGCTTCGGCCATGTTGAATGTGAGTTAATTACAGAGCAAGCATCTGGAGATTTCACAAGAAAATGGACAACTCCAGGTCCAGGATCCTGAAGTGGTGTCTTAATTCAAGAAAACCATTAAAGCCACTGGATAGCTATTGAACTGCATGAGCTCAGGGGAAACTGCATGACTCAAAGTTTTAGAAAAAGAATGTGTAGTTGCTCTGTCTGTCGGCTGACTGCATCCAAGTGCATAACCTCCTGCAGCTGGCCATGAGATTCTGCCCACACAAGGAAGCATGACAGCTGCATGCATCCCATTGAAAGGAAGTGGTTTTTAACAGAATGAATCCAACTACTAAAATGTTGCAGTGACCCCATTAAAACGATTCTCTTGCTTTCGGTCTGGCTTTATGTAGAAGAAATACTGAAAGCATGGTGTATTCAATAAAAAATAGAGCAGGGATGAAAAGACTGCTCAGGGCTTAGGAAAACTTACTGCTTTTCCAGAGGACCTGAATTCAGTTCCCAGCAACTACTTTAGGTAGCTCACAACTGCCTCTGCCTCTGGCTCTATGGAATCTGATGCTCACTTCTGACTTCAGTAGGCACTCGCACGCATACAGTAAACAAACCTCAATACGTACATAAATAAAAATAATTAAAAAGAGAAATTGTGGGAAGCCGAGCACATTTCCTTGTTTACGTCTAGACATCAGTTATCACCTGCTTGGAAGAAGGAACGGTCCTGAGAGTGAGTTGACTGAGGTTTGCATCTGGAGCGCACGTTCCTCTATGGCCTTTTGAGCTTGTATATTATCTATTGTATCATTCACTAGCCCATCTGTAAGACATGCATGATGACCGGAGGACTTAACTGGCTGGCTTTGCTTGTTTGCTTATTAAAGAGAACACTGGCAACAGGTGCTTCTTGTTCCAGACACACAGCTAGACGATTGTACCATGCTCACTTCACACGTGAGGAATGCAGGACCCAGTGGGAACAGGTGATTCACCCACCCTCAGACAGGAAGTCAGGGCACAGCTGCCTGACAGAAGCTCAGCTTTGCAGGGATCCCTGTCTTCCAAGGGCTGAGACTCAGAACGACATCAGAGCTGTGTGGTAGTTAACACTGACTGTCAATTTCAATTTGACCAGAGCTAGAGTCTGTACAGAAACAAGCCTTTAAGTAAGTGTGGATTTGGTTCATTGAGGTGGGAAAAAAACACCCTGAAAGTGGAAGGTATGATTCTATGGGCTGGGGTTTAAATTTAAATGAAAAGAGAAAGAGGGGCTGGCCAGCTTTCCTTATGCTGTTTCCAGGTTACAGATGTAATGTGACCCGTTGTCTCCTTCACCTACTGCCATTGCTTCCCTGCCACCATGGCCTGTAGACTCTGAAACTATAAGTCTAAATACATCATTCCTCTGTAGGTTGCTTTAGCTGATAATTTATCACAGCAATCAGAAAAGCAACTAGCGCAGGTTGGAAAGGAAATGTGGGTGGAGTAGTGAACCTGTGTCAATCCAAACCTCAAGTGGTAAACACATTGTGAGGGTAACTTTTCCCTCACTGCCTGTCACCTATGTCTATCAAGTGAACATTCTGCCTCTGTCACTATTAATCACCTGGCTATAATTTTCTGAGTCCCATCTACTCAGCTCAATGACCTTAAAACACACCAAAACATGTAGCAGTGAAAAAATTTATCCTCCACTGATTAGATGTATTAATGTCATCTTCTATGTGATAAGTCCAGGGGGCTTACGTCGTGTTGGACAAGCATCCATAAGGAAAATCTTTCCTGAACTGTGACAACAGTTGTTGTAGTTGATCTTCCTGATCTTGCTTTGCTTCATCCTTCCCTCCCCGTGTTGGAGTTCACATCTTTCCATAGTCTCAGCTTCTTGCTTCTCTGTTTCCACAGTGAACAGGATAGGGTCTAGACCTTTAACATGGCACTCAGTCCCCCACACACCAGGTCCCATTCACTCATCCCAATCTTACATGTTCTTCTTCCTCACATGTACACTAAATTTTAAGCTACACCTGGACTCGGTGCTAAAGCCTAAATTTGGGAGGCCTCTCTTCCAACTGGCTTCTCCACCTAGTAGGAACCACTAGAATGTTCCTCTGTTAGGCCACACCCTATCAGTCTCAGGCTTGTCCTGTTTAAAGCACTGCCTTCCTATTACAGTTTCACTTATTTTTTTTTTTTATTTTGTGTGCTTTGGTGTTTTGCCTGCACGTACATCTATCTGTGCCCTTGCCTTTCTTCCACCTCCTTAGGTAGCCCCTCGCCATTATCTCTCTGTGCCCTGGAGTGTCAGCCTGGAGGAACAACTTGCATTATTTGAAACAAAATTAGATACAGATGCTAAAAGGGAGTGATACTATAGAGCAGAAGAAGAAAAAAAAAAAAACCCACGCATACAAACCAACCACCAGCTTTTGGCTTCCGATGAAAGTACGTATATACAGCATCAAATCAGGACTTTGTGGCAGGTTCTCCAGAGAAACACCTGGAACATTGTTTACCAGCCCTTTCTCAGGTCTGTTCAGTTGCCTGAGACTCTTTGAAGTCTGCAAAAGCTACTATCTCCAATCAGAGCTGGGTTTCCTCTCCAGACAGGAAGACTGCCGCTCAGCAGAGAAACTCTGCTTCTATTTGTGGTCTGACTACAGCCATGACTCATCCAGTCAAGCCAGAGACTGTTTTCATCCTTCGCTGTCCAGAGTGTTTACAGTTGTAATTTTCTCTCTTTTCTTTCTTGCTCTCCCCACTCTCATGAAGAATCAGAAGGGTCACGCACATTTGATAAGTGAAACCTGTATAAGAGAGAGTATAACAAGTGAGCACCCTTTAGCATCATGGCCACAAATAAATGCTTGTGTTTACAGGTCTGATGACAAAGTTCCAGTAATGACTTGGCCTTTTTCGACTTGATTGAATATTCCCCTGGGCCTGCCAGTCTTTACTTAATGAGGACGTTGGAACACAACCTCAAGATGTCTGCAAAATTGACCTTTTCTTTGGGTTTACTCCCAGAGTAAAGTAAAACTTGCGTTAGACTGGGTGGCTCCAGAACACCAGTTTGGAATTCACTCTCCTCAGAAGCCCACCAGATCCACGGAGAACCATGGGTCAGCTGATTTAAATTCCACATTGCACTTGGGGAAATGAAAACTAAAACAGAGAAGGCAACTTGTCTCAAGTCACATAGCGTGGTCGCAACAAAGCAGTGTCTCGTTGAATGGTTTGCATTGGACATTGAGCACCTCAGGGTTTACCGTCCACAGTGTACAAGCTTCCTGTGTCATATTACAGCACTGTTATGCACTGTCTTCTCTTCTGCTCAGGAATTTCACTGGCCAGAGGGCCCATGACCCTGAGCAGGGAGGGGAGAAAATGAAAGACAAGCTTAAAACTCATTTTTTTTTAAAGAGTTCTTTACTGTTAAACTTGGAGACAATACAGAACACTTGTAGGAGCCATGTGAGCAATCTGAACGTGAACCACCTCAAAGGGGCCAGACCTCCTTTACTCCAGACCTGCATTTTCAGACTATTCACTACTGGAGAGTTAATTTACACTTAATATGAAGTTTGAAGGAGAAAGTAAAATTATAAAGTACCTTATAATTATAAAGACTTTGTTCTGTTCCTGAGAATTACTATTTCCCAAGTATGTCTCCTTATTTTCTTCAAAATAGAGACTTCAGCGGACACTTCTTAGCTCTAATATTAAAGATTATTCTTTGGTACAAATTTTTCACAAAGATGCTGTGGACCACCAGGAATGCATACATATATATATATACACTTTTTTTTTACACAGAAAGAAAATAATTTGTAAACAGAATACCCCTATTTACCACACATATGTTTAATTAGAATCAAATTATAATAATTTGTAATTATGTTATAAGAGTTTTCCAGATCATTTAAAAAGAAACGAGTATATATGCACAAGCACATACATGAAATTCTTTAGCAGAAAGGACTGAACTTTAAATAAAATCTTTTATACCATAGATATGGCTCATCCACAACTGCTCTTCAGTCACCTTTAGGGGTAAGATCACATTGAGGGTTCCCTGAGATCCTCCTAGTCAGCTACCACAAAAAATTATGAACCAACTGGGCACAGTATTGAGAATGGAAAAAACCACAAACACTTTAATTATTGCACTGTTATAAAGTGAAGAATTTGAACGGCTTGGGCAGCATGGGATATATGGTTACTCTGCTTGCAGATGTGAAGCATATCAGGATTGCAGGGATACAGAAGTGGCAAAAACTAAAATGGAAACCTCCAGAGTCACACATATTAGGTCTACCAGAGCTTTAAATCCTCTGCTCAGCATCCAGCATCCTTATTAAAAGTGGTGTATGCCACTGAATTTCTATGTCTTCTTCTCTCAAATGCGGACTCCTCCTGAATCTCAACCCTCCCTGCTCCTCAAACTCAAGCCACTGCCTGCATTATATCAAAATATAAATGATAGCTGGAGCCATTTAATGGTAGTGCTTAAATGCAGGGTTCAAGCCTCACCCCCATTAAAAGACTATTATAGCTAGAATTAGATCCTTTGATAGATTTTCCTTTGATAGATTTTTATGGTGTTAGTGTAATGAAGTTAGTATGTTTTATCAGCATTAGGGGTGTATCCTAAACAGTTCACATTCTAACCTATAAATTGTTTCTTAATAGAGAAAGAGATATTCCATTCATCCATACTTGGACTCCAGAAATTCCAAGAACTTTGCTAGTCTTTTTTTTTCCAAATACTTAAATTTTTATTTGTTTTAAACCAAAAGTGTGAATATAAAACAATATATTCATAGTAATAAAAGTAGTCTAAGTACTTTCATTTTATACCAGTATAATGTTATTTAGTTTCATTATTCAAAGTGTGTGTTCATATTTGTATGTGTATACGTGCATACTTGCGTGTGTGGGTGGGGTTTCTCTCTCTCTCTCTCTCTCTCTCTCTCTCTCATGTGTGTGTGTGTGTATGTGTTACCATAACATCTTATTTTGCTCTAATGATATTTGGGTAAGTAAGATTATTTGGACCAGTTAAACATAGTGAGCACCCAGACTACAGGTTGGATGAAAGGTCTATATACATGTTAATTCTCATCAATAACAGGGAAAACATTTAAATTCACTGAAACCTCATAATTTCTCCCAGATAAGAAGGGATCACAGGTCCTTAAAGCAGCAGAAGAGAGTATCTTGGACCAGCCACTTCTCCTCTCTGTTCTTCCCAAGAAAGGTCTGTGAACTCAAACCCTACAAGGTCCACACATTCTCCATGATCATCTAATTGAGGGTGCTTTATACAACACATGAGAGTGCTACAAGGGGCCCAGATATTCATCCTGACACACCGCACAGCAAGAGTCAACAACAGAATCATTTTCAGTTCAAAATTTAGTGGAAAAGTTTTACTATGATTCTCATATTGTATACCTCCAATCTTTCTCTTTGATTTCTTGGTTTTCTGAGATCATTTTCATATCTCTTTTTTTCCAGAATGACTCATATAAAAGCATGTGTTCATTCAATACCAGGGAAGTATATTAACTTAATCTGTTTCTTCAGAGACTTGACAAAGTCATACTTTCATTGTATATAAAATGCCTTTTCATATGTGTGTTGGTCAGAAAACAAAACACTTGGAATTAAAATAACTTAATTAAAATAAGGGATAAAGAAACAGTTTTTTCAGACAATAAAAAAGCCAGTTGATGAACACAGAAAAAAAAAGGAAAATAAAATTGATACAACAATAATAATGGTGTTGAACAAGATCACTAGAAGCTGATTTTCTTATTGTATCTAAGGATTTAAGTAATTGGTTAATAAAACTTTATGCAGACACAAGACATTTTTGTACCCTCATTCTCTCATCTGAAAATTTTTATCAAACAAAAGGAGGAAAGAGTCATTTACAGTGACGACATCCAGTGAAAGGGATCCTAACCAGTAAATTAAGATTAATGCCACCATTAGATCTCAATACATATCCTGAGAAGGACATATCGTATGTCCTTCACAATACCTTTAACATAAACATGATAGAGCAGGAAGCAAGCCAAGTTGAATGACATTCTGCCAAATGACTTCTCGGTCCTTATCATAAAGCTCAACAGAAAAATAGAATGAAATGTTGGAATTGTTTCCTGTAGCAGGAGGTGGGGAAACAAGAGGCAGCATACAAGTCTGAATGGAAATGAAAAAGTGTTTGCCTAATAATTGATGAAATATGAATGAAGTGTGAACTGCAGTTAGCCTTAGTGTATGAGGCCAATTTCTTAGTTCTATCATTGTTCTGTGAGTATGTAAGGTGCAAGATACTAACATTAGAAGCCAAAGAAGATTATGCCAGTACTTGTTCTCTGAAATGTACATAATAAATATAAAGCTATCAAATTTCAAAATATTGAATTAAAACAATGAATGGGCTTTGGCACCAACAGCAACACTCCTCACATCCTTAGGTAAGTCACATAGCAACTCTTACCTCACCTCTGATCTGTTCTATTGTTGGAAACAGCACTTTTATCACAGAGTCACTGAGAAATAAGGCAAGGAATGTGGGGGCACAGTGAAAGCTATCAGCTATTTTTCAAAACATAATTCATTAACCTATCTGATAAACTTGTCTATCCAACTTCTAACATTCCATCCTGTCCTGTAAGATAACTTCTTCCCTCTCTCTTCAGTTTGTCCTTATACAAGACAAAGGAGTCCAGCACAGGATTTCATTCAAACACCACAGTAGCTGATCTCCCAGAGAAATGCACAAAGATTAGTCAACCACATGACCTCAATGAATGCAATTCACTAATACATGACTCCTTGGGAATTTTCTTCCTCTGACCATACTGCAATTTTGCAAGATTTATTTTAAATTTTCAAGATATTTTTATTAATAAATCTCACAAAATACCAATGTTACAGGTGCCTTGGAGATGTTCACTTTGTGAGGTAAGAGCTACCACAATTCATAGCTGGTCCTAGTAAGTAACAAAGCCAGTTTGCCCTTCCATCCAGTGCTGTAGCTCAGGAGGATGGATGAGAGAGAAGATAGAAGACTGAAGCCCCCATGGGTTCACTTTACACTAGCACAGCATCATTTACCTAGAGAAATTATGAAGCTGAGGAAACAAAAAATATGCACTCTCTCTTTTTCATGAAGAAATAATCTTCTTCATGTTCCAGGCTACAAGGTCCTATCTTCTGGCTTCTCTGGGCCACACTGGACAACAAATAGTAAGAACATTCATTCAATACATAAAAACTAACAAAATATGTTGATCAAAAATTTAATTAATCCTCTTTGGATGTTGTAACTTTGCATAGTGAGATTATGAATTTAAATAATGCTGCTCTGCTGAGGGGCAGATACTGCTGATAAAATTACCCATGGCCTGAGGTCAGTATTTCTATTTTGGTCAAGCTTCACGAATGGCATATATAGCTTGATCATGCTAGCCCTTTATGTCCCAAGAATACTTTTATTCCTGCCCCTTGTGTTAAAGCTTGTCTTTAACAACATCAATATGTTGGCAGCCAAAGTACATGGCTTTGATAATGGAGCCCCAGACAGAGTTATTAAATTAACAGGCTGGTAAGCCAAGAATGGGTAAGATTCTGCACAGAGCCTTACCAACCTAAGACATAAGTGCATTGTTTTTGATAATGCATATTCCATGATGGGTAAGGAAGGCATTCTTGGCAGAATCTGCCATTCATGGCAGGCTCAGTCTTGTTTATGAAATAATAAAGGGGGAGAGGCAGAGAGCTTTCGGGACTGCTTGGTAAGAATCTGACATGAGCCAAGGACAAGGAAATGGGCTGCTTGGCAGGAATATGACATTAGGCTAGAGTAAAGAAGTAATTTTAGGTAGAAATCTGAATCTTAGTCTAGAACATAGAAGTAATTTCTAGCAGAAATCTACAACTTAGGCTAGAACAAAGAAGTAATTTCAGGCAGAAATCTAAATATTAGGCTAGAACAAGAAAGTAGGCTTCAGTCTTGAAAATGACTTTGGGCTAGGACAGGAAAGTTGGTTCAGATATTTTGGTCATCCTGATAAGCCCTTAGAAATAGTGATTATGGGAGTGTTTACAAAATTTTGTTTATTGCCTTGCTTGTTCTTTGACTATTTGTGTTTATTGTCTTGCTTGTTCCTTGACTATTTGCATCTATTGTCTTGCTAGTTCCTCAACCTAGAACTGACCTTAATATTTGCATGTAATTAAAATGGTATAAAAGCAAAAAGGAGGAGGGCAGTATAGAATAGGGAATTTCCAGGGAAGGGAAATGGGGAAAGGGGATGGCATCTGAAATGTAGATAAATAAAATATCCAAAACAAAAGAGAACGATTCTGTTGCCTCAGATGTTCATGTTGATTGCTGCTGAATAGTGAATATTAAATCAAGTTATCAGATTAATCTTTAAAAAATTAATTAATTAATTAATATGCCTATATAAAATATAATTTTTATGCTGTCTACCAATACTGATACACTAAATGTCCTCAGATATAGCATCTGTTCAGAGAGTGTTCTGCAATCATTTAGCAGGTCCTAAGTCTGTGAAAATTCATAAATAAAATGACTTTACCACAATAGCAAAGCTACACTGATACTTACACATTTTTATTGTGAATAATATAAAAAGAGGGCAACACAAAATTAGTGGGGCATTTGACATCACATTTGAAAAATTAAAACTTCAGTATAGGCTTCTGTCAAGTGACTGTTCTTGGTGGATTCACATGGAACTTATCAGGGATTGGTGGTTCATTTTTACTCTGTTCTTCATTCTTACAAATATAGGTAGTCCTGGAAGCAGTGGCATAAATGAAGCCTGGCTGTGAAGCAAATACTACTGACAATTATTGCATTTTTCCCAAGGAGTCAACACAGGTACATGTGACTTCGGAGAGTGCCAGTTCTCCTCTGCTAAATTATAGCAAGGCTGGGTAGAACTGAAGTTGCAGATACCTGCAAATAGTGAGAACATGTGTGGACTTATATTGTGCGATCATGATGCAATATTGACATTTACAGAGTTCACTCTCAGGAACCACACCAAAGTTTTTCAGTAACGAAAATTTTTTCCCATGTGTTTTAAGTAAGTTGCCAATTTTGTGTTGGGGTATATTTAGTCACATGCAGCCCATGGACCTTTGCTGGGTATCCATGCTCTGGGTGCACACTCTATCTTTCTTTTTCTATAGCATCTTGTTGTCATAGTTCTACATAAAGAGCTCCTTACCTCAGGTTCTGTAACTCGAGGATAGCTTGATTTTCTCTTAATCTTCACATTGCTTTTAAATAACCAGACCCCTTTTTTGGGAATTATAAACATGATAATAAGTATTTTATCTGCCTTTTGATGTTGAGATCAAGAATTTTATGTGTTCATGGCAAATCTTTGTACAATATCAATCAGCAAAAATGATGTTTCCTAACTGGGCAATTAAACACCTAACTCTTTGGTCAGGCAGAGCAATGGCATAGTCCACTTCAGACAGTATATAGTTGTAGTGAGAATTCAAGTTTTGTCTGTACCTTCTAGTTGCTCTCATATGTATTTGTCCATATTACCTCTCCGATTTCTCTTGTTCTTATACACTGAACTCTAGGTGCTTGGTTTCTTTCTAATAGGAATTTCAGTCATGGGTTTGTGGCACCAACACCTTCTGCGATTACTGAAAGCACCTTCCTATGGCAATCTACTCTCTGTTTTGTTTGAGATTCCCACATCTCTTCTCCTCACTTTAAAGGTATGTCAGATGTCTTCCATAGAGTATGTTTGGAGAGATGAGAACTTTGCAGAATCAGAAGTAGCAAACATTCCAGGATCAACAGCATAAAATTTATGAGGAGATATCTCTTTGGGTCAAATTCAAGATGCAATTTTATACTAGCAGAAGTTACAGGTTTCAAGCATATAGGAGAGAATTCCTGCTGGGTGTGAGTCTCTAATATATATTTAGACTTCAGATCTCTCCTGTCCAGTGTAGTAACATACATATATTTTCTGTGCTTCTGGCTACCCATTATTTCAGAGTGGTTTGTCAGGAATCAAACGATACGCAATAACATCAACTTACAGAGTGCATAACACATTCCAGGAACCAAGTGCAGAGTACTTCAGATGTATGTTTGAACCCTCATCTGTCTGTAGTTTCGGTATTTCAGTTTCTTTGTGACAGATGAGGACAATAAAGCTCAGTGAGTTAAGCAAATTCAGTAAGACCAGTGGCCTACAAAATAATGGAAATCAAAGTCCAGCACATGGATGTCTCTAGAACCCATGTTTGCACACTTCTCATTGTAAAATGCTATAAAATTTAAAAAGTATCAGATATATAAAATTTTCTACTTCATTCTCTTAACAGGCAGATTGCTACTGATATGTTCTCTTCTTTAATAACCAGTGATCAGCCTCACTGTTTTCCAGTGAACAAGTAGTAAGGCTAGGAGCTATGCCTTTTATCTGATTGGTTGACCAGATTTCTTCCATTAAAACCAGAAGCACAACTTTCAAGTTCTGTGGGAAATCCATAAGGTCATGCTGCTTTTCCCAAGCTTAGCTCCACTCCTCAAATGCTATCTGAGTCAAATTGACTTATTATATCTGGAACAAAGAGTTTTCCAGCGTCAGCAACTCGTAGACCAAAATGGACTTCTCTCTGTCCCATGCATCATTCTGCAAAACAAAACTGCCAGCAAAGCCTTGCTTCTAGAACTTGTATTATGTATACTGATGCTATGAACCAAGGGAAACAGCCAGCTTTGTTTCAGGCATCAGTAATGCCACAGTGCTGGCATAGAGAAATCCACCTTGTGCTTTGTCAAGATCTGATTTGAGACAATAGAGGCAGAATGCCATTAGGGTGATTTTTCATGGGTTTCTTTTTTGAACATTAAGGATATTTAAAAAGAAAACAATTTTTTTTTTTGGTAGAAATAGAAAATGTAAAGGCCATGACATCATTTTCTGAGCAGGTAATAAAACTGCTCGCTACCATAAGGCTGTAATGAAAGTTTGCCCAGAAGAATGTTTATTTCTGAGATCCGAAGACCTTAAGCTCCCAGGTTCCTTACACAGGCTTTAGTAGTGTTCCCTCATTTGGGCCCTGTGACTAAGAAGACACATAAATAGAAAGACCAGAGAGTGATTATATGGGGTGGGGGGATTATTTACATAAAAGCTGCATCTTTTGATTTCTTTGCCAATCCCTTACCTTTATGGACCTCATAAGGGGTAGGGAGGGAAAGAGGAATTAACCAAGCATAAATAAACAAGCCTGGAAGAAGATCTTATGGTCTCATAGGCCCAAGGCTCAGGGAATAATAAGCACCTTTGTTTATGTGGAATTTTATAGTTCAACGTACAATTTCAATGAGGCCGTTTCTTTTGATCCCCCAAAATATAAGTGAGGTCAACTGTAACTATTATCCTCACTTGACACCTAAGCAAACTGACACCAAGACCCACATTACATGGTTAGCTTAAAGCTGAACCCCAGAGTCTACAGCACAGGATACCCTTCCTTATACCACATCATCCTGAAGGAAAATTTGAAAATGGTAGGAAATACCATCATTTCACTTCTTTAGGTGGTTGCCTAGAAATTAATTAAACGAATAAAGCCAGCTACTGTATACAAGACTGGAAAACAAAAAGTATTAGTAAATATCCAAAGTCGACAGGACAGAAACTTAAAGATGGTGAATGTTAAAGTGAAGTAGTAAGACACTTATTGCAAGATCTACCATTAGTCTGATCATTTCACTTTGAAACTAATAAAAGAAGGAGTATTGTTTCCTTAACATGCTCCATTCTTTACAAAGGCACGCCTAGTCTCTGCCACCATTTATGCATTCAAGAAGCATTTCTCTAATCCCATGCCCCTTGCTATCCCTCCAGAACTGAATGGGAAAAGGCTTCTGAGGTTTGGTGTCATGGGGGAAGAGATATAAAGCACTAATTTTAGCATTGCTGTGAAATGACATATGGGCATGCAAGGCTTTCCTGATGATACTGTCTTCTGCTGCCAAAAGAATTAGAGCATTCAATGAGTCAACAAAAGGACTAGAGGACAGACATGAAACATAGAAAAAATAAAATAAATGTATACATTTGAAACAAGAGAGACAGTTCTTTACAGGGGAGAGTTGGGCAGTAGGATAATCCAAACTCTAGCCTTGCCTTCTGTCCTCCCCACCCTTAGGGAGTGGGTCCATACAGTATGTATGTTGCCCCTGTATGTCTCCATACAAGAAAGATTTTCAACCTCTTCTAGTTCCAACTGCATGCGGCAGGTGCCTTTCTTCTAAACCTCCATGCATGCTGTCATCAGGAATATCTCCATGCTCTCTCATGGAGCCTTCTTAAACACAAGCCCTTTGTCTCCTCATCCCTGCATCCACTGCAGAGCTTTCCTGCACGGTCTCCAAGGTGATGGCCCATGTACTGATGAGTATTTCAAGTTAGTGAGTGAGTGGTATCTTTGAGAGGTTAGTATTTCAGGGAAAAGGCAGGATAATCAGAACGAACATACACAAATCAAGACAGTACCACGCTGGGTTATTCTAATGAATTTCAAAACCTAAACAACCACAGGAGGACATCCCTGTTCTACAAAAGGAGATGCTGGCCTGGGAGATGGTGTTCCCTGTTCAAACCCCTTGTGCAGTGAAGCTGCCAAATCCTTCTGATTAGCCAAGGTCAATAGCCTATGCAGCTAGCCATTTTCCTCCTTGCTTAGGCCAAGGAGATAGTTGATCAAGTGCCAGCAAGCACAATGAATGTCATACCTTACAAATGCCTAGGAGACAACGTGTTCCTTTTAGCATTGCTTCATTCAGAAGAGGCCATTTAAAACCGAGTCTGGTCTTTTTTTCTTGATGAGCAATTTCAGGCTGCCTACCAAAGCTTTTGTTTGTTGGGAGGCGAGAGGAAGAGAAGGTATTTTGTAAGATGTTTTAATTTTCATATTTAATGAGACAGATTGGACAGCAGGTTCCTTCTGTTTTATTTTTTTTTTCTGTCTCCTGAATACCTCCTTGTGGATTGCAAGATCTTCTAGAGCTTCCTGTAAGAACTTTTCTACATCTCACAAGTTAAGGCTGTCACATGATAGCCACAGAATTAAGCATAAATATATGTTATAGCAACATTCAATCATTATTATTATAACACGCCAATCATAAATCTCAAAGCTGGAGAGGAGAGAAACATATACTCCTGCCTCCCCCTATTCTCCTGAGCACATCAAATTATATAACTCTCTGAAGCCCTCTTTTTAGTGTTGCATTAAAAATGTTCTGCCTTCTCTGCAGGATAAATTCTTTAAAAGGATTTTCTCTTCAGAGTATAGGAGAATTAATGAATCCATCAGAAAACTCATCTATTTTAATTGATTAACAAAGATGTAGAAAAAAACAGCATCAGATTGGAGGCAGGAAAGCAAGCTTGTTCAGTTTGCCATCACTGCTCACAGTGTCTTCTCGTTCATTCTTTCAGATGAAATGAGAACAGCACCTCAGTCCATTTATAGAACGAAACTAGAACAATGCCTGGCAGACATAGGAGTTCAATTACTATTTGTGGAATAAATGAACAATGTAATTTGGCTATGTAATATAATTTTTCTGGGTCTCAGTTTCTTCCCTTGTTCCAAAAAAGCAAAAGCAAAAGTGATTGACAATATCTCTGTTTCTGCCTCACATGGTCATTGTATCAGATGAGATAAATTATGGCTTTGTGAGCTGCTGCATGATGAGCAGAACTGAAGAGGCAGGGCTGCTAGTGACAGAAGCCTTTGGCAAGCCTGTGACCTTTGACCTGTGACCTTAAGCAGGACATTTTAGTTCTCTGAGCTTCCTTCTCCCCAGTGTACAAGACTGGATGGAGCAATCCCTAATTTTATTTCCATCTCAAACCAAGGTCTTTCAACAGCAACTCTCATGCTATGCAAACTACCCTTCTAGGAAGAAACATTTACAAAATTCCACGAGATTTCAAAGAAAAATAAAATGCACTGATTTCTCTAAAATACTCTACCCTGGTTACATTTTGAAATATAAAAGCAGTCAGGGAATAGCACAGGGAGACATGAAAACCAGATTTCATAAGAAAAGCCTTTTGGGGAAATAAAAATTTGAGCTAACTTCTGGTATGCATCCTGTGGAGATCATTCTGACCTTCCAAACTGCTTGTGTAACAAACTTGGAGTTGGCGTTTGGTGTTGGCTCTTGCAATCTACCTAATGAGAAAAAAAAAAAAAAAAGCAAGAATGTGCTGCATGGAAAGATGCAGGGGAACGTGGAGGTTGGAAGCAGTATGAATCCACTATTACAAATTAAACAAGCTGCTTCATGTCACTGTTAGGACAATTTAAGGCAATTCCAGGCACACAGAAAGAATAAACACCCTCAGAACTTTTAGGGGAACTCGTTGACTTCCGAAGCCAGAAAATTTCCTACAAAATTCAGCTGAAAGAACCAATCCGTCAAAAAGTACCAATGGAATGAGGATAGCAGATGCCACCATGAATTAAATGCACAAGACACTTTGCTCTTCATGTTATTAATAAAATCACACATGATTGGTAATTAAATATCCTTGCAATATGACACTTGCGGATTTAATCTCACGTGCTTATTCCTCACATTTGCTTTTCTTCACTACACTTATTTTGAAAAATTCTGTCTTGTTTTACATACATACACAGAAAGAAAGAGTCAGAAAGACAGAGAGACACAGACAGAGAGGCAGAGAGACAGAGAGACAGAGAGACAGGGAGACAGACAGAGAGACAGAGAGACAGAGACAGAGAACTTATCTTGATTCCTGATTGTTCATTTTCAGTATTTAATGAAGTATCCAACCCTCATGAAGTTCCGAGGAAGTCATAGAAGCCCTTCTTAGGGCTTAGGGTATTATTTGTGGTAGACTACAGTCCGCTTTAGGAACAAACAGGGTAGGAGATGCCAGAAGTTCAATGCCACCAGGATTTACATATCATTCATTTTTGCATTGATGAGATAGACATCTGCAGTACCCAGTGGTCCTTCTAACCATGATTCTAAGATTCCCTTTGCTTCTCTTCTTTAGCTTAAAAAAGGGGGAGGATTTTATTGTCTTCTAAATTCATAACAAAAGAGAAGATAATACAGAATATGTAAAGTTTTTTTTTTTTTTTTTTTTAAGTTCAAGCTTAGGATATTCATGGGACAGATAGATCAATGGATAAGTTGCCTGCCATCAAGCCTGACAAGCTGTGTTCACACCCATTGTATCCCCAGCACCGTCTTGGTGGAAGGGAGGAGACTGACTCCCACAAGAAAGGCGTGATTTAGTAATTCAATTCTAGCTTTTACAACTGTTCTTTGTTCCTTGTTATAGAATAAAAGCTTTACTATTCATCTAAATCTTCTCGGCTCCTACACCTCTCTCTGAAACTACAGAGATACTGAGACGTGGGATTAGATGATGTATGGCCAGAAGTAAAAATGTAGGTCTACAAAATACCAAAGACCCTGAAAGACAACCCTGAGGTTGGCCAAGTGTGACTCTCAGATATAATTCAGACAAAATTTACTGAGTCACCTTAATATTCTTACCTTTTCAACACCAGTCATCCCACAATCCTCACACATCCTTTGAGATGAGACTAGATAATATTTTTCTCTTAGAAACATTCCTGGACTGCAAAGTCATTTTGGATACCTGCTTTAGTGAATTTGAGTTTTGACACACATCCTGTGCCTGCCACCCAGTTTTATAAACACATGAATTAACATTGGTGTCTCTCTACCTGTAAGCTCCTTGACATAGATAGTCCTAATTTGTTATGGTTGTGTCTTATCATAAAACCATACCTGTCCTCAAAAATCATATTTATTGAATGAATGAGTAAAAGAAAATTTCAACTAAGTAGTTTTGTGGCCACCAAAATAGAGGGACAAGACAACTATTTGCAACCAATAGCACATCAAAGAATTTCATACGCACCACATCACACACAACTTGGTCCTGAAATCCCAAAGAGGGTGGCAAGGAAATGAAGAAAGGAACAACACCCAGAACACATGCACACATACAGAAAACCCAGAATTTGGTGAGGTCTGCCCACTTGAATGAAGAATCTCCAAATATGCAAGCAACCAGACCCTCAGTATTGATTATATAGAACACAAGGGAACAATTAGCTATCATCAATAAAGGATTTCTGTAGGCAAACAGTTCCAGGTTTCAGTCATCCTAGAGAAGGAAGCTGAAGTTGCTAGACTTTACACACACTAGTGAACCATTCTAAACATTCATATTGGACCAGAGAAAGGCTTTGCCACTCCCATAGGTTCAAGGCATGGGACCCTTGACATGACCATCCCTATGCCAGCTAATTCACACGGACTTGCGACTCTATTGGCTCTTTCCACATTGAGCCAAGGCATTCTTGGCTCCACACACATAGATGAGGGTAAGAGAGCTGTGAGGATCTCTGAAGAATCACTCTGGAAAGTGTCCCAAGCAATGTCACTTTTGTGACAATAGCTCTGGAGATCCCAACTGAACAATGCTCATATTTAGAAACTCCACAGTGACTGGACATTTTTTTTTTTTTTTTACATCACAAAGTATTATTATATGATCTTGGGACAAAGTTCTCTTTATTATATGATTTTACCAACATGGTGAAATCTTGCCAACCGGAACAATTTATCTTTTCAATTTAAGTCTTAAGGTTTATAGGCGTTAACTCACACAGTCATAACTGTGCAAGCATGAAGAGCTGAGTTTAACCCCAGAACCTGCATGAGAAAAATGACACCCAAGGCCCCCTCTGCCTACATGTTTGTGTGCACATGCACACACACAAGTGCAAGTACACACACACACATACACACACACACAAGTGAAAACACACATATATCCAGGTGGGGAGGGGTCATTTTTTTAATCTCTAAACTCTATGGAAAACAACTGCCTTGCCTTCTTTGATGTCATTTCTAGAAATATCAATGGAAGTAAGTCCCCAGTCATCCAGGCCCATCCTTCGTTGTTCATATTCTTCCATGCAACATATGAAGTCTTGATAACTTTTCAGCCTCACAATAACCCCGTGTTGAACACAGGATCAACACTGGCATTACCTTTTGGCACTGTGGTAAGGAAGTATTCATGGCACAGTAGTTACTGGCACTGGTCTGTGAGACTTTGCTGTGACAGCATTATGACAGCTATACTTACCCTCACAGATATGGGCACTCCTCATCGATGAATCCTAAGGCCTTTCAGTTGTTTTACTCTTCACTGAAACCCAGTCTGCTGACATTTCAGTGTGAGGTGTTCACTTAGGACCTCACTATTCCACCAAATTGATGTTTGTAGCAAGGTCTGGCACCATCTCTAACCTGCTGGCTGGATTTTCTTTTAGTGTGTCTTTACTTGGGCCACAGTTAATAAACCTTGGGTTTATTCAAGCCCAAAGGTTAGAAAGTTTCCACTGGCTCACAGGCTTGTGGGACACTCCAGATACATCTCTAGCACCACTTCGCTGGCTACTGTGTCCTCCACACACCAGGTAAAGTGGGTATATGGCTTCGCCTCCCTAGGAAGTATCTCTCTGTAAACATGAAGAAATAAAGTTACTTAGGAGAATTTTGCCTGCTAAATGAGGGGTTGGGAGAGCTGATACATTCCATCCCTACTGCCTTTTAGTTGCAGCCCACAAGAAGGCTGAGACATCACTCCTAATTTTTTATTAATGTGTGGCTGCCTCAGTACACAACCTCTTTAGATCTACTTATGCTCTTTGCCACCTTGCTGCTAAGTCTGCCTGAGATTTTACATCCCAAGAAAGTGTTACATTAAACTTGCCTCAGATAGAGGAAGCAAGGTTACTTAAAATGAAAAAAAAAAAAGATTTTCCTAAAACAAAATTTGAGATGTTGGAATATTATTATGTGTATGTTATACAGGTTCTCTCTAATAGGAGATGTTTATACATGTATGTACAGATAAATAGGCACAGCATGGATAGGTGGATAGATAGATAATAGATGATAGATAGATAGATAGATAGATAGATAGATAGATAGATAGATAGAATGGAGACTACATAGTCATATACAACAGCAATGAAAATTCATAAAATAATATTTTACAAGTATTTATTTGTAGCAGCAGATAAATGCTTACATGTACACCTGATGAAATATCTGTAAGAGTTCTATAAATAAAATTATATTTTTAAAAAATGAAATATATCCAAGAGACCTAAGTCACGGAGAGGAACACTGTAACTGTAGACCAAGGCTTCCAATTGTTCTGTGCTAATTATGTCAGAGCTGACCTACACAGTCAAGGCAATTGAGCCAAAATTCCCGCAGGACTTCAAAGAAATTGGTATGCTGATTCAAAATTAGAAAAGAAGGAAAAAAATTCAGCAAAATCTGAAATGCAGGAATGAAACCAAGCAAGCCAAAGGATTTTTAAGGCTTGGTTTGGGACTTCTGTCACACTACAAAATAGTGACAGCAGCATTGTCACGGAGGATCCAGCAGCTCACATATGGTCCACTGAGCTTCACCAGTGAGGCAGAGACTCTTATCCAAGCAGAAGTTGTCTCTTCCATGAATGTTGAAACAAGATGATGCTTAAACCAATAAAGTTCCTAGATCCATCCCTTGTATCTTTATAAAACTTGCATCAAATGGGTCATAAACATAAAACAATAACATCTCTATGTACAGACTATGGGACTTCTAGACGTAAGTGAGGCTTCACTTTGGAATAATAAAAAGCATATAATACAAGTAGAAGTATGAGAGACGTTATTGGTTAAATAAAAAAATTAAAAATTGAAAGTGGGCAAACCATCTCAGCAAAATAAAACCCAAATGAGACTAATTAAAAGCACAATGCAATCTTACTAACGAGATTTACTAACTGAACTGTTTGTTGAAATGAGGTCCTTCTACCTTGTCCAGGCTGGCCTTCCAAGTCAAGTAATCCTCCTGTCTCAGCATCCTGAGTAGCTTCAACTGTAGGTGCACACCAATGCACCCAGAAGAATTACAGTGCTTCAAATGACAATCCAGTAAATCAACTGATATTCCTCATAGGCTGCTAAGAATCCAGACTCTTCCAGTCACCTTGAAATGTGTTTGACATAATCTCACAGACCTACACACACCACACAGAGCAGCAACCCCACTCCTAGTCATTTACCCAAGTGAAAAGAAAGCTTGCATTCCCACCAAACCCCACATGCTAACATTTCCAACAGCTTCATCTGAAGCTCCCACCCCAGAGCTGAAAATGATGGTAGATACACATAATCACATACTGAAAAATGAAAGAATAACAAACTTCTTGAACATCAACATAGATTAATCACAATGTTTGTCTGTAAGGGAAAGAAGCTGAACTCAGGGGTGTTACATGTTTGACTTTGTGTGTATGACATCCTTGTGAAGGTCAAACCACATAAGTGAAACGGACAAAAGTCCACAGGAGAAGAAATACCTACACAAGAGTACAGAGGCATTGGGGCATCACGAGAAGTGTTCTGTATTGACTGTACAAGTTTGGGACCATGAATCGACACAACTGTGTTCCAAAGAGGGATTTGCTGTATGTAAATGTTACATTATTTTTCAATTGCGGGAGCATGAAGTTGGGTGAGTAGGGAAGCAGGGAGGATCTGGGAGGAATTGGGAAAAGATGGAAACATGATTAAAAAATACATTGTATGAAAAAAATTAAATAAAAATATATTTGAAAAGGAAAAGAAGTAAAATTGTCTTCTTGCTGTGAGTAGTTACACCTGAGGTTTAATTTCATATTATCGATAACTCTTTGTCATGTTTTTCCTGACTCTTCCTGGTTGGGTTGTAGACAAACATGCTCAGTTCTTCCTGAAACTCTCCTCCAGCTCATGCTAAATGGAATCATACTTCTAAGTATGGACAGCCTTAGACCCACTCAGCTGATACACTATTCCACAATACATGGTACTAATTTGTTTTTGTATCTAAAGGGGATAAGAAGTATTTTTCTCACAGGGTGACCGTGTATCTTTTCACACTGTACACAAGGTGACAAGAAACCATTTTCTCTTTGGGACCTTGCTTCTGCTCTATGGAGATTTGTTGAGTTAGAGATTTAAATCTGCAGCTGGTCAAGCTGAGTATCTAAGCTGCGGCAGCTCTGCCTAGCTCAGCTGCCATGTTCTGCAGCTGAAGGCCACGGGTGAGCCACAGCTAGAAATGGCCAGCCAGAAACACCAGCCCTGCCACCCATGAGACGACAGTGTGGGAGATGGCTCTGCTAGTCTTCCACGCTCTCTACAAGGCTGGGCAGTGCCCAGACCATCCCACCATACACTTGGGCCTGGTAGGAATGAGACTCTAATGCGTAAATTATCCAAAGGCTTTATATATCTGGTAGTGCTCAACAACAAAATGCCCACACAATCAAAGGTGTAATCCAATACCCAACCTACATATAGAAACTACCTTTGACTGCTAGGCAGGTGCACGTCCGCTTCCATGTTTCCCTCTCTCTGGTGTTCTCTCCCCTAGTTCCTCCTCTTCCTCCTCCTCTTCCTCTCCTTCCTCCTCTTCTTCCTCTCCTTACTCCTCCCACCTTAGCTCCTCCCAACTTGTGGAAAAAATATCCCACTACAGGGATTGCTGGAAGCAGAAAGAATCTTCTTTGAACCATAAAGCTGTCTTGGTTCTTCTTCCCATCTCTTCCCTTCTCTCTTCTTCTTTTCCTTTCCTTCTTCCTTTTTCAGTTTTCCTCCTCTCCCTTCCCTGTCATTTTCTGTCCCCTTTCTCCTTTACCCCATCCTCCCCTTTCTTCTCCCCCTACACTCTCCTCCTATCCCCTCTTTTCCTTGCCTCCTCCCCTCCCTTTTCTCTCCTCTCTTGGCTTTCCTCCACTCACAGCACCCTCTCTTCCTCCTGTCCTGTGCACACAACTTAGAGGAATGTTTTATTCCAGCATTTGCTTCTGGTGTAAACATTGTGTCTAGATCCTAAAATATCAACATTTTACCTTCTTCACAAAATTCTGCCTTGCCTTAAGGGCACAGGGTTTCTGGATGTAAGAAGCAGAGTTGGGATTGTACAGGAGTCTGAAAGAGAGCAAGCTATTTCGGATTTCTGGCAGTCCATGTATCCCCAAAAGTAATCAAGGTAAAAAAAATGGACTCCCAGGAGTCAGGAAGAGTAAAACAAGCTGGAAATACTGATAGGAAAAATAGATTCCTATCCTGAAATGTAACTTCCACCTCACCTAGGTAAAAATGTGCCCAAAGCTCTTCCTTTATTCTGTTTCCTGGAAGACAAAGGTCCCATAAATGTGGACTGTTGACATTGTTAAAGTTATGCTATGAAACTGTTATTCTCCAGGAAGCAGAAGCAGATATCATTTTCAGGATGAGAAACTGTGTGAACCAAGCAGAAAAGGAATGCACATAAAATATATGTTGAGAGCCTACCAGCATCTCTACTATTGTTCTAAAACACACAAAAGGGAAAGTGTAATACACTTTAAAACTAAAGGTATGCAAGACTGGGAAATGGCTTGGTAGCCAACCATGGGAAACATAGCACAAGGACCTTCATTTGGACCCTCAGCACCTGAGGTAGATGGATCCCTGGAGGTCATTGGCCAGTGGGCCTAAAGGAGTGGGTGAACGCTGCATTCATTGAGAGACCTTGTCTCAGAAACTAAGGTGGAGCACAAGAGGATGACGCATGAAGACAATTCTGACCAACATGCCCACACATATCCACAGTGACATGTCCATGCATCACACTCCACATCCCTCACACACATGTACTGTAGTGACATCTACATACATCATACTCCACACTCATGAACACAAATGTACACATGAGCACGGTGTCATGTACCCACACCATACTACACTACACCTACACACACACACACACACACACACACACACAATAAATAAAAACAAAGTAAATTTTATAGAAATATTAAGAAAAAAATCTCAATGAAGAGGAGTAATTAATTCACCCATTACTTATGAAAAGGGCATCTGGATACCCAAAGAGGCTTGAAACAGTCTCTTTCTAGAAGCAGTCAGCCAGGAATCTCCATGTTCTACAAACTGCTGTCAGCTTGCCCCTGCCTCCAGCCCCACACAAAGCCAGCCTGCTTGACTACTAGACAGTCTAAACAGTGACAGATTGGCTCCCATTGCAGAGCACTCTCTCCAGATGTCCACAATTCAGGAATACTTGGACACACTCTTCAGACATAAATGAAGCCCTGTATTTCACAAGCCAGCAACCTGCTGGAACATTGGAAGGATCACAGATAGTTGGACAGGAAGCCACTTTGGTTACCTTTGGGTGCCCACAGCAGCAGCGAGATATCACAGATCATGGATTCATGCAAATTATTCAATCAAAAATACATGATGTTAGAGGACAAATTACAGACAAGATTGAAGAAAAGTCTTAAATAGCCTGTAGAATTTCTTGCTGTCATATGAATATAACTATACAAACTCGTTTTTAAGGAAGCAAACAGAAACCGTAAGAAAATTTTCTTCCACAACAAATCAAAATCTGGACGATTTCTTGTGAGGACACATTCAAGAGTTGTATGTCCTGGAAGAAAACTCATAGATCAGTTCCAAATTGGAGGTTGTTTTAAAACTTATATATACACCATATTAAACATTTGTAGGAATACAGTTACTCACTCAATGCTGTTTTATACTACATGAAAGAACTGAGATTCTATTTTCTGAAGTCAGGTAAAGTAAACTGATGTGATTCAGAGGAATGAAGGGTGGAATTACAATGGAATTTCCATAGAATTTCTATAGGTATGGCACTGTTTTCAGGTCTACATGTAATTCCAAGGCAATGTTTACAAAAATATAATAAGTTAATAGGAGAAACGAAAATAATTTGTAATGCACATGTTAAAGAGAAACATATGCTCAGAAAACTTTCAGGTTTTAAGCCACTAGCTGAACAAAAGGAATTTATTTTTTCATTTTGGCCAATCTCATAAAAACACACACTCTGAGTTTCCACAAGGAGACACCATTTTTACCTTTAAGCAATGTATATTACATATAGCCTGTCTGACCTCCTGAGATACTCAAATGTTATTACCTCAGTGAGGTCCTTCCCTCCCTTTAATGTACACCAAAAGCCACATGAAGGAATTAAGTTATGCAAAATTAGAGGAGGCTAAAAAGTAGACGGGAAATCTTTGCACTGTCTTTGCTGTGTACTGAGAACAGTCCTTTAAAGTTAGGTTTGGTTTTGTTTTTTATTTTGTTTTTGGTGGTGGTGTTTTCTTTTTCTACAGTGGTAGACTTGCAAAGTGCATTTAGTGCTACTTGACTTGCCCCATATTTTTTCCTTTATCCTTCTCTCCCCCTGCTGTTCTGTTCAGTCTTATTCTATTCTCCTTTATCTCTTTATAAGACTACATTTTATTTCCCTGTCTTTGGATAAGCCCCTCCTCCCATAGAGCCGTGTATTTCTCAACTCTCACCTGACAACTTACAATAGATAGTAATTAACAGAGACCCACAAATAGACAATGTGCAGAGACCGAGAGACTTTGGAGCACTCAACTCTAAATGGGATGTCTCTATAAAATCCCTCCCTCAAGATTTAAAGATCTAACCAAAAGAAAAGACTGTGAAGTGAGAAGTAGTGGCAGATTGCTATAAGAAACAGTGGCTTCCAGACACATCACAACTGATGTGTTGCAGTTGCCAATTGACTTCAACTCAACTCAAATAGACCCTGTGGCAGTGCCACGTTCCTTGCTACCCATCCCAGTATTCTGGGTTCCCAAATGAAAGACATACAACACACACACACACACACACACACACACACACAGAGAGAGAGAGAGAGAGAGAGAGAGAGAGAGAGAGAGAGAGAGACAGAGACAGACAGACAGACAGACAGACAGACAGACACACACACAGCCTTTTATTTGCATAATGGCAGGGCTACTCCAAGAGGCTAGCACACTCTCCCCTCCAATATTCCTGAATTATTACTTACTAAAACCTATATTCCATCCTGGCCACCCCAAACCCAGGCCTGGAACCCTCATGGGGCATAATCCCTGACTCTTTTATGTTGGCTGTCTCTCTGTCCTGCGTTTCTCAGGCCTGGTCGTTCTCCTTTCCCAGCATGAAGGTTCTAATCCTTCTCCCTCAGTCCCCTTGCCTGCAAATCCTAAAGTCCCACCTCTGTAGCTCTTCTAAGCCATTAGAAGCCAGCAACTTTATTTATCAATCAGAACCAAATGGGGTCAGGGACCCTCAGCATCTTACATGTGGATTCTCCCAATTTTGGGAACCCAATTAACATAATACAAACATTAGACCAAATCCACACCACTAATACATATATGAACTCACAGAGACTATAATGGCACACACAACTCTACAGAAGTTCAAACAACACAATATTCTAGCACAAAGAGGAGAAACTAGACACAAAATCCCACCCTTAATCCAGAAGTTATTTGCAATTGAAGCCTGCTAGGGAAGGGAAATCATTTTTTTCTCCAAGGGATTGTCACTGGGTACACCAGCCACACTTGAGGATAGGCCCCATGCCCAGGACTAGGAGAGAGGAGAGGCGGGATGGAGGGTTGGAGAGAGGGAGGAAGAGAAAGACTCTTTCTCTCCCCCCTTCGTGTGTGTGTGTGTGTGTGTGTGTGTGTGTGTGTGTGTGTAACAATAATTAAAGGGCCATGAGGCCCTAGGTTTGAGCTTTATCACCAGGCAGAAAATAGTCAAATACTGGCTATGGAGCTTTGTAGAGGTTTTATCAGATGATCTACCTGATAGAATTGGGAGGAAATCTCTCTTTAGCAAGTGTTGCTGGGGAAACTGGACACACACACACACACACACACACACACACACACACACAATTAAAACTAGATCCCTATCTCTCGCCATGTTCAAAAATCATTTGTAGACCAAATGTCATAATCTTGGCTCTTAAACTTTAAACCTCTCGAAGAAAGCAAGATAGACACCCTAAGAGAGTTTTTGAGTGTGTCTCCAATAGCTCAGGAATGGAATTGCATCAAATTACAAGTCTTCTGCACAGTAAAAGAGTCAACACAGTGAAGAGTCAGTCTAAAGAAGGGAAGAAAATATTTACCAGCTATTCTTCCAAGAGAGGATCACTATCCAGAGTATATTTAGAAACTTAAACCCCAAAAGAACAAGTAATCCAATTAAAGATATGGGTAATTTAACTCAAAGAAGAAAGAGGGGGAGAGACAGGGGAGGAGGAAGAACAAAAAGGAGATCAAGAAAGGAGGAAGAGAAGAAGCAGTAGTAGCAACACAAGTAGCTAATAATTGCACAAAACATTAAAATCTTTAGTCATAAGAGAATGCAATTCAAACCGCAACAAGATCCCTTCTCAAACACAGTCCAGATGTCCATCAAGAATACAAAAACAAAAATACTTATGTTGATGAGGATGTGAGACAAGGGAGCCTTTATATACCAATAGTGGAAATTTAAGTCAATGCAGCCACTCTGAAAATTAGAAAAGAGATTACTCAAAACTTAAAATCTAGAACTATACTATGATCCAGCCATGACATTCCGTGTAATCCAAGTCAGCATATAATGGAGATATCTGCATAGACAACACTATTCCCAATAACCAAGACTTTAAATCAGCCTCTGTATCCATCAGCAGATGGGTAGATGAAGAAAATGGGGTGTATATATAAAATCTCATGCTAATCACAGAAAGTGGAGGGTGGGGACTGTAGGTCATTAGGTTATACAAAATAATCTGGGCTCAAAAATACAATTTTATATTATTTCTCAGATATGTGGGATCTATGGGGAGAACGAGTTAAAATGGAAGAAGAATGGATGGTAAAAGGGGGTAGACCAAAGTATATACATGCATGATGAAAACAGTGAACCTATTAGTCTCTAAAACTAATGTGGGATAAGATAATAAATATGTAAAAGATAATCTACTGTGGTGAATTCTCATGTAATTTACATCCTTAATTAAACCAAGATCAATGATAAAAAAAACTTAGCTAGCCTTTGTTGACTGTGTACCCACCAAGTGCTTTAATATTTATCTTCAACACAAAGTCTGGGAGGTAGACATAATTCTCATCTTTCAGAGGAACAAGAGACTGAAAGAGACTATTTCCTATGCTTTTTTACCAATTCATTTAATAACTCAATATACTAATATATTAAGGACTTTGTCTATGCTACCACAGAGGGTGTCCCTTCTGTGCTATCACGGGGAGTGTTATTTAGCTTCCTAGTTAGATGTTCTATTTTTTTTTTAATCTTCTCAAAAGCTTAGGAACTGTGGTGAGCCATTATGATTCCCAGCTTGAGGACATAATAGTGCAGGAGAAGTGTGAAGCTGGCACAATGGATATTAAAATCATAAGACAGATACCAGGTCTTCAAGGTGTCCCTATATTCCTATATCTGTACCTTTCCCAAGGTACACACACACACACACACACACACACACACACACATATTTGCAACTCTCTTAGCTTGTCTTCTTTCTTTCTTTCTTTCTTTCTTTTTTTCTTTCTTTCTTTCTTTCTTTTTTTCTGTTGCTTTGGTAAACATCATGACCAAAAGCACCCGTGAGGGGATGTGTTCATGTCATCTTATAGATTACAGTCTATTGCTGAGGGATTTCAAGGCAAGAACTCAAAGCAGGAAGCTATAGTAAGTTTCACAGAGGAACTCCCCTTACTGACCTTGCTCTCTGGCTCATGGCCAGCTAGCTTTTTTTTTTTCTCTCTGATAACTCTGGACTGTGTCAAGTTGACAGCTAAAGCAAATGAGGAAACCCTACCTCTTGTCAATTTGATATACCAACATATCACCTTAAGCTATAACCTTTTCTTTTTTGTTAGTCCCCAAGCACATAAAACAAGTGCATTAAGAGCCCCACACTCTTTGCAAACATGATTGCTTTGAAAAAAATTCATCAGTAGCCCTATCCAGCTGTAATGGCTACAAACTACAACAATGACCAGAAGAATGGTAAGATATCCCAAAAGATGCAATAGTAGCACTTATATCCTGTGGGTAACTCAAAGGCCTCTGACTGGGACTTAAGACCCACTAACTAGAAGGGACTTTATGCCTGACACTGTAAACTTAGCCAATCAGTCGTAGATGATAAGGTAATGGAACCTAGAGAGCCTGCTGTTACCATTCCCCTAAACCAGTAAACTTCCTAACTGTATTCTAATAACTTATTCACTTAAATTACTCTTACCTTATATATGCAGATAAGTGTTGTTCTCACCCACCATCAAAGAGATCACTACAGAAAAGCCACTTCTGGTCAGAGATGCTGCTCACTCCTGATCAATACATTACATTGTAACCCTTCCACCTAAAGCTTAGGGGACATCACAGAAGAGAGGCAAAGAGATAGTAAGACCAGCACATCTGCTGCTCTTCTAAATAGAAAAGGGAAGACAAAAGAGGGAGAGCCCAAAGTGATAGGGCCGGGAGGAGGGGGTTCCTCTGGGAAGAGTTGGGGAGAGGAGTGAGAATGGAAATAAGATGAAGACATAGATACACTGTATGAAATTCCCAAAGAATTATTTTAAAAACAACATACTTTTTTGCTAGTTCAGTGTCTCTTTAAAGCTTTAACTGTGGCTCCTGTAAAACCAAAAAGAAATTAAATACTTTCTTTTCCAAGAAAGGAGGAGAAGCAGGGCATAATTACAATCAGATCAACATAAAACAGAAGTCCAGTAAGTCACTCTGTGTCACATCTGGGACTCACTCATGACCTAGTTTCAAAAGGCGTTGGTAATTCAGCTTCTCCAGCTCTGCCTGCCATAGCTGTCTAATAGTCTCAGGCCATCTCAGGCCATCTCCGTGAATCAGCAGCCAGTCCTCTTAGTGGATGCCCTTTGGTTCTCACTACATTATCCTGGGGTCCCCACTAAAAATGATACTTCTCACCAATTCCCTTTCCTCATCTCTCTTCAGAACTTGTCATGTGACAAATGCCAGCCACTCTCCATAACCCTCCTTGGTCTTGCATCTCTTGTGCCTTCAAAACCAGTGCTAGATGGGCAATCCTTACACGTTATCAAGTTCTGCTTCCAACTTTAGATGTAGAAGGATCCGCACATCCACAGCCATTCCTTGTGCAGCAACTATTGTACGCTAACCCTGTGGAAATACTTCCTGAAAGATTTCGCCTCAATAGTACAGATCACCTGCTAATTGTAACTGATTTCTCACTCCCAGGTGAGCAGCATCAATTGTCCAGGAAAGAGATTTCATTCCTAGGTTCTAGTCTCTTGTCAGTTACAGATGATTCTGCAGCCCTTGCTGACCAAAAACCAGATTAATTCAAATATATCACACAAAGATCCTCAACAGATACTTTTCTTCCCTCTCAAACTCTAAGAGCTGGGCCTTCATCATCTTAATTTCTCCCAGCATCCTTATATTTAAGTTCCCACAGAACAGCCTATTAAGGTCTAAGCACTTAATATCTTTTCCAGCTCAAATCTTCAAATGGTTCTACAGTGCTACCAAAAGCAGGTTCATCGAAGCAACAGGCTGCTCTCAGTGCCACTGTAATAAAGCACTGAGCAAAAGCATTTTAGGAATCAAGGGGTTTGTTTTATCTTGAAGGCTACAGTCCATTGTTGATGGAAGTCAGTGATGAAACCAAAGCAAAGTTCTGTTTCTTCCTTTGAAACGGAAACCACAGAGTAAGGAATTCTGCTTACTATTTGGCTCTGTCAACAATGTAAGGTTGAGATTGGAAGGTTTGTACTGGCATCATGGAAACATGCCTTTCCCTTATTGATCCTCTACTGCACTGGCCTTATCAGTGAGACTCTGCCCTCCCCCCTCCTCGGCAAGTCAGCTCCCCTGGTCTCTTTCTTGTGCTGGTTCTTAATGAGCTCATGTTTTAAACCACATACCCCAAATTTCAACATCTCTTGGTTCTCAACTAAGACACTTTGGCTTTTACCCAAGTGAAAGAGTGTCTTATAGACAGCTTTTGGTGCAATAAGACAGACAGTTGACTGCTCCCCCAACAAGGTATCCACCAGGACTTGGCAGTCTCTAACAGTGCTGCAGGGAGCTAGTCTAACCCTGGAGTTGAATTCTGCTAACTACCTCATGCATAAAACCTAACTTCTGAAGCCAGGAATGAAGTCAGATTATGAGAAGCCAAGCAGTTGAAGAGAACATAGATAAATAAGTAGATAAGACATAGTTTGTTCATACTAGTGGAAGACTTGCTAGGCAGGCAGACATCGGCACACACTGAAACACACAGGCTACACATAGGTAGGCACACAGAAAGAGACCCCTACACAAACAAGCTGATGAGAGCAAAGCCATATGGACACAAGGCTTTAAAAGGTGGCATTCTGTCAGAAATAGTTGTTACAGATCACGCCACAGTTTACTCTGGTTTCCAGAATTTCTAATGTTGGTTATTTTGTGCAGACTCATAGACCTGTGGCCCATACTGGGTATGAGCAGCATGATGCCCAAACATAAACTGATCCTTAGAGCCCTGTTTCTTCTCATAGACAGGCAAACTCCAAGAATATGAGGAAAATAGTTGGAATGCAGGAGGAGAAAAGAGAGGCATCTCTGCATAGGACTGAGACACAGAGTTTATTGGAATAGTTATATCCAAAGGGGAATAGTAATATCCAAAGGGCTTGGTTGCTAAGAACTGAAATGACAAACCTAGTAGAGAGTATAATAAAGCTTCCCAAAGAAACTTTGAATAAATAAAAATTGTTTGGATGGAAAAAGAAAACACCACCACCAACAGCAACAAGAACAAACAAACAAACAAAACACGATGGTATTTCCTCAGGGCTCCAACTGCTACAAAAAACATAATGCCTCCAGGGGATTTTTAAAGAGCAATAACTCAGTAGTTAAGAGTACATACTGCTCTTGTAGATGACTGGAGTTTGGCTCCCAACACCCTTGTCAGGCAGCTCACAGTGACCGATCACCCCATCTCCAGGAGCTCCACCACATTCTGACCTCCACAGGTACTCATACTCATGTGTGTGCATGTACACAGTTGTGCATTCATGCTCATGTGCACTCACATGTACACACACACACACATACACACACTTTAAAAAGCAAAATGTTTAATTTTTAAAAACATGATGCTTCCAAATAATATCTTCTTGATTTCCTAAGCCAGATCTTTTTCTATCAAATCGCAGCTGATCGTGGAAACCACAGTCTCCACCATTTGATGAAAGCACAGTGTTGTCAGTGTCCTAACTACTGCATGAATTGGTCAAACCCCTTGTTCTGTCCCATATAGCCAGACCATTACAAGGCTTAAGTTCAAACCTAGTCTTGTGCAGATAAAAATCCCATGCTGTCTGCACCATCCCACCTCCTGTAAAAAAAAAAAAAAAAAAAAAAAAAAAATATATATATATATATATATATATATATATATATATATATCAACACTTTTTCTAACCATTTCTCAGGGCCATTACAGAGAACAAACATGTTAGTTTTTTCAAAGGCAATAAACTTTGCAAGCAAAGACTCACTGTACAAACATTAGTCACTATCGTTACCAAATAATTTGTTATATAGCCATTTGAGACAGGCTAGAACCAAAATATTAAGTGTGATTGAACAAGATGAAGGAGAACCAAAAACTACAGAAACATTCTTAGGGGTGAGATCGGACCTGGCCCTCAGAAAACATGTTTGGCTTTCCTGAAAGATTCTGTCCAAAACACTCTCAACAAACCTTCCATAGCCCCACTGCACCAAAGCTGAGGTGCTTCAGTCTTTGGTAGAGCAAAAGGCAAGACCCACAGTACTGGTGGCAGGTACTGGAGGTAGATGGAAATCCTAATATGTCATAGGGAGCTGTCTTCTCTCAATGGCAGTGTCCCTCTCTGGCTCCTGGTCAGCTCCTGGAGCCTGGCCTCTTTTTTCTAAAACCTTAACTCAGCATGCTTATCAGGCTGACCTCCTCCAGCTGAATCTTGTTTTTGACTTGCCTTCCTTCCTCTCATCTAATTCCATTTTGGCCTCATGTTCTTGATTCTTGAAATCGGATGGAGCCAAGCCCTTGCCTCTGAGCTGGAATTGTATTTAGATATCATTGGCTGAAGTGGAACAACAGAGAATGTGGTCAGATTCCTGGTAGAGGCTTCAAGGGGAGACAACTCATCTACCTCCATGGGATGTATATGACCCAGCATTGAGAAACAAGGTGAGGAGGCTTCAGAAGAATAAAAAAAGAAAGAGTAATATTTTTCCAAATAGCATCTGCAGAGCAATCGGACTTATAGTTAGCAGCCCTTCTCTGAGTATCCTTGGTCATTTTTCTTTCCATTTTGAGTTGCTGGGTGACAGAGGAACTCAAGTCAACCCCCACTACCTTGGCCCAACTGAGTCCAAGCAGCTATGGAGTTAGAAATCTACCCACCTTGGGGCGAAAACCCAACAAAGCCACGCCCAAACATTTCCCCAGATTCTTCTGCCACTGATTTTAGGCTATGCCTCTACCTCCGGGAGCAAACGACCTCTTGGAAGGCTACAGAGGATGGGATATGAAAATAAAAGCTTATTCCCCCACCCCTGCCCGTTTTCACACCCTGTCTGGTCTGATCTGCCTCCCCTCTTCACTTCCACCCACAACTCCTCCTAGTCCCCAAGGGGTGCTATTCTGGAGCCAAAATCCACTTTGTCAGCACAAGAGCATCTTTGCCTTCTCTTGCTCCACACGCCATGTGACCCTGGAGAACCTCCAGGGCATATTTCATCTGGCATCAACATCTCGAGGTCACCATGACCCAGAACTTCCTGCACTCTGGGGCCAGCCAACCAGCACCTGCCAAAGCCAGCCATGGCAAGGAATGAGCCTGCTTGGGGGAGAGCTGACCAAGTGTGGTGCCGGCAGCGGCCCTGTCTGCCAGCAGACGGTAGCACTGGTTTTCCACTGTTGTCCATTCACCAGACTTGGCGAGCTTTGTCCCTTCCCTAGGACCAAGTCAACAAACTAAAACCGGAGGAGCTGTGCAGCTCAGGCATGCAGCGGGAAGCTGTTACTTTTCGCCTTGATGGGGACAGCTATCTATCTTAGTGGACCCTGGAGACTCTGGTTTTCCAAACGTCCCAGCCTTGCACTGTGCCGAACACTGCAATGTGATCCATCATTCAAGAGTTTTTTAATTTTATGGATTCGCTATACCATTTTTTTCCCCCTCATGAATAAGTGAAACTGTTATGGAGGCAAAAGACTTCATCTTGAGTTTTGCTTGGGTCATGAAAGAAATGTTATTTTATAGGATCCCTGCCTATGCAAGGTCATGATGTTTGAGGCCTATGAAATACTTTAAAGCATAAATACATAAATAAATTAAGCCTGTGGTCCTTATTTACCGATGCTAAGGAGGCCTTTGAGTGTCATTGAAAACAACCCACTCCTTGCCCTAGAAAAAGATCACAGCCACTCAAGGTTTCCTCACAATTTTGAGAGAGTAGAGACTCTGGAAAACCAACTGTAGATGGTTTTAATTTTGTTTTGTTTTTCATAATACTAGGGGCTGAAACTAGGTCCGGTAAGAGCTCAACCACTGAGTTATATCTCCAGCCTTCCTTGTTTTTTTCTTTGATGCTTTTAACATTAAGGGAGAGTTTTACTAGACCACTCTGGCTTGCTGTGAGCTCTCACTCTGCAGACTAGGCAGGCTTGACCTCTACCATCCTCTTTTATCCTTCCCAGAAACTGGGATTACAGGCCTGCGCCACCCAGCCCGATTGTAGTATTCTTGTCTACCTCCAGTCCAATTTCTTTACCTTCCAGGACAGTCATTTTGCAGGACGGGAAATGGGAAACCCAGAGAAGATGTTAACTATTGCAAAGAACAAGCTGGTTAGGGCCTGCAGAACCCAGGCCTCTGGCCTCATGGAAGACTGTGCCATAGCTACTACCCTTGGGAGCACTCTCCTCTTGTTTTTCTTTCTCTTACTGTTCTTTTCTTCATCTGTTCTTCTCTGATTCTCTCCACATTAGTCCTTGCTTTTGCACACTTCATTTTCTCTTTTATTTTTCTCCACCTCAGCCTCTTTACCCACTTTCTACATCAAGGTTCAGAAGCCTTATAAATTAGTGAGTCTTGGTTCTGTTGTTCTTGGTAAACCAAAGGTCATCATGCCTAAGCCAAGGGTTTAGAATAAGTTTGCAGAAAGAAGTAAAGCAGGAGTCCTGTCTCTCCCACCAGTCTACTGGTCACATCTACTGCAAATTGGTCTTTTGGATAAATTGGTCTAAAATGGCTTTTTAAATGACCAGAGAAAAAATTAGAACAGCAAGCAATTGTGTAGGTCAGTGTTTCTCCAAACATGGTCCTAGGGGCCTGGGGGATTTCTGAGACAGATTCACGGAACTCATAAGGTCAAAAGTATTTCTCAATACTTGATTTGATCTGTTTTTTTATACGTTTTATTGATGTGTAAAACTCATATCACATCAAATTACTGGAGCCTCAGTGTATACTAAGTTAGTAAAGCCAACATGGTCTGGCTTCATCACCAGGAGGAAAAGTGAAAACAGAAAATGATCTTCTCTTTAGAATACCCTTAACAAAGCGTTATTATATTTTATAAATGAAATCTGGAGCTTTTCATATCCATCCTTTTATATTTCATAATGAAGTGGAAACCGTAGAAAGTACATCAGTATACAGAAAGATAAGAGTTACCGCAATGAGAAGTGATGCACAAGTGATCTAAAATTTCATTTTCGTGGACCATTCCACTGATATGGAAGAACAAAGGACAATCGTTCATTTAAACATGAATGGTTTGGGCGATAGTGCAGACATATGCAGCCACCATGGAAAGCTGTGAGGCATTTCCTCACTGCTGGAACAGGAAGCTGGGAGCATATCTACCTCAAGCTCCAGCTATACCGCTCTTGTGTAAGTCCCTAAAAGAATTTGCATACCACCACAGAGACACTGGCTCAACAATGTCCATTGCTGCTCTCTCGATTCATAATAGCCAGAAACTGGAAACAACTCAAATATCTGTCAACAGATAAATTAATAAAGAAGATGTGAATATTTACGCAGTGGAATATTACTCAGCTGTTAAAAAAAAAAAAAAAACAAAATCATGGAGCTGGAGAGATGGCTCAAGAGTTCAGAGGACTGACTGCTCTTCCAGAGGTCTTGAGTTCAACTCCCGGAAACCATGTGGTGGCTCACAACCATCTTAAATGGGATCCAATACCCTCTTCTGGTGTGTCTGAAGACAGCTACAGTGTACTGATATCCATAAAATAAATAAAAAATTCTTTGAAAAAAAACTAATGAAATTTGCAGGAAAATGGATGGAGCTAGAGGTAACCCAAACCCTGAGAACCAAATATGATATGTATTTGCTTATATGTAAATGTTAGTTGTTTAGTTTTCAATAAGCAGGCTAGATTACATATAGAGAAATAGATTAGCAGGGAGGAAAGACTATCCCTAGAAAAGAGAAATAGAATAGATAGTGTGGATGTTCAGTGGGGTTGGAATGGGAGGATCAAACAGGGAAAGGGAGGGAAGATGGGGATGGACGAGGAAATATGGGGAAAGATAGCTAAAATTCGGGACCATTTGAGCGGTCATGTGGAAACCTAATACAATAGAAGCTTCCTAAATTATGGGTATGGATATGAATATGGATATAGATATGTGTATACACATATGTATTTATGTATATAAACATATATACACACATGTACACACACACACACACACACACACACACACGAAGGTACTCTAAATGAAAGCAACAAGTAACAGGGAAGACAGAGCCCAACTAGATATCTCTCATCACCAAATGAAGTTTATGTTACATCTATTGAGTTGGTGGCCAGTGAGGTCCCATGTGAACCCGTAAACAACGGGTTAGAAAGGTTGCTCTCCTCACAATAAGGCCCCGTTGCTGTTGCTGAAGACAATACATAACTCCCTGAAAACAGGGAAGTCAAACTGGTGCCTACTTAAAGCCTTCCCCCCTGCTGACTAGTGTTCATACTAGAAGTTACTTTGAATGCTATCAGACGAGAAAGGCAAACACCAACCCAACCACAAATCCTTCAGTACAAATCCATCTGATTGGAAATAGGACCTACTTTATGACATGGAACTTATGCCCAACACTTCCTGGTTAGCCAAGAACCTGAGACTAGATAGGGCAAAGAAAACCAAATACTACTGCTCTAATAAAGGAACGTAGCAATAAAATGACTCCTAGCAACATTCCACTATACTGACAGTCTCATGGATTCATAGACTCACTATCCCCCTATACTCATCTTGCTCAGACATTATCAGGGAAGCTTCCTCCTGCAGCAGATGAAAACAAATGTACAGACCCACAACTGGACAATATACGCAGAGAGATCTGGGAACATTCAGTTCTAAAAGGGATGTCTCATCAAATCCCTGCCCCCCACCACCCCCGGTCTTAGGTGGTGTTGTGATAATTTAAAAATCAGCCACTGGTCAAGCTGACTTTCTAGGCTGGAACATTTCTGCCTAGATCAGACGCCATGTTCCGAGGCCATGAGACCACGTGTGCACCACAGCTAGAAATGGCCAGCCAGAAACACCAGCCCTGCCACCCATGAGATGTCAGCGTGGGAGATGGCTCTGCCAATCTTCCACGCTGTCTCTGCAAGACTGGGCATTGCCCAGACTATCCCACCAACCACACAGGCTCAGTGCAGATGAGACTCTAATGCTTAGATTATCCAAAGGCTTATATATTTGGTAATGATCAATAACAAGATGCCCTTACAATCAGAGGTGTGACCCAATACCCAACCTAGATATACCAACTACCTTTGACTGCAACAAGCGAACATTCACCTCTCTCTCTCTTCCTCTCTCTCTCTCTCTCTCTCTCTCTCTCTCTCTCTCTCTCTCTCTCTCTGTCTCTCTGTCTCTCCCTAGCTCCTCCTCTGCCTTCTCCTCTTCCTCCTCCTCTTCTTCTATTTACTCCTCCCTCCTTAGCTCCTTCTACACTTAGGGAACTCTGTGGAAGGCAGAATGAGTGCAAGAGCCAGAGTGGATAGAAAACACTAAGGAAACAAGACCTTCTAAACACAGCTGAACTGATGACATAAGAACTCACAGAGACTGTGGCAGCATGCACAGGACCTGCATGGATCTAAGCCAACCAGGGTAGAGAGGGGAACTAGACACAAGCCCTCATTTCTAATCCAAAAGCTTTCTCCAACTGATAACCGTTCTCAGAGGAACAAAAAAAATTAGTTTTCTCCAATGGAGTCTTATTGGGTATACAAACCACACTTACAAGGAGGACTCTATGGCCATCAATATATGGACATCACAAAACAAGCTCAATGTTATTTTTGAAGTTTTTTTCCTTTTCTTATAGATCTTTTGCTTGTATATAATTGAGGACTTTGTTTTTATGGGATTTCTGTGTGTGTGAATGCATGTGTCTCTGTGTCTCTATGTGATTCTTGTACTTTTTTTTTTCCCTTTTGGCTCTTTTTTTCTGTCTGTTTCATCATGTATTGATTTGTTTTATTATTAATATTATTTTTAGATGACTGTTTGTGTTTTAATGAACAAAAGAAAGTATGTAGATTTGGGTGGGAGCTGGGGAGGATCTGGGAGAAGTTTGGAGGAGGGGAATTGGTAATCAGAATAGATTGTATGAGGAAAATCTATTTTCCATAAAAAATAAATAAACTTGAGTGTTCTGTTCTGATGACATTTCCCCCACTAAAATTGTCATTACTTGATACCTTTGAAAGATTTAATAGCTTCTAAACACTTAAATATTTTCTGACAAGATTGGTAATTATAATAAAATGAGGATCATTTAAATATCTGAGTACATGGTGCCAATATTTGGAAGACTAGCAGGAGGCAATAAAATAATATTTTACAAATTACCAATACATAGTTTTATAATGTATGTAGAAAATACTCACAAGGCAAAATGGACTCATGAGCTTTATTATAACTGAACAGGACATGCTTACCTGTCTGGTTCTCCAATGCAACCAACCTTTAAGCTGCTTTAACTAATAGAGTTTTGATATTAATAATAAAAAAATCTGCCTACAATTGACCTCAGTACATTATTAAGTCCCTACATTTTTCCAACTACAAATAAGTAAAAGGTACGGGTTCTTTTATCTGCTTAAACTAAACAAAACATTGTTGCACATGGATATCAAAGAAGGCAAGAGAATCTGTCTTCAATAACTCGGATTTAAAGAAATTTGCAAAATGTAAAATAATGACATAACTTTAAAAAACCTTTGCAACTAGTGGATTTCTCTATTTCTCTAATTCCTGATGCATTCAATATAAATACGTAGACAATGGTACACAAAAGCCCTTTGTGTTCCATAGTACTTTTAAAGCTTACAAAAAGATTGAGGCACAAATACTTGAGTTCTGTTGATATACACTGCAGACATGGGGATTGTAAGGAAAGGACAAGCAGGTCCAGGGCAAGGAGCAAACAGTCCTACTCTTGATGGTCTCAGGACAAGATTTTCAGGGTTTAAACATTTCTCAACCTCTCTCTTCCTCCAGACTGGCTTCCTAGGTTACACAGCTTTCCAGCCTCACAATATACCATCCTATGTTGTTTTGGTTTTGTCTTTATTCTTTAAATGTATTTACTTTTATGTGAATGAGACTTTGGCATTGCACGTATGTATATGCACCGCGTGTCAGCCCGGTGCTCTTGGAGGTCAGATTCTGGTGCTGAAAAGTCTGGAATTGGAGTCATATGTTCACAGTTCATAGTTCACAGTTGTGAGCATATTGGGAGTGCTGGGAATTGAACCTGGGTTTTGCACAACAGCAACAAGTGTTCTTAACTGCTAAGCCATCTCTTTAGCTCCTATAGACTGTTTTTAAAAGAAGGGAAGATGCTCAGGGTGACGCTCACTTACTGACAAGCCAGTGAGTTGAGGCCAGTGCTATACACTGTGAAGAGTCAAGCTCTGAGCTCGCCATCAGGGGGAAGATCGAACATACAGCTCAATAGCCACTCTGTGCAGTGGAGGACCATGGGAAGGAACAAACTGACTGCTGCTAGAAATCCACTCCAGTAGAGGGAAGTGAGACTAAAGCAGTCTTCTGTGAGGAGTAATAAAGGCTTCAGAAACATGAGAATAAAATCAACCTCCAGGACACAAAACTAGGGAAGATGCCATGAGAATAGGAGGGGAGTGTCAGCAACTAAGCCGACTCCATTAGGTGAAGAGCAAGCCTTCCTCTGGACAACATGAGATACAGCACCAAGCCGCCTGAAGGAAGCCTCTCACACAGCTGGTTTTCTGTAAATGTTTGACAGGTGATTCTACACGTGGAAACAATGATTTAGTATGCCAATGGTGATCTTAGCTCCATCTTTCCCATTCCCTATGGCATATAAGAAAAATAAGATGATTTATGCCAAGCGCAAACCAGATACAGACTTGGACCCTGACCAAATGCTATTTCCTGACTCTAAGTCTTTCCTCACTATAGAATCTCAAATTCTTTCTGTCCCAACAAGAGAAGGACACTGAATAAGAAAAGACAGAACAGACAGGAGCATTGAGATTCCTCCTACAGAAAACATCTGGAGCCCTGCTGGTCTTTGTACCCGAGGCTATCTGTGGAGACCTGCAGAGCTCTGCTCAGGCCAGAGCAGAGATGTGTTGCACCTTCTGAAGGGAAGGGAAGTCAATCTTCTTCTGCCACTGCTGCTCTGGAGCAGTGAGGCTATGCCGCTGGCCAGCAGGAGAGCAAGAAGTGACCCAGGCAAGCTTGAGTAGCTTCTAACAGCAAAGCTTTGGGAGAGAACTCTCCTCCCCAAAAGTGTACAGCTCATATATGACAGACACCCTCAGACAACCTTTGATGAAATAACACTCATGCTTTTTCCTTGTGGACAGGGTCTTATATACATTTTGGGGTGGGTTGGGGGTCTAAAAACGGATGCTTTCTGTTGGCTTGGTCTGAGGTGTTAGGGATGCCTCATCTGCATGTGAAGGGGCTTCAGGCGCTAACCCTACATGACTTATTGTCATGTCCTCTCCATAGGGTGCTGTGGTCACATGTTTCTAGGACAGGAACCTGGTCAGGAGTAGGTGAAACACTCACCATCATCAGGTATGAGGGTACCAGGCTTTCTGAACTCAACCTTACTGTGTTTCCTGGCACGGTCCACTGCACCACAGATCCCACTCTTGGTTTCGCTCAGTAGGGATTCAGAGCTGAAAAGAGGCCACTTCCCTTTCAGGAGAAATGAGGATCCTGATGTATGGACCATGGCTCTTCCTTAATGCAGAGCACAGAGCAAGGTCCACCAATGGTTGATGAGGCATATCAGAGGGAAAGACAGCCTAGTAGATTGTAAAGAATAGATGCTGTTTGAATAGAAGACACTAATTCATGGATTCAAAGGTCCCCTAAAAAACACTGGCTGCCTTCTCTTCCTTCTAGATCTCTAAAAGTCAGCATGGCAAAGATTTTCCATAAATGTTTGTCTGATAAGCTGCTCTGAATGCAAGACAAGGAACAGAACTTGTATGCCACCAAGGCACAAATGTCTGTGATTTCCTGCTCCTTTCCTTCAATTAGAGGTCACATCAGTCTTTGCTACAGAACCTGTCTCTCACAGACAACAGGCTTCTAGGATTGCAAGGAGGTAAAAAGGGTCTAGTTGCACTGCTCAGAGAGACATGTAGGCATCCAGAACAAATGAGACAGGGGCCGGTGTACATCAAGTCTCCGTCTCACCTTGATATGGCCTCTCTTCCATCATCTTCTCTCAGCAGACAGCAGACAGAAGAATTGCATCAGTAAGTACCCTGGTTGTGAGCCAGTCTCTCTTGAGGAAGGTTACAATCACTACACATGACAAGACTAATATGATGTCTGAGAAGTGGGGAAGTGTCTTCTACACCCCTGGCAGTCATTTCATGAGGTTGCACAGACTGTCCCACTGGAATGGATGCAGCTGCACCTGCCTTCAACTGCAAGGGGCAAGGGTTGGGGTGGAGGAGAGCCTTAAGGCTCTCTTCCTTTGAGAGGGGTATTAGGTAGTGTTCACACCTCCCCACTCTCCAGCACTTCCTATCATCTCTGAAATCAACCAAATTGAAAGCACTTCCTCCTTGAGAGATTGGCTTCCAGTACCAGTGACACTGAGAAAAAAAAAAAATCATTCTGCCTGGATGATCTTTTACGCTACAGAGGACGGAGCTGCATTAGACAAATGATGTAAACCAAAGATGCAAACAGGATGCTGGAAAGGTGGCCAGACTTCGGAATGACAAATTGAAAGCCCTGCTCCAAGCAGGACTTGGGGCACCCTTGTCAGCCTCGGACTTACCGAAGCACCATTTAGTGGGGAATCACAGAACAGGTAGCACTGGCATATACAAACAATGCTTTAAATATGGGATGCAGAGGAGGCTGAGAAGAGCAGTGGGCAGCAGTGATGGAGTATTTGTGGACCTCTAAGAAAGGCCAAATGTTGCTGGACACAGATTTTTATTCTGAGTGCTCTGGAAAGAGTGCTGACTCCACCACTGAGCCAGGACAGCCATGGGCCAGCTTACTCAGGCCCAGTGAGGTTCTCTAATCTCATCCTATACCCCTTTGATAGGTCACTGTAGTTCATGCAACGAACTACAATACTCTGATGGTTTGTGTCCAGGGGTTAGGCCTAGGACAAAGCCCATTGAAGGAGCTCTGCACATTTAGAGGCTTTTTTTTATAAAAAGATTCAAGTGGTAAATTGAAAAATGAGCAAACGACTTGAGTTGGAAGTAGACTCACAGCTAAACTCCCACAACTGTTGGGACCCTAGCCTTTCCTCTCACTGTTTCTCTTCAAGGAATGAATTCGATAAATTTCGAAACTTAGGAGTGTGTTTCCTTTGCAAAACAAACACTGGTTTTTGTTGTTGTTGTTTGTTTTGGTTTTTTTTTTGGGGGGGGTGTCTGTTTTTTATTAATTTAATTAATTAATATATTTTTTTGCTTATTCACATTACATACCACTCACTGGCCCCTTTCCAGTCATTCTTTCTCAAAATTCTTCCCCTATTTCCCATCCCCTACCCCTCTGAGATGGTGGGGGCCCTCTTGGGTATCACTCCATCTTGGCACTTCAAGTCTCTGTGAGGCTAGGTGCTTCATCTCCCATTGAGGTCAGACAAGACAGCCCAGCTAGAAGAATATATCCCACATACAGGCAACAGCTTTTGGGGTAACCCCCATTCCAGTTATTTGTGAACCACATAAAAACCAAGCTGCACATCTGCCACATATTGGGGGGAGGGTAGGTCCAGCCCATGTATGTTCTTTGATTGGTGGTTCAGACTCTTAGAGTCTCAAGGTTCCATGTTAGTTGACTCTGTTAGTCTTCCTGTGGAGTTCCTACCTTCTTCAGGCTGGCAATCCTTCTTCCTGTTCTTCCATAAGAGTCCCCAAGCTCCATCTGTCTGAGTCAGCTGATGGGTGTAGCCTTTGAGAGGACAACATGTTCTCATCTGCAAGCATAACAGAGTATCATTAATAGTGTTAGGGATTGGTGCTTGCCCATGGGATAGGTTTCAAGTTGGGCCAAATATTGGTTAGCTATTCCCTCAGTCTCTGCTTCATCTTCTGCCCCGCTGCTATGCCTGTATTTCTTGTAGACAGGATAAATTTGGGGTTGAAAGTTTTGTGGGTAGATTGGTGTCTCTATTGCTCTATTAGGGTTCCTACATGGCTACAGGAGGTGGCCTCTTCAGGATCCACATCCCCAATGTAGTAAGTCACAGCTAAGGTCACCTCCATTGATTCTTGGGCACCTCCTTTATCATAGGTCTCTGTCTTGTCCTAGAGATACCCCCACCTTCTCACCTCTGTCAGTTTCAGATTTCCATTAATTTTCATTGCTGTCTAGCCATCTTTCCTGTCCTTCCCCATACCCCATCCTGAACCCCTCCATTCTTTTCCCCTTTCCCCCTCCCTGCCAGGTCCCTCCCTCTATCTGCCTATTATGACTATTTTATTCCCCCTTCTAAGTGAGATTTAAGTTTCCATGCTTGGGCTTTCCTTCTTGCTTAGCTTCTTTGAGTCTGTGGAGTCTAGCATGATACCCGTATTTTGTGGCTAATATCTACTTATAAGTGAGTACATACCATGCATGTCCTTTTGGGGCTGGGTTACCTCACTCAGGATGATATTCTCAAGCTCCATTCATTTGCATACAAAATTCATGCTGTCTCAGTTTTTAATAGTTGAATAGCATTCCATTGTCTAGATATAACACATTTTCTTTATCCATTCTTCAATTGAGGGACATATAGGCTGATTCCAGTTTCTGGCTGTTACAAATAAAGTTTACACAAAGACATTTGCTCAACAAACACCCCCCCCTTTTTTTTAAGAAATTGATTTTGAGAGTATGGGCTTCTGTTACCCCAAAATGTAACCTGTTATAAATTAGTAACCTTAGCCCCAACAGAGAGCTTTGCCTATCCTTCCACCACTCACCCACATCCACAGGATAAGAGATCATATTAAGTTTACATCTGATTCCAGGATTTAAATGGCTGTTTCTTGGCATCTGAATAAATCTTGTTAATTGAATCCCTGCACACACACACACAAAATAAGAGATGGTTTTATTCAGCTCACAGAAACAGTGCATACAACAGAGAACATGTTATTTCTTCCATAAACCTTAGAAAATCCACTTCTTTGAAAATGAAAATTAATATTCTTACTGTTCACTTTGCTCTTATCCGTAAGGTCACTCCAGCCAGGGATCCTTGAATGTTGAAGCCTATTCAATTAATCTTGTTTGTAGAGCTTGTAGAGATGTTAAAGGGGGTCAAAAGCTAGCTACATTTCCCATCTGCAAGTTTTACCTTCATTCATTTTCCCATTGTCTCTTTATTCAATTAGCCTTCACCAACTCCACATTCCCGTCTCCCTCTCTCTCCCATGGTCCTTCTCTTCTAGTATGCACAGTGTGGCTCTAAGTTACTTTGTGATTATAGATACTGTAGACAAATATCCAACTTACTCACAGATGTAAAGGAAGAGAGTGCAGTGAACAAATCTGTGTTGTCTTCATCTATTTAACAGAAGTAACCAATGACTTAGAGAATGAGTAAATAGAAGTTAGATGTTCAAAAGAAAATTGACAAAGAACAACCCTTGACACATATAAAGTGACACATGTAAAGTGTGGCCTTTCATGAAGTGTCTGTGGAATTAGTAATTTTGTTGTTGTTTTTATATTAATCCTTATGCTCTATGCTGTTTGACCTCCACTTTGGTTATAATTGTCCCAAGCAAAAAGCAGTATTGGCTATAAAGTTAACAACATCTGGAGGATGCCACACAGCACAATGCCCCTGCCTTCATCTGCAGGAGCAGACAAGCTCAAACATGTAGCCAGCCAGAGCAGGAGCTGCAAGACAGCTCTTTCCTCTCTCCTCTGTTGTTCTACTTCTCATTGTAAACATAGAGTCATTGAGAATGTTGGCTGCAACAGTACCCTAATGTTTTCAGTACCCTAATGTTTCACTGTAAGTCCCCCTGTTGTCAACAGGCAAAAATGTAGAAGAAAAGAAAAACATGAAATTATACCACAAATGGGAAGCATGGAGTCAACAAATACAAGCTTTAAGAGCTCGTGAAATGGCTGCTAAGATGGGTCATTGGGTCACAGTATTTGCTGCCAAGTTTGATGACCAAAGTTGGATCCATAGAAAGGAAAGTTGTCTTCTGAGACACACACATACATACATACACACACGCACACACACACACACACACAATATACAAATTAAAAGTTTTTATTTTTTTAAACACATGAAAACTGTTAATAGGAGATTTAAAAAGGAAAACACTTAAAACAAAGCTGGATATGCTCAGGAAGATTAAAGAGAGTATCTTAGGGGTAAGGAAGAGGAACGGCTGCATGCTGCTCTGAAAGCAGTCTGCAAACCAGCAGCGTGCCATCACCAAGGCCTGAAACATAACAAACCTCCCTTTCAAGAAGACTCACAGGTGAGCAGTGCCCATTCGCTCTGCAAAGGCACTGAACAGAGGCTCTGCCTTTGACAGTCCGTTTAAAATGATGATAATCAGCAAAGCAGAAGCAGATGGTGCTGAATTGAATATCTGAGCGATAGAAGACCCAGTGGGTGTATTTCTCCTTGCAGTCCATCTGAGCTCATAACAGCAAAAGAAAAAAAAAAAGCCAGATGAAATGTTTTTCTTAGAACCCTATGTTCAGCATCTAGACTACCTATCCACTAAGACAGCTAGGCAAAGGCATGTCAGCGTTAAGCAGTTTCAGAAAGCTTACAACCTTCATGACCTCTAGAAAAACTATTCACACACAGAGACACACTTGAAGGTCTCTCAAATAGTTGTGTGAAACAGGAAGAAAATAAGTCAAACAGTAAATAATATGTCAGAGACAATATTGCAGGTAAGTGGAAGAAGTAGAAAAATATAGATTATGTGTAACTCCTGATATGTAATCCTTACATATTTATACCTAAAATCCTGGGTTTTCCAAAATGGAAACTTCAAAGAGGAAAGAGAGAAGGGAAAGGGGTATATTAGGTTAGTTTCATTTCACTAAATAGGGATTAGAACTATTGGATATATGTAGATATGGCAAATATATCACAAAAGGCCACGAGCTATGGTAGTCTGGTCACAGGAAACTCCAGAGAAATCAATTCTAAACCATGTTGACAGGCCCCTGGCAATTGCTCACCTGATGCTGGAGAGAGATGTTACTGAATAGGACACAGTATGTGGGATTTTGGATGCTGCTTCAATCATAGGGCTCAATAATTAACTTCGAATTTATTAAAGTATATTATTTTAAATGGCATATGAATGTTATACACAAATGATGATACGAAGGTGATTTTTTTTTAAAAATGTACATTAAAATCAGTAAGATTGGCAAACCCCTATCCAAACTAACCAAAAGAAGGAAAGAAAAGATCCAAATTAACAAAATAAGAGATAAAAGGGGAGACATAATAACAGAAACTAAGGAAAGTAAGATAATTATAAGAATGTATATTAAAAACCTATACTCTACAAAATCAAAAAATCTAAAAGAAATTGTTGGTTTTCTTAATACATACCACCTACCAGAGTTACATCAAGATCAGAGAAGCAATTGAATCAGACCTGTAGCACGTTAGCAAAGTAGCAGGATGCATAATTAACTGACAAAATTCAGAAGACTTCTTATAAACAAATACCAAGTGGGATACAAACAAAATCAGGGAAACAACTTCACAATAGTCACAAGTAATAGAAAATATATTGGGGTAACTCTAATCAAGAAAGTGAAAGATTTATATGATAAAAATTCTTTAAGATTTGAGAAGGAAATTGAAGAAGCTATCAGGAGACGAAAAGATTTCCCATGCTCGCCGGGCGGTGGTGGCGCACGCCTTTAATCCCAGCACTTGGGAGGCAGAGGTAGGCGGATTTCTGAGTTCGAGGCCAGCCTGGTCTACAGAGTTAGTTCCAGGACAGCCAGCACTACACAGAGAAATCCCCTTTCAAACAAACAAACAAACAAACAAAAAAGAAGCTTGTGGATTGATAGGAATAATAGAGGAAAAATTTTACTCCTACCAAAATTACTCTACAGATTCAATAAAATTCCTATCAAAATTCCAGCATGATTATTTACAGATCTTGAAAGAACAACTTTCAGCTTCATATGGAAACACAAAACATGCAATAGAGCTAAAACAATCCTGAATAATTAATAATCAATAATAATAATAATAATAATAATATCACTATCCTTAGCCTTAAATTTTACTGCAAACAATCATAATAACAACAGCATGGTATTGGCATGAAAACAGACACTTTGATTAATGGAATAGAATTCAAAACCTAGAAATAAATACACATACCTATGGACACCAGAATTTTTATAAAGAAGTCATAAATACATGCTGGAAAAAAAAAGACAGCATCTTCAGCAAATAGTTCTGGTAAATCTGAATGGCTTCATGCAGAAGAATCCAATAGATCCATACTTATCATCTTTAACAAAACTCAACTCTAAATGGATCAAAAACCTCCACAGAACAACAGATACACTGAATATGGTAGAAAAGAGCGTGGGCAATAGCCTTGAATTCATTGGCACAGGAAATTACTTTCTAAACAGAACATGGATAGAACAAGCACTAAAATCAACAATTAACACATTGGACCTCATTAAACTTAAAACCATCTCCAAGCAAAGAGCACCATCAATAGAACAAAGTGGTGATCTACAGAATGAGAAAAGACTTTTCACCAACTATACATCCAATAGAGGGATAGTAACCCAAATATATAAAGAACTCAATGGACACTGACCCCCCACAACACTCAAATACTACAATTTTAAAATGAGGTACAGATATAAACAGAATTCTCTAAAGAGGAAACTCAAATGGCTGAGAAACACTCGAAGTGTTCAACAGCCATCATGGAAACGCAAATAAAACTACTTTGAGGTTTCCATCTTGCATCAGTCAAAAGAGCTAAGACCAATAGAACAAATGACAGCTCATGCTGGTGAAGATGTGGAGAAAGGGGGCAACTCATCCATTCCTGGTGAGAGTGAAAACTCATACAGTCACTATGGAAATCGTTGTAGTACTTCCTCAGGAAGACAGGAACCAATTTATCTCAAGACCCAGCTGTACACTCTTGGGTATACGCCATGTTCCATCCAACTGCAGAGACACTTACTCAATCACATTTATTGCTTCTCTATTAATAATAGCCCAAAACTAGAAACAGCCTAGATGTCTGTCAACAGATGAATAGATAAAAATAATGTGGCACGCTTACACAATGGAATGTTACTCATCTGTTAAAAATTCAAATCATGAAATGGGTGGAACTAGAAAACATCATCCTGAGTGAGGTAAGCCAGACCCAGAAAGATAAATATGGTATGTATGTGCTTATACACGGATGTTAGTTGTTAAGTCAAAGATAAGCAAGCTACAACCCACAGACTTACAAAGATTTAGTATAGAGTAGGGGTCTTGAGGTGAGAGATAGATCTCTGTAGTAAGGGGAAGTAAAATCGTTATGGAGAGATGGGAGTAAGGACTGTAATGAGAGGATTAAATGGAGATGAAGGGAATATGGAGAGGGATAGCTAAAATTAAGCTAAAATTTGAGGGGGCAAATGACAACCTAATACAATAGAAACTTCTTAAGTTATATACATATATGAAGATGATCTTCATATATATATATATATGATCATCTTATATATATCATATATATATATAGATCATCTTCATATATATACATATATGAAGATTCATCTAAATGGAATGTCAAATAATGGGGAAGCTAGAGTCACAACTAGACATCTCTCATCACCAACTGAGGCTTCAATATCAGGAATGGATTGCATCTAATTTAATTGTTTCCCAAAGGGGTCTTATGTGAACCACCAAGCAGCCCCAGCTGTTGCAAAGGCTATAAGTTTCTCTCCGTAAACTGACGGTAAGGCACTATTGCTCAAAATAATATACAACTCATTGAATACAGAGGAGACAAGAGCTGGAGCCTGCCTAGACCTTCACCCCTATGGACTCTTAGTACCAGACGGTACTCTGTACACTACCAAAGGAGACTCATAAACACCAACCTGGACACAAACATTTTTATCTACAGTGGTGACTTGCTTGTTATGATATACTAGTGCTATGGTAGCATAAAGCTTGTGGGAGTAATCAACCAGTACCTGATTTGATTTAAGGCTCCTTCCATGGTATGTAATGCATATCTAACACTACCTAAGTGACCAAGAACTTGAGACTAGATAGCCCTTGAACCTAGGGGAAAAACCAAATACTACTGTTCTACAAAGTAATGTAGCAATATAATGACTCCTAATGACATTCTGCTTTACTCGTTGATGCACATATGTAGTCACAGTCACTGGGGCAGCATGCACGAGGCCTGCATGGATCTGCACCAGATGGTGCCCTAGAGTTGAAAGGAGAAGGGGCAACATGTCCCTGTCTCTAACCCAGACCCTGTCTCAAAAAGAGTCTCATTGGGGGTCTAAACTACTCTTAAATAGGCATCATGCTCTACTGTACATGGCCAATAGAAAACACACTAACTGGCATCTTTGAAATTTCCTTGTCGGCAGATCCAAGACGGCATCTCTGCCCCCAATCACACAGAACCCAGAGAAAGTGGGGCCCCCAAAACTCTAACTTGGGCAGTATCTTAGGTAAGCAGACAGCAAGGCCTGCCCCAAACTGGGAGTAACTGGAACCCACAAGGACCCAGGAAGCCACTCCCTGCCCAGCGCACTGGTTCCCTTTGGTCTGGGTCAGAGCACTGAGCAGATCTTGGGCAGAAGCCCTGCCCCAATCTCTAAGAACCCAGAGGAAATTGGGCTCCCAGAGCTCTAACCTGATCAGCATCCTGTCTGCACTTGAGCACTGAGCAGATTTTGAGCCCCAGCGCCCAGTAGTTACAGACACACCACAAAGTTCTGATACAACCAAGATAATAGGAAAGACAGGCTCCAGTAAGGGACAGGCAAGTAGCACTAAGGAGATACAGATGGCAAAAGGCAAGCACAAGAACATAAGCATCAGTAACCCAAGGTACTTGGCATCATTAGAACCTAGTTCTCCCACACTAGAAAGTCCTGAATTCCCCATATCACAAGGAAAGCAAGATTCAGACTTAAAATCATTTTTCATGATGATGATAGAGGACTTTAAGAAGGACACAAAAAACACTCCCAAAGAAATTGAGGGGAACACATGTAAACAGGTAGAGAAGCCCTTAAAGAGGAAACACAAAAAATCCCTTAAAGAATCATAAGTGAATACAACCAAACAGGTAAAGGAATTGAACAAAACCATCCAGGACATAAAAATGGAAATAGAAACAATCAAGAAATCACAAAGGGAGACTACCTTGGAAATAGAAAACCTAGGAAAGAAATCGGGAGTCGTAGACACAAACATCACCAACAGAATACAAGAGATAAAAGAGAGAATCTCAGGTGCAGAAGATACCATAGAAAATATTGACACAACTGTCAAAGAAAATGCAAAATGCAAAAAGTTCTTAACATGAAATATCCAGGAAATCAAGGACACAATGAGGAGACCAAACCTAAGGATAATAGCTATAGATGAGAGTGAAGATTCCCAACTTAAAGGGCCAATAAATATCTTCAACAAAATTATAGAAGAAAACTTCCCTAATCTAAAGAAAGAGATGCCCATAAACATACAAGAAGCCTATAGAATGCCAAGTAGACTAGACCAGAAAAGAAATACCTCCCATCACATAATAATCAAAACACCAAGTGCACAAAACAAAGAAAGAATATTAAATGCAGTAAGGGAGAAAGGCCAAGTAACATATAAAGGCAGACCTATCAGAATTACACCAGACTTCTCATCAGATACTATAAAAGCTAGAAGATGCTGGACAGATGTCATACAGACCCTAAGAGAACATAAATTGCCAGCCCAGGCTACTATACCCAGCAAAACTCTCAATTACCAGAGATGGAGAAATCAAGATATTCCATGACAAAACCAAATTTACACAAACCCAGCATTACAAAGGATAATAGCAGGAAAGCTCCAATACAAGGAGGGAAATTATACCCTAGAAAGAGCAAGAAAGTAACCCTCTTCCAACAAATCCAAAAGAAGGTAGCCACACAAACAATACCACTGTTAATAACAAAAATAAAAGGAGATAACACTCACTGTTCCTTAATATCTTTTAACATCAATGGACTCAATTCCCTAATAAAAAGTCATAAGCTAACAGACTGAATATGTAAACAGGACCCAGCATTTTGCTGCATACAGGAAACCCACCTCAGTGGCAAATACAGACACTACCTTAGAGTAAAAGGCTGGAAAACAATTTTTCAAGCAAATGGTCCAATGAAATAAGCTGGAGTAGCCATTCTAATATCAAATAAAATTATCTTTCAACTTAAAGCTATCAAAAAGGATAAGGAAGGACATTTCATATTCATAAAAGAAAAACTCAACCAACATGAACTCTCAATTCTGAACATCTATGTGCCAAATGCAAGAACACCCACTTTCATAAAAGAAAACTTACTAAAGCTCAAAGCACACATTGCACCTCAGGCAATAATAGTAAAAGACTTCAACACCCCACTCTCAGTAATGGATAGATCATGGAAACAGAAACTAAACAGAGATACAGTGAAACTAACAGAAGTTATGAACCAAATGGACTTAACAGATATCTATAGAACATTTCACCCTAAAACAAAAGAATATACCTTTTTCTCAGCACCTCATGGTACCTTCTCCAAAATAGACCATATAATTGGTCACAAAACAGGCCTCAATAGATACCAAAAAATTGAAATAATCCCATGCATCCTATCAGATCACCATGGACTAAGGCTTGTCTTCAGTAAAGACAAAGACAATGGAAAGCCCACATTCAAGTGGAAACTGAACAACACTCTACTCAATGATAATGTAATCAGAGAAGAAACAAAGAAAGAAATTAAATACTTTTTAGAATTTAATGAAAATGAAGACACATCATTCCAAAATCTATGGGACACAATGAAATTAATGCTAAGAGGAAAACTCATAGCTCTAAGTGCTTACAAAAATAAACTGGAGAGAGCATACACTAGCAGTTTGACAACACGCCTGAAGGCTCTAGAACAAAAAGTAGCAAATACACCCAAGAGAAGTAGACAGCAGGAAATAATCAAACTCAGGGCTAACAACAACCAAGTAGAAACAAAAAGAACTATACAAAGAATCAATAAAACCAGGAGCTGGTTCTTTGAGAAAAGTAACAAGATAGATAAACCCTTAGCCAGACTAATCAGAGGGCAGAGAAACCATATTCAAATAATAAAATCAGAATTGAAAAGGGTAACATGACAAGAAAAACTGAGGAAATTAAAAAAAAATCATTAGATCCTACTACAAAAGCCTATACTCAACAAAATTGGAAAATCTAGATGAAATGGACAATATTTTAGACAAATACCAGTTAGCAATATTAAATCAAGATCAGATAAACCATATAAACAGTCTCACAACACCAAAAGAAATAGAAGCAGTCATTCAAAGTCTCCCCACCAAAAAAAGTCCGGAACCACACAGTTTTAGTGCAGAGCTCTATCAGATCTTCAAAGAAAACTTAATACCAATTCTCTATAAACTATTCCACAAAATAGAAACAGAAGAAACATTACCCAATTCATCCTATGAAGCCACAATTACGCTCATACGTAAACCACACAAAGACCCAACAAAGAAAGAGAACTTCAGAACAATCTCCCTTATGAATATTGATGCAAAAATACTCAATAAAATTCTTGCAAACTGAATCCAAGAACACATCAAAACAATTATCTATCATGATCAAGTAGGCTTTATCTCAGGAATGCAGGGTTGCTTCAATATATGGAAATCTACTATTTAGTCCCAAATAATATAAAATACCTTGGTGTGAACATAACCAAGCAAGTAAAAGACATGAATGACAATAACTTCAAACCCCTGTTGAAAGAAGCAGATCTCAGAAGATGAAAGATCTCCCATTTTTAAAATGTAATCCACTACATAAACAAACTCAAAGAAAAAACACATGATTATATTGCTAGATGCTGAGAAAGCATTTGACAAAATTCAATACCCATTCATGATAAAAGTCTTGGAAAGATCAGGAATCCAAAGCCCATATTGAAACATAGTAAAAGCAATATACAGCAAACCTGTAGCCAACATCAAACTAAATGGAAAGAAACATGAAGCAATCCCACTAAAATCAGGGACTAGACAAGGCTGCCCACTCTCTCCCTATCTATTCAATATAGTACTGGAAGTCCTAGCCAGAGCAAATAGACAACAAAAGGAGGTCAAAGGGATACAAATTGGAAAGGAAGAAGTCAAAATTTCACTATTTGCAGATGATATGATAGTATACTTAAGTGACCCCAAAACTTCCACCAGAGAACTCCTAAACCTGATAAACAACTTTAGCAAAGTGGCTGGATATAAAATTAACTCAAAAAAATCAGTAGCATTCCTCTACTCAAAAGACAAACAGGCTGAGAAAGAAATTATGGAAATGACACCCTTCACAATAGTCCCAAATAATATAAAATACCTTGGTGTGAATATAACCAAGCAAGTAAAAGACATGTATGACAATAACTTCAAACCCCTGCTGAAAGAAATCGAAGCAGATCTCAGAAGATGAAAGATCTCCCATGCTCATAGATTGGAAGGATTGATGTAGTAAAAATGGCTATCTTGCCAAGAGCAATCTAAAGATTTAATGTAATCCCCATCAAAATTCCCCCTCAATTCTTCCAAGAAATAGAAAGAGCAATCCTAAAATTCATTTGGAATAACAAATAGCCCAGGATAGCGAAAACTACTCTCAACAATAAAAGAACTTCTGGGGGAATCATCATCCCTGACTTCAAGCTGTACTACAAAGCAATAGTGATAAAAAAAAAAAAAAAAAAAAAAAAAAAAAAAAAAAACCTGCATGCTATTGGTACAGAGGCAGGCAGAAAGATCAATGGAATAGAAGAGAAGACCCAGAAATGAACCCTTATACCTATGATCACTTGATCTTTGACAAGGAGCTAAAATCATCCCGTTGAAAAAAGAGAGCATTTTCAACAAATGGTGTTGGTTCAACTGGAGGTCAGCATGTAGAAGAATGCAAATTGATCCATACTTATCTCCTTGTACAAAGCTCAAGTCCAAGTGGATCAAGGACCTCCACATAAAAACAGTTACACTGAAACTAACAGAAGAGAAAATGGGGAAAAGCCTAGAACACATGAGCACAGGGGAAAAGTTCCTGAACAGAACACCAATGGCTTATGCTCTAAGATCAAGAATTGACAAATGGGACCTCATCAAATTGCAAAGCTTCTATAAAACAAAGGACACCATCAATAGGACAAAGCAGCCACCAACAGATTGGGAAAAGATCTATACCAATCCTATATCTGATAAAGGGCTAATATCCAAGGTATTCAAAGAACTGAAGAAATTAGACTCTAGACAATCAAATAACCCTACTAAAAATGGGGTACAGAGCTAAACAAAAAATTCTCAACTGAGGAAACTCGAATAGTTGAGAAGCACCTAAAGAATTGTTCAGTATCCATAATCATCAGGGAAATGCAAATCAAAACAACCATGAGATTCCACCTCACACCAGTCATAATGGCTAAGATCAAAAACACAGTAACAGCAGATGTTGGCAAGGATGTGGAGAAAGAGGAACACTCTTCCATTGTTGGTGGGATTGTAAGTTGGTACAACCAGAATAAAAAGTACTCTGGTGGTACCTCAGGAAATTGAACATAGTGTTACCTGAGGACCCAGCTATACCACTCCTGTGTATATACCCAAAAGATGTTTCAACATACAATAGGGATACATGCTCCACTATGTTCATAGCAGCCTTATTTATAATAGCCAGAAGCTGGAAAGAACCCAGGTGTTCTTCATCAGAGGAATGGATACAGAAAATGTGGTACATTTACACAATGGAATACTACTCAGCTATTAAAAACAATGAGTTCATTCTTAGGTAAATGGATGGAACTAGAAAATATCATCCTGAGTGAGGTAACCCAATCACAAAAGAACACACATGGTATGCACTCACTGATAAGTAGATATTAGCCCAAAAGCTCACAATATCTAAGATACGATGCATAGACCACATGAAACTCAAGAAGAAGGAGCAAGACTAAAATGTGGGTGCTTTGGTCCTTCTTAGAAAGAGTATCAAAATACCCAACCAGCTCCCAGGATCTAAACCTTCAGCCTGAAAACACAAAGGGAGGGACTCATGGCTCCACCTGTATAGGCAGTTGAGTGTGGCCTTGTCAGGCATCAGTGGAAGTGGAGGGCCTTAATCTCTTAAAGTTTGGATTCCCTAGTGTTGGGGAATTCAAGAGCAGGGAGGCAGAAATGGGAGGATGGTGGGAGCACACCCTCATAGAAGTAGGAGGAGGTGAATGGGGTAAGGGGTTTTGTGGGGGAATGGGAGAGGAGATAACAATGAAATGGAAATAAATAAAATATCCAATTAAAAACACAGATAGTGGGTCTGGCAATTGTAGTTGAGCAGTCAAGACTTTTCGTCAACAGTTTATTACGGGAAAATTCTTATAATCGTCAAGGACAAGGTATTGTGGAAGAGGTCCATGGAACATTAAAAAGATTTGTTTTTAAATACTGTTTCTGAGACAAAGAATGATGCTGACCTGTGAGCTTGCTGAGTGCCCGGACAAGGGTGAATAGGGAGCTGTATTGGACATATGTTCCTGACCCATATTTGCTTGACTATATCCCAGATGGGACAAGCTGCCTTGCCTCAAGTTTTTAGACCTTGTGGTATAGAGAATCAATAAGAGAAACTATGTCTCTTGTATTTTTCTTAAAGGTGACCAGCTATTAGGACTCAATCATGTACTGGTCTAGAAATCAATCCAGTATGGGAAGTAACAGTCTACTTTTGGAAGACTGGATCTAGACTTTGTCAGAGACATATTTGAAAGCTAGCTGTAGCTTGCTATGATGTTAGGATAGCAAAAGATAATGTTGGGACAGGATCTGGATTTCAAACAAGGGTTAGTGCATGTTTTAAGGCTCTTTTAATTGTCATGATAAAATTGGTTTTGTCTCTTCTACAGTATTTATTGTAAGTTGCATTGACTGTATAATTTCCAATTGTGTTAGTGTGTTGAATCCTGTCATGTCTGTTATGGAGTTCTATCAACCAGCTTTTGTCTCACTGCCCTGAGTATTAGAAAACCTTGATTCTCTGAAAAAAGCTTGAAAGTGCTGGAAGAAGTGAGTTAGGCTTTAAGCAGAAGCAAGAGGGTAGCAGGCTTGATTATTGCTGGTATAACAGCTTTAATTCCATTAATTGCTAACACCACTGTTTCTGCAATAGCCTTGACACAAGAAGTTAAGACAACTATTTTTGTTAACCATCTAGAAAAAAAAGTTACTAATGTATTGAATATACAAAAGGATTTATATAGTTATCAGTAACAACGAATGATGCTCTATAATCCATTCAAATTATCTGAAGAAGGTTAAGGGTTCAAGAGTTAGGAGCCATTCCAAGTGTCATGACAAATATCATTGTAGTAGTGGTACTTTTGAAATTCACAATGATTGTCATTATAATTAGAAAAAAATGTTTAAATACACCTGTAGAATATTTGGCATAATCCTAACTCCTCTCTGGGTGTGTTAACTTTGCATAGTGAGATTATGAATTTAAAGAATGCTGCTCTGTTGATCTTTGATGCTGCAGATGATGCCGGTAAAATTATCCATGGCCTGAGCTCAGTATTTCCATTTTGGTCAAACCTCAGGAATGGCATATATAGCTTGATCAGGCTAGTCACTCTTGTCCTGGGAATACTTTTATTCCTGTCCATCATGTTAAAGCTTATCTTTAACAACATCAATATGTTGGTAGCCAAAGTACAGGGCTTAAACCTTAAAATGAATCCCCAAACAGAGTTATTAAATTAACAGGCTGGCAAGCCATGGGCAGGTAACATTCTGCACAGAGCCTTACTAATTTAAGACAGAAGTGCATTGCCTTTGACAATGCATATTCCATGATGGATAAGGAAGGCATTCTTGTCAGAACAACCTAAGAGAGGCTCAGTCTTGTTAACAAAATAAAAAAGGGGGAGAGGTGGAGAGCCTTTGGGTCTGCTTGGCAAGAACCTGACATGGGGCAAGAACAAGGAAATGGGCTGCTTGGCAGGAATATGACATTGTCCAAGGACAAGGAAATAGGCTTCAAGCAGGAATCTGACATTAGACTAGAACAAAGAAATAATGTCAAGTAGGAATCTAAATTGTAGGCTACAATATAGAAGTAATCTCAGGCAGGAATCTAAATATTAGGCTAGAACAAAGAAGTAATTTCAGACAGGAATCTAAATTTTAGGCTAGAACAAGAAAGTAGGCTTCAGACATGAAAATGAACTTGGGCTAGGACAGGGAAGTAGGCTCAGATATCTTGGTCATCCTGATAAGCCTTTAGAAACAGTAATCATGGAAGTGTTCACGTAACTGGGTTTAATGCCTTGCTTTTTCCTTGACTATTTGTGTTTATTGTATTGCTTGTTCCTTGACTATTTGCATCTATGGTATTGCTAGACCCTCAACCTAGAACTGACCTTAATACATGCATGTAATCAAAATAGTATAAAAGCATAAAGGAGGAGGGGTGATGGGGTAGGGGCTTTTAGGGAGGGGAAATGGAGAAAGGAGATGATATATGTATTGTAAATAAATAAAATATTCAATAAAATATATTAATAAAAAGCAAAGGCTAGTTACATGCTATTTACAAAAGATATACCTAAGGCAAAAAGATGAAGAAAAGGTTAGAACTAAAAGCCTTTTAAAAATAAGCCTGGTTAATGTTAAAATGGCAGATATGTTAGTATTAACACACAAATCAGACTTCATGGTATGAATAAACTCTATAAAAAAAAGTCTATTTTCAATAAAAGAAAAAATGTATGCCATGTACACGGGTAACTGCTAGGGAAAAAAAATGATGCACCATTTCCAAAAACCTATTAGAACGAGGAGAGAAGCAAAGACAGACTCAAGAAGGAATGTTTAGTTACCAAGGAAGAGTGATTTAAATTCACAACATAATTAACAAAGAAAATAAGACTGTCATTAATGTATATCCTAATTAACATGAATTCTAGACATAGAAACAAAAAGTGTAAAAGATTTTAATTCATTCCCCTCAATGGCCAAATTCCTCTCATTTGATCTGTTCTAAAGTAAATAAGGCCCTGGATAATTGAAATAATAATAATAATAATAATAATAATAATTATTATTATTATTATATAATATTATATATTATTATTATTATTATACACACACACAGTCTTATTCTAAGTGCTTTTCACAAAAAAATGATCTTTTGTTGAACTACAAAGAAATGGGAGTATATTTTAGAGAAAATTACATAAAGATCAGAATTTCTTTAATACTGTTAGTAATTGATAACAAAGGATATCTGTCACCTTCAAGATAATCCACTTGGAAATATTAAAGTATTTTTCTAAGTGATACCTATAACCAAAGGCCATTATAAATGACTGACATCAAGAATTATATTGGCTCCAACACAAGAAATTGTAGGTTGGAGCAAATGTAAAAAAAAAAAGAGAGAGAGAGAGAGAGAGAGAGAGAGAGAGAGAGAGAGAGAGAGAGAGGGGAGTAGGGGCTTCGTTTCTCCTTAAAAGTAAATAGTGTTAAACAAAATACTGATAAAAATTAACTATTAATTTGACTTAAAATGCTTTAAAATCACAATGAAAAACTGAATTGCTGAATGTATAACAAATAGAAAATAAGCATTAAAAATGCAACATAATAAAACAAAAAATTTTGCAAGTATTTCTTTGAAAATACTGGTAAGTTGGAAATTTTATGAAGAAAAGGAGAGTAGATAAAATCATATAAAAAATAATGGATTCTTATTACCAACAGGAAGGAGATTTGCCAAAATGTAAAGAGAGTACTATCTATAAGTTCTACCAGTTGATTTGGAACTCTGGACAAAATTTCCAACATCCTAAAGAAATAAAGACAATCAAAAGTCCTTCCATTAAATCAATTTCATGTGATTTTACCGATGACTTATACAACATCTTAAGGAAGTTTTCTCATTCTTTATTGTTTGTTCTGGTGCTTAGAACTGACCTCAGGTCCTTGGACATGACAAGTACTCTACCACTGAGCAACAACCCAAGCTGAAGACAGTTTTCAGTAGACAGCCTCTGATTTGATTCTACAACAGTAGCGAATCTTGAGATTAAGTTAGATGGCAGATCTAAGCATGTGTCTCCAAATCACTCATCTGAACTTATGGACACAGGAAACAGGTGCCCTAAGTCTAAGACCTACATTGTATGCTTTGTTAAATCTATTAGGTACATAAATTAAACTCCAGTAATATCAAGTATTGCAGCTCTTCATAGTAATGGGATAGAGTCAAGTCTTCTGCTGACTGCTTAAGATAATGCCACACATCTAAACACAACAGCAAAGGGTTGGAAAGTCTGTAAAAAGCCAGACATGGTGGGTGACTCCAAAAAGACAGAATCTCCAGGAACATCCAAGCAGATACATATATGAACCTGCAAAGATTGTGACAGCATATGCAATCCCAGCAAAGGTCAAACCAGACACAATGTCAGCACTGAGAAGGGAAAGCAGACAGAGTCCCAACCAGAAACAAGAAGATATTTGCAACTGATACCTGCTGGGAAGGAAAAATCAATTTCCTCCAATGGAGTGTCCTTTGATATATCAATCACAGTGCAGGACAGGCCCTATACCCAGCAGCTGGCCAACACAAAAAGAGATTCCATGTTTTTCTTTCTGTTGTTGTTTTTTTCTTTTTTAACTTTCTTTGTTTTGATTCTTTCTCTCCCTCCCTCATGCTCCCACCCTCCCTCTCCCTTCCCCCCCCCCGTGTGTGTGTGTGTGTGTGTGTGTGTGTGTGTGTGTGTGTGTTTAACAGAGAAGGGGGACATAGATAAAGTTGTGTTAGTAGGAAGATAAAGAGGATCAGAGAGGAGCTGAGGGAGGAAAAAGAGTACAACAAATATATATAATATAGAAAAACTTCTAATAAAGTTTTAAAAGCATGACAGAAAATAGTGTTAGAAGATCCTCATCTGGGGAAAGATGTCTGAGAAAGACAGAAAGTTTAGTTAAGGAATAACATCTCTAGGGGCTGATTAGGAATGAAAAAAGTTATATTTAGCCTAATTAAAATTAAGCAAAAGCCGTTAATTAGGTTAGAATTTTTTAGTTGCAAAGGTAGAGAAGACCTTTGGACTTTCTTCAGATTCCTGTCTGAAGTAAAATGAGAGAAGGTTCAAGTGGGAATGGGTGGCAAGTAAGAGCACAGTATCTATGGAACTGTTTTCAGATGCTTCCTGGTTTTATGACAGCAGATACCTTGAGGAGAATTGGTTTCTCATCCTTTTGACAAGGGTAGTGGGTATTTCTTGGTGATACTATTGGAGCGTTTTATTGAGTCCCATTTTAGTTAAGAGTTGCCGGCATCCCATTAGAGCCATACTGTGAGTTGATGCCATCTGCCACGTACGTCCCATGTTCTTTGCTGACGGGAAGGTTTCTGTGCCCACCATTCACACGTGAAGTTGAGGAGCAGGTGGAGGACGACTTCAAGTCACTCAGCTAGTGAATGACAAAGCTAACATTTGGAGTTGGACCTGCCAAGCACCACAGGGTCTGTGGAAGCAACTTATCTTTTCATGTCTAGAGGTTAGCCACGGAGATGAGATGTAAGCTCTTGAAAAATATTTAATTGGTTGAAAAAGAAGTGGTTACGTGCAGGAGGTAAATAATGTTAGACTAAAAAGGAACCAGATGGAAAATCCTCTCATTTCCCACATTGGAAAATATAGACTTCGAAAAGGAAAATCACTTTTGGGGGTCTACAAGGGCTCCAAGACTCTCCCTGCTCACCTGATCCCAAAGCCAGGCCATGCACAAGGAGAACAAACTTGTAAGTCAGCTGCAGGAATGACAAAGCTCCTACCCACATGCTCTCTCTCCTCCTCTGCTTCTGTTACGTCCTCTCTCTGGCTCACACACCCTTAGGAGAAGGCTCTCCTCCCCACTGCAGCCCTGTCCATCGGTAGAAGGCAAGATTCAGACTAAAGCTTCAAACTCTCCAGGCCTCAGGCACCAAGGCTATGCTGGTCCATGGTGGCAGCAGTGGAGAACACTTTCCCTCCCTGACTGTGGTCATCCTTGGTCACCTGTGTCCCAGTGGTTGTTCATATGCCAAGGAGCTTACAGAATATTCTTTAAACAGGTCTGCCACAGCTGCCTCACTCCTGCTAAAAACAGACATTCACACCCCAGCTGTGTAGACAAGATGAAATACAAGGATGTTCTCTCTCATCCTCTCCCTTTCCCTCTCCCTCTTTCTCTCATTTTTTTCTCATATGTTTAGCACCCACCTAAACATTATCTCTTTCTCACATGTGCAGAAGATCCAATGAATGTGAACTGACAGAAATATAGATGTCGGCTGTTGGAGTGTGCATGTGCACACATGTGCTGGCTCATGTGAAGACACAGCAGGAAAGTACTAAACAGTCAATTATTCTATTCTGCTTAAAATGGACTTTTCAAATGCCAGTCACAGTTTATGACTGCCACAGCTGCATTTATAAAATACTAACCACTGGAATGTGCCTCTCCAGCCTTAAGAAATTCAAGATAAACTGTAATGTTTGAAATGGAATCAATCTGTTTGACTTGCAGTGAGTGGTAGGACACCACAGAGGGGACATTTCTTCTGCTTGAGACTAAGATGTCACCATTCTTGTCTTGGATATGGAGTCACTTGCAGCTGTGTGCAGATAAAAAATGCAAGAACATATACAGACTTAAAGAGTTAGGTGACAGAATTCACCACCAGTTTTTTGGCCTCCTGACAGGATGCCAAATATAGTTCTGGGTTTTCAGCCCCATGGATAAAGCATACTTTAAAACTTAAACCAAGTACTTCTGTACTGAGCCCAGCATGTGTGTGTGCACTTTCATTTTTCTCTTGGTTAATCTTCCTCGAAACAAGAGGGATTAATTAATGCTCTGTCCAAAATCACACAGCCAGGGAAGGAGAAAGCCAAGCAAAGACCAGGTCTCTTAAACCAAACAGTGTGGCTCTCTAGAATGAATGTGCACCCCCCTCCCATGCTTTTATGCATTCATTGTATTTTTACCTGTACGTCCCCTTCTGTCACTTACTGATGATGGTCCACCTGGCAGAGACTAATTATGTCACTTAATACCAAACAGCTACCAAATCATTACTGAGAGGTTTACCTCCCTGAATTCTCCTTCACTCTTAAAACAAATTTAAGTTGAACCTGTGGAATTCCGGGCAAATTACAATGGACACTGCAGATGGAGACTCGTCTACTTAGAATTAAAACCAAGTGGAACCCTAAAAATTTAATTTTACTAATATCCTTGGGCAGATTTCTGATTATGTTCATATGTGTTGAGTTTTCGCCAAAACTTTATTTTGCTCCTTCAAATCTCATGATTCAATGTATCCTTCAAGACCTAGACCTTTATCTGTTTTAGGAGTCACACTGGCCAGCCCCCAATTTGCCCCCCTTCCTTTCCTTTCTATAGAACCTCCAGGGAAAGACACTTCTGTGCATTCCGGAGCAGCATGGGGAAGTCTCGATGGAAAGAGAAAGGAAAGCTCTGTGCATGCCACTGGGTGCATGTCTCTCTCTCTGTCTCTCTGTCTTTCTGTCTCTGTGTGTGTGCATGTCTATGTCTGTGAGTCTGTCTGTCTGTGTCTGTGTGTGTGTGTCTCTCTCTCTGTGCGTGCATGTCTCTGTGTGTGTGGCTTCCTCTGTGTGTGCATGTCTCTGTGTTTCTCTCTCTCTCTCTCTCTCTCTCTCTCTCTCTCTCTCTCTCTCTCTCTGTGTGTGTGTGTGTGTGTGTGTGTGTGTGTGTGTGTGTAAGCCTCTATGTATGTGTTTCTACCTGTGGGTATGTCTCTCTCTTTCTCTTTGTATGAGTGTCTCTCTTTGTGTTGTGCATGTTCATGTCTCTATGTCTATGTGTCTCTCTCTGTGTATGCATGTCTCTATGTATGTCTCTCTGTCTCTCTGTCTCTCTCTCTCTCTCTATTTCTGTGTGTGTGTGTGTTGGTTGCTTTGTTGTGGTTTTGCAGCAATGGTTATGTCTCCTTTATATACAGGATACTGGAAGAGTAAGTTGCTTCTGAGCCATCTCCACTTTTTCTTTAGCCTAGATGTAGTTCTTGTTTTCTTAGTTGCTTTAGTTAAAGCTCCCTTTTGGGTTTCTTGGCTCTTTTTTCACAGTTATGAGCATCTTGAGGTTATCTCTATTTAAAAGTCTGTCATAGTTTCTGTTTCCCTGTATAGACTTGAGGAATTTGGCACTGATAGCCTTCATGTCTTTTCTAGCTCTGACAGTCTTTGTTACCTCACCTTTATTATACACTGGTTGCAAATGCAAGATGATTTTTCCCATTCACTCATTAAGTCAACAGGCATCTTCTTTGCTATACACAATGCACACAAAGCCACAGCCAGAGGGGGGAAAAATGTTGCTAGGAACTTGAATTGTCAGTCACAGCATTCTACTCCTCCTGCTTTCAAAAGGAAATACATAAAATAAACAAATAAACAGATAAACAAGCAGAATGCATTTTAAGAACATCCTACCAGAGCACATGTTTTTAAAAAATAATTCATTTATTTTTATTTTATATGCATTGGTGTTTTGCCTACATGTATGTCTATGTGAGAGTGTCAGATCACTTGGCACTAGAAGGGTTTCAGATAGTTACAAGCTGCCATGTGGATGCTAAGGATTGATCTTGGATCCTCTGGGAGAGCAACCAGTGCTCTTAGCCACTGAGCCAAAAGATTTTAGGCAGAGTATCCCTGAGACCAACAGAGCCCTTTTTTCCACTAGTTAGTTAATTTATTTACTTTACATCCCCCAACAGAGCTCTTAAAAGAAAATGCTTGGTGCTCAAATCTGTAACTCTGCTGGGAACAGCCAGTGGGTTTACCACAGGCACAGTTCAATTGAGTCAATATACCCTGGGATTTGTTTACATGCAAAGCTAATGTATTATTTCTCAGTCCTCCAGATATATAGATATAGATATGGATATGGAGTTAGACAGACAGACAGACAGACAGACAGTGGTTGGTACCAAAAAAACTGGCCAAGATAATAAAGGGTAGACCAAAAGGTCCAAATAACCAAGATGGCTGGATTACATAGGGAAGGGCATCCGGGGGAAGAGCAGCCCAGTCGCTGGGCTGGAGAAGTGTAGGGTAGGAGACAGGTTATACAAGCCACATCCTGGCTATAACAGGTAGGAACTGAAGGAGGCAAGGAGAACCAGGCGGCAGGGCTTGCTTTGATATGTTAAATAGGCACCTCACTTAGCCACGTGTCCCAGGTTTGAGATCTACCAATCTGTATGCCCACACTTTGTCTTCCCAGAAGGTCCCTTGAGTTCTTTACCAGACCTTCTTTACCACAGAGGCAGTAATTTCTTAATAGGTTTCTAGTTGTTGGGTTAGTCTTCCCTATCCTTGGACTTTTAAATGAATATATTCACAGTATATATTTCTGTTGCATCTACTTTCCTTCTGTTTGGATATTTTTTAGGCCCTTATCATATGGACATTTACATTGTTCCTACGCTTTCATTTTTATTAAGAAGACTGCTGGAGACACGTTCAGCCTTCTGCGGGTCTTTCATACATCCCAAGTAAGCAGGAGAATTTCTTTGTCGTGAACACATTTGTGTTTATAGGAGACAGCAGAGCCCTTGTGGCTGTGCCACTTCACACTCCTCCCAGCAGTGTGTGATGCTTCCAGTTGCTCCACGTCACCACCAGCATTTGGTGCTGTCAGTCTTCTTGATTTCTATTATTTTTAGTTTACCATCTCATTGCAGATTTTATTTCCAGCGTGAATTCTCTCATATGTGCATTCACTATTTGTATGTATTCTTTTATGAAAGGGCTTGTCGACTTTTGTGTATCATACTGTAATTTATTTTCAAATAAACTCATTAAGTGGCTATGTTTAGCTTCTTATTTGAGAATCCAGGTATTTAGTCATCAGTCCTAATACTAACTGTGGTAGATTTGCCAAGATGGTCCAATGCTTTCTTCCTGTATGATGAGGGGCATATTTTCCTGAGTTACAAGGTCTTACCCTTCACAATCATGGTCTACACATTTCAAAAAGGGGGAAGAAGAAACCATCAAGCCCAGGGACTTAATAACATCACATATGGGGCTTCAAATAATTAAACTTGCTAACCATCTGTTCATGGCAATAAACCTTTTTCTACTGGACTTGCAAATATTTAAAATATGGAATTTAATCAATAATCAACATCTTTATGAGAATGGAGCAAACAGAAGTTGCTCTTAGATGGTCAGAGATGAAAAGGCTCTTAAAACCCATCAAAGCACACAGTGTAATACTGCTCTAGGGAGATGTGTGATAAAACTTTTTCTGAGGAGATGTGACATGCATGTCTACTCACCCCAGATAGGGACCCTGTGACAAACCAAAGTACAGATGCTACTAAAATCTAACTAGGTGAACCAATAAGTTTTATTTGGGTTACTTACAGAGGTATGGGTAAGAAATTACAGGAGCAGAAATGACTTAAAGATAGCTGTGTCACCAAGGTCCACCCAAGCTCACAAAAGCTGGGATACCTGGATCACAGTGCACAGCCTGCAGGCAGCTCAACACATTGAGATGAGTCTTTAGCAAGCGACTCTGGTCTGAACTTCTTTCAGGCAGTTCACCTGGTTTCTGCTTTTTCCAGGCAGCTGGCTTGATTTCAGAGACTGTTCAGGTCTTGCCCTCTGAGAGTCTTCTTTGCAGCTCAGCTTCCTTCTATCTGAGAGAGAGTCTCTGTTTTTATTGTTTACACTGGTGGACAGGGGTGGAGGGGCTTAGTGAATCTTATCAGTTTCAGGGACTTCCTGAAGCATTTTTTGAGTTGTTTATCTGCCTGCTTAAGGAGCTTCCCTGTCGGATGGAATGTTTCAATCTCAGAAAAGTGTTACACAACAGAGAAAAATCCTGCAGCCCAGAAATAAAATAAAATAAAAATAAAACTTTCCAATCTATGATCAGAGCACAGGTCATTTTACTTAGAGCTCAGAAAGACTTTTTATAGCATTATTCATTTAGTAATAATGGCATCAGCAATAGTGTAGGGGTTTAGTGTCTGCAAATGAGATGGATTTCTAGGTGGAGCAGTCTCTGGATGGCCCATCCTTTAGTCTTTGCTCCAATTTTTGTCCCTGTCTTTCCATTGGACAGGAACATTTCTGGGTTTAAAATTTTGAGATGAGTGGGTGGCACTATTCCTCAACTAGAAGCCTTGCCTATCTACTGGAGATGGTCTCTACAGGTTGTATCTACTCTTTGTTGGGTATTTTGGCTAAAGTCATGGCCGTTGGCTCCTGGGAGCCTCTAGGGGCATTCTAGTGGCTACCCCAATTCCCTATCTCCCTCTGCTACATGTTTCTATTTAATATCCTGATCCTCTGTATTTCTATCCTGCCCTTTTCAATACCTGTTCTGCCCCTCTTTTCCCTCCCCTTTCTTTCTCCTTCTCCCTCCCTGGTCCCCACTCCCTCTACCTCCTGTGATTATTTTTCCCCATTCTATGTAGGATTGAAGCACTTACACTCTGATCTTCCTTTTTCTTAAGCTACATATGGTTTGTGGGTTGTATCATGGGTATTCTGATCATATGGGCTGATATACACTCATCAGTGAGTACATACCATGTGTGTTCTTTTGTGTCTGGATCACCTCACTCAGGATGATATTTTCTAGTTCCATCCATTTGCCTGCGAATTTCATGACATCATTGATTTTAGTGACAGAGTAGTACTCTATTGTGTAAATGTACCACAATTTCTGTATCCATTCTTCTGTTGAGGAACATCTGTGTTGTTACCAGCTTTTGGTTATTATAAATAAGGCTTCTATAAACACAGTGGAGCACATGCCCTTGTTATATGTTGGAGCATCTTTTGGGTATATGTCCAGTGGTGATATATTTGGGTCTTCAAGTAGAACTATTTTCAATATTCTCAGAAAACACCAAATTGATTTCCAAAGTGGTTTTACCAGCTTGCCATCCTACAAGCAATAGAGGAGTGTTCCTCTTTCTCCACATCCCTACCAGCATCTGTTGTCACCCGAGTTTTTGATCTTAGCCATTCTGATTGGTGTAAGGTGGAATCTCAGGGTCGTTTTGATTTGCACTTCCCCGATGACTAAGAATGTTGATCATTTCTTTAAGTTCTTCTCAGCCATTTGAGATTCCTCAGCTGAGAGTCTTTGTGTAGCTGTGTACCCCATTTTTAATAGGGTTATTTGTTTCTCTGGAGTCTAACTTCTTGAGTTCTTTGTATATTTTGGATATTAGCCCTTTATCAAATGTAGGGTTAATAAAGATCTTTTCCCAATCTGTGGGATGATGTTTTGTGCTATTGACAGCGTCCTTTGCCTTACAGAAGTTTTGCAATTTTATGAGGTTTCATATTTTGATTCTTGATCTTAGAGCATAAGCCATTGGTGTTCTGTTCAGGAAAGTTTTGTCTGTGCCCATGTGTTTGAGGCTCTTCCCCACTTTCTCTTCTATTATTTTCAGTGTATCTGGTTTTATGTGGAGGTCCTTGATCCACTTGGACTTGATCTTTGTACAAGGAGATAAGAATGGATGAATTTGCATTCTCCTACATTCTGACTGCCAGCTGAACGAGCACTATTTTGTGAAAATGCTGGCTTTTCTTTTCCCAGTGGATGATTTTGTCTTTTTTTGTCAAAGATTAAGTGGCCATAGGTGTGGGTTCATTTCTGGGTCTTAAATTCTATTCTATTGATCTTCTTGTCTGTCTCTGTGCCAATACCATGAAGTTTTTAATCACCATTGCTCTGTAATACAGCTTCAGGTCAGAGATTATGATTCCCCCAATTCTTTTATTGTTGAGAATGGTTTTCGATATCCTGGGTTTTTTGTTATTCCAGATAAATTTGAGAACTACTCTTTCTATCTCTGTGAAAAATTGAGTTGGAATTTTGATAGGGATTGTTAAAGCAGTAAAGGAAGCTCATTTCACAATTCAAAACACAATAAGCAATCATTAACATTGAGGGAAAGGCCTGCAGATGCCTGCAGATATGGCTCTGTGGCAGAATGCTTACCCAACCTCTGCCTAACTTTAATTCCCAGAGCTTCAAAGAAATGAAAAAACAAGGAGAAACTCACTAATACAAAAATTTACTAAAGAGTATTGCAATCGTATACACACACACACACACACACACACACACACACACACCGTGCTTGTGTGTGTATGTACTTGGGATTAAAAAGGAAGAAAAAGGACACATTTGTATTATTTTCCCTAAGAAATTCATAGGCAGTATTTAAAAACCTGCACACCTGTAGAGAGTGAAAGGCGTGGTGGAATATGACAGTTCCAGAAGCACACTCTTCTTTAATGTTTTGACATGTGGAAACATATCAATGATCTGTGCGTTCAAAACATAACATTAAATCAGCGAGATAAGAAAGGAAACACAAACATCAGAACCAAGTACAAACAGAAACAACTGAAAATAGTCTCCATTGTCTGGCATAACCCACTCGATATTGCAGAAGACTCCTCCAGTAAGTCTTGATTCTATTCTTTCTCTGTATACTCCTTATTTACAGGAAATTATAAGAGTCAGGAGCAAATCCTGATACTTTTTTGCTGATCTGCTGCTGGTGTGTTGCAGAGCTTTGAGTGTGGTGCTGAACTAATGCTTACTGGGTACTGGGCTCTTGCAAGAAAGAAAAGCTACCAAAAATGGGGGAAAGCAAGGAAAGAGCCTATAAGGTTGGAATCCAGGTCAAGTAGACAGTGTGAACCCTGGATTCCACGTTGGAACCTATTTCCAAGGTCTGTCTACTAAAAGCTCATGAAATTGATGGCACTTTGCTAAGAAGCAGGTAGCTCTCCCAAAAGTGATTAATATGAAAACTGGACAGTACAAGAAGAGTATGGGACAAGATCTTTTTGCGCCAAAGAATAACAAAAATTCTTTACACCCTGGACTGAAGAGATGGCTCAGCAGTTGAAAGTACTGGCTGCTCTTCCAGAGGTCCTGAGTTCATGCCCTAGCAACCACATGGCAGATCACAGCCATCTACAATGGGGTGTGATACCCTCTTCTGGCCTGCAGGCATACATGTAGACATAGCACTCATACATAAAATGCACAAATAAACTTTTAAAGTATTCTTTACCCCCCTTTAAGAAAACGTAAAATGCATAAATGTATACTTGAAAGGACACACACTTTGATTATGTAACGATTTGAGTGTCAAAATTACCAAGGACAATTGCTACTTATAATACAGTAAGAATTCCTGAGTTTCTTATATCAAAAAGAAAGAAGAGACAGAAAGAAAGAAACAAAGAAAGAGAGAAAGGGGGAGAGAGAGAGAGAGAGACAGAGACAGAGACAGAGACAGAGACAGAGACAGAGGAAGGAAGGAAAGGAAGGAAGGAAGGAAGGAAGGAAGGAAGGAAGGAAGAAAATAAATGGTAGATAGATGATAGATATGGTTCAGAGGATCTTAGTGGAACACAATTTCATGATGAATAAGAAAGTTAAAAGAACATGAGCTAAATTTAAAATGAAAGCTATTGGCAAACAAAAAGCAAATACTGCAAGTGACAAACAACTGTGAGCACCATGCGCCTCAGGATGTGGTATCCTTAAAACATACGTTATCACTTAGTGGGGTATATAACTCATAAAGGAACAATATGCATTTTTATCATGAGAAAATATCAGCAGAGGAAACAATATTTACTACAACTGGCTTCAGTATGTAAGTCAGTGTGAGTGTTCCTTAAAACACTAAATTTAGAACTACCTCGAGACCCAGCTATACTATCTTGGGTATTTTTCTGAAGAACTCTAGTCTGCAAACTGTAGGGATATTTTTTAGTTTACTTGGATTGCTTGCATTGTTCACAGTGGCTAAGAAATGGAACCAACCTAGATGCCCAGCAGCTGATAAATGGTTAAAGAAAAAGTGTTACATCTGCACCATGGAATTTAAAGCAGCTGGGAAGAAAGCATGGCATTTGCAGGGAAATAGAGAGATCATGACTCATTATGCTAAGTGAAATAACCAAGACTAAGAAAATAAATGTTGCATTAAAAAAATTTGTGTGTGTGTGTGTGTGTGCGTGTGTGTGTGTGTGTGTGTGTGTGATGATGATGATAGTTGAAATGGGGATGGAAGATAGAAAGGGGAGAAGAGATCTGAAGAGCAGGATAAAGGAGAAAAGAGGGTAATGTAACGTACAGGACAGGAAGGCAGAATTAAGAACTATTTGCAGGGAGGGGAGGACCAGCAAGTGGAAAACAGTGGAGGAAAAAGATGAATAGATCATATACATGACATATCTATGAAAACATAGTAACAAACCCATCACTCTGTATGGTAATCTAAAAGATATATAAAAGGGGAGATATTTCCTTTCTAAAATTACCAGTGACAAAGAAGAGTAGACCTGTGAAAAGATGGTGAATAGAAATGATGATTAAATTCAGTTCATGAGCCTGGACTGGGGGTGAGGGGGAGCAGTGAGGCGGGCCTTAGTGACTGTTGCTGGGACGCTGGCCATGTAGGGTGATAATCTGTATTGTGATGGTGTTATCTTTTCTTAAGATATGATGAGATAAAGGAAAACCTTGAGTGAGGCACCATTTATTATGATTCTTCCTCCACATATTGAGATCAAGCTTAGCAAGGACATTAAATGCTTCCCCATCGCTGTTCGGCTGCCGTGGAATCTCATTCCTGGAACACCACTCCTCTACTAACTGAGGCTTAGCGTCATCCTCTAGGCACATGCCAAGGGGGAGAGAAGATGGGGGCTCTAACAGTCTGCAGCCTGCTGTAACCCAACTCCATTGACTCCTTTACAGGGATCTAGATACAGACTGTTTATGGGAACCAGAACAGCATAGAGCTGAACCAATAAGCAGATTCTGAACCCTAGTGTCTTCCATTAGGTTGCAATCCTACAGCATCTTCTGACATCAGAAAATATAGCTCTATTCATCATTTTTTTTTCAAGAAACCTGTCATTTCTGCCTTTGAATTTCTGCCTCAGGCCACTGTGTACCAAAAGGTGTCGTCAGGGGATGATTGTCTCATCACAGTACTTTTGTTCAACAGATTCTCCAGATGCATGCATGGGCCTCATAAGGAGTTTCCTTTAAGATCTCTCTCTCTCTCTCTCTCTCTCTCTCTCTCTCTCTCTCTCTCTCTCTCTCTCTCTCTCTCTCTCTCCCTCCCTCCCTCCTTCCCTTCTCTCTCTCCTGTCTCACGTAAACATAGATTTATCCTAGTATTCACAGGTATGAGCTTGTGCCTCTGAGGTATGTAGACAGCCCTGTGAACTCTGTGGACAATGCCTCCTCAACTGCTGTGTCACTGCATACACCTATCCAGTGGCTTTACACTGCCAACCATAAAATGGATGAACAGTGAGTCTATTACTGACTAGATTAACCTATTTAACTGCAAAACGTTGTCCTTTTCTCTTAGCAATTAGAAAATGTATTGGCTCATCTAGCTGAAAATTTCATAGTTAACTTAATATTCTCATTTGAAAAGGGAAAACTAGGCAGCTATGTATGGTGGAAAGTGGACTTCAGCATGTATCGGTACCTATAGTTACCATTTACTAACTTTGTTATCAAAGTCAGTTTATGATGCTGATGATGGAAACTTCCACTCAAAATCTCCTTTATAATAATGGGGGAAGGGCTGCCTCTGATTCTGAACAAGTACTGTCTTACTGTGGATATACTGCATATCTGTTTGTTTATATATAAAACCTTTATGTTTAAAAGCCAGGATCTTTTCAAGTCATTCTTCTAACAAGCAGCTTTCTTTAACACGTTAACCTTCAGCTTTGTGTCTGTCATAGTCAAAGGATGATTTAAACCCAAGGATGCTCTCATACCCCAATCATATGCCTTCTCTGTGTCTTGGGTCAGAGTCTTTAACTGCACTCTCTTTACATTGGGGAGACTGTTTTTCAACAACATAAAGCTCCAGACTGTTGATAATCAGCAATCTTAGATTTCAATCCATAAACACAAAGATTGTCTAGTAAAACTATTTTCTGTGTCTTCCCTCCTTGCTCCCTCCTCCGTCCCTCATTAAATATCTCTTTACTTTAAAACTGTTACCTAGACTACTGTAGATGCATTTATAATCATAAAAAAATGATACCACAAATTTCTGTGACACTTGTCCACTCCCCCAGTATTTTGAAAGCTATATTTATCAAAATCTGGTTATTTACTTTGCTACATTGTACAGAGCTTAATTAAATGTACGAAGAATCATTTTTTTTAATTCAAAAGTAATTGATTGACTTGTTTTGCACTTATCTTAATATGTACTCATCTGCTAATATATGTGAGTATGTGTGTGCTTAGTTCTATTTTATCACTAAAATTCATAAACCTACCATCTTATACAAGATACTCAATTGTTACATCCCAAGTATGCACTGTGTTGACACCCAAAAGCATACCTTTTATAAAGCACCTTCCTGCCCAACTCATTTTGAGAAAGAACACCTATAGAAATTTGTAGCTAACATCATCAGTAAGAAATTTGAGTTTTCTCTTCAAGATCATGAACAACACAAAAATAACTTATCTCACCATTGTGTTTTATTGTTGTGCTAGATATCATAGCTTAATTCAGTAAGACAAGAAAATGACTCAAAGGAATACAGCCCAGAGGCCAGGCATGGTACCAAAGGCCTGTGATAGGGGCATTTGGGAAGCTGAGGTAAGAGATAAGGAGTTCAAGGTTCACCTGAGTTATACAGTAGGAGACTACCAGAAATCAAAAAAGGAAGGAAGGAAAGAAGGAAGGAAGGAAGGAAGGAAGGAAGGAAGGAAGGAAGGAAAATAAAAAGAGAATGAAAGAAAAATGAAACAGATTAAGGGAGATGATACTATCATACTCATGGATGTCATGATTATCTGTGTTAAAAAAAACCAAACAAATAAAAATTATCCTGTAACTGATAAGCAATGAAGGAAGGTTGCAGGATATAAAGTTAATATATAATAGATACATAATATTAATATAGTAAATACTATTAATGAGCTAGTGAAATTTAAACTGTAAAATACATAATAAAATTTGCATGAGTCCTAAAAAGGAATTACTTAACTATAAATCTAAAAAGTTATATACAAGAATTTTATGATGAAAAACCACTGAAGCTGATGAATCATAGATCTCTGTTGAAAGAAACTGAAGAAGTAGAAAGATGTTTTCCCCATACTCATGGCTAGAAGATTCAATATTTGTGAGACTTGACTTCCTTCTACTTTGATCTATAGATTCAACACTCCTTCAGGTCTTCCTGGGCAAAGCAACAACCTTTTCTAAAGCTTCTATGAAGACACAGAAGATACAGAGTAACTGGCAACATCTTGAAAGAGAAGGTTGGAGAAGTGAAGCTGCCTGGCTTCCATGCCTATCAAAAAGCTATAGTAGTCAAGAGGTAGATAGGGTAAGAGAGAAAATGTAAGTGGGTGATCATGGTGGAGAGTTGCAAAGTAAACCCACTCAAATGTGGTCAACTGGTGTTCAAAAATGCAAAGGCAGTATAATCAGAAATATTGTCTTCTCAATGAATAGTATTGTAATAACTAGACATCTAATTGATGGGAGGAAAGAAAGGGGGTGGAGGGCAAGTGAGCAGACCTTGCACTGTCACTAATATTAACTCAAAGTAGATAATAAGCCTAAATGATAAATGTAAAGCTATACAAGTCCATAATAGGATAGGAAACATTTCAAATGGCTGGTGATGAGTACCAGAGTGTTGTTGGTGTTTGATTTTTAGATACGACACTAACAGCAACATCCATGGATGTTATAATGAAATAATTAATGCAGTAGATATCTTAAAACTTGAAAACTTATAATGATGGAAGACTGTCAGGAGAATGTAAAAACAAGACTAGCCTAGGAGAGATTACTTGTGAAAACCGTATTTCATACAAGATTATTATGCAATATAAACAAAGAATGCTTAAAATCCAACAGTAAAAATGAAAATAAAACCCTAACTTTAAAATGGGGAAAAAAAAACGGATTTGAACAGACTCCCAATCACAAAGACATATCTGGCAAGAATGCCTACTTTAAAAAGCATTCAACATCATTAGGGAGTTTCCAAAATAAAAGTGTGATGAGAAGCCCCTTCACATCTACCGTAATGACCGAACTCCAAAATGCTGACAAGACATGCTGGTGGGGATGTGGAGCCACAGTGATTCTCGTTTGCTGCTTGTAGGGAAACAAAATGGCGCAGCCTTTCTGGAAGACAGCTTGGCTCTTTCTTTACAAAACGAAATGTACTCTACCATTAGAGCCAGCCGGCATCCTCCTTGGCACTTTCTCAAATGAGTTGAAAACATATGCGCATACAAATGCCTGCACCCAAATGTTCATAATATCTTTAGTCATCATTGCCAAACCTCGGAAGCAAGGGAGATATGCTACAGTAGGTGGATCAATGAATAAACTGCTACTCCATGCAATGAGATCTCATACAGGTTCCAAAGAAGTTAACAACGGAGCCGTGAAAAGGGGAGAAAAACTGGTGCGTTCTAGTGAGTGAAAGAAGCCATCACTGTGAAACACTTAGTAGCCTCATTCCGGAGAGATAACAGTGTGGCAAAGATGGGAAGATCAGTGCTGCGCAGAGGATGTTCAACAGCTTAAAAAGTAAACTCCTAGACATCTCCCTACCATAAACTATGCTTATTGAATAGTTAGGATGCGTCGATTTACACTGGTCATTTAATTGCATTGATTAAACCAATGTGCCACAATGGTTTGGAAGGCTGAGTTTAGCGTAGTCCACAAGCATGTGTCAGATGGAAGAAATGTAGGGACTTTTCCTCACTTCCGCTCTGCCTGTATTTGGTAGGTTGTTTCTCTGTTCCTTCTTTTGTCCTAATCCCATCACCCATCCCACACAACCTTGATTACTAGAGCCCGTATAAAATTTATAGATCTGATAATAGTTTTTAATTTCCTATTCTCAATTGTTTGAACCATTTTATGGGTTCATTATTTTCCATCTAACTTTTAGAATGAGTTTATCTGTGTCCACAAAGCAACTGTTGAGATGCTTTGGATGAAGTGGGGATTTGTGAAGCCTAACTATCCCTGAAAGACTATTTGCAGTTAACAGTTGATGGGGTAGGAGGTGTCCTCTTCTTCCATGGCGTAGCCGTTGATAAGTTGCCCTTGTTCCAGTAAGTAGCCCCCTGCCCACACTCAGGCATGAAACGTATTCAACTCAATGGACCACATATAAAAAGAATCCATGAAAATAGAAGGAAGGCTTGAGAGGAAGGATTCCATCAGTGTTGGGTTATGAGAACAACCAAAATTTACTATAGATGTGTAGAAATTGTCAAAAACTGGAATCACAAAAAAAAAACTGTGTCACAAAATATTGCACAATACTTTTAACTTATGTATTAAAATACTTTTAGAAATGGAGTTGATAAAACCAATGTGTGGTTTACACCAATGCTTGTGTGTGCATACAGGCCTGAATTTAAAATCCCAACACAGAAGCAAATGCCAGGTATGATAGTGACTCACCTGTGAGCCTCATACTGAGGTTGAAAAGTTAAGCTCCAGGTTCAATACTGAGAGACTTTGTCTCAGAGAAATATGATTAAGGGGCTAGGTAGATGGCTCCATGTTTGAAGCACTTGTTGTGCATGCATGAGGACTTCAGTTCTGGTTTTCAGAACCCAATGATGGGTGGATGTGAAGGACCACTCAGGGTTATTATTTTTCATAGAACTTGTATCTGTGTCCACATGGTAGTTGCTAAGATACTGGTAGAAATAATACTAAGTCTACATATGTACTGGGGTAAACTAGGGTCCTTAGCATGCTGGAAGACTGAAGAAGAAATGTCTTCTGGATATGACAAAGCTGTTGCATTGGAAGTCAGAGACAGGGTATTACCAGAGCCATCTGGCTAGTGAGACCCGACAAATCAGAGAGCTCTGGGTTCAATAAATGATTCTGTTGGAAGAATATGGAGAAATGATTGAGGACAATTCCTGATGTCAGCTTCACATCCTGTCCCAGATTGCTTTTTAGGATTATTATGAAAACCACAACCAAAAGCAATTTGGGGGAGAAAAGGGTTTCTTTGGTTTGCAAGTCTGGATCACAGCGCATCACGGAGGAAAGCTTGCTGTCAAGGAAGGCACCACCCACAGCAAGCTGGGCCACCATATTAACCGTGAATCAAGGGATGCCCACTCAGACTTGCCCACAGGCCAATCTGATGTAAGCTTTTCTCAGTTGAGGTTTACTATTCCCAGGTGACTGTCGCTTGTGTCAAACTGACAAAACCTAGCCAACACAGACATCCATACGCATGTGGACACAGCTCACAGATGAGCACCCACATGTAGACACATCGCACACATGAGAAGTAAACATTTAATACCTACGTAAAATCAGGTGTAGATGAAGGAAGACATCTACAAGGCTCCATGTATACATGGACAGACACATCCACACACATGCAAGTTCACACATATGCATAACACACATGCAAGTAATTTTGGAATAAGTAAATTAATGAATATGACCTTCTTTTGGCCCCTCTCACTCCTTTAGGGACTTATCAGACCACAAACTCTTCCCTACTGGGAACCCACTAGCCTTGTAGCATAGAAACACAGGTAAACCATCTCTGCTCCTCAGTGACAACCCCTCCCAACTCTAGTCTCCACAGCTGCATGTGACAAATCCATCCTCCAGACCCAGCCAGGCCTATACATCCTGTGCTCTGGCCTCGCCGATTGAGTCTACCCTGCCTGCACTCTCCTCATCCCTAAATGAAGTCACAATGAGTTATTGCTGAGAGAGGATTAGTCTTCCTCAGATCTAACCAAAGTAGTTAGCACTGAAAACATAAGCATGCAAGCAACGCTAAATGAACTCATTTATGAATTTATATATTCATTCCAGCATATTTGTATATGTATGCAGTACACACATATGTAAGTGTTGCTATATATGCATGTGTGCAATACACATGATATAAATAGATATAGATAAGTTATAGATAGATAGAGATAGAAATAGAGATAGAGATAGATTAGATATAGATGATAGAGATAGAGAGATAGAGATAGGTTAGATATAAATATAAATAGATTAGATACAGATATGGATGATATATATATATAAAGAGAGAGAGAGATGCAATAGTAATAAAGAAAAAGGCCATGAATTTGACAGAGAATGGAGAGAGGTACATGGAAGGGGTTGGAGTAGGGGCAAGCATAAGGAAAATGATGTAATTATGACCTCTTATGTAGATGTTATGCCATCTTCAAAAAGAAAGGATGGTAGAACACAGGTGATATGAAGGTGGAGAGGAGAATGACAGGGAAGGAGGTTTAAATGGGAAGAAGGATAGAGAGGAGAAGAGGACACGGGAGAGCTCGTGAGAAATGGATAACTAACGCTAAGGAAGTATGAAAAAAGCTACATGGAAGCCTGTTATTTTATTAGCTTTCTAAATATACATTTATATACTTCCTTATATAAAATAACTTAATTGGAACTACCCTATTCAGGGTTATACTCTTCCCATAAGCCCCAGATTGCCAAATAAAAGACGTATTTCCAGGTATGGCATACCTCTTAGAGTTGTTAGTCCCAGAGGTGTCCCAGAGACCCTCAAAGTACTACAGGCTTTTGCTATTGTTCTTCACTGGTGACAGAACTTGATGGTAATATCCTATTGTTGAAGATGGTATACATGTTGGTCACAGGCCATGGAGAGTTCTGGTACTGATCAGAAAGCTTCCTCCCTGCTAGGTCTCCTTGTACTAGAAAGTAATGTGCAGGCTATTGTTGGTGGTATTATGAGGTGATCAGCAGTCTGAGTCAACTCTAAATGCTGGGAACTACAATAAGGACCGCCATGACCAACTGTGTTCATGGGTACAATTTTGGCATGAATCTTAAAGAGATAACAGCCACTTTCTGATTGGATTTAAGGCATACTCCATAGAAGGAAACATGGGTCTGTTAGTAAAAATTTGGTCAATAATCCATGGGGAGGGAACTCATGGGCCCAAAAGGGGAGCCTACTACGATTATTTTTCTAAATGGGCATAGTATCAAACTACTCTGAATTTGTATCTTTCTGCCTGTAGATTCGTGCACTTATCAGACTGTATCAGAGGGGTTTCTTTCTGCAGTGAGGGATAGTTAACACAGAAACTCACAGCTGCTAAAACTGAAGAGAAAAGGAACTCTGAAGTACACAGGCACAAATGGACTGTCTATATAGCACACCCTTCCTTCCCCAAGGCTCCTGGAATAGCACAGAAGAGGTTGTGCAAAGACTGTAATATTTAGAGGTCAGGGAGGATATGACAGTTGATAGTTTCAGGAGCAAGGAGATTCAGTTTTCTTTAAGGATATGGAGCATGGTAGATCAAACATATTTCAGTGGATGGTCCCACACTCAGATAAATAGGTATCTTTTTAGAAAGAACATAGATGGAGTTGGGGGTTGGCAGAAAGGTATGTGAAGCTGAAAGGAGTTAAGGGGAGGCATTACAAGGTGAAAATTCCAAAATTATCATATCAAATTCTCAAAAATTAATAAAATATTTTAATTGGTGTTAATCTACCTTTCAGTGTTTTACATTATCTTGGACTGAAATCACTCTGGCTTAGAGATTCCTTTATCTTTAGTCTTTTTTACTAGAAATTTAATTTTTCAGTGACTTGAAAGCAGGTTGAGCACTTCATTTTGATTAAGTTCTGGCCGTGTCAAAGGTTTTGGAAACTGATTCATTTGTTTTTAGCTGCTGAACTTTGGATCATAAGGTTTCTTCTGGTATCCTGCTTAACATCTCAGTAACTGCAGGATGTTTCCTGGTACCTCCTTTGATGTCAGTAATGCCTATTGCTTTTAAATGCTTCATCAATATTTGTAGGGATTCCTTAGTTCTGTTGACATTTTGAAGAATCCGCTTTTAGTCCATTGTGGGTCTATCTTTTGTTGTTGTTGTTGTTTCCAGTACCTTCATCCATTTTTATTTTGTGGTACTGAGGATGTGGCAGGCCTTGTAGATGATAGACTTAACCTATCACTGAGCAACACCTGGGGCCCTCACTTCTTGTTTTAAATTTCAGTGGATTCTACTGTGTTCTCTGTTTCCTTTCTTCTATTTGATTTTATGGTGTTTTTCCCAATCTCCTTACACGGGAATTTACAATATTGATTCAAAGTCTTTCCCTGTGTGCAGGAAAGAGTTAACTGAAGAAGCTTGAGTTGCTTAAACTTCACACACTTCTTTAAAAGCCCCTATTGTGGTATGGCTGTCACCTGCTGGTGGGGGTTGAGTTTGTAATAACTGTTAAAAATGTTCTGAGCTCTTAGGACTTTGAAACACACTGTGCCAGCTTATCTAGTCACTTTGTATAAACAATGCCATTTGTGATGAACCACTGTCTTTCTCCTGGGGCTGTGGAGCTGTCTCCATGACTAGTGACAAGAAAGCCTTAGGCGAGATAACACTTGACTACATGTCACAGCTTATTGCTGGATAAATTAAGTACATGCTGTGTCACTCTACTCAGAGGCATGTCCTTGAAGTTGGTGTCTCCTTCCTCTAGACTTCCATCTATTCATCTTTTCTCTTTACTGATTTTGCTGAAAGATCTTTTCATCTTAATAAACCATGACTGTGCACACAAGATCTCTGAGCCCTTCTAATAAGTCACTAAATGAAACATGCACTTGAGGACCACCAATATATGTTGTTTCATAGTATTTAATGCATTAGATTTACCTTTCAAAACTGATTTGGATATGTAATACAAAAAGCATATAAATACTATGCACTACATAGTATTATAGAGAATACTATAATATTTCTATCTAATTTGGTTTAATATGCTCTATTTCCTTTGAAGTTCCTTTTTGAATAACAAACTATTATTTAGAAATGTGTCAAGTACATGCCTTATATTTAATGAGTTTTCCATTGACTACTTGCTCTGTATACTTAGTAGGATTCCATTGTGGTCTACAAACATACCCTGGATGATTTCAATTCTTATAAACGTGTTAGAGTTCATTTTATAGGCTTGATGTAGCACATTGACCAGCCACATATATTATATATTTATAGATATAGAGAGATAATAGATAGATAATAGATAGATAGATGATAAATAGATAATACATAGATAGATGATAGATAGATAGATAGATAGATAGATAGATAGATAGATAGATAGATACATAGGTAGATACATACATACATACATACATACATGGATGGATAGATAGGTAGATAGATAGATACATAGATACATAGATACACAGATAGATAGATAGATAGATAGATAGATAGATAGATAGATAGATAGATAGATGCACTTGATAGATACATAGATACACAGATAGATACATAGATATAGATAGATAGATAGATAGATAGATAGATAGATAGATAGATAGGTGGATAGATGGATAGATGGATCTTTTGTTTTGCTCTATATCTTTTCTATGAACTCATTTTCCTCATGGCCAAGAGCAGATGCTAAGGTCTTGGACTATAATTTAGTGCTTGTCTATTTCTTCTTGCAGCTCTATGCCATGTATTTGGAAGATTTGTTATGCATTGTATACACACTGAAAGTCACAACATTTTCCTAGTAAATTGGTCCATTTTTATCATTCAGTAGTGAATCTTTTTCCCTAGCAATGTTTCTTGCTCTGAAGCCTGTTATTAGACATCAATATATCCATTCACTTTTTTAATTTTATGTTTACACAGAAACTTTTCTCATTCTTTCACATTTAAAATAATATATCATTGAATTTGAAGTGACTTTCTTCTAAATAGCACCTTGGTGTAGCGTGTTATTTTCTACTCTGCCAATCTCTGCCTTTGCTTGCTGTGTTTTGAACAAGAGAACTATTGCTTTGGTCACATCTGATTTGTTAAACTCATAACGAGGCTAGTGTGTCACATGTCCTCATACTTCTGATTTTTGCTGTTTTTTTCCTCTTGTCATTATCAAATTAAAAAAAATTCCTGTAATTTGAGGACAATCTTAAGCTGGTATTTAATAATAGATCCACTTTAAAATGTTACTCCCAATTCCTTCCATCAGAAGATGCCCCTTGGTCTTATCTTTTGCTGTAGAGGTTATCCTTAGAGGTTACAATGACATGAGCCTTTGACAGGTGATTTTTTTTTTTTAATACTTGAAGGACTTAGTGCCTTTTCCTTCTGATCTCAGATGGACAATTTACTGCCATTCAAATTACTGTCTCCATATGAGAAAAACTCAATTTCATTTTGACTGTTTCCAAGAACATTCTTTGGGCTGTAAGTGGGATTGTAACTTAACATTAAAGGACTTACCTACCAATGCAAAGCCATGTGCTTGATGAAAGTGCTGTACACACACACACACACACACACACACACACACACACATGCACAAACAGCCAGGCACACATGAAAAATCACCTAGCACAGGTTATTTATCAAGCATATGTATCTTGAATTTTGGTTTGGTTTATGTACTAGAAAATACTCTGATGTTCCTCAGATGGGACTCAAACTTGCTATGTACATGACACTGATCTTAATCTCCAAACCCTCAACTTTAATTTGACAGTGTTATTTTCTAAGGGTTTAAGTGGACTGGTGAGAAGGCTCAGTAGTTAAGAATACTACCTTATCTTCCAGAGAACCAGGGTTTGATTCCCAGCACCCACATGGCATCTTACAATGTTGCAACTCCAATCCTAGGACATCTGGCATACTGTTTCTAGTCTCTATACGTATCAAGCACACATAGGCAGGCAAAAATCCCGTACACCTAAAAGTAAATACAAATTTTAAAATATTTATATGTGATATTCTACTTTTGAGTTTTATAATTCTATTTCATTTATTTGATGTAAATTCTCCAAGAAATTTTGCTTCCTGGAAAATTTTTCTTTTTAAAAAATTTGTTTCCACAGAATTTGTGGCTGGTTGTTGAATCATTTTTATGTGGCTTCTTTAAAACCCTTGACAGATATTCCAACTGTGATTCATTTCATTGTCACTGAGAATTAGCTATCTTTCCTCATACACATTGTGATTTTCTTAATTCTTGGTATAACTGATTTATTGTCACACCCTAGGCATTTCTCTATTGTGTTAGAAGAATCCGTGTCTTGTTTTATGACTGTTTGGATTTAGCATGCTCATAGACTCTGATTCTGAGCTGTGATTCAGTGGCAGGTTAACGTTCTGAGCCTTACACGATTATGTTTATCAGCTTGGTTTATGTGAAATTACTGAGGCTCCCACCTGTCCCTGCTGCTGCCACTTGAGATTATGGGCCACTGAGTGTCTCTCAGTTGGAGAGGAGAGTCAGCTGTGTGTCTGTGAGCACAGAGAAACTCCCCTAGGCAGGGACTTGCAATGAATCCACTATTTTTCTAGGATGTCCTAAGTATCTGACAAGCTGGGAGTAGTTGTGATAGGGTACCCTTCCTCATTAGCACTTTGTGGCTCACCCGGAGTCGGTGGAGACTAGGCCAGCTTCCTAAGCTGAACCGCCTTTTTACATCCATCATTCTTGGTGTCCTAATCCACCCACTTATCCCTCAGAGTAGGAACGGAAACACACAAATGCAGCAAGGAAGAAAAACACATCTCCAAGCTCTTGCTAAGGGGCTCCAGATCAGGTCTCTTTTCTTGTGGACACTAATTGTCCAGATGTCATCAGGATAATTCTCTTTTAAGAATAAAGTATACCTGGGATCCTTACTGTCCTGTAAGTTGGAGGTACAGAACTAGAAATATTGGGTATATGTTTCAATTTTCTGTGAGAGGTGCTTACAAAAGGTACCTTTTCAAAGTGCCATCCCACTAGCTCTGGGTTTCTAAACCAGTCTATCTTGTCAATTTCTTTACCTTCTTTCTTCCTCCTCCTGTTCTTTTATTAATTTTCTGTACCTAGTACATAGAATAATGGGTTTCCTTGTGACATTTTCTTATATGTATATAACTGTTCTTTGCTCACATTCACACCCATAGCTCTCTCATATTTCTACTTTCCCTTTAGGTGGCCCCTCCCTGCATAACATATCCCTACTGATTTCATATCACATGTATTTTAATAGGTAGGTAAGTCTAGCATCTTCACATCAGAGAAAATGTGATATTTGCCTTCTAATTTGCCCACTACCCTCCCTCAGTCCCCTTTTCCCTCACATACCTCAGCTTCCATTTTCATGTCTTATACTTTTAAAATCCATATTCCTCATATGGAAGTACATGCATACTATTTTACTTCTGAGTCTAGATTATTTCGTTTAGTGTGATGAACATTTCAGCTTGCCAGTGCTTTCCTGCCTTTCAGAGCTCTTCCTTGCCTCTCTTGTCTTATTTATGTGGTCTATAGCTATTCTTAAAGTGTCCAGACATCATTCTCGTTTGAACCAGTTTTAAGCTTAGCTGCTTTTCTTTTTAACTGAGCCTGGCCAGAGGCCACATGAAAGAACCTGAGTCATTCAAGTATTGTGAATATCTCAAAACAGTAAAAGGGTCCTCTCTGTCTTTCATGACAGCTACCAGTTTGACATTGTGGTAGGACACTTGCAACATCTAACTCCACTGATTATTCCAATATCCCTTAAGATTATTAACTATAATTATAATAATTAACTAATTATTTAAAAATCTTATTGTAATGAAAGGGATTACTCAGAGACTTGAAAAGTTGTATATTAAACAAAGAATTCCAGAAGTCTAATGACTGTCCAAAAAGACACATTAGTATTCATTGCTCCTGAAATGAATAGACAAGGAACTTTTTTCCATTCTTGAGTAACAGTAAAACTCAAATTACCAGAAGAATGAGATTTAATTTATCAAGAATGCAACTCTCAGCCAAAAGAAGAAATGGTTCTTTGATAGATGACCTGCAGAAGACTGTAAATGGTAAAGATCTAATACTCAAAAATAATTTCCCAGTGCTCTATCAATCTCTTATCTTGCAATTTTCATCTATACCACTCCTACTCTAAGTTGTACCTTCATCTTCTCATACCTAAAGTAAAACAGTGTTCCAATCAAGTCAACTTTCCATTGGCAGTGGTAATGACCCAACTCAAATCAGTATATACAAAAGAAACCACTGACTTAGATCACAAAGAAGTTGAAGTTGCTAGCTAAGTCTTCAAATGGTATGCTTGGGACCTAGTCCTCTTCTCATCTCTAGCCTCTCCTTAACTCATCGTCAGTCAGTGGGATAAGAACTGAGTCCTTTTCTAGGTTCACCTTCTACAATTGGTGACTCTGAATTTATATCCTGGCAACTAAACATAAAAAGATTCTAAGCCTAGAACAAAATATCCACCTATTTGCCTTCACATATTCATCTAACGTTACTTCTCTTCTAAAACTAAATGAGGCTTTCTGTCATGAATGAATATTTGTTATTTACTAAGTAAGAAATGTATGTTTCCCAGTTTTCCCTTTGACTTTGTTCTAAGAATTCCATTATAGTAAAAGCTATGTCTTCTAAAGCATGCTTCAAAGTTTGAAGCTTCAAACTTTGCTTCAAAACTACTGGCTTACAGGAATTAAGACAAATTACTAAAGTTCTCTTTTATCTTGAGTTCTTCATATTTAATATTAAAACAAAGATTTTGTGTGTCTTACAGGTTTTGCTATTAAATTGAGTTTATATATATATGAAGTATTTGAAACTATGCTGGTAAATAGAAAGTACAAAGTGAATATTTGTTGTTATTATTACTGTTTGTATATTTTCATATAACCAGACACTTGAGACTACTTACTACCTCATATAACCCCCTCAACAATCCTATGAATTAGTTATTGTTGTCTATATACTTAACTCTAGGAAACTGATATTTCAACAATTAAAGAACGTGTCTAAGATCACTGAACTAATAAGTAACAGAAGCAAAACTGGTACATATTTGTCATGAGACAATTTAATGACAATTGGAGACTTTCTGCTAGTAATCTAGGGCACAAAACTCGAAATACCAAAAGAACATTGAATGGCATGCCCTCAGGCTGAGTTTGCTTAATCTTGCTTGAGAACTTATTTCTGAACACCATGGGCTTCCTTATCCTTCTGGTGATGATTTCTAGTCATTGTACTTGAGCTACATTTTATCAGCTCAACATGAATAGCAAAAGTATAAATCACCCATCTCCTAGCTTCCAGGATAAGAGCCAGTGTGTACATTGAACACAGTTTGCCTCATCCTGAACAAATTAGCCTGCAAACAACCTACTGCTTTCCCATAGAAGCAGCATTAGAACCAATATTAAGGATCGTTTGTCTTAAACACATTGTCAATGCAAGCTTCTTGGTTAGGGACCTTATTTATGGAGACTATATTAGTCCTAAGAGTGCCGTAGGCATTCTAAATACATTGATTCATCTGTGAGCGCCTCTCCCCTAAAGAGACAGCTACATGATCATTAAAAAAAGACTCAAAATGTGACTCCGTGGGTAAAGGGTGCTTTCTACCAAACTTGATAGCCTGAGTTAGATCTCTAGGACCAACATGGTGGAAGGAAAGAACCCACAATTTGTCCTCTGACCTCCACTGAACTCCATACAAATAAACATGTGCACACATACACTAAATAAATAAATAAATAAATAAATAAATAAATGATACAAATGTTAAAGAATAAGAGACAATCAGTAAATTTTTATTTGGTTCATGTTACAAAAACCAACTGTGATGGCTTGAATGAGAATGGTTTCCATATGGTCATAGATTTGAGTGTTTGGCTCTCGGTGAAACTGTTTAAAAAGAATTAGGTTAGGAGGTGTGGCCTTGTTGAAAAAGGTGAGTCATTGAGGGTAGTCACTTTGAGGTGTCAAAGACTCAAGCCAAATCCAGTTTGCACTCTGTCCACTTCCTGCAGATCAAAATGTGTGCTGTCAGCTACCATTCCAGTACCTTGCCTGCCTGCTTGCCACCACCCTCCTTGCCATGATGTTCATAGACTAACTCTCTGAAACTATGAGCAAGACTCAATAAAATGCTTTCTTTATAAGTTGCCTTGGTAATAGTGTTTCATCACAGTAATAGAATAGTAACTAAGATACCATCTTTCTTTAAAAAAAAATTCTATTACAGAGTCAGTTAAGGCCAAACTATGTTGTGAGAATTTACTATTTACGTAATATAATCCTTGATCATGCAGAATGATAAATTTGTAGAAGATAGCATTAAGGGGGCAAAACAGTATGAGAGAAAGACCTAAAGAGGCTACTCAAAGACCAGTCTGTACCAAGTACTTAATTTCTTGTCATCTTTGAGCCACTCTTCCATCATGAGACATGTGGTAAGCATGGAAGTATGCTCTAAGGCCCTTTCTCTTATTGTACATTATATGACAGGTATATAACATATTATTCAGGGCAGGTAACCCAACCCAAACTGGCTTTAATTAACACAATGTCCACAAAGATTGTGAAGACATGAAAAAATACTCCTACATATGTTGACGTATTAACATATACAGAAGCATACAAAGTATATTTCAAAGATATATAGTGAACCTCCATTATGTCTCCTATGAGCAGGGCATTTTCTTATGATAGTTTATTTACTATTTTGCTTCAGTGATAACTTTGTCCACAACTGTCAATACTTTCTACCCTGGACCAGTAATAAGAAGAAGACTGTATGAAGAGTTTACAGAAGATGACAGGGTTAAAGAAATCGGGCTAGAATGTGTTTCTAAAAAGCAATCGTGTCTCTGCAGGAAGTGTATCCTTAGCACATGTTTTCTTATTATCATCTCTGATGATTCTTCTCTCTTTTATTGCTTTATGTCTAGACAAAGGGAAATTTCTGAGGGCTTACAAAATGACTTCCAATCCAAAAATCTTCTTTTGCATGTTATAGCCCAGAGGGGTTATTTTCCACTTTAGTGATTTAGACCTGAAGAGATTGGGTACCAATATAGATGCAAGCAGGCGTTTCGTGGCTGAAGCATACATCATGTGCTAGCAACATGAACAGGAATAAGCCTAGGGCCTCAAGTGCTGCTATGTATGAAATATTTTTGGATTCACTCAGTGAGTCCCAAGGAGGATTTGCTTTCCCAGCCTGTCCTGTTCTTCTAGCAACTCCCCAATCCTAATGGGCCTTAGAAAGCTTAGAGAAAGCATGATAGATGCAATGTCAAGCTATTAGTCTAGGGGTGCTTCAAGGGGGACTGACTAATTCTTACATGTCAAGATTTTGCTCCCAGCGATGAGGTGGAACCTCAAGATACATTTAGAGGAATAAAAACAGGAAGAAACTTGGGAGTATATATTCATATAGTCCTGATGCATCCCAAAGTTTTGGCCAACATTTGAATGAGTATTATAAAACAGTGTCGCCACACCCACAATGGAGTAGCTGTGGACAAGAGGAGAAACTGAAAACCCCACTCTACACCAGCACTGCACGGTTAAGTTCAAAACTGATAGGTCAGTATTGAAAGATTGTCTCATGAACTGCAATTAGTACCATTACCTTAGCCCCCATCCTGCTCAAAGCTCACACTAATTCCTATCATGGGAAATCCAACATTATTCTTGACCTTACAGAGATTATGATTGATCAAGAGAATTAGCACATGCATATAAACAGTTATGATTCAAGGGAAATCATGGAGTCAGGGAGACAGGGATGGAGCCTTGAAGTTCTTTTCATTCATTTTCTCAATATTAACTAAAGTCTGTTTAATGAGCCCAGTGTTCTGACTGGGAGGAGTCAGATATGACTGAAAGAGATCACAAACAGCAAGAACATCTCTGACAATAGCATAACAGAAGTGTGTGTGGGATGTTCTGGAAGCCAACGGATGAAGAAATAGTCATAGTGGAGATGCTCTCACATAAAGGGTATTACTGGGAGAACCAAAAATTTAAGGGTAGAACGGAGAGAAAGAACACATTACACACATATAAAACAATTCCTATGGAGACAGGGGGCAGGGGGCAGGGGGCAGGGGGCAGGGGGCAGGGGGCAGGGGGCAGGGGGCAGGGGGCAGGGGGCAGGGGGGTCAGGAGGCAGGAGGGAGGAGGGAGGCAAGAGGCAAGGATTCAACAGAGTACTAGAGCAGATGTTGGACTAAATCCTGGGGCTTTATGTCACCAATGGACAACATCAAGACACTATACATAACCACTTTAAATCTCTCCAACTTCATGAACTCAAGCTTCCCGGTGACCACAATAGCACCTGCCACCTCTCTCTTGGGAGAACTAAAGAAATTGTTTGACTATGAGATAAATCAGAAGGGCCAGGCATCACCATCCTCTGTCCTCACCTTGCTCCTGATTGGGAGGTGAGGATTCCTCTTAAGAAATGACTGATAGGTCTAGATGCACCCTGAACTCTTTTGCACCCTGGGTAGACAACTCTGAGGATCTATCTATATTCTTGCCAACACACTCCTGTAAAGATGAACTTGAACCCTTCTGCGAGGCTCTCTGGATGAGGTGCCTAGCTTGTCCTTTCCTCCAGAGTCCTACTTTCATCCTGCCCTACCTGGAAGCTTTTCCTTAAGACAGTTTCACGTTTTTGTGTCTTATACTCTACTTCGGGAAACTCAACCTGAGTGATGAGCTCTTTCATAAAGAAGACAGAATGAAACCTTGAAGATAACAGACTGGGTACTGCAAGATTGCTTCTCTCAGATAATAGGGCATTTTAGAAAAATATTTTGTTCCTAAAAAGCCCAAATGTGTGCCTGAGGGTGCACAAACAATTTAGTACAGAGGAAATATGTAACAATTAGATTTCACATGTTAAAATAATAAGTATATTATCTAAAATAAGATGATAGACCAATAGTTATATACATATACACATACATACAAAAATGTATACATACATATTTAGATATATGAGTACATATATAAATAGTAGAGAATACATAAAACCAATCTCTTACTTTGGTTTCTATTTTTATAAAATTGTCTTGTCTACTTGGCCTGTGTAGGAACCACTTCTCTATTTTCAGGAAAATAAAACAGAAAGCTGATTAGATGCCAAGATCTTTGTCTGTATTAGACAGGGACCTTTCTATATCCAATACGCTTCCTCCTCCCTTCTGGATTGAATTAAAATGTACCTATTTTCATATCAGTTTCTAAGGTGGACTGAATAGTGAGTTCCGGGAGGTAGTGGAAAAAGTTGAAGAGCCAGGATAGCATCAAAATTGTCTTTTCTATCTGGGCAATTACCACCGCAGGAAAGCATCATAGAAAAGCACCTTCAATCTGAAAACTTTACAAAACAGTGGTTTTTAGTTTTATTTTACCTATGTATTTAAACACTGTGCATATGAGTATTTTGCCTGAATGTATGCATGTGCACTGTGTGTATGTCTGATGCTCTTGGAGGTCAGAAGAGGACATCAGATTTTCTGGATCTGGAGTTACAGCGTTTGTGAGCCACCATAATGATACTAGGAACCAAACCTAAGTCTTCCATAAGACCAAATGCTAACTCCTGAGTCATCTTCTTACCTCTGCTGATAAAAGTAAGACACCAGGGTTCAGCTGAAAAGCTCAATCCTTTTGTCTCTGGCTGGATCCAAAATCCCTTCTCAAAGGTAATCCACTAAGCAGCATCTAGGTCTTACTGCTAGCTTCCCTTTATTGTTAGTGTTCAATCCATTACTTCAGATGCCAGAATCCCAGTGGAGTGTATCTGCAGAGCACAGAGCCCCTATCAGTGAGTACTCTTTGACAAGCTGTGTGTATGATCCTACAGCTCGTCTTCTTATTGCCCCTGGGAGGAAACCCATGCACTCCTCTCTTCCACAGCATCCAGCTTTCTTCTGAATGCCCCACAGTGGATGTCCAAGCCCGCTGCACACGCAGCCCTGACACTATTGCCCAGGCACCTCATTCTCTTTTTCCTCATGTTCCAGGCCAGGAACTGCCATGACCTTGGCTGGAAGAAGCTCCTTCTGAGGCAACAATGTTCTTCTCCCATGTCCTAGTTAAAAATTTATGTAAATGACTAGGTGGTTCTCACTCTAGCCTTCAAATGCCTGTTTAATCCCTTTAAAACTAAACTAGGGTGTTGCTGGTGCTTTTACAGTTATGACAGGAAAAGGCAAATCTAAGAACTTTCTGTATGTGAATCAGAGCCAAATTTAAATCTCAAAAGGAAAAGGGAGATATACACTATCCCAGGGATGGCCAAGTCCCCACATATCAACACTGTTTATCAACACTGTATTTTTTTAGTTTATTGAAATAGTATGTTAAATTTTTTTTAAGTGCTCAGTAGACCTAAAAAGAACAAACAAGTTACAGAAATTACGTTTTTTTACAGATTGGCATTTTGGTCCACACAGCTCAGAGCTTAGAACATAGAGCCTCTGATCTAGTTTCTGACTTAACTTGAGACCCACCCCACAGGAGAATTCCAACCCCTGACACAAGTAATGAAATTTTGCTATGCTTGCCTATTACGCTTTGATATACTTTAGCATATCTGTCTTCTGAATGGCTTTATTCAGAAGCTAATGGAAACGGATGCAGAGACTCACAGCTAAACATTAAGTGGAGCTCAGGGATTCTTGTGGTAGAGTCCAGGGAAGGATTGAGGGAGCCAAGCACACCATAAGAAGGCCTACAGAGTCAACTGACATGGATCCATGGGGGGTTCAAAGGAACTGAACTACCAATCAAAGAACATTCATGGACTGGACTTAGGCCACCTACACAGATGTAGCAGATGTGCAGCTTGGTCTGGACATTGATCCCGTACAATTTAAAGCAGGGGCTGTCTCTGACTCTGTTGCCTGCCTTTAGACTCCTTTCTCCTCACTGGGATTTCTTTTCTCCTTGTGTGGCCTCAGTGGGAGAAAATGTCCTTAGTCCTGCTGGGATTTGATGTACCAGGATGCATTAGCATCCATGGGGAGGGGCTCTCCTTCTCTGAAAGAAGAAAAGAAGAGAATTAGGGTCAGGGTATGAGCGTGGGACTAGGAGGAAAGGAAGAAGGCTGTGATCAGAATAGAAAGTGAATAAATAAATTAATTAATGAAAAAATTACCTCTACAAAATAAAATTCAGTAAGATTTTTAGAGCAGCCTTCAGCTACATGAATATATTTTCTCTCTCATATATCAAATTAATCTTATTTCCTTCAGTTATATTTTAATTGGGCCCTTGGCTTTAGGAAGTCTCATATTTATTCCCTATAACTCAGGTATGGAAATGGATTTCCCAGACACTTCCCAAAGAAACAGCTATTTCCTGAATCTGAGAGTTCACCTGGAGGATCTCAGCAGAAACTTTAAGAAGCAGATCTGATGATCAGAACTACTTGAAGTGGCCTCTTGTTCTCTGAGACTAGGCAGGCTAAGCATATCTCAGAGGCGCAACCAAGAGGAGCAGAGAATTTACCAGCAATCTCTGTCCAGCAACCAGAGAGCTGTAAAGGTAAAGCCTGCTGTGACTGACCTAAAAGTTCACTGTGCATAAGAAGCAGCATTGACCCCAGCCCCCAGCCAATATTTAAGTGGGCTTAGTCACCTTTCTAATACCTAAGAGCATCAACTTCTAAGGACAACAGGTCCATTTTGGCTTATGCTTTTAGGGTAGTGGTTCTCAACATTTTAATACAGTTCCTCATGTTGTGATTACATCAAGCCATAAAATTATTTAGTTAGTACTTTATAACTGTAATTGTGCTACTGTTATGAATCATAATATAAATACCTGATAAGATATCTCATATGTGACCCCTGTGAAAGCATCATTTGACCCCCCAATGAGATCACACCCTATGGGCTGAGAACCACTGAGTTAGAGGTTTCTTTCAATTGATGTTTGGCTTTATTCAACTGCTTTGGGCGAAACAATGTATCCTGGGTGGAGGCATGTGCTCCTCGTTGCCAGGGAGCAATGTGTTTGCATCTACCTCATTTAATCTCAGAAGCTAAGTGGGGGTCAGCTAGGTCTCATATTTGGATTGAACAGAAGGTAAGAGTGGCCCCACATTCTCCTTCAAGGTTAAAGTTTCAAAGACCCAAAGACCTCCATTAAAAGCTATTTCTTCTAGGGTCCACAGCTTTCCAATAGCACCACCATGAGTCCAAGCCATTATCACATGAGCTATTGGAAGATATTTGGAACCTAAACTATATTAGGGCTTTATCTTAGTTTTCTCAACTCCCTGGTCCCATACCCTGCCTCTTAGCTAAAATCCCAAGTTTGGATCCTTCTTCTTCCTTGATAAGACCAGACAGTCTCCTACTGCTAAGTTTTCTCTTCCTTTCCCCCACCTTCCTGCTTAGACTTTCCTTTCTGGCTCTAGCCCCAGCAAAAGTTTGAAATAGATATTATATCCTCAAAGTCAGACCACCACCTGCAAAAATACCACACGCTACAGGCAAACCATCTAAACCTCTAGCCTCATCACTCCAGGTTTGTTTCCTTGACATCAATTTGTCTCAACTCCAACCAAAGAAGCCAATACTGTTTCGGCTATAATAAAAATGACATAGATAGATAGATAGATAGATAGATAGATAGATAGATAGATAGATAGATAGATAAATGATAAATAAATGATAGATGATAGAAATAGATAAAAGATAGATTCATGACAAATAGAATATAGTGTTCAGATATGAAATATATATTAATAAAAGGAATTATTAAAATAGAAACATTTTATAGACCTTTTCTATGCTGGCTTCTATTTCATACAGAATTTAAATATTTTCCCCATTTTCCAATATAAGAAGCTGATGTTTAAAAGTACTGATCTAAAATACATAGTTAAAGAAATCCTACAGATAATCTCTGCTTGTACTAGATCAATGAGCTCTTGCAAAGTAGAAAAGTTTTATCTGGCTATTTTCCAGGAATAATAATAAATACTCTGGTCACTTGATTTTTCATTTTCTTTCCCTCAGGATAAGCAATACATTTCCAAAAGAGCTAATCACTCGTTTGTCTAAACCAATGGTTCTCAACCTTTCTGATGCTGCAACACTTTATTTAATACATTTTCTCATGTTGTGGTGACCTCCAACCATAAAATTATTTTTGTTGCTACTTCATAAGTGTAATTTGCTACTGTTGTGAATCATAATGTAAATATCTGTGTTTTCCAATGATCTTAGGTGACCCCTAAAGAGTTCATAACACACAGGTTAAGAATCACTGCCTCTAAACTAGGATACAGCATCGCATTTACACTGTACTGTCATAAGTTAAGTAAATAAATATCAGTCCCTTGCTCTTACCACGCCCCTCAGAAACTCCGATGGTTGTCTATTCTCTGTAGTTATCAAATGTTAAGTCAAATATCTTCCTGAGAAAGTATTTTTTTTCCAAATTTCTCCCCGACTTTCTACATCCTAGATCATTCTTCTTTTTAAAGCAAATTTTTTTCTATCTTTGTTTTCTAATGTGCTTCTTAATCTTCACATCCACCCCATTCTTCAACAGTAATATTATAGACAGCTGTCTTTGGTGACACTGCTGAAATTCTTCTTTATTCATGATAATCCATCTGACCTGGAGATCACCCAAGTTCCTAGAGCACCTATCCTCTTTTGCATAATACAGGCCACACAGTCTACTTTGTGTTTACTAATGCAAGCCTCTGTTCCCTTTGTGTGCTTCCTTCCCCTTCTTCCCCCCCTCTCTCTTTCTCTTTCTCTCTTCCTACTTGCACGTATGTTTGTATATGAAACACAGTAAAGTATTCATATCTAATTACTAGATAGAAAACTGAAATGTGGAAAATGTTAAGTTCTGTGTCTCCATCCCAGGCAGAGCTCAATTGCTGTAAACAACACTCAAAACAACTCCAAAGCCTCATCATCTCACTGGACTCAGTAATGAAAGTCACTTCTAATGACTTTCTTGTGGAAACTTTTGAGACCAGCCAGTTGACATCTTTGGATCATAACCCAACTGCTAGTTTCAAAGGGTGACTCAACCACTAGCCTTAGGCAAAAATGTCAGTGTCACCATGCCCTCAATCAGTTCAAAGCCTGGGAGTCAAAGAATTTCGGCACATCACAGTGTGCAAGCTGAGGAGTTGAAAAGTGTGCTCTCTAGAAGCCAGACCCTGGGGGCAGTTGTCACCCAAAACATTCAGCAGAATTAACCAGAAGACTGACTTTAGTCACAGTCTGTTTCCTAGGAAATCATAAAATTATTCTACCCAAGGGTGACAATCAGAAAGAGAACACTCAGTCATGGGAACCCAAAGGCTATAAAGAGCCTGTGTAAGATGGATTCCAATGTTGCTAATTTTTTTTTCAGGTAGTGTATTTTGTATAGCTCAGATTGCCCTGAAACTTTTTGTGTAGTCGAGGCTGGGCTCAAACTCATGATCTTTCTACATCAGCTGCTCACATACTTGTATAACAAGCATGGTCTTCCAAGTCTGGTTCACCCTTGCAAATTTTGCAAATAGAAATAAAGATGCTTTTGTGCATGTGTGTGGAGAGAGAGAGAGAGAGGTGAGAGAGAGAGAGAGAGAGAGAGAGAGAGAGAGAGAGAGAGAGAGGGAGAGAGAGAGATCACAAAAGAAGTCTGTAGAAGTGTTGAAAACTTTCTTACAAGCTGGTGCTCCCTACCCTGATTCTCAGATTAGGGCTTTTGTCATGTCCCTCTACTCTTCAGTACTCTCTCTGCATTAATTCCCAAAAGAAATAATTATATTTTCATAAATATTCAGATAACATTGGAACCAGTGTCCAAGTAAATATTTAATGCATCAGATTTAGCTGATACTTGGTTTGGACTCTGTGTGAGTGTTCATCTTGATTTTCAATTGGATGGAGTCTAGAATCAACTAAGAGACACCTCTGGGTAAGGGAGCTTCCAGAAAGGATTGCCTGGATGAGGAGAGGCTTCTTGCTGTTCTCTGTTGCCATCACTACTAATTTTAGTATCTTCCATTTTCATTTTTCATTTTTATTTTTAACTATGTGCATTTGTGTGTGGTGGGAACTGGGTGAGTGTAGTTGAGTACAAGTGCCTATAGCGGCTAGAAGAGGTAGCTAGATCTCACAGAAATGTTGTTACAGGTGGTTGAGAACCACCCAGTGTGAGTGCTTGAAACCAACCTTGGCTTCTTTGCAAGAGGAATTAAATCATCTCTCCAACCCCAGATTCCAGTTTCTTTAGCCTTCCAGTGTGGACTGAAAACATGAAACTCTCCAAGAGTCTTCTAAGTCTTTCTTCAGCACCAGATTGGGACTATTAAAGAATTCAGCTTCAAGGACTGGGGCAGCTACTGGATTCTTGTCAGTCTAGCATGCAGGTGGTCATTTTAACCTACCCAGCCTCTATCCTGTAAGCCAATCTAGTGAACTCCTTTTTATAATATGTATATATTATAATATCAGTTATCTTCCTCTGTATAACTCTGCCCAATACCAGGGGCAGGCAGTTCTAGAGAAACGGAATTATAAGGATGAATTTCTCTACCAGACTTGGTGGTATCTGTATCCACCTTTCCAATTTGACTACACCTAAAATTGCTAAAGAGATTCTTGGTGGTATGGAGAGTATGTATTACATAATGTAACCCTATAAAGCAGTGGTTCTCAAGCTGTAGTTTATGACCCCTTTTGAGGTCAATGAACCTCAAAAGGGTTCATTGTCAAATGACCCTTTCACAGGGGTCAACTAAGATGAATAGAAAACACAGATATTTACATTACAATTCATAACAATAGCAAAATTATAGTTATGAAGTAGCAACAAAAATAATTTATAGTTGGGGGTCACCACAATATGACAAACTGTATTAAAAGGTCACTCTGAAAAATTGAGAACAAGTGCTTTAAAGAATTATTCAAGTTGAGTGCATGTAATTTGATTTACTTACTCCAACCTATGTGAGATGAAGATTTAGCAACCCTTTTAAACATTTCTGGACAACTAAAACATATAATAATACTGATTATTTCTAGCTTGTCTGGGTAAAGTAATAAAAAAATGAGATCAAAGATGAAATATCCCAGGTCCAGATTCACACAAACAATCTCAGCTTTTAAGTGTGCCCTAGAAGAAAATCTCTTCAGAAGCTGTAAGGTATATGTTTTTAGAAAAGCAAACCCAATCCCATAACAGAAATCTGCCTTACTTACAACACAAGTTTAAGTTTCAGCTTCTTGAAGTTTCAGCAGAAAAAGAAGAAGGCACTGAATACTAAAGGAAGTGATATTATATCTTGAGATGGAGATAGAGGGCAGAGCCCTAATGAGATAAAGACTGAACTCTCAAATTCTAATGGTTTTCTTTAACCTTAATAAGGAGTCTCCCCACTCTTAATGGCAGATACCTCTCAATCTCTGCCCCTTACAGTATTGCCCTGTTCATTCTTCCCTGGGACAATTAATTTAGCAATGCCAATGGAACTGACAGTCACATTCTTTGAAAAACATGCCATGCAAGACAATGAAGCTATGCTTTCTGCCCCTCAAGACCTACAACCAGGCTTAAACCTCTGTAGGCCCTACAAGTCTCCAATGACAAGCTATGTTATACCTCTAAGGAACTTACTTAGTTTTCTAATCCACAGAAGCATATGTTTGGAGAATATGTGGGAGAATGTAACTAATGGTAGGGAATAATGTTAGAAAGAACATAAAACTATAACAATATGGATGCATTGACAAGAGATTCTTGGTTTAGTTGCAGATCACATTTTTTTCAATGAATAATAACTGTTTAGTTGACTGATTAGCTGAAATATGGACTAAAGAATGGCCTTCTATGAACAAGTAGAGAAGGTTTCTTATCCCTTGGCTTAATGTTGATAAAGATATTTAAAGGCTTGGGGAAAACTGGAATAGTAGAACAGATTTGTAATGTAACATCTCCAGAAGATGTACCCTTCAATAATACCCAAGAAATGAGTTCAACACTGAATCACAAAGGGCAAGATGAGCATCCTGACTGTAGTGGACAGCAGAGGCTAAATAATTGCCAAAAAGATCTGACTCATGTCAACCCTGATGCTGGCTCATCAATCATAGAATTCTCGGAAGTGAAATAGACAAGAAACTTACTGAATTCATGCTTAATATGTATAAGCAGAAATTCCAGAATGAATGAACAAGGCTATCTTGAATCATAGCAGCCCTCAAACATTACCCAGACTTGTGCTGTATTTTAGTACCAGAACCCACTGAATGAAGGCAGAGCTGAGTCCCACTGAAAAAAAGACCTTGCTATAATAGCAAAGGGCTTTGCTATTAATGTTTCTCTTACCCATCTTCAAAGCAAGCTACAATTTTTTACCAGATCAACTAAACACTAGGGAGAAGGGAATAATCAGACCTTAAGAGTTTATTAGACAACATATTCCAAATGGCATTCATTCCAGGAAATTCCAAACAGCATTGTGGAGGACCTCCAGTCACAGGATTTATGGAGATGAGATAAGGTTAAATGATCAATGGATTTTTACTAAAAGTTCAATTTATATTGGGTCCAGTGAGCCCATGAGCATATTGTATGGTATTCTGTTCTCAAAATGTACAATTGGGGTAGATAAATTTACAGGTTCAGTAGAATCCCTATATTGCTGATTTTTCCTGTAGAAGGGGGCTACTGTGGTTGAAAAGTCAAATAAAAGTCATTAGAGCTGACTCAGGCAAGAGAAAATGAACCAAAAACATCACCACAACCCTGGAGGTATTATCAACATTAGTGTTGCTGTTGAGGACTTGACCGGTGTGGAGATTGGGATTTTTAACACATCTACCTTTATGTTCCCATGCAGCCTGTGTAGAAAACAGATGGATCATGGAAATGGTAGTTGATTATTATAGGCTTAGTCAAGTAGAAACTCTAATTGCAGCAGTTGTAGCAAAGATGGTTTCTTTGAGTAGACTAACATATTTCCTGGTAATGATATGCAATCATTGATTTTACAAATGCTTTTGTATCTATACCTGTCCATAGGATCTGTGAGGAATAATTTGCTTTCAGCTGGCAAGGCCATCAGTATACTCTTACTGATCTACCCTAAAGGTATATTAACTCTCAAGTCCTGTGTCATAATTAGTCCACAGTAATCTTGATGACCTGTATCTTCCACAAGGTCTTATACTGGTCTATTATATTGATGGTATTATGCTGATACTTGGGGATGACCCATCAGACACAAAGGCATTTGAAGTGTAAGGGGTAAATAGAGATGCTGTTTGAGTCCTATGATTCACTCCCATATATGAAGAACAGGAGAGAGTCTTGATCTTTTGGAGCAAGGTCCCGCTCATCTTAAGACAATCATTCTCTATTTGAGAAACAGCTCTTGACCTGCTGTTGTGTACTGTATTACTAGGGAAAGGATATGAGGTTTTAAAAGCCCAGCCACTCCCAGTTAGCTCTCCTTGCCTTATACTTGTCAGCTCTCCACTAATGATCCAACACCATCCCTGTCAGTCTATCTCCATGCTCCTTACCAGAATGGTCATGGGCTGTAACCTTCTGAAGCTGTAATCACACAGTAGATGCTTTCTTCTATAAGTTACCTTGGAAATGATATTGTATCAGAGCAGAAAGAAAGAAAGAAAGAAAGAAAGAAAGAAAGAAAGAAAGAAAGAAAGAAAGAAAGAAAAGAAAAACTAAGACAAGGCCCAAATATTTTCTGAAGGCACAAACATGCTGCATGAGGAAACCCAGATGTATATAGTTCCTACACTTGCTACAATGCTATCTGACTCCAAGAATGTACTTGAGGCCTCATGGAGTGGGTCCTATAGAAGAATGACTAGACAAAAAAGGAGTACTAAGATTTGTTTTACTGATGGTTCTACCTGCTGTGCAAACACTACCCAGGAGAGGACAGTTCCTGAAGGATAGTCCTTTCCTAGAATAATCTTGGTCAATAGAAATAGAAATCTTTGCTATGTGCAGAGAGCACATTGTCCTACATTTTTCTTAAGAATTATATTTCTTGTGCAATTGTGTACTAGTTCATAGGTATAGCCAATAATTTGTATCAGTGGCCATAGTCTTATAAGAAGCATGATTGAAAAATTGATTAAAAAGACTTTGGAAAAGAACATTTTATAGATGTCTGCAAATGGGTAAAGGTTGTGAAGCAATAATCGTGTTTCATGTTAACAGTCACAAAAAGTGACCTCAGTTAAGAATTTCAATAATCAAGATAAAAGAATGGCTCTCTCAGTCTGTTCATTCTTTGCAGCCACTCCTGTCATTGACAACTGAATGAATTTGCCATGGTGACAATGGCCACAGACAAACTGGGTTCATCTGAAAGGAGGGCTGGAAATGAAAAAGAGATGGAAGGGAGACAAAAACATGGAGCCAAGACAAAGTTTTCTGATCAAGGCTCAAAGTTTAATATTCAGCTCTTGTATACATAGGAAAAGTCCACCAAACCCATCCTTTGTTTCAGCTGGATTATGTTGCAAGGCAAGCTCAGCAGGCAGTTTAGTTTTCTAAGTTCCTGTAGGAAGTTGTACATGCAGACAGAGCAGATAACTTCATCTAGGTCCTATTGTGGTAAACAAGGTCTTTCCAGCCTACTCAAGGCTGGGGAAGAGCACAATTCCCTCTTTTTAGTTTTTTTAAAAGATGAGCAGTTTCAATAACTGAACAGGCCACAAGATTTACTTGTTTTCCATCATCCTGTCTAGGATAGAGTGGCCAGGTGACCATGTCTATCTTAGGTTGGTATCTATATTGCTCCTTATTATCCATGGTGGAGAACATACCTGGCATTGATTTATGCCTCTATCTTAGGTCTATAGAAGCTCAAGAACACTCTTACCCGTCTCTGACTACCATCTTTCTATGGTGCACTCTTTCCCATACAGACCAAAGCCACATATGAATTTATACCAAAGGACCTATGAGCATGCACTCAAGGCATTTCTTCATAGTGGTGGATAACTGCCATGGTAAATAGCTGAGATTGCTGAAGGCTATCCTGTATGAAGGCAACCAATCTGTTTAAGATACAAGGTCCAAAAGTTAAAAGAAACAAGATTATAATTAATGGTCCAAGCAGTGTAGAAATTAAAGTTGTAAGTGCGAATGTTCCAATTATTTAATCCCACTGCTAATTGTCAGGGATCACACACAAAGTCTGGCTACCAGGTATATAGTGGGTAGCTTTGAGTATTGAAAAAAAACACTTACTCTCCAGTAAGAGTGGAGACTATACTCTAGGTTAACTCAGCTGGCTGATAGGGATTCTGAGCCATCTTCATCATTAGTATCATAATCATTAAGCTCAAGACCTGTGTCCACTTGATAAACCAATCTTTCAGGCAGCCATCAGGCTCCGTTTTCTTTTGGTGAAAAAACACACAGACCCACAGCCCCAAATTAAAACAGGATTGGGTTGGGACCATTCCATATATTAGTTAGGGGATTTCTTCATTTAACCCTGGCAAATGAGCCGGAAGTGACTGGATGCCAGTGGTGATCCGCTGCAGACTGACTTTAGCATCAGTTTGCAAAAAATTTAAAACAAATAAGACTAAAGTGAGGTGTGCTTTCAGTGACCTTGGAGGATATAACTCCCCCTCTTTTGTTTTTAAAAGTCAATTTTTCAGAGTTCCTTGCAAAACCAGGGCAGAAGCGCCAGTAGCTGCTCCTCCCACACTCAGAGAGTTATGAAAATGTTATTTTAAAGTTCTAGAATACCTGTTTCACAATACCTTGTCCTTGAGGAGTATAAAGAATCCCAATAATGTGGGTAATATTAAATTATTAACAAAATATCTCAAATGCCTGACTTCGATAGCCAGTTCTACTATCTGTCTTAATCTGATATGGAACACCAAGCATAGAAAAATAATGTAGGCAATGACTACACTTTTAGTTGCTTCTCCTGTTAAGGCAGTTGCAACTAGAAAGCCTAAAAAGGTATCAAGTCAAATGTACATATTTTAATTTTACAAAATCAGAAATGTGTAACATTATCATAATTGATTAGGTATAAGTCCTCAAGGATTAACACCATTATGAGGAAATTGAGAACACTGAGAATGAGTTTTTACAATTGACATGCACACTCTCTATAAGTACCAAATTGTTATTTCAAGCTATTACTATTTTTGATAATAAAAGAATGAGATTGTATGGCCAATTGTTCCTGTAAGGCTTATAATCTGCCTGGTATACAAATCTGCTGTAGCATTGCCCTGGGGTCCAGGCAATCTAGTATGAGATCTTAAATGTCTTATAAAGTTAAGGAACAGTATATGTTTTTAAGAAATTAATCTGTATTTGCATAAATAACTGTAAAATTTGAGAATTAGCTATATCTAAAAAAGGAACAATTTCAAGCAATCATAAACCATGAGCTATATACTGGCAATGAGTATACAAACTGAAAGCTTAATTTTTCAGCATTTCAAACAGTGGCTACAGCACATAATTCAATTATTTGTGCTGACGCAGGGGGAAACTCAAGAGAATGAACACATGATCCGATTTCATATATTGCCTTCCTATTAGATGAGCTATCTATAAATACAGTAAACACATTTTCTGTGGGCTGCATTCATAAATTTACAGGAAATACAAAGCATGCATAGAGGAAAACTGTAACAATTTGTCTTTTGGATAATGATTATCAAATTTGCCTAAAAGTTTGCCATGCAATAGGTCAAATATCAGTATTTTTCAATAACCAATTTAATTGCTGTTTGAAATAAGGAATATTTCATTAAGATTTTTCTCAAAATACTTTTGTGATCCTGACCTACAATTCTGTATTAGCATAGCATAGCAACAGTTTTAGAACAGGGTGTTAAAACTTTCTTTGGAGATGAAGAAAGATGAATCCACATTAATGGTTCCTTTTGCCAAAGAACTGCTGTGGGACAGCCAACAATTGATTAGTCTGTATAATGTATCTGTTGTTGGCTAATAATAGTTCCCTTTGCTTTTTGTAGAGCTATTTGTCCCTCATCAGTTAATTGCCCAGGGGAATTAGGATTTGCATTCCCTTTAAGAATATCAAACAGAGGCTTAAGTCCTTCTTTGGTGAGTTTAACGTGAAGTCTTAAGTAATTAATATCTCCTAACAACTTTTGAAAATCATAAAAAATAAACCATTTTTTGCACATACACCTGCAAGCCAGAAGAGGGCACTAACTTTCATTACAGATGGTTGTGAGCCACCATATGGTTGCTGGGAATTGAACTCTTATATTTTTGGTTTTGACCCTACCCTTTAGTGGCTGAGCCACCTCTCCAGCCCCAACTATCTTTTCTTATTGGAATTTTCTGTGTCACAATCTGCTTAGAATATAACTGAGGTCCCAAATATTGTAAAGATATTGCCTTTGAGTGTTTTCTGGAGCACTAAGCACTCCCAAAAAATTTAAAGCTCATTGCATGAGAACAAAGGCTTGCAGTATAACTCCTTCAGATGGATCAGCTAATAAAATACCATATAATGAATAATATACACTGAAAGATTCAAACTCCTAACATCTTGTATTGACTCAGCAACAACATTTTTACATAATGTAAGGCTATTAGCCATTCCCTGAGGCAAAACTTTCCAATGATATTGCTTCATGGGCTTTCCAAAATTACAAGCAAACTCACAGAATTCACACCTTCCACCTTCACCAGGATGTAAAGGAACAGTATAACAATCAATCTTCTGAATCCATAATAATTCTACATGTATTTCTTGGAATGGCAGCTGGATTAGGCAAGTTAGACTGTAATGCCCCACAAGTTTCATAAATCTTAAGTTTGAAATTTGTTTTAGATCAATGGAATAACCAATCCCTTGTAGCTGGGTGAGAGAGTATCAGATAAAGGCCAAGTTGAAGGCCAATCTTGTCTTCTCTTATTCTTTGAGCAATTCTTTTATTAGCAGGCACAGCCATAATGCCATGGAGGGGAGCAGGCATAATTTTAATTTTTCCAAAAAATCATAATCATAGCTGGCCCATAAGCTGTCTGTTGTGAATGTCTTTGGGTCTGAGGCTAACCCCTCCTCCACAAGAAACAAACAAGGCAATAAACAAATTCTGGAAAACACCTATCTAGGGGCTAGTCAGGATGGCCAAGACAAAAGAAATGCTACACAAGCTTCTGCTGAGCCCACTCTGAGCTTTGTCTTAACTCATATGTAAATGTTCTTAATCTGGGTCTATTTCCTGAGGCCTGGCCCAATGATTATTCTTCCTGCACTGAGGACAGACTCCAGGGAAGTGATTTTGCTGTCTGTCTATGCTTCTATTTTTTGGACAGTCTTACCTAATATGACCTATGCCCCCATATTTAAAACATTCCTTATCACCTGTGAAAGCATGTAAAAGCATGGCTTGGGCTGTAGTTAGCATTCTCATAAGCCAATTGTGTAACCAAAGGAATTCCTGCCTGGGGGGGTCTCCAAAATTTCTGCCAGCCGATTTTAGCAGCCTATTCATGAATTCAAGAAACAGTTCATCAGGGCCTTTTTTTAAATCCCAGATAAAACTCCTACTATGATCTCCTTTCCAATATTGGGGGGGGGGGTTAAATTTGCCTCTGCCACTGTATCCAATAAAGCTGTAAAAGTGGCAGCAGGCCTATACTGTGCCACAGCTAATTTTAACTCTTGCAGTCATCTCCACCTCTACATCCTCTTCTAAACCATAAACATGGATGAGTCAAAAATCCTGAGCTTGCCATTGAACTGAAAACTGCAGCCAATGGAACACTGGCAATTTAACTATACTTTCATTTTGCAATATTAGAGTTAACAATGTAAACTCTCCATTCTCTCTAAAATCAACGCCAAGTGCATTACTTTCATATTACAAAGTTTGGCTGCCAGTTCTTATATATGAATGTATAATAGTGAAGCTTTTAATATCTTATTAAGGAAACATTGTTTTAAATCCTATCTTTTATAAGTCTAGTTTCTGAATGACTCCAACCCTGACTTACTAGTTTTAAGCCAACTTTCTGTTACCAAAGTTGCATAATTTTAATCATACCCAATAACTCATAAGTCAATAATCTATAACCAAGACATTCAGAACATATTTATACTTTTAAAACCAGTCAGAAACAAAAATGAAGTAGATACACATCTCACATATTTAGACTGAACAATTTCTTTTTACTTTTTCTAGCTGTAATTTCAAGAGAAAATCACCTTGTCACTTGCTGAACCCAATAAACACTGTCACAGTGATTTTTCTAGGAAAAAAAAAGCAACTATCAGCTTCCTTATCATAGAAGCCAAAAAGCTGCTGGCCCTTTTAAGAGCAGCTTATGCAGACAATCAGCTTGAAGACCCCCATACTCAGGAGACCCTTCCTCAAGTCTCAGGAAATCACAACCACCCAAAGATCACAAGAAACCATACCTGGATGCAATCAGCAGAGGTTTATTAGGGAAGAAACCTGGCAGCCAACGGTCTCACCACGCACTCGCACAGGAGTGGGGTTCAACCCGAACATCCAGTCCGTGGAGGGTTTTAAAGGGAAAAACCACAAACCAGGAGAGTGGGGAGGGGGTAAAGGGTTGCCAAGGATACATAACATAAGAATAGTGAAACATTCCAGAGAAACCCACCCTGAATGGTTCACCATGTCACTGTGTCCCACCCTGTCATTTATCAACTATTTCAGATTAACTATCTTTACTTCTTCCTGCTATAGCCGCACCTAGGTGTCTTGCATCTTTTATCTGTGGTCAGGAATGCCTTCCTGCAATGGGCCTCTCCCACCCATAGGTGGGCCTACTGCTTGAGGCTTGAGGAATGTAATTCATCCAGCAAATGTCCTGGGGTATGAAGGCCTGAAATCTTATTTTCAGTTCCGAGTTCTGGGACCTGCATTTTTCTGCCCAGGTCTAAGGGCAAAGAAATCTACACATATTTCATAAAATGGCCTTTATAATTTTTCACTCTACAAGCTCATGGAAAGGCTTTTCCAGCTGAGCTTGACCCCTAGCTACAGTAAAGGGTAACTTATCAGTTTCTGCTGTGTACATTAAGACTGACTTTTAAGCAAGTTAAATCAAGGGGTGGATAGCTAGCAGATAACGTTTTAACCATTTTTTTTCCTTTGGATTTTGAAACACAGAATAACAATCATTCAAACAATAAAACAAAAACAGAGAATTGACACATGTGGATAAATTGGTACATCAAGGACAGACAATAAACAGAGAAACCAGAACTAAGGATTTCTCCAGTAGGAGCAAGAGAGAAAACAGGATGTTTCCTGATTTTCTCCTATTCCTAGGAGAGCTCTGAAATATCTTATTTTCCTTCTGTCTGAGAGGACAATTGCTTTTCTGAAACCCTTTCTCTCTCTCATATTCAAGGTCTAACTTTCATCTCCTTCTTAGAAGATGCAGTGGCAGCTACCGATAGTTACTCCTCAGTGCCCTGCTTTCTTAACTTCCCCAATTTCACCTAACCCTGCTCCTCTCACCTGAGGCAGCTCTTAGGCTGCTGACAAAGGCCAATCCCTACCCCGTCACTCAAAATTTTGTTGTCACCCACTAGATGACGTAGATACCCCCTAGGTGACATTGGCATTAAGTCAATACCTATTTAGCCTAGCCAGTATCATTATGCATTTCCTGTAATACAGCCTCCATATGATAACTAGTGCTAGCATTCAGCACATGGGATACTCTTCTTCTGTTTTCTGTGGAGCTTCATTCAAAACAGTGATCCTCATCCTTCCCCCTCCCCCATTTTCAAGCCCCTCATTTAGGCATCACCTGTAGCCACCCAGCAGCCATGGACAAACTGTGTTCACTTGAAAGGAGGGCTGGAAATGAAAAAGAGATGGAGGGGCAAGAAAAACAAGGAGCCAAGACAAAGTTTTCTGATCAAGGCTCCAAGTTTAATATTCAGCTCTTGTGTATATAGGAAAAAGCCCACTGAACCCATCCTTTGTTTCAGCTGGATTATGTTGCAAGACAAGCTCAGCAGGCAGTCTGTTCTTCTAAGTTCCTGTAGGATGTTGTAAGTTTAGCCAGAGGAGATAACTCCATCTAGGTACTATTGTGACCTATTCTGACCAAGAAAATCATTTGAAAGCCAAAGGCATGTGGCAGTGGGCTCATGCTCATGAGACGCACTTGTCTTACCATGTTCCTCACAATCCAGAAGTGTCCTGATTTAAGTACAACGTTTCAGAGCCAAATAGGTGGCAATGGCCTGAAATACTTGGAGAGAATTCTCCAGAAAACATTATATGCTCTGGACCAGCATTTAAGCCCAATATTCAGTACTCACAGGTCTAAGAATTAAAGAATAAAAAAGTAAGTGGTACTATCATCCCTAGTAACCCACTAGCACAGTAGTTGCTTCTTATTACAGTACATTTATGGTCTGGTTTATGCTCTTTATGTAATCTTGGTTCTAGAGGGGAGAATGTTCCTACCATAAAGCACAGCAACTCTTAAGCTATCACCTAAGCTTCTTCTTGGCTATACTAGGCACCTAATTTCCTTAAATTACCCAGCTTTAGAGAGAGAGAGAGAGAGAGAGAGAGAGAGAATGTTACCACTGTTTTTTATTGTGATTTCCATGAAAATTGGAGTACTGCTTCCCAACAATGTAAAATGGGGATGTCTAGAGTAAGAACATTTTTTATACTACCTTGGAATTAACATATCCTATGACTAAGGTCAAGGGAAAACTAAAACCTAAATCAGGCACAATGATACATGCCCCAGACATTTCAGGACTGAGGGTGTTAGTCAATCTCTAGGTAAAGAACCCAGATCTGCCTCACTAGTTATTGAGGACAATGTAAAGATAGAACTACCTTCTACTACATATACTGACTGGGTAGTACAAGAATGTAGCTGTAAATACTAGCAATGGCCATGTGGCTGTTCATTTACAGAAATGAAGATTTTATTATCATGAATATTTCTTCTCTATTTTTTGAAGAATGTGTTTGCATTGCCGGGCAGTGGTGGCACACACCTTTAATCCCAGCACTTGGGAGACAGAGGCAGGTGGACTTCTGAGTTTGAGGCCAGCCTGCTCTACAGAGTGAGTTCCAGGATAGCCATGTTCCATGACCGTATTTCATTTACAGGTATAACAGAGCACACTCACTGGTGTTCATTCAAGACTCCTCTAAAATCAGGCTGGTATGAGGTTTATAAAGTGTGACAGACATCTACAAATTATAAAACCCCTTATGGATGGGAAGTAATAGCAACACTTTTATCCACCTCTGACTTAAAAATTTCCTATATATCAAATAGATCTTGTATTCACTTCCTCTCTGTTACTGTGATAAAACACTGACCAAAAGTAAGTTTGTGGGGGAGGCATTTATTCCATCTTACAGGCTACAATCCATCATTGATGGAAATCTGACCAGAAACTCAAACAGGAGCTTGAGGCAGATGCCATGGAAAAATGTTGTTACTGGCTAGCTTGCAGGTTTGTCCTTAGCTAGCTTTCTTATGTGAACGAGTGTGCCACTTCTTATATGAACAGTGCCACCATTAGGCTGGGCCCACCTATATAAGTAAAACCATGACAATCCTTCACAGATATGCCTGGAGGCCAATCTGATCTGGTCTCCCTTCTCAAGTGACTCAAGGTTGTGCTGAAAGTTAAAACTAAGTAGGACAGATCTATATGTTTCAAAAGGATATAAAACACATTCTAACAAAGTAGAAAATAGTACAAATCAGAAGGGAGAAATGAGGATGATATTTATTTATGACATTCAAAAGTACTAAAATATAATAAAGTTATTACCATAGGGAAATACCCATTTTCTTTTTGATACTAATTTAATAATTTAGCATTTTTCAACTTCTAAGGATGATGCTATTTTAATTTTTCAATATTTTGGATTTCTTGTGGATTCAGAAAGCCTTGATATCTAGTAGGTAATTCATATTAATATTTGTGTGCAGAGTTCTCCACTGGTTCAGAATGAGCCTCAGAAGTTAGTGTTAACCATCCAAGATGTCAATAAGGAAGAAAAGTTGATTATTGCCTCAAAATCCTAGGTGAGGGTCAAGGCCTGTGTTGGTTCTGATATTCTGCACTGAGCACCCTGAGGAAGGCATGGACCTATAGCCTCAGAGTGCTTAGCATGTGAATTTGAGACCTCCCTGCAGAAGAACTGCCGAACCTGTTGGGGTTTCTCCATCCTCTTCCTCATTTGAAGACAAATCTAAGAGATTTCTCAGAAGAAACTACAGTTTACTGACACCAGGAGGCCTGGCAACCAGGTCAAAAGTTATTGACACTTAGGATATAGATACAAATTGTCCTGGTTTTATAAGGTGGCAGTGGTGTGTACTCTTCTAGGACCTATGATCACAGGCAGTTGCAATTTTTACAGTACTAGGTATGAAACCCTTCCTATTGAGTTGCCCTAAGCACAATTAAACATTTGTCAGCTACCTCAAGTTATGAAGACTTGCACCCTTAGAGATACCTTGAAGGGCTGCTCATTGTGGCTCTTAGCCTTTGTAGCTGGGTAGGACTATTGATTGCCTTTACTATCTTTGACACTTTCAGATAGTCATGAAAGCTACTCCATGGGGAAAATGCTTTCAGTTCAGTTCCAGCCTGATTCCTCCAAGTCCTACTCCAAAGCGTGTAGTGGGATCAGACATAGTCATACTTTCAAGTTAGTATAGGCAAGCAAGGGCAGTGGTAAAAGCCTATACTGTTTAGGAGTCTCCTGGAATTCCCTGACCAGAAACTCTAGACATTTTCCATGACTGGAAGTGGGAATTTTCTAAGAAAGTCTATGGCTCATAGTGGTATAATGTCATTGAAGCATACACACTACGTATAATTAAATAAACAGAATATACATTACACTGAGTTTCTCAAACATCATTAGAGTTATTTATTCTTTCTTTCTCCCTCTTCCTCTGTTATCCACTCTCCTCCAGTTGAAATAGACTCCCCCCCCCAAATTTTCCATTTATGGTTTGCAGTACCTGTGTCCTACTTTACCCTTTCTACAGCTTCTTCTCCCTGTCGTTACCCACACAGTCCCTTTTTACCTTCCTGGGTTTCACAGTCTTCCAGGAAATATACTCCCATTTAACACTCAGATCCATTCCTACATTTTTAGGCTATTGTGAATGGGAGTGTTTCCATGCACTCTAAACATGTATGTTATTGGTATATAGAAAGACTACTGATTTTTCTCTTTACTAAAGTTGTTGATCACTTCTAAAAATTTTCCAGCAGAACTTTGGGATAGCATGGTACGATATCATCTGGACGTAGGGATTATTTGACTTCTGGTTTTCTAGTTTGTATGCCTTTTATTTCCTTCTCCTGTCTCATTGCTGGTATTTCAAGCATTATATTGAAAATGAGTGGGAATAGTAGGCAACTGCAACTATGTATCATTTCCAAATTTTAATGGTATTGTTTTGAGTTTCTGTTTAGAATAATGTTGACTGTGGGTTTGTCATGTATCACCTTTATTTTTGTTAAGGTATGCACCCTCTATACCTACTTTCTTTAGGACTTTTATCATAAAGGCATATAATGGGTCCATTTGAGTATCTATTGAGATGATGGTGTGATTTTTGTCTTTAAGTCAATTTATATGATTTACTACATACATCTGCTGACTTATGTATATTGAACCATCTCTATATAAGGTGGATAAATCCTTATATTTACATCCTCAGATAAATGTATCTCTCAACCTCATCAAAAAGATTCTTTTGCAACAGAAAGAGACCATTACAGAAGTCCAAAACTAGTCAAAATGCAGGGAACAACTGACTGTTGGGTACCCAACCCTAACTGATACATCCACAATTCAATCTCTACAGCCAAGGCTCAAGGAACATCACAGAATGGAGACAGAAAGATTGTAAGAGCCAGAGAACATGATGTCTGCTACATGACAGTGTGTTCTATATATGACAGAGAAGTTACACAATAAAATCCCAACAATATGGTCATCTAAACAAGAGCAGAACAATGACAATACTAACTGACATGGCATGACATGAATGGGCAAATCTCTCAAGGCCCCATTCCTAGATGAAGGGCTACAGACAATTGAAAGAGACAGGAACATTAACTTCATCCAGGGACAAGACCTCTGATCACTTATCTTCTGCCAAGTAATCAGTCCTAAGCACATGCACATACAAAAAAACACTAAATGTACTTGGGGTGCTCGCGTGTGTGTTTGTGTGTGCATGTGCATGTGTGTGCACGTGTGACAATAATGAGGAAGAAGAGGTCATAAATTTAAGAGGGAGTAAGAATATGCAGGAGAGGTTGAGGGAAGAGGAAAAAGTGTGAAAATTAGGTAAATATAATACTCGTGTGAGATCTCAAAAAACTAAATAAAAATACTTAAGAACAATGCTAATCTCGAAACTAAGTATTCAACTGTTGATTCATATGCAATGAAGCTACGTTACAGACCACATAGTCAACTTTTTATAATAAATTAAAACAATCTTTGTTTTCAGTGTACTCCTGTGGGTCTTCCATATTAAGCAATGTATAAAATAAATATCTATTGACTAATAAACCAACATCAGCATGCTGAAAGAAATAAAAAGTTGCTAAAACATGAAGAAAGGTGTTAAAATGGGAAACTTATTTCTAGATCCCAACTGAAGGTGAAAAACCAAAGTACAGACACGGTGGCATTGATCATGTATGTTTCATGATAGATTTCTCATGGGCTAATTAAAAACATATTGCCTATACATCAAATGCTCTGTTACATTTATAATGGAAGCATCATGATTGTCTTGTGAACTTGGTACTATTGTTGTTCTCACTTTTAAAATAATAGAATTGACAATAATAGTAGTTAAACAATTTCCTAAATTGTGAAACCATCAGGATTTGACTCTGGGACTTTTACATCCTAGTTCGAATTCATAGCTAACAATGCTGTATGTTTTCTCCTGTAGGGACTACTCATATAACGATCTATATTACCCTCACCACTGTGCTGAGCCTAGGGGATGAAATCACCCATGCTAGTGAGAATCCAGCTTGAGAAATGATGCCATTTTCTGGGTCAGATGTACCCTTACTTAACTGAGGGTGGGGGGAAATGAGTGGGGAGAAGGAGAATAGAGATAGTAGACATTGGTGATATTCTGAATGGCTATGGAGGTAAGTACATGCAGCGTGGCCTAGTTCTGTTTGCCTTCATCATAGAGCTAAGATGCTATGCAGACAACATCTAAAGGATCCTCAGTTCACACTTCACCTCTCTCATTCTGGAATTTTGATGAGTTCTGGGAACCCTAGAATATCTGAATAGGCATGAGAAGCCTCCAGTAAATGAAACAGGTTAGGGAATATTGGACAAAACATCAGGCAGAAACTGTCAAACATCATACAGAAAACTACCACCAAGCTTAAAAGGGAGGAAAGATACTGAGGACTGACCAAATCTGTCACAAGCCTTTCACCCAGCTTAGTCTCTAGGGACTTGTGTCCAAATTATGGACCAAGAGCAGGCATGAAGTGGGAAATCTTTACCTATTCTCTCTTACAGAGTCAGGGTTATATATATGACTGAGGGTCTAGTGTAACAGGCAAGGAAATGAAGTTGAAATAAATGGAAATATTTTATCTGAGAAGACATCAGGGAGATTAGCATCAAGACTAAGGTGTTGCTATAGCTGACAGACATAGACTTGTTCCTAATGATAAAAGAGAATGGTATGTGGCTATAATGACAGATGCCAAGAGACATCCTCACAACAGGAAGCAGAGTAGTGCCCTGAAGAGATCTTTTTAGTATAAGACAATGGTCCTCAACCTTCCTAATGATGTGGACCTTTTAATACAGTTCTTCATGTTGTGATGGGTGACCCCCAACCATTTTCTCTGTTGCTAGTTCAGAAATGTAATTTTTCTACCGTTATTAATCTTAATATAAATATCTGATATGCAGGATATGTGATCCTGGGGTCTCCACATACAGGTTGAAAAACACTGGTCTAAGAACTAAATGATCATCTTACTACAGCTTTCTAAGGAAGTTGCTAGGAACACCAGCTACAGTGACATAAATGAAAGTCCTAGGAAAACAGGCAGCCCATACCAAGATACTTTGCTCTGAATACCTGAAGAAATCCCTGGAGAATTTTGTGTGATAAGCATACAAGATTTTACTATGTTGTTGAATTTCTGGTGAAACAAAGAAACTGATTTAATTTTCATTGAAATTAATTCATTTTCATTAAAATGTGTTTCCTTCATGATGAGAACATATAGGAGAAGACAAAATTTATAAAATTAATGTGTTTAATCTATATTTTCCCTTTAGGTTAAGCATTGTGTCTACTCTTTGGTAATATCTACTTTTTAAAGTGTTAGGAACCCACACACTTTCTATCTGTTATGCACTCATCTTTCCACCTTTAGAACAAGCCACTCAGGACATGAGGAGCTGCTGGTTATAGAACTACATCTAGTACTTAACAATATACTTGCATTATAGTGGCATGGGCAATCATTGCACTCACTTAAGAATCAGGGAAGAATCCAGCCCTGAAAGCACAGAGAGCTATCTGTGTCTTTCCTTCACACTGAAGTTCTCTGAATATTTCCATAGGTAACCTCTCCCTGTCTGAATGCAAATGCCCTGATTCTGTTTAATTATACCACACATAATGGTCCTGAGCAAGCTCCTCTGAAAACAAATCTAAAGAAGTGATTCATTGACTTCCAGAAGAGCTCACCACTTTACATTCTCACGGCACTGCACAAACAGACCCCTCCCGAGTATGGGGGTCTTCACCTCCACCTCTCTGCCCATATGGCACCATCTGACTTTCTGACCTTCACTAATTTTTTAGGTGTAAATTGAGTCTCATTTAGTTTTCAGCTGTATCTACCTAATTATTTTGATGTTGGGGGCCTTACCATGAGAATCTAAAAAGTGAGGTTCTCCTTCTTGGAACTTCTTATTTGTAATTTTTGCCAGTTGCCCTCTTCTTGTTGATTTGCACTTTGGTTTATTTAGAGCTGAATATAGTCACTGATTCTCATCATTCTAACCAGTTATGAATATCTCCATTAACTACCACCATCAGAGGATTATCTCTGACTAAGGCTGAGATTAGTACTAGTCTATGGGTTAAAAATAAATACTCAGAAGACAGGAAGCATTCCATTTAGCAAAACGTGAGTAGTAGACTCACCCAGCTATATGTGTCTGACCAAGTTTGGTGTAGCAATTGTCTCTTCCTCTCTATGTAGAAGGCCTCAAACCCAATCAGGAAGTGGCTGGATATTTCCCACACAGTCATACCACCATTGTCAGTAGGCATATCATTTCTGGTAGGTTAGTATTGTACATGTCAGGTCAACAGCTGGGTAAGAAGAAAAATAATGCTATCTCTCCTACAACAGCTGGGTAGAGGTGGCAGAAAGGTCTTAGGAGCCGGAGAATGGAAACAGGGATATGAAACAAACTCTTCTTGATACAACCTGGACATTCAAATCACAAACTCATAGTAACAGTGGCTGCCTAAAGAAGAACTTAACACATGCACACACACACATGTGTGTGCGTGTACACACACACACACACACAAAGGGGACTTGTTGGGAAGGTCATCATCAGGAGTGGGATGGAGAATTATAGGAGTAACGGGAGGTGACTATCACAACAATTTACATTGTATAAATATGTAAAGAAAAAAGAGAAATCATGCTTAATTTATATGACATAGCATGGAAGATTGTATTCATTTCCATAAATGATTATATCGTTTCACTTTTCCCTTTCAATGTTAATGCCACATTGTGTTTTTAAATTATAGCAATTATGCTTTCTATTAGGTTAATTAGTAGTAATGATACAAGGTTTCTTGTCTTATATTTCTTCATTTAAAGCAATGCTTGGAAGTATTTTACACATATCTTTTAGACAATGAGATTCTCTCCTAAGCCTGGTTTTGTGAATATTTGTATTAAATGTAACAAAATTTTATCCAACAACTTCCTGCCTCTATTAACTTAAACACAGGATTCATTTCCTTGGTGAACTAACACAATTATAGATTGTCTGATGGAAACCTTCTGTGTAACAGTGTGGGGAGCCAACAGAAGGCAGCTATCATCCATGCAGCCATCTTGAGCCATATACCCTGACAAGAGACTTGATTACAATAGCCTACAACAGCTGAGCACACTCTGATAACATCTTGTTTTAGATACCCAGGATTTTCCCTTGGGTGTGTGAGACTTAAAGGTGTGTGACTTAAGGGCATGACTTAGAGATCAGAGTTAGAGACAAGACCTAAGGGCATGACTTAAAGGCGTGACTTAGAGGTGTGGCTTAGAAGTGAGACATATTAAAGGTGAGAGGCAGACAGAAGAAATTATTATTAGGTATTAGGCACTTGACACATGGAGGAAGAACTTGGAAGTAGAGAGTAGGCACTTGAGACACTTGGAGGCACTAGGGACTAGGAACTCAAGACTTGGGACTTGAAGAGAAGAAGAGAGACTGAAGAATAAACGGAATTAAATCACACTCTGTCTGGTTTCCATTCCTCACATCCGTCCTCACTCTCTATCTTGCCGAACCCCGACCCGCAGACAGACCTGAGTAGCTTGGGGCAGAGCAGGCTCTAACAATTTAGCCCCCAAGGCTTTTGGCAGTGTGGGTTCCAACATTGACAGAGTGGTCCACGACATTTTGCCCCCCAAGTGTGGGGCAGCTTGGGCCGCAACATAACAGGAAGAACTAACTTATACATGATTGTAGTTTTATGCCACTGACTTCCTTAAGATTTTCAAATGTACATGGGTCCATAATATAGTCCTGTCGTTTTTCTTCAGGGAGGCTATTTTACATAATTCTAAAAATTGATGTGATAAAATGTTTAGGTATGTTAACTTTTCAATTTTCCACTGCCTAGGACTATGTGTATAAACAAAGGATCACTGTGGTGAACATGACTGAAACATATCATATATATGCATGACACTGTCAACATGAATCCCACTGACTTGCACAATTAGTGCACAGTGGTGAAAGGCTGGTTCATTTTAATTTTTAAAAGTGATTTGTAATGCTTTCAAGATGGCCTTAGAAAGGTTTGAGTTACAAAATATCAAGTTATATTGGCATATAGATGCCATTAATAGCATGTACTATTGCACCTGTAATTGTTACCTATTGTTACTCCTTCTCTTGTTTAATGTTGACTGGTCACTTGCTTGCTTATTTTTTTCCAAAGTCCATTTTTTTTATTATTTATTATTTTATTATTTTATTTATTTTTATTATTTTATTTATGTACATTTTAAATGTTCTTGCTTGCTCCTCTGCTTTTGTCTCTTGACTGTCACTGCCAGCATCATGGGTACCACTCCATTATATTCATTTCGTACCTGCCTATTCCCTCATATATAATGCTATCATTCTTCAAATTGTTTTTCTCATTTCTTCATATTGTTTTTATTTTTTCCCTAAACTGTCTGAGATAGTGCTGTACTGTTGATGTCTTATAAATTCTTCCACTAGAAGGTTTTTTTACTTTTATTCTTGAAGATATACTTAAAGCCCCAAACATGCTTCTAAATACTTTCATTTAAACCTTTAATGTCTTTGCTATTTTGTATCTATTTGAACCAATAGTTTTTAAGACTCCTTGATTTTAGTTATTGGCTCATTTTTATAGGTCTGTTGTTGGCTGTTTCGTATATTTTGAACATATGTTGGTGTGTTTGAAAAAATATTTCTGATAGTCTGACAAAGTTGATATGTTGTTTACACATTCTTTTAAAGACAAGAAATTAAAATAGCATTGATCTTTGTTCCTAATGATGATGATTTATAATCTTGTCATCTTTGAGAGTGTTTTACTGTCTGGTTACTTCAGTCTCTGCTTTATTGCTATTTGCTTTATTTGTGTTTACAGTAATGACTAGTTTGCTAGAACTTCTTTACTGTGGTGTTTGGATGGGATCCAGGGCATCACACATGACAGCCAGGGACTAAGTTATCCCCTAGGTCTCGTTAGAACTTGTTTCTACCAACATATTTTGTGTTTCTTGTTCATAAGACTTTTGCTTTTTTAATCCCTTTACAGCTTTCATTTGAAAACAAAAACTAAACATTCTCTAGCTGCTTGGAAATCATGCATTCTGTCATTAATATCCTATGGTGATTCTAACATTACTAGTATTTGTGTCTACATTTAAATCACTGAAAATTTAAAAGTGAATAAATGTTCCTACCTTTTGCCAACCAGACAAGTGTTATTGTGTGACTTTTATCATTCCTTGCATCTCCTAGGCCTTGACATTATCAGGATTCTCTAGCATAAAGCATCAATGCTCTGCCTTTAGTTTCCAATAACATGAGTAACAAGTTATGAAGATACTAGCTTAGCTGTCTCCAGTATTGTCTCTCAGTCCTTCATTGAGCAAGAGAGCTCCTGGCTTTTAATTTGGCCGAATGCCACCCAAAGGTGAAGTTTTCCAGCCTCCCCTATGGCATGGCCATGTGAAAAGACTCTGGTCAATATATAGTGTGTGTTTGTGTTTGTGTGTGTGTTCTGTGTGTGTGTGTGTGTGTGTGTATGTTGTGTGTGTGTGTGTGTGTGTGTCTGTGTGTCTGTGTGTCTGTGTGTGTGTGTGTCTGTGTGTCTGTGTGTCTGTGGGTGTGTGTGAAGTGATGTGTGTGATCTCTGGAATATTTCCTAAAAAGAAGAGATCAAACTTTTCTTTTTGTCTTCCTTCATCCATCTGCTAGAAACATGTGTGCTTGTGAGACATTATGGACCACAGATGAAAGCAACACCTTTCCAGGGGAAGTCTGCCAAATACAAACAGTCGGGATTCTTGGCACCTAGTGAAGCAAGCCCTCTCACTAGTCAAGGACCACCTACAGTTTCATTCACATGTAAGAGAGAAACACTGTTTCATGCATATTTGATTTTCATGTTTCTGTAACAGCTTAATATTAGTGGCCTAAGCCAACCTAAATTAATTTCACACAGTTTGGGAGAAGAGGAGTCTTAAATTCAACATGGTAAGTAAGATTTCATTTGTTCCCAGTCTCCAGGGAAGAATCTTTTCCTCTATTTATGGCATTAAAAAAAGTCACCTTTATCATTCCTAGCATAGCATTAACCTCTATTAAGCATCAGGACTCCATTTTGGACTTCTGATTGTTCCCTCTGTCCTAGAGACCCTTGCGACTACATTATGCCCATTGGATAGTCTAGGGCAAATTCCCTGTCTTAACATTTTTTTAACATTTTTATTAAATAATTTTTTAATATTTTTTAATTTAATATGATTTTTTTACTTATTCTCTTTACATCTTACTCACTACCCTCCTTCCTGTTACTCCCTTCCACAATCCTCCACCCCCCAACTCCTCTGAGCTGGTGGGGGCCCCCTTGGGTATCACCCCCATCCTGGCACTTCAGGTCTTTGAGACGTTAGGTGCTTCCTCTCCCACTGAGGCCAGACAAGGCAGCCCAGATAGAACGTACCCCACATACAGACAACAGCTATTGGGATATCCCCTATGCCAGTTGTTCAGGACCCACATGAATGCTAAGGTGCACATCTGCTACATATGAGCAGGAAGGCCTATGCCCAGCTTATGTATGTGCTTTGGTTGGTGGTTCAGACTCTGAGGGCCCCCAAGAGTCCACGTTAGTTGCCATTGCTGATCTTCCTGCACAGTTTCTATCCCTGTCTGGGCCAGCAATCCTTCTTCCTGTTCATCTATAAGAATCCCCAAGCTCCATCCACTGTTTGGTTGTGGATGTCTGTATCTGTCTGAGTCAGCTGATGGGTGAAGCCTTTCAGAAGACAACTTGCTTCTGTCTTCAAGTATAACAGAGTATTATTAATAGTGTCAGCAACTGGTGTTTTTCCATGGTATGGATCTCAAGTTGGGCCAGTTATTGGTTGGCCATTCCCTCAGTTCCCTGCTCCATCCCCTGTGCCTGCTTTTCTTGTATACATAAAATTTAATCACATCAGCAAATTTTCTCTTGCCATGTAAGGTCGTATATTTCTAGGTTCCAGAGTTTAGGAAGTGGATGTATCTGGGGAAGTGACTTTATTCTACTTACCACTCCTTGCTTAAGTAATGTTTACCTCACTAGTCCTTTCAGTCACTCTTATTAGTAGCTATTCTTAACACAATAATGTTCCCATTTTGCATAGGCCATTTTTTTCTTTTTATTGCTCATTTTATTATTGTTATTGGTGCTGTTCTCATAAATACAGTTTGTTGAAGAGTGTTTTCAAAGAACATCTTTGCTTGAAAAACATTTTAACATGCTGTATATATTTTCTGCCTTCTTGGTTTGCAAATAAGGATTATGTTGGATTCCTTTTCTTGTTTTTGCAGACTCTTTCACATACACCCAGCACAGTGCTGGGAACACAGTAGTCATTCATTCATCAGAAGCTGGACCAATGAAGCCCTTCATTGGCATTTGTGTGATTCCTACAATAAAAATAGTTCAGCCAACCAGGGAAGGGTATGGAGAAAAGAGAACTAGACAAAATGTTCAACCTACAATACAGTGTTTCATGTCTTGCCTCCAGAGATGTCCACATCTTTTTAAGTTTGTTGTAAATTTTTAACATTTATATTAAAAAGCATATATATATATATATATATATATGTATATATACATACATATATATATATATATATATATATATATATATATATCTCCTGTCATACATATATCATGTGCAGATATGACATATATTCTACAAGGTTCATAGAAGTAATTGTGCCCGGTTTTCAATTTTACAGTTTTGATTGTTCCTTTTGAGTTTCAATTGAATATTTCTTCCAGGCATTGCTGACAGATCTTGACACTTGGGCCAAACCCTTTCATACTGTGGCAAAGCATACACATTGCAGCAGGGCAGTTGGTCTTTTGGTGCTGTCTTTGCTTTTTATAAAAGGCTACATGATCTTGTGCATATTATTAAATAGATCTATGCTTTTATTTCCTCATCTGTAAAATACTATGATGATAATATAGGTTGTTCAGAAGATTGATAAGTAGGAGAAATGATTTACTAAGAATAAAATACATAAATGATGTCCAGTAATTGAGAAACTGTATATGTACTAATTATTATGAAAAACAAACTTAATTTTTAAAGCCTAGAGACCAGTATTAAATAATGAATTAAACATAATTTTTCCTTTATGTTACTGTGACATGTATATAAGCAGCAGAAATATTAAATGCATTCTTTTCTAAAAATAAAATAGGGTCACCAATGATGGAGGCTTGACATTGCTTTCAGCTTAGGACCATCAATGATGAGAGATCTGGCATTGCCCTAGAGAAAGATGACTAGTGATGACCTAAGACTGATTCTTTCTTGGTTCTGAGAAGGGATGCCTTCTTCCTCCTTGAGAGAATAGATAGCTATAGAGTAAAACTTTCCATGGCTTTTTTCCCTTTGAATTGATTACCTACAACTTTGCTTATAGTCAACTCCATTGAAAGTAATGCTGGGAAGAATGCAAAAGTTAATTTGACTTTACCTGAAAGCAAATTATTACCTGATCTTAATTAGCTGGGCTGTGAAGTTTAATATTCTCATTCTTGATTCCAGAGACTATTTAGAACTTCTGAGATTGGTGTGTGCATAAAACCTCAACAAAAATATTACCAAAAAAAAATCCCACAGGATTCCCAGTCATCTTAATTTCTTCTTGCTGTGATACAGTACACCGTCAAAAGAAAAATAGAGTGGGGCAAGGTTTATTTTCTCTCACAGTTCCAGGTTATAGTATATTACAGCATGAAAAGACCAATAAAAGAATATTGAGAAACATAGTCACAAAACATCCATAATCAAGCACAGAGAACAAGGAATGCAATTGTGCTTGTGGTCTGTTTGCTTTCTCTATCCCTATATAATTCATACTTTCCTTCCTACAGAATGGTATTGCCTATAGTGGGTAGGTCTTTCCACCTCAGTTAATTTAATCAAGATGATGCTTGTGGTGGTTTGAATAGGCATGACCACTGCTGAGGCCTGAATGGCCATGTGGAAGGAAGGGTATGACATGGTTTTCCATCCCTGCAGCAAACCCAGCAGGGAATGGGCCTCCATGAGTGTTGATAGTTGCTGGGCATGAGGCTTGTTATATATTCAGGAAATATACTCTCTGACAAGGTTATCAGAGAATGTTCTCCCTGTCAACATTAATGACCCCATGATAATTTTTAAAAAAATCATGAGTCTAGGAAATGAGGCTGTGTCTATGTCCTTAGTAAAAATGTTAAACACTGTGACCTTCAGGACATCCTTTAAGGCTGTAGGAAAGAACTCAAAATACATGAGTTCAAGAATATATCATTTCTCACCTATTTAAAATATAAGAACACAATACAAATTATATGAGGAACTTCATGGACCTAAAAGAACAAAGGCAGCTGCACTATGTGTAAGCTGATGAGAAAGATATTAAGGAAAAAAAGAGAAAGAGATTTGGGAGAGTAGTGATCACAGGGCAAGATCTAGCCCAGCTAAGTTTATTGTTTGTGAATACAAAAGCAGGCAGATTCCTGAGTTCAAGGTCAGCCTGGGACAGAGTTAGTTTGGGCCCAGGTATGATGGGAATGGTAATCTAAGGACAGGATCCCATCCAGCTAGTTTGTTGTGTGTGTTTACATCTGAAATCATTTGCAATGTTTAAAAAATGTGCTTGCAGTCTCTTTCTATGAATCAAGGGGCAGAGGTCATGCAATGCTGATTGTATGATAATCAAAATGAAACCTATATGATATGTAAATAAAAGTCTGAACGTTTGGTCTGCAAACTATGAACTATCTAGAGAGTTTTTAAAATTGTTTTTCTAGCAAGAGAGAGCTGTCTCAAGCAGGGGGCTCTCTAGAAAGCTGTCTCAAGCAGAACATGAGCCACAGCTTGCACCCCACAATTGACTTTGAGTCATTTTTTGCTGCAATCAAACACTCCTCTCAGAAACCTCTCTTCAAGCCAAGGCTGTGTTTGAATGATTGGTCCATAAAGAGCAGTGCTATTAGGAGGTGTAATCTTGTTGGAGGAAGTGTATCACTGTGGGGATGGGCTTTGAGGTCTCCTATACTAAAGTTCTGCCCAATGTGAAAGTCTTCTGCTACCTTCAGATCAAAATATAGAACTTGCTATTCCTCTTGCATCTTGCCTGCCTCCATGCTGCCACGCTTCCTGCCATGATGATAATGGACTAAACTTCTGAAACTATAAGCCAACCCCAATTAAATATTTGCCTTTATAAGATTTGCACATGTCATGGTGTCTCTTTATAGCAATAAAATCCTGACAGTCTCCTATAGACATGTCCTCAAGTTACCCCAATGTACAGTTTCTCACTGAGACCCCTTTATCAATGATTCTAGGTTATGTCAACAAGAAAAGCTAAGCCAGCACAACTCTACCCCTTCCCAACAAAACACAAAAGCACGTCACTTCTATACTGTAATGTTCCATCTCTTGTCCCACAAGTCTCATATTTATCTCATAATATGCAAGATAGTAAAACTTTAAAAGTCATCATCATCTCTTAAAAACCTAACCCTTGAGCATTTACTATGTTTTATATGTCTCAGTAGTTTATAGTACTCACTACTCTTACAGAGGACTCAGGTTCAGTTCCCAACATCTACATGGTGGCTCAACGTAACTCCAGTTCAAAGGTGTCCATTGCCTTCTTCTTGCCTCCACAGACTCTTTGAAGCATATATTGCACATACTGACAAGCAAAAACACACACATACACATAATGCTTGCTTTTTAAATTTTTAACAATTTAAAAATTCAAAATCTTTTTATTGTGAGATCCTATACAATCACAAATTAGTTACATACTTCCAACATATAATAACACATTAGTTATTAGTATTTCAAAAGGGAAGAATCGGGGCACCAAAAAAAAAAAAAAAATCACACTAATGCAAATTCAAAACCCATCAGGGAAAAAACTAAATCTGCTGCCCCATGTCTGGCACTTGGGACTCATAATTACAGAGGCTGTGCTCCAACAGGCTTGAATAGCTTCACCTCTCTAGCTCTACCATGTGCAGTACACACAGCTTTTCTCCTTGGTTTAAGCTGACTCCACTCCACTTCTAGAGATCTTCTTGAAAGATGGTTCATGGTCCTAACACCTCTAGAATCCTGGAATCTCCAGTGCAACTGAAGCTTCATCTTCATAGCCAATACAATGACATCCCAGAGACTTTTCAGAGGCTCAAAGCCCTCTGCACAGTACTTGGCCTCAGCTACTCTCCTTAACCCCCTCAATCCTGCTTCTTTGTTTTCAAAATCAGTGCCGTGTGGATGAAGCTTATGAGACTCTCAAGTCATGCTATCAACTCTAAAACATTTCTAAAATAGTGGGAGAAACATGATCAGGTTCATCACTATAATGGCTCCACATCTTGGTACCAATTTCTACCTTAGTTTTATTTCCTGTTGTTCTATAAAACACCTTAACAAAAGTAGTTTAGGGGATAAAGGGGCATTTTGGCTTGAAATTATTGCCATAGCAGGGAAGTAAAAATAGCAAAAGGTTCCGTGAATTGTTACGTCACATCCATAATCAGAAACAGAGAGGAGCAAATTATTGCACGTATGTTTGTGCTCAAATGTCTCCACTTTGCAGTTAAAGATCCTCCAGCTGTGGAATAGTCCCACCCACTGTGCGTGAACCTTCGTCCCTCTTTGGCAGTTGTAATCAAGATAAGTCTCCACAAACTTGGCCTCAGACCAATTTGATCTGGAAAATTGCCCACCTGTTAAGACCCTGTTACTAAGAGATTCTAAATGTGGGCCATTGCACCAGTTGAATTTAAATGTGTATTTAAAAGTGTGTTTTCTATGTACTTATGTTTAGAATTTAGTTATCTTTTGCTAAATTTGGAAAAAGCCTGAATAGTTCTCCCACCTAACTCTCTCATTTAATGGTGGGAAACTGAAATAAATGATGACATATAGTCTCCCTCATTTAGAAATCAAGATACGGGATTGACTTCTTCCCTTGAGTGAAGCACAGAACACATCAGGAGCATCAGATAAAGTAAAAAAAATAATAATAATAAAAATAGGACAAGAATGGAAATTCCTTTGGTTTCTTCTCCTATACCTAGTGCAAAAGCAAACAAACAAACAAACAAACAAACAAGCAAATAAAACTTCCACAAATTTGGATTGGAGCTTTTAAATCATTTGTACAACTCTTCATTACCTTTTTGTCTCTCTTCTGAAAACCATTAACCTATTAATTAAGGTTTGTATGCCTGTCAGGAAAAGATATAGAATTGCTTTTGTCTGTTCTACAATAAACACTATCAGGGAGACAGGTTGACATTAATTATGTTAAGGCCTTGTTGGTCTCTGTTGATGTCAGTTCATACTGGCTGCTTTGTGATATCAACATCCTATACTGTTTATTCCCTGTTCTGTTCATCAGAAGCCACAGCAGCATCAGCTATCACATTTCAAACTGTACCACACTTCCAGGTACCTGTGTTGGTCATCACATCTTGCCTGCTGAGCTGATATTTTTTAATTCCCTTGAATCAATTTAAAATTTCAAAGTGGTGGTGGTATTGGTAGGGATATTGTTTCATGTCTCTTATTATGGGGAGTAGAAATAATCCTATTAACAAGTGTAGAATAAACAAAAAAGTTAAGTTTTCATTATGCTTATTCTAATACTTTTTACTTCGCTTATAAATCCCCTCGTCCAGCTCACAAACTCCAGGGGAAAATGTTTACTCCGTTCCACTGTCAGTAAGAAATAGACCATGACTAGAGACAGGGAGGAAGGTAAATCTGTTCCTGCTGGCTCCTCTTATCCCAGACACTTGGTTCATTCATTTACATGCTTAGCATAATCTCTGGAGGCCTGGTGTTTATGCACATCCAGCACTGCCTGCTAGTTACAGGGTTCCTTGAGGGTGGGCCCAATGTTGCACCATGACTAATGCAGGCATAAGTGACTACCATTCATCTGGTGTTCCTCTGCCTACAGATGCTACTGATCATGCTACCATTTGCTGGGCTTGTCATTCTTCAGGCAATACGCTCAGCATCATACCCCAATACATCAGTGATGCTGTGCAAGACACATTAACACACTCCATTTATGGGTAAATCATGAACAGAAATCAGACTTTCAGGGCATAATTTTTATAATCGTAAATAGTTGGGAGTTACTAGAGAAGGAAGCTAGACATTGCCTCCTTAGTTGTGAGTTATAATTATGAAGGTCTCAAATATAACAAAACTATAGTCATAATCTTTTCACCTGCTTAAGCCATGCCTCTGAGGGCTTAACTAGTACCCTTCTGTGGCTCCTCCCATGTCTGTATGTTGAGAAAGGGATGTTAGAGTCTGATGCTGATACTATGACTTCCTGACTCTGGACATGTAAAGACATGGGCTGAGTTTTATAAGCAAACCTCTCAGCTGTGGTACGTGATGCTCCTGAGATACTGCAGATTCAGCATCCATCAAGTTCTTAGTTATAAATATTTAATAAAATGATGAGTAAACAAAAATTAAATGGCCCTTTCTTCAGTTCCCAGGAGCCAGAAAAAGGTAATCCTTCACTTTAAGACAGGAGAGAGGATGCAAGCTCACTATTCACAATGCTAGCATTTTAAGCTTTCCAACACACATCCATCTGGCCCTGATTTTCCATTTTCCCAATTTGGAACAACTTTTCCCATCCATTGGAATCACTTTCTTTTTTCATGTTTACAAAACACACGATTTGGGGATTTTACATAATTCATCCAAACACAGACTAACTCAAACTGAGTCCAAACACCATCCACCAAAAGCATAGATCATTTCAGTGATTATATAGAAATGTGAGTCTGTATGTTGAAAGCTTAGCAAAGAACTTGAACTTGACAATATTTTCAATCACAATAATAACACCTCCAATGGCTTCTCTTACATTCACCATGCACATGTTTATGCTCATGCTCAGATTTTATAGTGTTTTGATTCATTATAGTCTAGTTCTTCAAGGGAATATACAAAATGAGACTGTTGGTATAGTTTCAGCTTTCTATTTAAATACCTTATTTAGTATAGATGCAAATGTGTTGAACAGCTGTGTTCCCTAGTCAAAAATATTTTATTGATTACTTGCAGGTATTTTCAATACTGGAGGGATATTCTGGTTTCTCTTGGCAGGGTCAAAAAGTGTCATAGCATGGCAGACTATGGAAATCCAATTGGTGACAAGAAGGGGTATGTGAAAGACAAAAATACAAAAAAGACAAAAATTCCTGTGGAAACCACAGGAATCATTAGTAAAAATGTTTATTTTCAAGTTGGTCCAGACAAAAAGAGCATGTGGATCAGGGACTTTTCTCTCTTGATTTTCTACCTTCACTCTAGAAGCAAACAACTCCACTCTGCTGCATGTCCACTATTTTCTAAGTATGGTATGTTTACGTATGTATGATCTCTTGATACACAGTCATAAAACCTTCACCAGCCCATATATCTCTAAAAGATGCAAAATCCCAGAGAAATAGTCATTCTCCTAAAGTTATTTGTGGATACAAGTGACACAAGTCATATTTAAACTCACAAAACCTGCACATAAAGACAATTCAGTAAGGAATCACAGCCATTGCTTCTGGAGAACACATTTTAGAATACTTGGTGACCTCCTTGTGGCCTTCTTTTGCACTTTATCTTGAAAACAGCCCCCCACCCCATCACATCCTTCACACTCATGACCCATCCATACTGCAGCTTTTGCCCATGTCATGCCCTAACCCATCTCTTAATTTGCTCACAAGTCAGGTGATGCAGCATTATCCCACTTCTTTCTGTGACTTAATTTTTCTTCTCTGTTAGGAGCTGCGGTGAGCGTGACAAGCATTCACCATTACAAGATGGCGCAGGCATCCTGCTGCTCCCACAAGTAAACAACTAACTGCGCAGGTGCAAAAGGCAAAATCGTGCCAAAGCCACTACCCATCACCGGGCGTAATATGGGGTGATGAAGTGAACAGCCAATCAGAAGTGAACACACCACTCTAGGGTACATATAGCAGTGCCTTTCCTGGGCTTGGGGTCTTCCGCTTCTGCTGATACAAGAATAAAGCCTTGCTGTAGTAACTACCCAAACACTGCCTCACGTGTGTCTTTCGCGGGCAAAAGGGACTCCGAGGGGGCGCGGAATATCTGGTGCCGAAACCCGGGAATTTCAAGGTGCCGCAGAGACCCCCCCCCCCGAGATTCGGGGTGGGTTAGAAGACTTCAGGATCGAGGTACATCTCTGAGAGATATGTTTGGGGTAGAAGCCTTCCTTGCAGGCGGATTTTCACCCATTGCCGCCACTGCACTAGTTGGCCTCTTACTTGTGTTGCTTTTCCTTTTGGCTTATTTGTGTTGTGGGGATCCAGCTCGCAGCACAGCTATTAGTGCAAGTCAAGAGGTTTCAGGAGAGGTCCACTCCAGGGTATCAGAAACAGAGCGTGTTAGCTGGCATCAGGCCAAGGAGCCTGGGGAAAAAGATAAGGCCAAGGAGCCTGGAAAGGAGAGGCAGGCAAAAAGGCCTGGGCAACAGAGACAGGCCAAGGAGCCTGGTCAAAGAAAAGAGTACTCAAAAGGAACAGGGGCCACTGCAAGGGCTTAGTTAAGATTAAGGACCCTTCACCGGCTGGTGAAGAGAGAAGTGGAGGTCAAAAGGACCCCCCTATACCCCATTAAGGAGCTTGCCACCATAGACCTTAGCAGCTCTGAAGAAGAAAGCCTAGAGGAGGAGGCAGCTGCCTATGCAAAAAATAACCAGTTCTGAGATAAGACTAAGAAAGACCTTGAGTCCCTCGGCCCCACCCTTGCCTCCTGACCTATGTCCCGGGCAGCGTCTCTAATTCATTTCTCAGCCCAGGAGATTGGAGACAGCTACAGCTGGCATTTCCGGTCTTTGAAGGGGCAGAAGGCACCCGTGTTCATGCCCCAGTAGAGTATAGGCAGGTCAAAGAATTAGCTGAGGCAGTACACGCATATGGAATTGGGGCTAATTTTACTGTATCCCAAGTGGAGAGGTTAAGTGCAGCTGCTATGATGCCAGGAGACTGGCAGGACACAGTGAAGGCAGTACTTAACAATATGGGCCAATACCTAGAGTGGAAGGCCTTGTGGCACGAGGCACTGCAAGCACAAGCCAGGATTAATGCAAACACTGAGGGACAACAATTATGGACTTTTGACATGCTGGCTGGAGTTGGCGTACATGCGAATGACCAGACCGCTCATCCCTGGCAGGTCTATGCACAGATAGCATCAGCTGCAATAAAGGCATGGAAGTCTCTCCCTAGGAAGGAAGGCAGTAACCTTTATTTGTCCAAGATAATTCAGACATCTAATGAGTCTTTTTCTGATTTTGTGGCCCTGAATGACCGAGGCAGAGGGTAGGATTTTTGGTGACCCAGAACAGGTGATGCCATTGATAGAACAAATGGTCTTTGAAAATGCTACAGCGGAATGCCGCACAGTCATTGCCCTTCATAGGAACAGAGGGTTACAAGACTGGTTGAGAGCCTGTTGCGGCTTGGGAGGTCCCCTTACTAATGCCGGACTTGCAGCAGCAAACTTAGAAATGGCTGCAGTCCTCCTTAAAACAGGAGTGGGTGCCTATGTGGTTAATGATAAGGTTACATCCAAACAATACCATGAAACCTCACCTCAAATTGTGGAATGCTTAGTGGTGTCAGAGGTTCTGGAAATCTTTCCAGGTCCCTTAAATATTGTTTCAGATTCCTTCTATGTGGTTAATGCAGTGAAAGCATTAGAAGTTGCTGGGTTAATTAAGACATCTAGCAGACTTGTAGAAGTTTTTCAAAAGATTCAGCTTACCCTGGCTAAGCGAAGATTCCCTGTCTTTATAACTCATATTAGGGCTCACTCAGGCTTACCGGGACCTATGTCCCGTGGAAATGACCTGGCAGATTGAGCCACAAAGTTGATTGCAATTGCCCTTTCGCCAAAATTGGATTTGGCTAAAGCCTTTCATAAAAGGTTTCATGTGACAGCTGAGACGCTACAATGCTGATTTAACATCACTAGAAAAGAGGCTAGAGATATCGTGACTCAATGCCAAAACTGCTGTCAGTTCCTACCTGTTCCCCATACCGGAATTAACCCTCAGGGAATTAGGCCATTACAGATCTGGCAAATGGATGTTACTCACATCCCATCCTTTGGCAAATTACAATATTTGCATGTCTCCATTGATACCTGTTCTGGAGTTATGTTCGCCTCTCCATTGACCGGAGAAAAGGCGGCCCATGTTATTCAACATTGTCTCGAGGGTTGGAGTGCCTGGGGAAAGCCTAAAATCCTTAAAACTGACAATGGACCAGCCTACACTTCTCAAAAGTTTGGACAATTTTGTCGCCAAATGGAGGTGACACACCTGACAGGTCTTCCTTACAACCCTCAGGGACAGGGCATCATTGAGTGTGCTCATCGTACCCTTAAAACTTATTTGATAAAACAAAAAGGAGAAGTTGAGGAAGCTCTGCCCACGGTGCCACGGGTTACTGTTTCTCTGGCACTTTTTACTCTCAACTTTTTGAATTGGGACAGTCAGGGCAACATGGCGGCTGATTGCCATTGCCTGGAACCAACTAGGCCAAAAGAAATGATAAAATGGAAAGATGTTTTGACTGGTCAATGGAAAGGCCCGGATCCTATTTTAATAAGATCCAGGGGAGCGGTTTGTGTTTTTCCACAGGAAAAGACAACCCATTTTGGCTGCCAGAGCGACTGACGCGGCGACTCGCGGTTCCTGAAAATGACCCCCTGTAGGATCATCTGCAGACGCTCGCAGTTCTCACTTGGACTCTCCTAAATTGGGTTCCTAGTATATATAGTGAATTTAGATGGCTATCCTATCTGCTTTTCCAAAACCTATGCCCTTGCCTTCTTAAAAGGCGCCGCTTCTGCTAAACAGAATTTCTCCTATACCCTTAACTGTAATGCCTCACTCCAGTTTGTGTGTATCCTCCATTTCTTTTCATCCTATCCAACAACTCCTTTAATACTTGTACCAATGTAACTTGCTTTATGTCCCAGTGCTGGTCTGCTCTTGTCTATAAGCAGGCCCTAATAGGCAGTATACCACTATGGATCCCTATTCCCATTCAGACGTCTGGGACCTTGACTTTATTTCGACAGAAGAGAGATTTTGATATAATTGCAGACATTATCACTGCTATTACCATCTCTGCAGCTGCAGCTGTGACAGCCGGCAAAGCCTTGGCTAATCAAGTTACAGCAGCTACTGTTGTTAATTAAATTTCAGAAAAGACTTCTGAGGCTTTGACCACTCTACAGAAAGTGGATGCACACTTGGCATAAGACATTCTGTTGGTCAATCAGAGAGTTGATTTGCTCCAAGCCCATGTAGAACAACTCACAGATGTGGTTCAAATGAGCTGCGTGTCAGCAACCCCACATCTATGTATTACACCTCTGAGATTTATGAATGATACTTTTATTCAAAGCCATAATCTTTCTGCTTATTTACAAGGGAATTGGACTAGGGAGCTGGACCAGATGCAGCAGCGATTGCAGATCTGGATTTTGAGCCTTAATGGAACACTGAGTGGACCCTGTTATCCCTGGCGATTTTACTTCTTGGCTTTACCTCTGCCTTTTCTTTCTTTCTTAAAGGGTGGGGATAGGCCTGTTTGGTGCAGCCCTATATGGTGGATTAGTGTTCATGTTATGGTTGGTCTGCAAACTCAGAGCCCAACAAAAACGTGACAAGGTCTCTATCGCCCAAGCACTCGTAGCCTTGAGCAAGGATCTTCCCCTGAAATGTGGCTATCTAGGCTAAGAAAGTATCTGATGACTGAGACCCTCAGTCGATGCACCCCAAAGGTTCAGCCCATTGCACTGGGTCGATGAGAGGTCTAAGTCTAGCCAGCCCTTGCCTGAATAACTGTGGTACCTGAATATTTAGAGGTGTATGCGAGTGGGTACTCGACAGGGAATGTTCCACGAGTGTGGATAGATTTCCCGAAAGTATGCCTGACTGCACAAAGGTTTGATGCCAAAACCTCCTCTCCGTGCACAGACGGCCGCCGGGCACTCCAGAGTGAAGGCTCCCTTTCCCCGACAAAAAGGCATCGAGATGGGTATGGGAAGTATTACTCATGCATGACGACAAGAGAAGAAACCCATTACAATATCTCATTTTGCACAGGGGATCAGGCCTCTGCTTTCCCTCACTGAGTTGGCGCCGCACTTGATAGGCAAAAGGCTGTTCCTTCTTAATAAAATTGAAAGGGGGGAGATGTTAGGAGCCATGGTGAGCGTGACAACATTCGCCATTACAAGATGGTGCGGGCATCCTGTGCTCCCACAAGTACACAACTAACTGCAGCAGGTGCAAAAGGCAAAAGCAGTGCCAAGCCACTGCCCATCCCAGGGCGTAATATGGGGTGATGAAGTGAACAGCCAATCAGAAGTGAACACACCGCTCTAGGGCACATATAGCAGTGCCTTTCCCAGGCTTGGGGTCTTCTGCTTCTGCTGATACAAGAATAAAGCCTTGCTGTAGTAACTACCCGAACACTGCCTCACGTGTCTCTTTCGCGGGCAAAGGGGACTCAGAAGGGAGCACGGAATACTTCTCAACTTGGCTTCCTAAATCCCTTCATGAGTCTCCTACTCTGGCGGAGCTAAAACACTACTTACTTTTACCAAAACATGGTTTTGATTTTCTTGTCTCCATGGTTTTGTCTACATTATTTAAAAAAAAAAAAAATCCTGATACCAGAGCCTGCTATAAACCTCACTTGTCTCCAAAAGGCAACAGTTGTTTCTTATTAAAAATTCAACTATATACTCCCAAAATTTGTATGTCAAAACTCAATATCAATGTGTCTATATGTGGAGTTGACCTTTTAAGAAAATTAAAGTTGAATGAGTTTAGACTGATGTCCTTATAAGTAGAGGAACCACCCCTTGTAGAAGAGAGGAAAGCCAAGGAGAGTCCCACAAGGGGATGGAAAGTCACAAGCCAGAGTGGCAGGTCTCACTAGAAACTCAGTAAGCACTAAGCCTTCACTTCCAGATTCCAAAGTCTGAGGAAATTAATCACAGTTGCATAGGTCATTTTTTTTTTTGCATTATTTTTTACATTTCAGGTGTAATCCCCACCACCACCACCAGGAACCCCCTATCCCATTCCCCCATCCTGCTTCTATGAGGATATGCCCCCACCCCTCCCACTCTCACCTCCCACCCAGGATTTCCCCCACACTGGGGCGTCCAGCCTTCACTCGACCAAGGACTTCCTCACCCACCTATGCCTACATCAGTCATCCTGTCTTGTATTTTATGACAACTGACTGTCACACCCTTGCTGTTTTGTATAGGGCTTCTCAGTCTTGTGTTTGGTGACTATTGGGGGGACCCTATAGATTTTGGTGAAGCACTGAACTAACAAACAAACAAACAACAATAACAAAAACACGACTACTGATGAGCCTTTTTTAGGAAAATCACATTATTTATATTTCAAAATCACCTAGCCACTACACTTTGCTGGTTGTCCAACATGCCATTACTGGTTTTATGTGTAGGTACATACACTCAATAGGGTTGTTATCAATATTGAAAGGGATAGTTCAAACTCCAGAAACTGAGCACATGCTTGACTGTGTAATGGAGAATCTCACAGCATGAGCAAGTTATCCTTGCTTTTCTCTTTGGTTCATGAGAAGTGTCAGTTGATTCAGGGAATGCACAGCCATACCACAATTCATCATGATACTCTCCAGCTTCCTCTGAAGCACAGAGAGAGAACGGTGAGGAGCCATTTTGGTGTTGGCAATCTGAGAGCAACAGGATAATATTCTAGGTGAATAATAGAAATAAATGCTAAATGTATTTCTATCAACAAACAACCCTGGCTTTTTAAATGACAGAAATAAAGGACAGGGAGGTATTAGCATTAAGAGGAAAGATTACATTCACCATCTACTGCAAAAGCTTTGCTGATGAGAGTTGAGACATACACTAATCTTTAGGAGACTATATAATACTATGTCCATTCAACAGACTAATAGTGGTAGGTTCTCTCCTAGGACCTGTCTATCTATAGGTTCTTGGCCCTGATAACAGTGTCAGGTATAGGTTTCATTTTTGTGGAACAAGCCTGAAAACCAATTAGAGAATTATTGGTTATGTTAAGACCCACTGTTTTTCCATATACAGAGAATAAGAGATTCTTGAATGCCCAACACTAAAAAAAGACATCTATATTAACCCCTCTGCTTCCCAAGGCTCAGAGATCACCAAGGAAGAAGCAGTATAAAGATGTTAAGATCCAGAGGCAATGAATGACTAAAAAGGAACACTGTTTTCTGAGCATAACAGAGCAGTTACACATTAAAATTTAAAGCAGTTGAAGCAGCATGGGCAAGAGAGAGGCAAACCCAAGCAAAACGAAATCCCAGCATAGAGAGGGGAAGTAGGTAAAAAGTCCTGCTCCTAACAAAGGAGTTATTTTGTAATTGATAGATTCTGGGAGGAGAGTCAGTTTTCTTTATGGGTGTGACCTCTGGTAGGTCAACCAGGATCCTGTACTCACTCACATATCCAATGAGCAGCACAAACTAGACTGTGAATTTGAAACTAAAATGAGGGAAGTAACGGTAGACCTGAGAGACATTGAAATGAATAGAATCAAAATGCATTATAAGGAATTCGCAAAGAATAAAAAGAAAAACTCTATATGAGAAAGAAAAACACTATAGAATGATTGTAGTTGAGCTAATTTTGCTAAATGTTTTCCTGGATTCATAGATTTTTCTCTGATAATCCAGTGTCGTGTTTGGAATTGGGGTGGAGGGCAAGAAAAATTCTCAGTGAGTATAATCCTACTTATATGTCTCCCAACTTTCCCCTATAGTAGTCATTTTGATTTCCATTTCCCTGATGACTAAGGACTTTAAATAATTATTTTAGTGCTTCTCAGCCATTAAATACCCCACTGTTGAGAATTCTGTTTAAAACTATACCCCAATCTTAATTGGACTATTTTGTTTGTTGACGTCTAGTTTCTTGAGTTGTTTGTATACTGTGGATATCAGCAATCTTTCAGAAGTAGTGTTGGTGAAGATCTTTTTCCAAACTGTAAGCTGCCCTTTGTCCTTTTGATGGTATCCTTTGCCTTACACAAGCCTCTCACTTTATTAATTGTTGATCTTAGTGCCTGAACAGTTGGTATTTTGTTTAGGAGGTTGTCTGCTGTGCCAGTGAGTTCAAAGTTATTCCCCATTGTATCTATCAAATTTAGTGTATCTGGTTTTGTGTGGAGGTCTTTGATCCACTTGAGTTTTGTGCAGATTGATAGATATGGATCTACTTGCATTCTTCCACAGGCAGACATCCAGTTAGACCTGCACTGTTTGTTGAATATCCTTTCTTTTTTGACATAGGGAATGATATTACCTCCAGAAGTTCTTTTATTGTACAGGATTGTTTCACTTATACTGAGTTTTTTGTTTTTCCATATTAAGTTGAGAATTCCTCTTTCAAGGTCTGTAAAAAATTGTGCTGGAATTTTATTAAATCTATAGGTTGCTTTTGGCAAGATTAAATTTTTACTATGTAATCCTATCAATCCATGAGCACGGGAGTTTTTTTCCATCTTGTGATATCTTCTTCGATTTCTTTCTGCAAAGACTTGAAGTTTGTCATACAGGTCTTTCACTTGCTTGGTTAGTAACACTGAGATTCCATCTTACACATGTCAGAATGTCCAAGATCAAAAACTCAAGCTTCAATACGTAGTAGTAAAGACATGAAACAAGGGAAATGTCCCTCCATTGCCGGTAGAAGTGCAAATTTATACAACCACATTGAAAATCAATTTGGCAGTTTATCAGAAAATTTGGAATAGATCTACTTCAAGACCCAGCTATACCACTCTGAGCATATACCCAAAAGATGCTGCACAATACCACAAGTATACTCACTCAAGTATATTCATGGCAGAGTTATTCATAATAGCCAGAAATTTGAAACAACCTAGAAGTCTCTAAAACAAAGAATCAATTAAAAATGTGGTATATTTACATGATGGAATATTACTCAACTATTAAAAACAAGGTGATTATGAAATTTGCAGGTAAATGGATAGTACTAGAAAATACCCATCCTGAATGAGATAACCTACACCAAGAAAGACAAACTGGTAAGTACATGGTATGTTCTCACTTATAAGTGGATAATACCCATGATTTACAGGATAACCATGTTACATTTCACAGATCCAAAGAAGCTAAGTAACAAGGAGGGCCCAACCAAGAGAGGACACTTGAATCTCACAGAGAAGGGGAAACGGAATAGACATTGCAGGTGGATGGAGAAGGTAACTTGGTAGAAGAGGGTATAGGGAAGGAGCAAGAGAAATCAAGTAGGGGGATGAGAGAGAGAGAGAGAGAGAGAGAGAGAGAGAGAGAGAGAGAGAGAGAGACAGAGAGAGACAGAGAGAGACAGAGAGAGACAGAGAGAGACAGAGAGAGACAGAGAGAGACAGAGAGAGACAGAGAGAGAGTGAGAGAGAGAGTAAAGAGAGAGAGAAATGGAATCAGTGGGATGGGGAGATCTCTGGGATGAGCTAGAAATCTAGGAGAGTGGAAACTCCCAGGAATCTATGAGGGTGACCTAGCTAAGACTCCTAGCAATGGGGGATATGAAGACTGAAACAACCATATCCTATAAGCAGAAAAGACTTGCAATGAAAGGACTTGGGCATCAATGCAGCCACAAAACTGTAGACCTACAGTTTCTCCTGCCAACAAGATGTGCAGGGGTAAAGACTGAGTAGAAATTGAGGGAATGTCCAACCAATGACTTGTCCAGCTTGAAACCTTTGCCATGTGAGAGAACACACCCCTGACACTAGTAGTGATATTCTGCTATACTTCCAGACTAGCATAACTGTTGTCTGAAAGCCTTCACCAGAAACTGATGGAAACAGTTGCAGATACGCACAGTCAAGCATTAGAGAGAGCTTCAGGAATACTATGGAAGAGGGAGATGAAGAATTGAAGGAGCCAGAGAGATCACGCAAAAAACATTCAAAATCAACTAATTTGAGCCCATAGGGGCACTTGGAGACTGAATCACCAAACAAAGAGCAGAGAAGGGCCAAGATCAAAAACTCAAGCTTCAATACGTAGTAGTGAAGACACGAAACAAGAGAAACATTCCTCCATTGCCTTTGGCTCCCTTTCCCCCGAGTTGGCTGCCTTGTCTAGCCTCAATTGAAGAAGATGTGCCTAGTCCTACTACAACTTGATATGCCTAGGTGAGTTGATATCCACAGGAGTCCTCCCTTTTTCTGAGCCTCTTTTGAGGTGAAATGCAGAATCAGAGGATAGGTGTGAAGGGGCGTTGAGAAGGAGGGACTTGGAGGAGAGGAGGGAGGGGAAGCTATGATCAGGATGTAAAGTAAATAAATTAATTGATAAAAGAAGAAACAGAAGAGAAAGAGGAGGAAGAAGAAGGAGGAAGGAGGAGGAGTAGAAAGGAGGAGGAAGGGGAGATTATAATATTCTTACCTTCTCTTGCTAGCATTGGTCTTGTTATCTTCCTTCATCGAGCACCCACTCCCTCCCGAGCATCATTGAAATCTATATGTCAATGTCTCTTTCCTTTAAAGAGTCAAATAAATTAACCATATTAATGGAAGTTAATAAGCTAATAGGGTTATTTACTTTTCAATTTTACAACAGCATACTTGGAGTTTAACCAAACTGTCAGAAACCTGATATGTTTTGGACTCTTCATCCCTGGTAACTATCCAGCAGACAATGAAAGATAACTGGCCAGACTAGCCTTCCAGTTTTTATAGAAAATGCCATGGCTGATTCTGTGGGCTTACACTACATGCTGCAGTAAATAAAATTACTCTGGAGGTATCAAATGGATATCCATGGCTCAAATACAAATGATGACAGCCTCATTCACTTCTATATTCCTCTCTTAACCACTTTCTCCAACCCTCTCATTCTCTACAGAAAGAAAAAAAAAAAAAAAACAGGCTTTTATCCTATGAATAAATTTGAGTAGCAAGAGATCCAAGCCTGTCATGACAGGGGGGTCAGGGGATAGTGGGCAGTAATGTCTGAGGACACCACTCAGACAGACCTGGTCTTTTTGGTTTGTTTCGTTTGGTTTTACTTTGTACATGTTAAGTCCCAAATAGACTTGTCCCATGCCTATTTTCTCTTTAGTATCTTTTTGTTTTCTTGAGTTCACATACTCTATATTTCACTGTGAATAGAGGTTCCAACAGCAGTCTCCTGTGAAAAGAGAAAAACCAAACTAGAATGCAGTTCCATTAGAGCCCTCCAGCCATTTGTCCCAACCTAGGACACACATGAAGAAAACTGACAGCACCTACGATAGCTCATTGAAACATTCCAGCATTGACGTCAATAATGCCAGAACTTGAGCTCACGTCTGGGTTCCTTCTACTTCTTGAGATCACTGGTAACATTTTAGTAATTACTTATGTCCAGTTATGTCCAGTTGTACCCACAAATTTTTATTTGATGAGTTGGGTGTTACCTGGACATCAAGAGGTTTAAAAGATTTCCCAGTGATTTCAATACACGGCCAAGCAAGCAAACTACTGATCACCTTACGCTGCCTTACATTTCCTAGTTATTACTGTCAATAAGTGAGGCTCTGCCAACAGGGAGGGAGTTAGATGATGGCTTCCTCTCCCCAAACTACACATACAGCAATATACACTTAGCACAATTACTATGTAGCCAGTGGTTTCTACCAGTTGAGAACAATTGTACTTATGTATTAACAATCTGAGAATCATAGAATAACATTGTTTCTTAATATTAAAAATAAACACTAAATGCAATTCTGTTTACAAGAAAGTTTGCATTAAAAATGAACAGATACGTGGGCCAGTGAATCTCAAGCCTGTGACTCTAATAAAGGTAAAAGGAGAGAAACAGCTTTACAAAGTTATCTTCTGACCTGCACGCCTCTTGCCTTCTAACATGCACACATGTTTATGCATGTGTGTGTACACATGCATGAAAACACACACACACACACACACACACACACACACGTATGTTTTAAGTGAGTAGAAAGAAAGAACTAGGGAAAATTAATGGTAAGAGTAAAGACTCCAGTGGCTTTAGATTAGTTATTCCTTTAAAAGATGTTTTTTCTGCTTTCACAAAATTTCACTAATGATACAGCATTATTTTTAGAAGTGTTAAGGGAATAATTGAGAATTTCTCTTCATGAATTATCTTTTTACAGGAGTTATCTAATCTAATATTTCTCTATCATTGAAGATACTTTCATTACTCAAAACAAACCAAATCAGACAGTTCATTAAATTCACTCAGTTTTAATCCAGTGCATGTTAAATTAAAGGCTCTATGCAGTATGAAGAAGTGTGTATCACAGAATAGACACATCACATTGGAAAGAATCATCAGTACACACATGCACAGATGAAAAGGATCCTGGGTAAACAGCAGCAGCACTCATGTTAATGTAGAAAGACAAAATTCTAAAGCATATTCATAAAACAGAGGTGATAAAGATGGGGCAGGAGGGGGAGTTCAACCATATAGTCTATGACAAATATTCAATTTCTGTTGTGACAGAAAAGAAGCTACTGAAAATGTAGAAACAATGTTTCTGGCTGAAGTCCAATAAAGTATTATTTTTTTAAAAAAGACTACACTTAGATCCATAGTTCTCAACCTGTGGTCGTGACCCCTTTAAGGGGTTGAATGATCTTTTCACAGGGGTCACATCTCAGATATTTACATGATAATTCATGACAGTAGAAAAATTACAGGTATGAAGTAGCAACAAGAATAATTTTACAGTTGGGGTCATGACAACATGATGAAATGTATTAAAGTGTTGAAGAGTTAGGGAGGTTGAGAACCATGGTCTTAGAGGCTTACATTTTCTGACCTCCAGTGTAGATTCACCAAAGCACATAAAGCAATTACTAGGTTTGTAAATTGGTCATCATGAGACTCCTGGTTCGGCCATCTTGAAAATACTTCTTCTCATCTCTGTTGACCAAATTCATTTTTGAGGTCCAGACCTCAAAATGAACCTGGCTGGTCTCCCGGTCCATTTTCACAAATGGTTAGTCCTGTCCCACGTTCTCAGCGCTGATGCCTTTCTCCTGTGAGTACCTTCAGATCCTCTGCTCTCAGTGTGCGTTGTCACTGGTTCTTTGTTTGGAACTCTGACCGTCATCATCACCCACATAGAGGTGGAAACACAGAGATTCAGCAAACACCACCAAGCACATTTTCAACTCTTGTCTAGACCCTGCGATGCACAAGTGTCTGGAGGTGGAAAGCTGTGTATGAATCCAGGGAAAGCAAATGTTCAAACCACACCGTAGCTTATCTTATAGTCTTGAGCAAGGCATTCAATGGCTCACAATTTTTATTTCCTGAACCGTAAAGGTGTCTGAAAATATTTTACTTTCAGCGTTATTTTGAGCATTGGAAATTAATGTTCTAGGAGTTAATGTTCTAGGCATTAATGACTGCTCAATAATGGCAGCTGTGTTCCCTTCTGTTAAAACTGCTATGGCAGTGTCTCCAGGACTCTCTCCATTTCCCACGTGATTCTGTTCTACTGTTTTATACTTCATCCTACTTATCACAGCCCGGATATTCAATTAATGTTGAATTAATGTAATGAACTGTATTTAGAAGTTCCTTTACCATAATCTTATGTATGTATGTATGTATGTATGTATGTATGTATGTATGTATGTGTATATTACATCTCTTTCCCTCCTCTCATCCCAGCTCCTTCCCCCCACCTCCTCTTCACACCACCCTCCATCTACTCCTTCCTAGTTTCTCTTCAGAAAAGGCTATGCCTCCCATGGACATCAACCAACTATAGCATAACAAGCTACAGTAAAACTAGGCACCTCCTGTCCTATTAAGGTTAGATGAAGCTACTCAGTAGGGAGGGAAGGGTCCAAAAGACAGGCAATAGAGTCAGAGACAACTCCTTCTCCTACTGTTAGGAGTCCCACATTTAAACAAAGCTACACCTATATGTGTGCAGAGAGCCTACCTAAGTCAGTCCTGTACAGGCTCCCTCCCTGGTTGGCGGTTCATTCCCTGTGAGCCGATATGAGCTCAAGATAGTTAATTCTGTGGGTTTTGTTGTGGTGTCTTTGACTCCTCTTACTCCTACAATCCTTCCACATCCCTCTTTTACAGGTTTCCCCAGGCTCTACCAAATGTTTGTCGGTGGGTCTCTGCATCAGTGTTCATTGCAGGGTGAAGCCATTCTGATGAAAACTGAGCTAGGTACCAATCTATGAGCATAGCAGAATATCAGTAGAAATTATTTTCTCTCCTAGATCTTTGAGCTATCCAGCCTCTGGGTCCTGGCCCTACAGGCAATGTAACGGGTGGGCTCCCTTTCATGGCATGGATCTCAAACTGAACCAGTCATTGGCCATTCCCACAATTTCCATGCCACTTTTACCCAACACATCTTGTAGGCAAGACAGATTGTAGGTCGAACGTTTTGTGGCTGCATTGCTGTCAAAATCCCTTCCCTGGAATTCTTGCCTGGTTACAGGAGATAGCCAGTTCAGGTTCAGTACACTCCATTGCTAAGAATCTTAGCTACAGGTACCCACATAGATTCCTGGCCGTTTCCATTGCCCAAGAATTCTAGCTTGTCCCAGAGATGCCCACAGATTCCAGTTGTCTCTTCAAGTACTCTCCTAACCCCCATTCTCTCCCCACATGATCCTTTCTGTTCCTATCTCAGCCACCCCCATCCAGACCTCTCCCCTATCCACCCACAATGTCTATTCTATTTCCCCTTCACAGTGAGATTCATGTGTCCCCGTCTTGAGCCCTAAGTCCTTTTATAAACCCCAAAATTATCTCCTAAACAAGGGGGAAATTAAATGACTCATCTTTTAAAAAGAAACACAGAATTATTTCCTAACTCAAAATTATTTTCCTCAAGCAAGTGTATATGCTCAGAAACACTTTTGTACTCCACTTTAAACACAAGAATAGCTGGTATGTACCTGAAATTTCAGATACTTAAAAGGTTGAGTCAGAAAGAATAAAACACCTAGGTGATATATCTTTCTAATGAAATCATAATTGTCTAAAAACCAAAGAGTAGCTGTATTGGCTCCTTACTATAATCCAACCACTGGGAGGTAGAGGCAGGAGGATCAATAGTTCAAAGCTATCCTAAGCTACATAGTGATCCTGAGACCAACCTGGGCTAATGAGAATATGTCTCCAGAAATTAATTAAAATTAATATAATCCAAAAAAATCCACAATGTCATTGTAGTTTTCATTGTATCATTGACATTGCTTGAAACAGCAGAAATAAAGCATAACTTTCTCTTTACTTTAAGTTCTTAAAAGGCACCTCAAATGCTAATAGACTCTTTCACAGCAATATAAGTGCTATTCAAGACCTCAACCTCAGAATGAGTTTTCTCGTAATAGGGAGTACTACCCACAGATATTGGTTTCTCATCTGCTCCACTAGGAAACCGATGGTGTGCTAAATGAAGATGCATTATACACCCAGGAGGTGCTGAAGTTTACTGGGCACTGAAGTAATAAAAGAGGCAAAATCATGGTCTCTGAGTTCATGTAGCTGATTTTTGAGTGGGACAGATGTGGAATGCTAAAATGCGGTTTAAAATATGTTAGGTGATAGACCGAGGATATATGGAGGGCCAGTAGGAAAACCCATTAATTAGCAAGCTAATTTCAAAATATGACTTTTCAAAAGTGAGTTCTAACAGAGGTATACTGCATGCGTGGACAATGTCAGTCCCAGAAGAGATGGATTATTGAACAAAAATCACAGTGCAAAGGGTAGGATACTGTCCTACAGTCTGTTGGCAAGGAAGATATTGGAGGTCCCTAAAACAATGTAGGCTGTCATCATTACTCTTAGTAATCATTGTAGTCCCACAATAACTACATAATAAGATCCTATTGCTGAAGACACCACATATTCTTTTTTATAAAACATAGAGAAACCAATCTCAACACTACTAGGGAAGCTTCCTTTCTCCTACATACATTTCACAGGGAAATAAGTGCTACGCAGGCTACTGAGAAAAAGAAACATCAATAGTTTTACCCAGTACTGGAGCATGCTACAACACCAACTTTGCAGACAATTACGTGCCCACTGATACAATAGTGGCATAATCATTATGGGGTAAATAACTGCTTTCTGATTGGATTTGAGCCCTGCTGCACATGAGGGAAAGCCATGTCCTGTACTATAAACCTGATCAAATATCCCTTTCTGTAGAAGTCGTAGCCCTAGGTAAGGACCTGCCAATATTTCTCTAAATGGCCATGTTGTCAAATTTGCTTCTGTACATACATTTTAAATTTTTATTTAAAAGTTTTCTCTATTTTTATTTTCTAATTTTAAATGTATGAGAGCTTGTCTGCAAGTATCACATTACATGTATGCCTGGTGTCCACAGAGTCGAAAGAGATTGTTGGACCCTATGGAACTAGAAGAACAGAGGGTTATGAACAGCCATAGAGGTGCAGGAAACTGAACCTGGGTCCTCTGAAGAGGAGCAAGTACCACTAACTACTGATACATCCACATAATTTGTCAAAGCACTGAGAATATGAGACCAAGTGCTCAACCTTAAATGGAACAACTTTATCAACTGCCCAGACCTACCAAAGCATAGGAGACACAATGGAATAGAAAGAGGAGAAAGAGGAGGAGGGAAAGGGGGAGAGGAGGAAGAAAAGGAAGAGGAGGAAGGGAAGGAGGAGGGCTGTGATGTGCTGCCTTATAGATGTAACATGGCTCCTACACTCATGCAGCTATTGTTACCTGCATAAGACCTGTCCAATATCAAGACAGCCAAAATTGCAGCATAGATAGGCCAAAAGATCTTTAGTCCCACCCCTTACTGAGTTAATAGCTGCTGAGGATGAGAAAACAAATTATACCTGAGAGTGTGCTTCCAGTGTTCCAGTGGATAGCCTAACACCTAGACTCATCAGTGTATCATTCATTAGACCTAGTGGGAAAGAAGAAAAGGAGTAGGTGAAGTTAGAAGGGAAAGATATGAGGAGAGCTGGGAAACAGAAAATGGAAAAGTGCTATATGCGCTCTTATTTTGCTGTATACATGTATGAACATTTTAAAAAATTAAAAAGAAAAAAACTGGGAGTCAGCCTCAAAGCAACTACCATGAATTACTCTTAGAATAGAATGCTTCCCTAGATAAATCTCAGGTCTGGATTTTGAGTGGCCCATGCCTTTTGTATTGAGCACCAGTGGCTGAATAGGCATGAAGGAAAAAAGAACTAGTGGATGTTAAAAGAGGAGGAAACTTTACTCCTGCAAACGGAAATCATTAAAGTAAGTTCTTCTAGAAGTTTGTTACCAACCTATCTTATGGCATTCCTTTCCTCTAAGCCCCTGGAACACTCTGCATACAGGCAGTAAGTAAGTCCTAAGAAAGAAAGGGATTTTCTAGACCTTCATGTCTAGAAGAAGACATATGACTTCACTTCTTACTTCACTGGCCATAATTTACTCATGTGATAACCTGTAACTATAACAATAAAAAAATTGGTTTGACTATTTACTCGGAAAATCTAAATTAATTAAATTAAAAGGAACACTTCCAGGTTTTAATTAATTAAAAGGAACACTTCCAGGTTTTACTGTGTTGAGCCATGTTGATCCCCAGCAAACGTCACTATTATTTTTTTCAGAATGTTGGTTAATATACAACATAAAGTACTATCTAATCATTGTATTAAACTCAAAACCTAGGATATCCATGTAACATCTACCAGATTATTTCAGTTGGGTTCTGTATATGAGCAAAATTAAGATGGTGAGAGAGACAGAGAGAAAGAGAGAGAGAGAGAGAGAGAGAGAGAGAGAGAGAGATTCCTAACTGACCTTCAAAATAATGATAGCCAAACCATATCTGAGATGTTGAGAAACTGGTACACAGCCCTTAAAGCTAAGTATCTCAACAGCCAGAGTAATTTCAGAATAGCTGCCTCTTACTGGAGTGTGCAGGTACAGCAGAATTAACAGAGGAGCAATGACCAGTAGATATTGAGTCTATAAAATGGATGCCTCAGCATTATGAATCTGGCACTGGGAGCCCAGAAAATTTCTAAAGAATGACTGATCCATATTTCAATTACGGAATCTGGGAAACATTGGTTCTGCAATTGGCAAAGGAATCATCATATGATCAGCATCGTGATCAGCAGCAGCACAGGGAAACAGGGAAAATCAGTTCTTTGGCAATGGAAAAGCCAAGCCACTAGAAGGCAAGGCTAGCTTTCTTCTGAAATAGTCTTTTTATCTGGGCTTCTATCAGAAGGTGCCACCCACCAGCCTAGTGGGCTTCTCACATGACATCCATCAGGACAATGCTCCAGGTGAAGCTCCCCATTTAGCTGATTCTAATTGGAGGCAAGTTGACCTTAAACCCAACTATAACATTAGTCTAAAGTGTGTGTATATGTGTGTTCACACACACACACATATATATACATATATATGTATATACATATATATATTCACAAAATATTATGGTGAAATAAGCAAATTCTACCCCCCTCCCCCAAAAAAATACCAACGAGAGAAAGGGATAGTGAGAGTAAACAGAAGTGACTGGTCCTAAAACTCTTGATAGACATTTTGAATGCCTCATAGTAAAGTGTTCAGGAAAGGGACATCAATTAACTCACTGCTGCTGCTGTTGCTCTCTTGGTAGGAGTCTCTTGTATGTTTCTGTAGTGCCTGGCTCCACCTCTGGTTGGTCTTCCTTTATGCCCTATCTTCTGTGTTTGCCTTGCAAGTTAATACCACACCCTGCTGGTACACTCAAAGTTTTGTGTCAATATTCTGTAGTGTATGTATGAAGCCTCAAAGAAAATACAGCACCATGTTTAATCTGGATCAAAGTCTTTTTGACAGTAAAGTGCACTTGGTTATTACTGAGTAGTGGCCTGTCTGTTTTTTCAGGTAACTGTCCAGTGTCCTTTGTAGATGATAGCTAGCATATCAGTGAGCCCAACTAGGTTTCACTTAAATACCCATTGCACAAATATGAAGAGAATTCAGAATGTGCATTTTTAGTTGTGTGTCAAGACAGAAGTCTAGAGATGTAGCTCAGTGATCAAGCCCTTACCTAGTGCACTTGTTCCTTATATGTGAGGCCCTGGATTTAATCTGCACTGTGGAGGTGAAGAGATAGAACACTGGAAATAAACATAAAGAAGAAAGAAAATCATGGTAGATGGGAAAGGGGGTGGGATCTGAATCTCCAGTCCATGTCAATCAACACTGGTTATTTGTAACATGTATACACACTGCTATTCACATGTCCAAGACACAGTAACCATTGACGTGAAGTTGTGGAAAAGATGGGACTCATACACATTTAAGTATCTTAGTTTCTTTTGTCTCTTCAGTAGCATTAGTTATTATCTGGATATTTTTTTTTTCTCTTCACAATGTCTGTTTTCACTAAATTTAGTTCTGATAAAAGTATTGTCAGTTTTAAGCAGTTAGTAGACATGTGTTCAAATTCAGCCCTGTATTTCATCCTAAAGTTTAAGTATGCCCTGGTCCCAGAGAGTAGATGACACGATTATCAAGGCAAGGGCAATTGTCTTAGTGAGAGTTTCTATCACTGTGATGAAACATCATGACTAAGCAACTCGAAAAGGAAAGGGCTGGTTCATTTTACAACTCTTAAGTCACCTCCCTCACTGAGGGAAGTCAGGGCAGGAGCTCAAGGCAGGAAGCCAGAGGCACGAACTGAAGCAAAGGTCATAGAGGAATTCTGTTTAATGATTTGTTTTCTGTGGTTTTCTTGGACTAATTTTTTAATTTGGATATTTTATTTACATTTCAGATGTTATCCCCTTGTTATCCCCTTTCCCTATTTCCCCCCCACACACACCCAGAAACTCCCTATCCAATCCCCACTTGTAGGAGGAGCTAAGGCAGAAGGAGAAGGAGTAAGGAGAGGAAGAGGAGGTGAAAGGAGAGGAAGAGAAGGTGGCAGGAGAGGAAGAGAAGGTGGCAGGAGAGGAAGAGAAGGTGGCAGGAGAGGAAGAGAAGGTGGAAGGAGAGGAAGAGAAGGTGGAAGGAGAGGAAGAGGAAAAAGAAGAGGAGGAGTGAGGAGAGGGAGAAGAGATGAGAGAGGGGAACATGGAGGCGGATGTTCATGTGTCTCCCACAGTCAAAGGTAGTTGGTATATGTAGGCTGGGTATTGGGTTACACCTCTGTTTGAGTGGGCATCTTGTTATTGATCATTACCAAATATATAAAGCCTTTGATTAATATTTAAGCATTAGAGTCTCATTTTCTTACTGTGCCCACATGGATGGTGGGATGGTCTGGGCTCAGCCCAGCCTTGTGAAGACAGCATGGAAGATTGGCAGAGCCATCTCTCACGCTGGCATCTCATGGGCGGCAGGGCTGATGTTTCTGGCTGGCCGTTTCTAGCTGCAGCGCACTCATGGCCTCTGGCCACAGAACATGGCGGCTGAGCTAGGCAGAGCCACAGAAGCTTAGATATTTGGCCTGACCAACAGCCTTCATTTAAATAATTACTTCAACAAAGTGGCGCACCAATTTTGAGAATGAATTCACTATAAATTTAAGTCTATTCACCTGAGAGCAAAAGTTGTATTTTTCTTTTTTTAAAGAGAGTGAGTGATTGGCGCTGATAGGAGTCACGTGACTCCAGCACGGAAAATCCTGAACAAAGAAACTTCTGGCAGACAGGTCTTCTGCTGAGAGAAAATAAAGGCTGCTCTGAGCCAAGAGAGCCAAATAAATAAGCCTCTGTTGTGGAGCAGTTACTGATTTAAGTATAAAGTTAAAATATAGGGATTAATTGCTTTTAGGAAAGATTTATAAACAGATTTGTCTGAATCACTTGGGGATTATCGCCCAAGGTTTGGAACTTAGATAAGGAAAACTGTCACTGGCTCTAGAGTAGAGCATACAGTGTGTAAGTGAAAGCTGCTCTGGAGAACAGAGCCAAACACATAGATGGTATAAATAAAAAACTGTTCTAGGCAGAGGGCCGAGCAGAAAGATAGTGTAAATCAGGTGTATTCAGATAATATAAAGTTATATTACCTCACAGGAGACTCAGATTCTGTCTAATGTGAGCCCCACGGAAATTCTGGGTTCTTTTCCTGCTTGGCAAAATAGGGAAGGAAGATGGGTGTGATTTTCAGTTTTGTGGTTATAATTTTCCTCTGGGAAAGAGATCAAGATAAAGGTTTTTCTGGTTACTGGCTCAAGGAAACACTGTTTTGGAAAAAAGGTTTTGGCTGTGTTTTTTTCAGAAGAGATAATTAAGGTATTTCTACCTCCTAGAATTATATGGATTAGACATCAGAGGAAGGCCACCAGAAGACTAGATTCCAGAATTCAAATAAAAAAAATTATCTTGATACTAAAATTTGTTTTGAGAATTGTATATTGCAGAATACACAACCTTGGTGTATCTACTCATCAAGCAAGCTGAGCAGACCTGCTTGAACCTCTGATGTCCTGCCATTTCAGCTAAATGCAGTGAAGACACAGACATCAGAGGCTTATCAATTTTTTTTCTCCCCCCCACCCCTTTCTAATATCTCAATGCCCATAATTAGCTTGAAGAAGTTAATGAAGAGTCAGCACCCCTATTCCCTGGGCTTGGAGACTGAGGTGGTTAATATTGGGCTGTCTTTCCAGGGAAAAGTAGTGGTTTTGTTGGGACAGGGAAGAATAGCTAGGATTTATTGCATAGCCATAACCTATTGGAAGAAATCTGTATAATTGTTATTAAGCTGAAGTAATAATTTCTTAAATGGTACAAAATTTACTTTGATTTCAAATGTAAGGTTTTCATTGGTACTAGTTTCTTATTGATATAAAAGTGAGATTAATACTGTTACTCTCATAGGCATTGTGCCTATATAACATATTTAGGAAGACAAGGCTTAGACCCAGTCCTTCTTTAAATTTTTTTAACTGATTTGAGATGGTTAGCCTGTGAGTTAAGGGCCTATAGCAAATTCATGACTCTGAGTTTATTGCTAGGGCGTTTTCTAGATTTTAATTAGAAATAGCAGAGAGGCGTTAACAGACAACAGTCCAAATTATCCTATATAGATAGTTGGTTTTCAAAACATCAGAAGTCCACAGAATTGACTTTACAAACATTTCTGTATTAATGTCCATTCTAATTAGAGACCTGTCTGCTCCTGACAGCTTTTCTGACTTGAATTCTAAGAAGAAATTGAGCATCTTTGGAGTTACTCCAGTTGTGGTGAGACCGCCACTAGGCAAGAATTGTCTCTTTTCATCTACAGACAAATTACTGTCCAGAAAAGAACACACTTGTGGAATAGTTGACTGATTATATCTGCCAAAACAGAGTAATCAGCCCTTAATAATTCTGTATTACTAGTTCTGTCAGATGATCCTGAGCCAGAAGGCTGAAGTTCGGATGTTCTAATGTTTTGAGGTTTAGGGACTGTCCAGGTGTTCAGCAGTCTCTATAAATTGGCTAAGTTTTAGGAGCCATGCTTTGTGCTTCCCATAACTTCAGTTAATTCAGTCATTCTGGATTTCTGACGGGGTTGAAGACTTATAGGCTCATAGCCAATCCCTGCTATTTACTTTGAGAAAAAAAGATTTGAGAGGATGGTTTTCAGCTGACATTCATTCTAAAGCCAAGAAAAAAGCCAGGTTCAGAACTAAGTCTTCTAGTTAATTAAGAGAGATAACAGAGCTTCTGTTTAGTCAACAAAATGATGGACTGGGTATTAGGTTTATCTTGTACCTTACTGATACAAATTGGTATAGTTATGCTCTAATTGTATTTTGAGAGAAAGTTTTCTTTTATTTTAACAGGAAGGGTGATATGTAGGAGGAGCTAAGGCGGGAGGAGTAAGGAGAGGAAGAGGAGGTGGAAGGAGAGGAAGAGGAGGAGGAAAAAGAGGAGTGAGGAGAGGGAGAGGAGACGAGAGAGGGGAACATGGAGATGGATGTTCACATGTTTCCCACAGTTAAAGGTAGTTGGATTATCTAGGTTGGGTATTGGGTTACAACTCTGATTGAGTGGGCATCTTATTATTGACCATTACCAAATATATAAAGCCTTTGATTAATATTTAAGCATTAGAGTCTCATTTTCTTACTGGGCCCACATGGATGGCAGGATGATCTGGGCAATGCCCAGCCTTGTGAAGACAGCATGGAAGATTGGCAGAGCCATCTCTCACGCTGGCGTCTCATGGGTGGCAGGGCTTGTGTTTCCGGCTGGCCGTTTCTAGCTGCAGCGCGCTCGTGGCCTCTGGCCACAGAACATGGAGGCTGAGCTAGGCAGAGCCACAGCAGCTTAGATAGTTGGCCTGACCAGCAGCCTTCATTTAAATAAGTACTTCAACACCCACTCCTCCTGCTTCTATAAGGAGTGCCACCCACTTTCACCTCCCCACCCTTGAATTCCTCCACACTGGGGCATCCAGCTTTCATGGGAACAAGGATCTCCTCTCCCACCTATGGCCGACAAGGCCATCTTTCCTTACATAGACAGCTGGAGACATAGGTCCCTCCCTATGTGCTTCCAGGTTGGTGGCTTAAACCCTGGAGAGCTCTGGTAGCTTAGTATTGTTGATCTCTCTATGGGGCCACAAACCCCTTCAGCTCCTTCAGTCTTCTCTCTAAATGCTCCATTGGAAACCCCATGATCAGTTCAATTGTTTGCTGTGAGCATTTGCCTCTGTATATGTCAGGCTCTGGCAGATCTCTAAGGAGACAGCTATATCAGGCTCCTGTCTGCATGCACTTCCTAGCATCCATATCAGTGGCTACCTTTGGTGACAGCACATGGGATGGATACCCAGGTGGAATGGTCTCCAGACGACCCCTATCAGTTTCTGTCCCACACTTTGTCACCATATTTGCTCCCATGAGTGTTTTGTTACTCCTTTAAGAAGAACTGAAGCACCCACACTTTGGTCTTCCTTCTTCATGAGCTTCATGTGGTCTGTGAGTTGTATCTTGGGTATTGTGAGCTTTTGGGCTAATATCCACTTATCAGTGAGTGTATATCATGTATGTTCTTTTATGATTGCGTTACCTCACTAAGAATGATATTTTCTGGTTCCATCCATTTACCTACAAATTGTATGAATTCATTGTTTTTAATAGCTGAGTAGTATTTCATTCTGTAAATGTACCACATTTTCTGTATCCATTCTTCTGTTGAAGAACATCTGGGTTCTTTCCAGCTTCTGGCTATTATAAATAAGGCTGCTATGACCATAGTGTAACATGTGTCCTTGATATATGTTGGAGCATCTTCTGGGTATATGTCCAGGAGTAGTATAGATGGGTCCTCAGGTAATGCTATGTCCAGATTTTGAGGAACCACCAGACTGATTTCTACAGTGTTGTTATCAGCTTGCAATCCCACCAACAACGGAGGAATGTTCCTCTTTCTCCATATCCTTGCCAGCATCTGCTATCACCTGAGGTTTTTTTTATCTTTGCTGTTCTGACTGGTATGAGGTGGACTCTCAAGGTTGTTTTGATTTGCACTTCCCTGATGACTAAGGATGTTGAACATTTCTTTAGGTGCTTATTGACCATTCAAGTTTCCTCAGTTGAGAATTCTTTGTTTTAGCTCTGTACCCCATTTTTAATAAGGTTATTTGGTTGTCTGAAATCTAACTTCTTAAGTTCTTTGTAAATACTGGATATAAGCCCTCTATCAGACGTAGGATTGGTAAAGATATTTTCCAAATCTGTTGGTTGCCATTTTGTCCTATTGACAGTGTCCTTTGCTTTACAAAAGCTTTGCAATTTTATGAGGTGCCATTTGTCAATTCTCTCTCTTAGAACATAAGCCATTGGTGTTCTGTTCAGGAACTTTACCCCTGTGCCCAAGTATTCGAGACTCTTTCCCACTTTCTCTTCCAATTAGTTTCAGTGTATCTGGTTTTATGTGAAGGTCCTTTATTCACTTGGACTTGAGCTTTGTAGAAGGAGGTAAGAATGGATCAATTTGTATTCTTCTACATGCTGGCCTCCAGTTGAACCAACACCATTTGTGGAAAATGCTGTCTTTTTTCCACTGGATGGTTTTAGCTCCTTTGTCAAAGATCAAGTGACCATAGGTGTGTGGGTTCATTTCTGAATCTTCAATTCTATTTCATTGATCTTCCTGCCTGTCTCTGTATAAACACCATGCAGTTTTTATCACTATTGCTCTATAGTACAGCTTTAGGTCAGGCATGGTGATTTCCCCAGAACTTCTTTTGTTGTTAGGAATAGTTTTTGCTATCCTGGGTTTTTTGTTATTACAAATGAATTTGCAAATTGCTTTTTCTATTTCTATGAAGAAGTGAGTTGGAATTTTGATGGGTATTGCATTAAATCTGTAGGTTGCTTTTGGCAAGATGGCCATTTTTACTATATTAATCCTTTCAATCCATGAGCATGAGAGATCTTCCCATCTTCTAAGATCTTTGATTTCTTTCTTCAGAGACTTGAAGTTCTTGTCATCCAGATCTTTCACTCACTTGGTTAGATTCACACCAAGGTATTTTATATTATTTGTGACTATTGTGAAGGGTGTCGTTTCCATAATTTTTTTCTCAGCCTGTTTGTCTTTTGAGTAGAGGAATGCTACTGATTTGTTCGAATTAATTTTTGAACCAATCATTTTGCTGAAGTTGTTTAACAGTTTAGGAACTCTCTGGTGCACACTTTGGGGTCACGTAAGTATATTATCATATCATCTGAAAATAGTGATATTTTTTACTTCTGCCTGTAATATTTGTATCCCTTTGACTTCCTTTTGTTCTCTAATTGCATTGGCTAGGACTTCCAGTACTATATTGAATAGGTAGGGAGAGTGTGGGCAGCCTTGTCTAGTCCCTGATTTTAGTGGGATTGCTTCAAGTTTCTCTCCATTTAGTTTGATGTTGGCTACTGGTTTGCTGTATATTGCTTTTACTATGTTTAGGTATGGGCCTTGAATTCCTGATCGTTCCAGGACTTTTACCATAAAGGGGTGTTGAATTTTGTCAAATGCTTTCTCAGCATCTAGTGAGATGATTGTGTGATATTTTTCTTTGAGTTTGTTTATGTTGTGGATTACATTGATGTATTTCCATATATTGAACCATCCCTGCTTTCCTGGGATAAAGCCTAATTGATCATGATGTATGATTGTTTTGAAGTGTTCTTGGATTCAGTTTGTGAGAATTTTATAAAGTATTTTTTATAGATATTCATAAGGGAAATTGGTATGAAGTTCTCTTTCTTTGTTGGGTCTTTTTGTGGTTTACATATGAGCATAATTGTGGCTTCATGGAATGAATTAGGTAGTGTTTCTTCTGTTTCTATTTTATGGAATAGTTTATAGAGAATTGGTGTTAGGTCTTCTTGGAATGTCTGATAGAATTCTGCACTAAAACCATGTGGTCCTGGGCTTTTTCTTTCTTTCTTTCTTTTTTGGTGGGGAGACTTTTAATGACTGCTGCTATTTCTTTAGAGGTTATGGAACTACTTAGATGGTTTATCTAATCCTGATTTAACTTTGGTACCTGGTATCTTTCTAGAAAATTGTCCATTTCATCCAGATTTTACAATTTTGTTGAGTATAGGCTTTTGTAGTAGGATCTGATGAATTTTTTTAATTTCCTCAGTTTCTGTTGTTATGTCTCTTTTTTCAGCTCTGATTTTATTAATTTGGATACTGTCTCTGTGCTCTTTGGTTAGTCTGGCTAAGGGTTCATCTATATTGTTGATTTTCTCAAAGAACCAGCTTCTGGTTTTGTTGATACTTTGTATAGTTCTTTTGTTTCTACTTGGTTGATGTCAGCCCTGAATTTGATTATTTCCTACTGTCTACTCCTCTTGGGTGTATTTGCTTCTTTTTGTTCTAGAGCTTTCAGGTGTGCTCTCAAGTTGCTAGTGTATGCTTTCTCCAGTTTCTTTTTGTAGGCACTTAGAGGTATGAGTTTTCCTGTCAGCACTGCTTTCATTGCATCCCATAAGTTTTGGTATGACAAGCCTTCATTTTCATTAAATTCTAAAAAGTCTTTAATTCCTTTCTTTGAATCTTCTCTGGCTAAGTTATCATTGAGTAGAGCATTGCTCAGTTTCCATGTTTATGTGGGCTTTCCATTGATTTTATCATTATTGAAGACCAGCCTTAGTTTGTGGTGATCTGTTAGGATGCATGAGATTATTTCAATCTTCTTGTATCTGTTGAGGCCTGTTTTGTGACCGATTGTATGGTAAATTTTGGAGAAGGTACCATGAGGTGCTGAGAAGAAGGTATATTTTTTTGATTTTGATGAAATGTTCTATAAATATCTACTAAATCCGTTTGGTTTATAACTACTTTTAGTTTTACTGTGTCTCTGTTTAATTTCTGTTTTCAAGATCTGTCCATTAATGAGAGTTGGGTGTTGAAGTCTCCCACTCTTATTGTGTGAGGTGCAATATGTGCTTTGAGATTTAGTAAAGTTTCGCTTATGAATGTGGGTGCCCTTGCATTTGGTGCATAGATGTTCAGAATTGAGATATCATCTTGATTGATTCTTTCTTTGATGACTGTGAAGTGTCCACTCTTATCTTTCTTGATTACTTCTGGTTGAAGTATTCGATATTAGAATGGCTACTCTAGCTTGTTTCTTGGGACCATTTGCTTGGAAAATAGTTTTCCAGCCTTTTACTGTGAGGTAGTATCTGTCTTTGCCACTGAAATGTGTTTCCTGTATGCAGCAAAATTCTGGATCCTGTTTACGTATCCAGTTTGTTACTCTATGTATTTTATTACAGTATTGAGTCCATTGATGTTAAAAGATATCAAGAAAAAATGATTGTTGCTTCCTGTTATTTTGTTATTAGTGGTTGAATTATGTTTCTGTAGCTATCTTCTTTGGAGTTTGTTGAAAGATTACTTTTTTGCTTTTTCTAAGTTGTAGTTTCCCTTTTTGTGTTGGAGTTTTCCATCTATTATTCTTTGTAGGGCTGAATTTGTGGAAAGATATTATGAAAACTTGAGTTTGTCATGGAATATTGTTGTTTCTCCATCTACAGTGATTGAGAGTTTTACAGTGTACAGTAGTCTGGGTTGGCATTTGTGTTCTCTTGGGGTCTGTATGATATCAGTCCAGGATCTTCTGGCTTTTATAGTCTCTAATGAGAAGTCTGGTGTAATTCTTATATGTCTGCTTTTATATGTTACTTGACCATTTTTCCTTACTGCTTTTAATATTTTTCTTTGTTTTGTATATTTGATGTTTTAATTATTATGTGTTGAGTGAAATTTCTTTTCTGGTGTAGTCTATTTGGAGTTCTGTAGGCTTCTTGTATGTTCATGGGCATCTCTTTCTTCATGTAGGGAAGTTTTCTTCTATAATTTTTTTAAGATATTTACTGGCCCTTTAAGTTGGGAATCTTCACTCTCTTCTATACTTATTATCCTTAGGTTTGGTCCTCTCATTGTGTCCTGGATTTCCTGGATGTTTTGTGTTAAGAACTTTTTGCATTTTGCATTTTCTTTTACAGTTGTGTCAATATTTTTCATGGTGTCTTCTGCTCATGAGATTCTCTCTTCTATCTCTTATATTGTGTTGGTGATGCTTGTGTCTATGACTCCTGATCTCTTTCCTAGGTTTTCTATCTCCAGAGTAGTCTCCCTTTGTGATTTCTTTATTGTTTCTACTTCCATTTTTAGATCCTGAATGATTTGTTTAATTTCTTCACCTGTTTGGTTGTGTTTTCTTTCAATTCTTTAAGTAATTTTGTGTTTCCTCTTTAAGGGCTTCTACCTGTTTACCTGTGTTCTCCTGTATTTCTTTAAGGGAGTTATTTATGTCTTCCTTAAAGTCGTCTATCATCATCATGAGAAGTGATTTTAATTCTGAATCCTGATTCTCTGGTGTGATGGGGTATCTATGACTTGCTATGGTGAGATGACTCAGTTCTGATGATGTCACATAACCTTTGTTTCTATTGCTTATGTTCTTGTGCTTGCCTTTCACCATCTGGTTATCTTTGGTGCTACCTGCAGCCACTGTCTCTGACTGGAGCCTGTCTTTCCTGTTATGTTGCTTGTGTCATAACTCCTCAGAGTCCTGCTGTCTCTGTGATCATGTGATCCTGAGATCCTAGGTGAAAGAGCTCCTAGGACTCAAGATGCCTCAGGGATCCTGAAATTCTATAATCCTGGGTGTGTTAGAGCCCCTGAGAATCCAGCTTCCTCAACTGCTCTGAGTGCAGTGGTTCCTCCAATGCTCTGAGTGTAATAGTTCCTCTGGGATGGGTCAGGATATGGTGTCTTCAGGGGAGCAGACCAGCTTGGAGTCTGCCACAGCAGAAAGAACCAAGTAAGGAGCAGAAGGGGAGTGGTATTCCAGAGGGCTGGGTTTGGGTGGGTAATGGGTCCTGAGTACCCCAGCCTCTGGGCTGCAGCTCTGGGACATAGAGTTGTGGGGGAGGGTTCTTACCCACTGCTGTGAGTTCCTCTAGGATGGTCAGGATATGGTGTCTTCGGGGGAGCACCTTTGGACTATTTTTTAACTACCCAAGGCTACCTGCCCTTGGGAGACAGTGCCTACAATGGGCTGGGTCCTCTCACACTAATCTCTAACTAAGAAAGTGCCCCATCAGTTTGCCTTTAGGCAAGTCTTTTTTTCCCCTGCAGTATCAAACCTTCAACCAAGATTTAATTCTTAATGTAAAATATGAAGACATTTTCTCAACTAAGATTTATTCTTTTCAGACATGTCTAGATTTGTGAAAAGTTGACAAAAAACAACCTGAACAAATTTATGATTATATATATATATTAAGCTATGTTGATTTCTGGCACACATATGTACACAAAGACGTTTTTAAAAGTAGCAGTAGATACATAAAATAAGAAATGACTTCTTAGACAAATCTCTAAGAAAGATATGTAATTCAGTCTACCTGAATTACATATTACTAATAAAACTAAGCCTCTACCACATATCTGGCCATCAATAGTGAAGCAAGAGACTATGGATGACAACTCAACCATTAAAGTGCGCCAATTGAAGCCACAAAGCTCTACAACTGCACTCTAGTGTTCCTGACGTGAGCTACAGGAGGACTTCAGGAAGCTGAAGTAGGATTTCAAAGCAGTTAAACACAACTTGTTCTGTATGGTTCCAGAACACAACTGGAATGCTAGGTAGACATTCTGAAGCTTGAATTTTATCCTAAGTTAGGGTTCCAACACAATTACCTGTGAGTGTGATTGATCAATTTTCTATTTTAAGGAGGGGATGCCACAGAGTCCTGAAGTTGCACTTACTGGAGATGCCATAGGAAGTACTGGAGCTGTTCTTTAAGTCCTTTTTAATCTTGAAGGCCTGTGACTTGGTGCTTCATGAGTGACTTTGGTACTCTTTCATTCTCTCCATCTTTGTCCCTAGAACACTTGTCCCAAAGACACGGTATGGAACAAGTACTAAGAAGACTAAAAACCCAGATCTTTCCTCAGGAACCCCAGCTGCAGTTAACAGTGGCACATGATGGGGATGGTATCACTGTGCTTTTTAAACATCTATAAGCTGTAGGATTTGTATTTCATTTTGAAGAATAAAAAGCCATAAAATTAACATCTAATACTTATTGAGTTCTGAACATATATATGCTAAGTATGGCTGAAGGTTTTCTGTATATTAAACTACTTTATTCTCCCAAAGAGGTGGCCTTTAAGTAAGTGCAAAGAAAGTAAAACACTGACATGTCAGTGAAGTGAACAGGTAGAAGACAAAGCCCTGAATGCCACATTCAGGTCTCCAGTGATGCTAGTGAGGGTTTATAACAAGGTTCTCATAATGTCTTCAAGTCTATTATTTTGGAGAATTCTGCCTCAATACTCATCAGATGAAAAGCATCTATAGACATGAAAGATGAGTACTCATAAAAGCCCCTGGGATAGTCATTTATCAATACCCAGCTCCAGGGAAAATAGAGTAAGCAGATTTTCTTTAAAGTTATGAAGTTTGCAGATGCACTAGGAAAGCCTAACATTACGTATTCCATTCCTTAGCTAGAATTTTAACTCTTTTAAGGATACACTTAGCATTATTCATTTTAGTGATTGAAGTTAAAGATAAATGCCATACTCTCCACAGTTCAATAGCTCATAGCTGAAAATAACAACTTCAAATCACCAACTCTCAAGAAAAACATTAGAATCTTAGCCAAACACCAAAACAAAGCAAACAAAAAATCCAGCAACAATAATATGGCATGAAAGCCAGAGATTCTCAGCTTCAAGTCCAAGTCTTGACACTTAAAGTTGACATCCATCCCATGGACACAGTATTCAGAAAGTCTGATGTGAAGGTGTGTGCATCCATAGCCATGATCCTTCTCTGAGAAATATCTTAATGATACACACACTGGGATTTATTTCACAGATGGCTTTGAGTCATCACATGCCTTGGATTCGGAGCTGCTGTCCTAAGGGACTTTCTTCTTGCTGTGACTCACTTAAAGAAATGATGGACACTCTGCTATAAAACTATACTGGTTTGGATCTTATGAACTGGGAAAATTCTGATGAATCATTTGGACCATTTTGTTTCCAGAACTTTGTAGCTACTGGTCAAAGACACCAGGCATATGTTTCCTTGATGCAGCTTCCTTTCCTTCTCTTTGCACTTCTGTGCCTGCCTCATCTCTCCCATAGGCATCCACCTGAAGCTACTCTGTAGTTAACACCTTTCAGGTGAACTCCATATCACTATCTGCCCTTCAAGTTCTGAGCATATTTCCATTATTGTTCAATAAAATAAAGTCATATGTATAGGTCAGCCTAGGATTTACCACTTTAGGCATCTATTTCATAGCTATGAAATGGAGATGCTGCAGGTGAGGACCATTCTTTGTTCCATAAAATGTGCCAAATAGCCTGGCAGAATAGGTACTTGCCACAGAAAGAGTATGGATTGAAAAATCAGAATATTTACCCTTATTAAAACACTGCCTCTCAAGCCATCATATTTCTGGTTCACAATTTACATTTCACATCTCTCAAAAGCAGATACATCAGAAAGTCTGTGTGAAATATAGATATGTCAGCTCTTTCCAAACACATGGAATGTTCCCTCTAGAAAAGAAAAAGAAACAAGACTATTGCCCTCTTTAGAGAAAAAGGCTAAAGTTAAAGTTCTTGAAGGCGTGTCCATAATAGAATGAAATTAGAAATCAATAACAAGAGAAACGACAGAAAATGAAACACTCGTGGATATCAAATAAAACACTGTTGAATTATAGACAAGTCATTGAACAACACAAGAAAGAAATTTTTAAAAATTGCTAGAATTAAATGAAAATAAGAAACCAAACATAATCAAACCTATACGATGTAATGAAAACAATCCTATGAAATTTTATCGTTAAAAAACCCTACATCACAATTGAGAGACTTCAAGGGAAACAATGCACTGTAGGGCCATGGAAAACCAAGAATGAGTCAAACTCAAAATCAGCCATGTAAAAATATAATCATCAGGGCATAAATGAATGTCACAGAAATGAAAATATGTTAACAATCAACTGAACAAAGAGTTGTTCTTTGAAAAGAAAAACAGAATCCACAAACTCTTAACCAAACTAGCCAAAGGAAAATGAAAGAAAATCCAAAAATTAACAAAATTAGGAGGAAAAAAAAAAGGAGACATTACATCAACAAAGTTTAGATATCTTCAGGATATTCCTTTAAAACTTCTATCCCAATAAACTAAAAAATTGAAAAGAAGAGAACAAATTATAAATACATGGCCTAACAAAATTAAAGTGGAAGGTTATGAGCAATTTACCTCACTCTATAATGAACAATGAAATTGAATAATAAAAAATACTATCAAAATTCTCCCAACCAATGAAAGTCCAACTCAGATGTATCCACTTCTGAATTCACCAGGCTTTTAAAGAATTAATGCCAATGCACCTCAACTGTTTCATTAACTAAACAGTAGAGCCTACAAAACTCTTTGTACGACAATTGCTTATAACAACAGAAAGTAAATTATAGGCTAATTTCTTTGATGAACATAGATAAGAAAATATTCAATAAAATACTTTCAAACTGAACCCAAGAACACTTCAAAGAAGATAAGATCATTTACCATAGTCAAGTTGACTTCATTCCAAAGATGCAAAGATGGGACAGTATATGCAAATCAATAATACACATTATTATATAAAGAGACTCAGGGACAAAAATCATATTAGTCCTTATTGTTATTTTATCTTCCTCCCTGTCTCTCCTTCCATATTGCCCTCCTTCCCTAATTAAAGTTAATTTTTCTATTTCCCCCTTCAAATCATTTGTACCCGTTCTCTGACTCTTCCCATGAGCTTCTGCCATGGTCCCTTTTTACTGTCCTGGTTTATGCAGTTGCTCTAAGTTGTGTATTACCTGAAGATTTAGAGTTGCGAAGCACACAGAAGAGACAAGTGCTGTTTGTCTTTCTAGGTTTGGAGTATAGCACTCAATATGATCCTTTCTAGTTCTAATTAATTTACCTGCAAGGTTCATGATTTGATTTTCTCTACCACTGAATAGTATTCCATAGTGTATAGTAGCATGTTTTTATTGTCTGTTCATTGATTGAAGAACATTCAGGTGGTTTCCATTCCCTATTTATTGTGAATGAACATAGATAAGCAAGTACCTGTGGAGTAAGATATCCAGTCCTTTGGTCATATGCTAAGGATATATATTACTGAATCATATAGTAGATTTAATTTTAGCTTTTTGAGTGTTCTGCACACTCATTTTCAGAGTTTCTGAAAGAGTTTGTAATCCTACCAACAATAAATGAGTCTTTCCTGTTTTGTTTTGTTGTATTTTTTTTTTTTTTTTTGTATTCTTGATTGTTACCATTCTGACTGGAATAAAATGAAATCTCAAAGTTGTTTGATTTTATTTCCCTAATTGCTTAGGTCATGATGAACATTTTGTGAGATATTTCTTAGCCACTTTTATGGCTTCTTTTGAGAAATCTCTGGTTGGATCTACAGCCAGTGTTCTGAATGGGTCGACTGGTTATGTTTGTCTTCACAATGAACCAGATCTTAGATTCATTGATCCTTGGCTCATTGTATTGTGTCCTTCGTTTCTGCCATTAGTTTCTGATTGACTTTTATGATCTCTTGCCATCTACTGGACATGGGCTTGGTTTGTTCTTATTTTTTCCAAATTTTTGAGTTGCAACATTAAGTCATTTATTTGTGCTCATTTTGATTTTATTTTTTAATGTGGGCATTTAAAGTTTAAAGGACTACTTTTCATTTATTCCAGAGGTTTCATTGTACTGTATTTTCATTCTCATTGAGTTCTGGGAATTTTTTTGTTTCTTTCTTGATTTCCTTTTTGATCCGTTCATGATTCAATAATGAGTTGCTTAATCTTCATGAAACTGTATACTTAATAAATATTTGTTTGTTGTTGATTGTAAGGTTTATTGCATCATTATCACATAGGATACACAGAGTAATTTTAGTTGTTCTGAGTTTCAGATTTGTTTTGTGTTCCAGAGTGTGGTCTAGTTTAGAAAAACTTCCATGGGGTACTGAGTAGAATACATATTCTTGAGTATTTGGGTGGACTCTGTGGTTATCTGCTAAGTATATTTGATATATGATGTCAATTAATTCTGATTCTTTTTTGCTTAATTTTTGTTTGGATAACCTGCAAATTGGAGAAAGTGAGGTATTAAAATCACCTACTATATGTCTTTAATTCAAGCAAAATATTTTTTAATAAAACTGGGTACACCAGAGTTTGGTGCATATATATTTAGGATAGTAATATCTCCTTAATTAATTGTTTCCTTGATTAGAATGTAGTGTCTTTATATTTTCTGATTAGTTTTAGCTTTAAATTTTGGACTTTTTTTTCCCTAAACTTTAGGATAGTAACATTTTCTTGCTTCCTGGTCCCATTTACAATCTCTTTTTCATCCTTTCATGTAGAGTACAGAAAGGTAGATTTTATTTCTAGACCCCTTAAAACAGCCTAAATTCTTTGATTGGAGAATTAAGACCACCAATATTTACATTTACAATGGAAAGGTATGGTCAGTTGCAGACTTTGTGGTTTGTTAATGTTGTTTGTTTTCAGTGGTGTTCTGTGTTTCAGTAATTATAGCTTCGTTTGTTTTCTTTCTGCTAAGCTAAGTCTCCTGGCTAAGTTTATTCCTCTCATCAGCCTAAGATAGGCTCCCTGTGTTTTGCTAAGGTTTGATCTGCTGGGTATAATTGGGGTTTCCTTGTTTATTTGTTTGCGTGGTCAATTATATCATGCAAAGTATGTTATATAGTTTTCCTGGCTACAGTAGTTCAGGTTGGCAGTCATGGTCTTTTAGGGCTTAGGATTCATTGCTTCCGGCTCTTCTTGCTTTCAAAGTTTCCACTGAGAAATCAGTTCTTAGTTTGACAGTTTTCCTTGATGTATGACTTGCTTTTGTTTTATTTGTTTTATTTTGTTTTTTTTCTCTTGCAGCTTTCACTACTCTTCCTTTATTCTGTATACTTAACTGCATACTTGATGTGTTACCTATGACATGCCATCCATGGCGATGGTCTTTTCTGCTCTTGTCTACTTGATGTTTTGCATGCTTTTCATACCTACATAGTTATGTCATTCCTTAATTGCTGGAATTTTTCTTCTGTGATCTTGTTGATGATCTGTTCTATGTCATTGACCTGAGATGTTTCTTCATTTATGTCTATAATTTGAAGGTCTGATCTTCATATGGTGCACCACGTTTTGTGTATTTTTTTTTTCTGTTTCTACTTTTTAAATTTTTTTTCTTTCCTTTTATCTTCTTCGGATTAGTTACTCTGTTGTATCATCTGCTTGATGCCTTATACTTCCACTTGGGTTATTGAGGTGTTTAATTCCATCTTCTTTTCAGCCTAATAGCTCTTCAATTTTTCTATCTTTACTGAATTTAGTTTTCAAATCTTAGCTTGCCTTTATCATTTCCATCAGCTTTATATCTTTGTTTTCTTGGGCATCATTTGGGCAATTATAATGCTTAACTTTATTCTTTTTAAAGTTCATTAATCTGTTTCTTTGTGTCTTCTTAAAGCTCCTTGAATTCTTTGATGAAGTTTATGGTTGCTATTTTAAAACTTGTATCTTGCGATTTGTCTAGATGATTCTCATTAGAAAGCATTACTATAGGACTGGAAGAATTGAGTGTGGGAAACACTGTCTTGATCTTTCATATTGGTTATATTTATATGAGATCTGGACTGGGTATGTGGAGTCCTTTTGTAAGTTCTAAGCCTAAGGACAAAGCACTTTGAAACAGAGAACAGGATGTGGGGACTGGGTTGGATGTAAAGGCTAGATATGAATTCCGTAGAATAAAGTGAGGTAGGCACAATGAGCTGGTCCAGAATGTAGAGTTTAGGGACAGGTCAGAGTATAGGCGGGGTGTGGATCAACTCACTTGGCTAGATCCTAGTACAAAATATTCAGGACCTGGGTTGGCAGAAAGATTAGATGTGGCACAAGAGGGGCTTTTAAATTGTGAGCAAGTGGCAGGGTCCTGGACGAAACCTTGAAATTGGGATGATGTTGCAAGCCATTTAATCACACTGCAAACCTTGAGATTGTGTTGTTTACCCCCCACCCCCAAAAAAACCTGTTTTTAGTTGTGGTGGACGTGGCTCAGCCTTAGCACACATCTTTAATCACTGTGGCTGGAATACAAACATGCCCTTCGTACACACCTTTAATTGCAAACAATGAATGTAAAGTTAGTTTGTAGAAGGAAACACCCATGTTTGAAAGTGATGTCTAATTGAGTGGCAGACAACATGATGAATCAGAGAAAGGTTTGTGAGAATAGGCTATCCCCAACTCTCCTAAGAACATGGAGGAACGATAGATGACAAGAGAGAACAGTGCAAATGGAGGAGTTTCTGGCAGTTTTACCAGAGAGTTTTACAGACAGGTTGAAGACAGAGCAAGCCAGACACAGGTGAAGACAGAATGAGCTAGAGAATGAGAAGGAGCCAGAAGATCAAAACATACTGTCAGAGGCTGAGAGAGCGAAGCCAGATCGAGTCGATCAGCTCAGAGAAGAGTATGGGCCAGAACAGCTGAGTTGACAACCCAGCCAGAGTTCACAAAAAAGCTAGAAAGGGTGAATTTATTCAGTAGTAAGCCTCAGAAGCTGAAATATTCTATGCCTACATAACATTGTACAAAGGCTAGAAGCTTCCAGAAATAGGCCTAGGATAACAGACAGAGGCAGTAAGCCATATGGATGCAAGAATTACGTCAGGTGAATAAATACTATTACAGGGTGATACTAGCAGAGGTGATCAGACTATGCCAGAAATTGGAGAGGGAACCCTCCCTATCTATATCTGGTGGTTGCATAGAAGAAAGGATCAACCAGACTCACTAGGCTAAATGCTGGTACAAGATGTGCAGAGCTGGAAGGGCAGAGAATTTGGATGTGATATGCAAGGACCTATAGGTTCCCAAGGTTTTTGAATCCTTTGGTTGTTTTCATTTGCTTTGTTTTAAAATACAGAAGCACCGCATTCTTACTCTGATCTTGTTTAATATTTTCTTATCTCTAAGGATGATATTTACAATATTTAAATTGACATCTGTTATATCTGTTTTGCCAAAGGTCTAGTTTATAAAACTCATTTATTCAATAAATAGGTTCTGTTTTGTGGTAGGGTTTCATTAACTTCTTCCTTCCCCAGTTGAATTTGGCTGTTTCTTTTGCCAATGTTTTTTTTTTAGTATGAGATTTCTTTTCTTCTTGATATTAAATAGTTTCTTGCCTCATTAACAAAATGAGCTCCCTTCACACGCCAATCTTCCTTGCCCACTGGAGTCTTCTGGTGCACCCCCAGCTCCCCTGAGCAGCCTGCTATTCACTCTGGACTCTAATTCTCCCACCACCTCTCAACCCACCTTCATCAAACCTGCAGATCTAGAATCAGATAGCCCAAGGATACTCATCAGAGGCCTGCCACACCAGGATCATCAAGGTTAGGTCCCATCAAGGTTAGCTCAAATCTAGATGATGAAGATGATAGAGGCCTTTAAAGAGGAAATAAGTCCCTTGAAGAAATATAGGAAAATACAATTAAACAGGTGAAGAAAATAAATAGAACTTTTCAAGACCTGAAAGTTGAAATAGAAGCAATAAAGAAAAAACAAACTGAGGGAATGAATCCTGGATATTGAAAACCTAGGGACAAGAACAGGAACAACAAATGTAAGAATCACCAACCGACTGCTAGAGATGGAAGAAAGAATCTCAGAAATAGAAGATACAATAGAAGAAATTGATATATCAGTCAAAGAAAATGTTAAATCTAAAAAGTTCCTGACACAGAAGATCCAAGAAATCTACGATTCCATGAAAAAACCTTACCTAAAAATAATAGGAATAGAGAAGGTGAAGCTCACAGCCCCAAGGACCAGAACATGTTTTCAACAAAATCACTGAAGAAAACACTCCTAAGCTAAAGAAATAGATGCCTATAAATATACAAGAAGCTTATAGAACACCAGTTAGACTATATTAGAAAAGAAAATCCTCCCACCAAATAATAATCAAAACACAAAATCTACAGAACAAAGAAAGAATATTAAAAGCATCAAGGGGAAAAGGCAGGTAACATACAAAGGCAGACCTATCAGAATTAGACACGACATCTCAAAAGAGACTCTAAAAGCTAGAAGGGCCTAGAAAGATATCTTGCAATTTCTTAAAACACACACACAGAGAGAGAGAGAGAGAGAGAGAGAGACACAGACAGAGAGCCACAGAGAGGCCCACCTAGACTACTCTACCCAGTACTACCCAGCAAAACTCTCAATCACCATAGATTGAGAAAATAAAATAGTTTAAGAAAAATTCAAATCTAAATAATATCTTTCCATAAAACCAGGCCCACAGACAATACAAGAAGGAAAACTGCAACCCAAGGAGAATAACTAAATCCAAGAAAACACAGGAAATAAATAATAAAGGGAAACACACACACTAATACAACCAACATCAAAATAACAGAAACTAATAATCATTTGTCATTAATATCATTAACATTAATGAACTCAATTCCCCAATCTAAAGAACAAACTGACAGGTCAGATACAAAAACAGGATCCATCATTCTGTTGCATACAACAAACATACCTGAGCAATAAGATAGACATGTCCTCAGAGTAAAGGGCTATAAAAAAAGTTTTCCAAACAAACAGACCCAAGAAACAAGCTGGAATGGCCATTCTAGTATCTAAGAAAATAGACTTTCATCCAAAATTAATCAAGAGAGACAGGAGAAGACACTTCATACTCATTAAAGGAAAAATCTACCAAGATGATATCTCAATTCAAAATATCTATGCTGCAAACAAAAAGGCACCCACATTTGTAAAAGAAACATTGCTGAAGCTTAAATTGCACATCAAACCTCACACATTAATAGTGGGAGATCTCAACACCCAACTCGCATCAACTGACAGGTTATCCAGAAAAAAAAAAAAAAAAAAAAAAAAACTTAGCAGAGAAATAATGAAACTAACTGACATTATGAATCAAATGGCCCTAACAGACATCTACAGAATATTTCACTCAAATACAAAATATACCTTCTTCTCAGCACCTCATGGATCTTTCTCAAAAACTGACTGGTCACAAAGCAAGCCTCAACAGATACAAGAAAACTGAAATAACACCTTGTATCTTATTCCACCACCATAGATTAAAGCTGTACTTCAACAACAACAGGAACATGCAGAAAGCCTTTTCACTCATGGAAACTAAACAACTCCCTATTCTGGGTATACACTCAAAAGATGATCCAACATCTAACAAAGACACTTGCTCAGCTATGTTCATAGGAGCTTTATTCCTAATATCCAGAAACTAGAAACAACCTAGATGTCCATTAACTGAAGAATGACTAAAGAAGATGTGGTGCATCTACACAATGGAATGCCATCTATCTATTAAAAAAAAAAAAAAAAAGACATCATGAATTTTGTAGGCAAATGAATGGAAGTTGATAATGTCATCCTGAGTGAGGTAACCCAGACCCAAAAGTACATGCATTGTATGTAAGCACTTATAAGTGGATATTAGTCATAAAATGCATGATACCCGTGCTACACTCCACACCCAAAGAAGCTAAACAAGAAGGAATGCCCAAGCAAGGATGCTTGACTCTCATTTAGAAGTGGGAATAAAAGAGTTGTAGGAGACAGATGGAGGGAGAAACAGTGTGGGAGCGGGGATGCAGAGGGGAATGGGGGTTTCAGTATAAAGTGTGGAGAGACATAGGGAAAATGGCCAGATGACCATGAAAATGAATCTACAGCTGATGGAGATTGGAAGGTGGGGGACATCTTGAGGATGTGACAGATACCTGATAAGTGAGACTCCCAAGAATCAATGGGAGTGACCTTAGGTGAAACTCACAGCAGTGGGGTTATGGAACCTGAAGAGGCTACCTTCAGTAGCCAGGCAGGAACCCCGGTGGAGCAATAGGGACACCAACCCACCTACAAAACTTTGACCCCAAATTTACCCTGTCTACAGCAAGTGCAGGAGTAGAGGATGGAGCAGAGACTGAGGTAATGGCCAAGCAATAAGATTCATCCCATCGGCAAGGTCCAATCCCTGACACTTAATAATGATACTCTGTTATGCTTACAGACAGAAGCCTAGCATGGATGTATTCTGGAAGGTTCCACCCAGCAGCTGACCCAGACAGGTGCAGAGAACTATGGCCAGTGGATGAAGCTTGGGGACTCTTACAGAAGACTAGGAAGAAGAATTGAAGCCCACAAAGTAGATAGGAACTCCACAGGAAGACCAGCAGAGTCAACTAACCTGAACCCTTGAGGCTCTCAAAGACTGAAACCACCAACCAAAGAGCATACACAGGCTGGATCTAGCACCCCTTTCCCCCCACCCCCCACACACACAGATATGTAGCAGATGTGCAGCTCAGTCTTCATGGGGGTCCTGAACAACTGTAGCAGGGGCTATCCCTAAATCTCTTTCCTGGAATCCATTCCCTTAACTCAGATATCCTGTCTGGCCTCAGTGGAAGAAGCGCCTAGCCCTGCAAAGACTTGATGTGCCAGAGTGAGGGAATATCCAGGGTTATTCAAAGGAGAAGAGGCGTGGGGATGGAGGAGGGACTGTGAGAGGGAGAGAGATGGAACAGCTATTGGGATGTAAAGTGAATAAAAATAACATAAAGTGAGAAACAAAAAGAAAAAAGAAAATGAGTTCTCTGTATTGCCACTGCAATTGTTTTCCTATTGATTAACCAATTGTTTTGTTTAGACAGATGTGTAGAAAAACTAATTACTACATGGTTAATTGTAGGGATTGTTTTATTTTAGATGTTTTCATAATAGACAAACTTTCTGAAATTAAAGATTGTATTTTATTAAACGTATGGTTTTCCAAAATTTTAATAGTCTATTTTTGCATTGATTTCATTAGTCCATCTGGAATTAAATTTGGTGTAAAAATTAATTGAGGGAAATGTTCCACTTAATTTTTTCACAAATTGCTAGGCACATGTCTGAATATAATTGATTGAGAAATTCACTGGATTGAAATGTCATTGGTATCAATTGGGGATATACTTGCCTGAATACCTTAGAAACATTGACAAAGTTATTGAAACAAGTGATTTATTTTCTACTATATTTAAGCACAGGTTTGAAGATTTAAAAGTTCCAAACTAGGTTTTGCAATGTTAGGACCATCCCAGATTCTGATCTTCTGAGCCATATGTCTTCGTTATCACCAACCAAATCTGTATAAAAGCTGCTTGAGCCTCTCACATAAGCTCCACATATTCAGATGAAAAAGAAGACAACAAAGACACAACGGGGAATGAATGGAAAATGGGAGGAGGGGGAGGAGGAAGAGGAGGGGAAGAGTAGGAGGAGGAAGAAGAGGTTGTGGGAGAGAGTGGGGAGAATAGATGAAACATCCTGAAGACACAGTAAATAAATCCCCAGCACATAGATACACACATTTTCTTAGTCAGATGGTGTTTCATGAACAGCAGTCTTTATAAATAATATAAGTTGCTAAATAATATGCTAATAATTTAAATGTCAAGCATAGACATAGACTTGGCTTGGGAAAAAATACCAGGCCTTGATTAGCAAAAAAAGAGAAATAAATAACAGACTTGGGGGATTTGCTTGGTTGGGTAATAGAATGTCGTGTACATACCTGGTAGATGACCTTGCCTACTAGATTATGCATGACTTACTAATAAAATAAAATAACTAAAAAACTGTTGAAGCATCCAGATAATTGGTTATTTAAGGTAAATTAACAAATAAGACAGCTACTGGATTTCTGGAAAACAAGTCTGAACAGTAATTAAGGAAATAAAAATATTACATATCGTCTCAACTGTAAGTTTTACTTACATCACAAGAGTCTAAACAATGAAAACGTTCTGAGTTCAGAAGAAAGACCATTTCATATATAGCCACTTAAGTCCCACGTTTTCGATCTCATTCATCTCCCCAGGATCCAGGGGTATCAAGAAACTAATAATGAGGATGATTTAATAGATACTTTGGGCTCAAGTGTATATCACACCAATTAAGACAAATCTAAGCTCAAGTCATTCCTATAATATTCCTGGCAAGTGATGGCTTGACTTTTGCTTGAGCACGCCCACCAATTGGAAGCTCACTACTCCCCTTCACAACCTATTCCATTCCTAGGTAGCTCTAGTCAACCACTGAGCAATTCTTAAAAGGAGGTTAACATCCATTTGCTTTGGTTTCTTTGTTCTTTGCATGTAAATCCTGCAGAATATACCTCTCTCCTCTTCCACGGGAGGAGGAGTCATCAGCTTTGACTATAATCTCTGTGTTAAACTGTTTTCAGACCCTCTGATCATTTTTTTAATGATATGGTCTTATATCCTGGTGATGTGGGGACACCTTGAAGATACTTGACCCCATTTTTGTACCTCTTAAAATGAGGAAACACAAGAGAAATGAATGTCAGGTGAAGAGAAAAAAAAATATATATATATAAACAAGGTTTCTGGATTCCATATAGGAATCATTGTGTGTTGTGGCATGTCTCCTTCCTGGTCCTCTCTTGAGTCCTTTTGACAAAAGGCAAAATTGTTGTCCTTTATAAGCATGTATGAAAGTCTACACATATATCCTCTAACCTTTTTTGCATATTACCTTTTTAATTGATAATATGTATTTTTTGTTATTTTTTTACACTCCAGATTTTATTCCCCTCCTAGCCCACCCTCCCACTGTTCCACATCCCATTCATCCTCCCTGCCCCCTGTTTCCACGAGGATGTCTCCACCACCCCCCATACCACCAGACCTCTAAACTCCCTGGGGCCCCCAGTCTCTTGAGGCTTAGGTACACCTTCTCTGACTGAACCCAGACCCTGCAGTCCTCTGCTGTATGTGTTGGGGACCTCATATCAGCTGGTATGTGCTGCCTGGTTGTTGGTCCAGTGTTTGAGAGATCTCAGAGAGTCCAGGTTAATTGACACTACTGGTCCTCCTACAGAGTGGCCCTCCTCCTTAGCTTCTTCCAGATTTTCCCTAATTCAACCACAGAAGTCAGAAGCTTCTGTCCATTGGTTGGGTGTAAATATTTGCATCGGACTCCTTGAACTGCTTGTTGGGTCTTTCAGAGAGCAGTCATGATAGGTTGCTTTTTGTGAGTGCTCTACAGCCTCAGTAATAATGTCAGGTCTTGGGACCTCCCCTTGAGCTGGAGCCCACTTTGGGCTCCTGTCGCTGGACCTTCTTTTCTTTGGGCTTTTCTCCATTTCCATGCCTGAAGTTCTTTCAGACAGGAACAATTATAGGTCAGAGTTTTGACTGTGGATAGCAACCCCATCCCTCACTTGATGCCCTGTCTTTCTGCTGGAGATGGGCTCTACAAGTTCCTTCTCCCCACTGTAGGGCATTTCATCGAGGGTTCCTCCCTTTGAGTCCTGAGAGTCTCTTACCCCTCAGGTCTCTAGTACATTTTGGAGGGTCCCCCACAACCTGCTACTTCCTAAGGTTTCCTGTTTCTATTCTTTCTGCTGGCCCTCAGAGCTTCAGTCCTTTTCCCTCACCCAATACCAGATCAGGTTTCCCTCTTTCCCTCCCCACATCTTCTTTTCCTCCCAGGTTCCTCCCTCCCTCCCCCTTATCGTTGCTTTCTTCTAGAGGGATTGAGGCATCCTCACTTGGGCCCTTCAGCTTATTGACCTTTTTGAGTTCTGTGGACTGTATCTTGGGTATTCTGTTTTGTTTTGTTTTGTTTTGTTTGGCTAATATCCACTTGTTAGTGAGTACGTGCCATGCATGTCCTTTTGGGTCTGAGTTACCTCACTCAGGATGATATTTTCTAGTTCCATCCATTTACCTACAAGACTCATGATGTCCTCATTCTTAAAAGCTGAGTAGTATTCCATTGTGTAAATGAACCACATTTTCTGTATCCATTCTTCTGTCATGGGACATCTGGGTTGTTTCCAGCTTCCAGCTATCATAAATTAGGCCTCTATGAACGTACTGGAACATGTGCCCCTGAGGCATGGTAGTGAATCATTCTGGTACATTCCCAAGAATGGTGTCACTGAGTCTTCAGGAAGATCTGTTTTCAATTTTCCAAGGAACCTCCAGATTGATTTCCAGAGTGATTGTACCAGTTTGCAATCCCACCAGCAATGGAGGAACGTTTCTCTTTCTCCACATCCTGGTCAACATGTGGTGTCACCTGAGGTTTTGATCTTAGCCAATCTCATTGGTGTAAGATGGAATCTCAGGTCATTTTGATTCACATTTCTCTGATCACTAAGGACTTTGAACATGTCTTTAGGTGCATCTTAGCCATTTGAGATTCCTCAGTTGAAAATTCTCAATTTAGTTCTATACTCCATTTTTTGGTTGGGTTGTTTGGGTTTTTATTTTTTAATTAATTAATAAATTAATTAATCGGAAATCTGAAGGTTGCCAATTTGTCTTATTGACTATGTCCTTTGTCTTATAGAAGCTTTCCAGTTTCATGAGGCCCCTTTTATCAATTCTTGATTTTAGAGCATGAGCCATATCTTGGAGTTCTGATTTAGAAATTTCCCTCTGTACCAGAAAATTGGCACAGAGGAAAATTTTCTCTAATCTTCTTAATTATTTTTAATTTTGCTAGTTTTTTTTTGAAATGTCATACAACATACTTTAGCATGTTCACCACACTTTCTCAGCTCCTCTCAAATCTAACCCCCTTCCATGGCCTCTTTTTCCTTAAATCTGTTTCCAAGTTCTACTGCTTATATACTTTTATAATGTATAGCCTTCTGCTCAAGTTTAGCCAAGTTACCAAGGGACAGAGCATTATTGAACACATGTCCTCATCCACGATCTATAACAGTTACAAAGTGGCAAAGTCTAGGCATAAAATTTGAGCCATAAGACTTGAGTACCCATCCCCTCTTTTAGGAGTCAAAAAGGGAATCATAACTAAGTCACTTTTCCACAACCCTGAATATGAAATAACTACAGGATGAAACCACTTTCCCACACCTTGTCCTAGTCACAAGATCTCCTGATTCTCTGACTTTTTTTAATCTGCTGACTCTGTAAGTATTCTTCCTTCCTGTCTATTCATTTCTGCTTCTCCACACTCATTCAGACCACACTGATGAAAGTAGCCTGTCACATGGCTTTCCTTTTTGCCTCTTCTCTCTTCTCTCTCTCTCTCTCTCTCTCTCTCTCTCTCTCTCTCTCTCTCTCTCTCAGCAAATGTGATTAAAGAATTTAGAGTAGGGATGTTTTATGCACAAATATTCAGACAGTCTCTTAGCAGTAAATGGCTGTCGCTTCTATTATCTGTCTGGCTCTGAGTTCTATTATCTGTTGTGAATTGGTGCAGGGCTCTGTAAAACCGTTTTTTAGGCAGCCTCATTACTCTCTTCCACACGTTCTGCTCCATCTAAGAGTGCTGCTGCTGTGATTGCTGGGTAATGTTTGCCATTAGGCAGGGCACATAAAAAGAATCAAGCTATGACTAATTCACTTGATGGCTGTGTGCCCTGTGTCACAGTCATTAACACATCTCCACTCCATTATTAAGGAGAATCACAGAGCAGACCTCACATTCGTGTTACTGGCCCCCTTATTTTTCTGTCTGAGTCACATTCTTATTGTTGACTTGCTACAAGCACTCCTACCTTTTACCCTAGCCCTCTTCTTCCCTATAACACTCACCAAGGCTTATATCTGATAAATGTGTACTAAAGAACGCTGCTGAGAAGCCTTTAGGTTTTTCTCAAAATGGGAGTTCAATGCTCCTTGAATAATCAAACAATGCATTTCCAGCTGAAGAGGCATCCAGAATTGCTCCTAGCAGAACTTCCGAGAGCAAAATATTTGCAGACTATGTTAAATATACCTAGCCCCTTTGAAGCCATTATTCCACTTGAGACTCATAGAAAGCCATGGTAGACAACAAGCACTAAACAACTATTAGCTCGATCACTAACTTTTCCACTGAGAGATGTTATTATAGAAAAATACAAATAGCTTACCTATAATGTTAGACAAAGCATATTTGAGGTTCTCAAGCTGAGTGAGAGCAATGTAATAATGAAAACTGAGGAGAAGTTTTTCCATCAGAGATTTGGTAATAGTGCATTAATCTTTATCTTCAATTAAATCCAACTATATTGTCCAAAGTTCCAAGGCTCTGAAGTCCCTATTTTGAGTATGTTTTTAAGTTATAATGTGTGTCCATGACAAGTATGTGTGTGCCATGATTCACAAGTGGTGGTCAGAGGGACAACTGTATGGTGTTGCTTCCTTCCTTTCACCTTTGCATGAGTATGAGGGATTGAACTCCAGTACCTAGGCTTATAGAGCAAACATATTTATCTGTTGAGTTACCCCACTGGCCCCTGGGTGACCACTTCTATTGCATACCAATACCTAGACAAACTTCGTTTCTCAGTTCTTGAAGGAGTATACAAATGAATTTCACAAAGGTGGACAAAGTTTTGTGAGTTTATTTTCATGGAATATGTTGGGAGCATATTCTTCAGGTGTATGAATTTCTTGTTGGCCTCTTCCCTTGCCATACATATGTTTATATCTGGAGAGACCAGAATATCAATAAACCTAAGACAACAAATCAACATTGTCCTGGAAGAAGATCTAGACTTCTTTGAATTGATTCTAGATAAAATTTTATCATAAAAAATCACTGAGATATTATAAGATTTTAAAAACCAGCTTACCTGAACTACCTTGATTCATCTAGCCTTTATTTGCTCTACATTTATTGTAAATTTGAAACATTTTTAAAAATGAAAACTAGATGTACTGAAGCAAAATGAAAGAAAATATGTTGAACTTTCAGCCAAAAGTTCATAACCACCCAAAGACAAGTATTCTTCTATGTGCCAGGTAATGGTTGAAAACTGTATTTTACTGCACAAAGAAAGCCATTTGTGCAGTCTTAAAGGCCAGTGGAATTTAAAATGTACTATGTTCTTTGACTATCAAGCTGTGTATATCCTGGTTCAGAACTAGGGCCATTCAGAACTATGCCCCTGGATTATTTATATAAAAAATGTTCAATGAGCAGGCAAAAAAATATGAATTCTGACACATTTTCCTATGACCTATGAAAAGCATGTGACTTCTCTCAAGTTGATCTCTTATTCAGACATAAAACCTGAGCAAAGTTCAACAGCAGACTGTCTGCTGAAAGGTCTGTATTTTAATAGATACATTATAATGTACCCATTTTATTCGCAACATATAGAGTTCTTAGCCATAAAGAATGAAGCTTGAAACTTACAGTGGTTGTATACAACAAGGATTCTAGGACTTGGGAGCCTGGGATAGGAAAATTAAGAGTTATAGGCCAATCAGAGCTACAGAATATGATTCTGTCTGTGAAAGAAAGGTCAATCTTGACTGTTGAAAGACACTACCGGGACATATGTAGGTTGTTTGTGAGTAGCACAAGTGACCTAATTTCAAAATAAGTCACTTAAAAAGACTCCAAAGTTCACCTACATTGTGCAATATACCAACATATGTATATGTATATATGTGTATGTGTATAATACTTTATATTTCAAATGACAAGAAAAATAATTTAAATTAGTTCTACAAAAGAGAAACAGACAGAAACAGAGGCTTAAACTTTTGAATGGCAATAGACCCACACAAAGAAACAAGAACTGAGTCGGCAAGCTTTAAGATGAGAAATGGACTGGACTTTGAACAACTAGCCACACATCTCTTTTTCCCTATGATGTTCTTTTTCTGTGTTTTCTCTTTCCTTTTACTGTAAATTAGCTCCTTCCAGACACTAGATAGCTACAAAGGATTGCTGAGTGTTTCACCAGGAACAAAAGACTGGCTATCTTTCTAACATTCCTAGGAACCCTGAAATGATTCCCGAATGGACAGTCAATTTAGGGCTTCAGGGGCTGATCCAGTCACCTCACATGCTTGAGCACTAGGTTCCCAGCTGATGATGCTGTTCTGTGGAAAGTTATGGGACCCTGTGAGGTGGAACTTTCCTGGAGAAAGTAGACCATTGAGGGTGGTCCTTTTACAGTCTGGCTGTACTTCCTGCTCTCGCCAGTGACACAAGCTAACTCCCTTCTCCTGCTGCTCCTCCTCCACATCTTCCCCAAAATGGTAAGATAATGCCCTTGAACTTTAAGTCAGGATAAAGCCTTCATTCCTTAATTGCTTCTTCTCAGGTATTTGATCACAGCAATGAGAAAAATAACTAATCCATAAGACATGGTCTAAGTTTCCTCCTAAAGTGGGGTTGGGGGTAAAATTCCAATACAACCTACAGAGGATGAGAACCATGGAACAACAAACCATGGCCAGGGAAGACATGGGAGATCATGGTTTCCTTAACCAGTAACCAGATGGTTGGAATGAGAAAAGAAATAGCTTCCTTCAAGAAGAAAAGATATGGGTAACAGACCAGGTGGATGTGTTCTTTAAGCAAGACCCTAGGGTAAGTCTATCTCAAAAGGCAGGGATAAAAATGAACTCAGTATTGTGAGATAAATCAGATGCCTGGTGGATTTCCAGCATTCTCTAAGAAGTACCCAGTGATCTAATTCCTCCCCAGTGCATTTGTCATTGAGTAACTTTTTAAAAAGACAGATTGCCTAGACAAGCTGGATATTTTCCTGCCCTTTATCTCTCAAAAGGCTCCACTCATTAAATGTAAACAAGTATAAACCAAGCACCTTCTAACTAGATTTCTAAGAATGCCCTTTGCTATATATTTCTAGGTTAGAATCTGCCAATAAGAATTCATGTGAGGAGCCAGTGAGAGGCCTCAGCAGATAAAGGCACTTGTAGTTGACCTGAAGGACCTGAGTTCAATCTTGCAGCTCCCAAGTGATAGAAGGAGAGAACCAACCCTCACAGTTGTCATCTAAGTTTTTTCAACTTACACACACACACACACACACACACACACACACCATAAGCACTAGATAGATTATAGATCAGCAGTTCTCAACCTGTGGTTCATGACCCCTTTGGCGGTTACATATCAGATATCCTGGAAACCAAATATTTACATTACAATGCATGACAGTAGCAATATTAGTTATGATATAGGAGCAAAAATAATTTTATGGTTGGGAAATCACCACATTAGGAACTGTATTAAAGGGTCATAGCATTAGGAAGCTTGAGAACCACTGTTACAGACACTGGATGATGATTAGATAGATAGATAGATAGATAGATAGATAGATAGATAGATAGATACATAGATACATAGATACATAGATACATAGATACATAGATAGATACATAGATAGATACATAGATAGATACATAGACATAGATAGATACATAGATACATAGATGATAGATAGATGATAGAAGATAGATAGATAGATAGATAGATAGATAGATAGATAGATAATAGATAGATAAGCAGATAAACAGACCAATGGATAAGTGTGAAAAATAAGAAATCTAGTGAAATTTTTGAAAGACAGAAGTAATTTGTAAAATCAAGGCAACTACACAGTGGCTAAAGACTTGTTACACAGCAAAGAGAGAGAGAGAGCAAGTAGAGATTTTTTTCTGAGACTCAAAAATTGCAGCACTTCTCTGGTGAAATTTATACTCATTAGCAAGTTCTGTAATACTATTGTATTATTTTGAATGCACTTTCTCTGATCTCCCTTGGCTCTCTTATACCTACATTAAATTTTAACGCTTCTGTGTTACTTAGAATAGTGCTGTTTTCTGTTCTAAGAAAGATTTGCACAGCAGAGACCTAGTTGATAATAGGTAGAGATGCTAGGTTGACTGGTTGATTATAGAGCACTTTCAAAGAACAAGATAAGGATGAAGTGGACAGAGAGAAGCAGAAAGGAAGAGAAGGGGCAAAACTAAGATTAAATCAGCAGACTGACTTTCCTATAAAATAATATAATAAATCTCAGCATCCTCCATAGAAGAAAAATATCCTTATAAATTCTTTTGCTCTAATAAAACATATTAACTATCAGTGATTTGAACAGCATCTGAAAAACTAATATTACTCTTATTATTCAAAAAAAAGTATCTCATCTAAGTTAATTTCCAAATTTTGATAATTGTGCCTTGTTTATATAAAAGTAGATTCTTATATTTAGAGTGTCCATCAAAGTTAGGGTTTGCAACTTTGTCTCAGTAAATTAAAAGAGATTGGAACTTTAGAGATGGAGAAGAGATGGAACACGGGAGGGAAGGAAGGAGGACAAGGAGTGAGGGGAAGATAACAGAAGGATAAAACTTTCACTTCCAGGAAGACAGAGTCAATGCTTCCCTTTTCATTCTGCTAAGTTCAAGAAAAACTCTAGCTTATTATCCCTAAAACAAGCACATTTGAAAGGTGGAGGAAGGCAGGTGTTCTAGAGCACTGGTTCTCTATCTGTGGGTCATGACCCCTTTGGGGTCAAAAGACCATTTCACAGGGGTTGCCTGAGACTACCAGAAAGCACCGATATTTACATTATGATTCATAACAGTAGAAAAATTACATTTATAAAGTAGCAATTAAAATAATTTTACAGTTGGGGGTCACCACAGCATGACAACTGTATTAAAAGGTTGCAGCATTAGGAAGAGTAAGAACCACTGCTCTAGAGTGACTACAGTGGTAATTTTTTTTTAAGGTACTATTTCCTTCACATCATTTAGTCATATTTTGTAGAAGATGAAAGTCCAGAAATGTCGGTGGACACAGATGAAAATACATATATTCAGTCTCATGAAAGCTTTTTCTAGCTACCCTTGAGTCTGGATAGGAGAAGACAGAATACTCTTGGTACTAGCTATTCTAATACATTCACCTAAATGTCATATGAAACAACCCAAGCCCCATTCGGCCTTCACCTGGCTCTAATGAGGTGCCTAGAGCCCTCTACATGACTAGTACCTGACAAGGCCAGCATGCGGATGGAACTTTAATGCCTCCATGGCTATACAGTACATTCCATAACTTCAGTATGAATCAAACATTCAGAAAAAGTCTGGGCTCCCATACCTACTTAGTAGAAATGCTGAACTTCACTTGTTCTCCTCTGTGGCCAGATCAGAAAATGTCTGCTGCATAGAACTAATATGACTGCCCATGCTGCTTAGAACATTATCATCCTCACCATTAGCCAAAGGGGCAAAAAAAAAAAAAAAAAAAAAAAAAAAAAAAATCAGTAACATGGCATGCTTGCCTCATTCAGCCAAGCAGATAATATCAAAGAGTCCCACAAAGGAACCAGAATTTTTCAGCTCAACCTATGCAGAAAGATGAACCCACTTACCCTGGCATGTTTTGATGGACATCAGCCTGACAGTGAAGCAGCAGCTCTCATTTTCCCACCAAAGTAAATCTCAAAATGAGGCTGGAATTGGTTTCAGATACAGTTCCCCATTGCTTAATACCCTAGGTGTCCAGAACTCAGTGATGGGAATGCTTATGCCAAGTACCAATAGACCGAATAGGAAAAAAAGACAATTAATAAATGTCATCACCAATGTAGTACTATTGTCAAAATAAAGTGACATTGTATGAGGCAGCTTGAATGTGCTTCAGTGAACAATTATGGACATTGCCTCGCAGGCAGATGAGAAAAAGAATGAAGTCCGACCAAGAAATATAAAACCAATTTAAAAGTTTATAAAATTAAAGCCGCGAACCATTGAAAGCCAGGAAGGAGAAACAATGCCATATCCACAAGAGAGAAAAACATTCCAGTGGTAGTGAACTGCTCATAAGAACTCAGAGACCAAAAGAAAATGACAGTTTTTAAAGGCCTACAGAAAATTGTCACCCTCAAATCCAATATTTAGTGAAAATATTTTTCACAATGATTCAAGAAAATTAACAGAATTTGCCAAAGAAAACCATGGCAGAATAACTAAGAGAGTCACTAAAGAAAAAATATTTGAACAACAGAAAAGAAAGTATGTAAATGTAGGAAACTATACCTAAAATTTTTATTTTCCAAGTAGTCACACTGTTTAGTGATAAAATATAAAATATTATGGCAGTGTCTGATGTGAATATAAATGTATGTAGAATAATTTTTTAAATTATAACTATTATTATAATAGTAAGAGTTAGTAAACATTAATGGAACTATGTCTTGTATCCCTTGTTTGAGCTAGCAAAGTAATAACACCAGTAAACAGCAGTAAATTCTGCATATATAATGTACAACTTAGAGCGACTACCACAACTAGGTAACAGCTACAGAAAGGACAAAGCAGAATTTCATAGAAAGTTTTAAAAACCTATAGAATAGTAGAAATTTAAAATAATAATAATAATAATAGTAAAAAAATAATAAAATAATAGTAGAAATTTTAAAAAACAGAATTAACTACATACAATAAACTAAAAATCACAAACTTAATCCTGAGAAGTTTGAAAAGTTATCACACTAAATATAAATGGTATATATATATATACATATATATATGTATATATATATATATATATATATATATATATATCCAAATCTTCACAGATTAAAAAAAAGAAGCATGAAAAGAACCATTCTCCCTGATTTTAAGATCTATGTTTTATGTTTGTAGTAATCAAGATGGCAAAGGAACAGACTCACAGGCTGATGAGTTAGCTAGCTATGAAACGAAGAAAGAATCACAAATACGTGAGTTTTTAACAAAAATGCATTCAATAGAGGAAAGGATGTCTTTTCTAACAAGTGTTGAAATAGTTGGATATCCATAGACAGGAAGTGAACTTCAACTTAATTCTTCATGCTCTTAGGATAAATTAACTCAAAATGGGTCAAGAACTTGAGGTGAACCTCAACACAATAAAACATGTCCAAATTATCATTAATACCCTTGAGTATCTTAGGACAAGCAGCAATTGCTAGAATTGGCACTATCAACATTCTTTTTAAATGTCTTTAGTTATTCTTTTGACAATTTCAAATGCTTATACAATTTTATCCTCTATTATCATCTCTTTGTTTGGGGGGATTGGGGTTTGGGTTGTCTGAAACAGGGTGTCACATAGTCCAAGGTTGTCCAGAACTCACTATGTAGGCAAAGATGACCTTGAAATTCTCATGTGTCTTTACCTCCCAAGTCTGGGTTTGCAGACAGGCACCACAACACTGAGTTTACATCATGCTGGAGATTGAACCAGAGCTTCGTGAATGCTATGCAAGTTCTTTACCAAGTGAACTACATTTCCAACCCTCAAATCCCATCTTATCTCATTCCCATTCCCACCAAACCCCTTCTTCTTCCCATCAAGTGCCCCATCTGCTTTCCTGTACCTTTTGCTTTTATTGTTATCCAGTGCGGTTTCTTGTATGAGCAGGTGTACAGGGTTACCTCCTAGAGCATGGCTAATTTACTTCTTGACCAAGGCTGAGAGCAGCACTAGTGTATGGGTAGAAAAAAAATATTTCAAAGTCAGTTTGACAATATGATTATATTCTCCATAATCCCGTGATTTTTTAGTCATCAGCTTTTGAACAGGTTTACAATACCACACATGAATCTCCTCCTGTGGAGCAAACTTCAAATCTGATCAGAAAATGGTTGGTTATCCCCAAAATAGTCATACCACTGTTGCAGCAATAGCCATATCCAGCCTGGCAGTTTGCCATTGTAGCATACAAAGTCCACACCTGAGTTAGACTGTTGATAGATCCCCTCTCTCCACTCCCATAGACTTGCATAGCATCTTCTACAACCCTGAAAGGTATCCATCATGATGCATGCTTTAAAATCAGTTTCAACTTGATATTTTCATGCTTCTTTGATATCTTTAGAAACCATCTATTTATGGTTGGCAACAAAGAGCAATGACGGTATCTTTTCTTCTTTTTAGGGAACCTCTGAAATTCCTGGCCAACATCTCAGAAGGAAATACCCATATCTAGCACTGGAATTTTCATTTAATAACCAATGGCTTCTAAAAGCTGCATTAGATAACCCATGCAAGTTTCCTCCATTTAAACCCTTCTTTTAAAATTATATTTTAATTCATTTACATTATAGTAGATTTCCCTATGGCTTCATGACATACCTTTAAGTTTTGTCATCTGCCTCATCTCTTCCCATCATACCCTTCCCCCTCTACTTTTATGTCACATGTGTTCTACTACCCACCCTCCTGCAAGACTCCCCCACCACCATCATAGACTCTTTGCAGCTTCTTGGCCTCTATGGACATTCTGAGTTAAGCCCACTAGTTTAAAAATTCAAATCTAACATCTGATAAGAGAAATAATGGCATTTTCACATGTTTGGACTTATTCTCAATTTCCTTTTCCAGTTCCATGCATGTTTCTGAATTTCTCATAGTGTCACTTGTCTTTACTGACACATAGAGTTTCATTGCAAGTATGGAGAAGATATGATGAAAGTGGACATGAAAACACGAGTCTTTGGGGTATATTTCCAGGAATGCAGATAGGCCAGGTATTAGTTCTGGTTTTAGCCTTCTGAGAAATTTCCACACTGATTTCCATTGTGGCTTCACTGATTTATAGTTCCCAAACTGTAAATAATAATCCATCTTTTCCCACATTCTAGCTGATACTTCTTGTCATGTGTTTTTTGATGACGGCCATTCTGACTGAAGTGAGATGGAATCTCAAAGTAATTTTAGTTTACAGCCCCTGGTGGGACTGTAAATGTAAGCACACGGAACACTTTAAAAACATCAAATGGCCAGCCCTGAAAACATACTTACAAGTACTATTATACATACATATATGTGTGTGTGTGTGTGCATGTGTACTCACAAAACAACAGTTAATTAAAAAAAAAAAAGAGGCCATGAGTCCCAAACAGCAAGAAAGGACATTTGAGAGTTTGGAGGGATAAAAGCGAAGTAGGAAGTGATGTAATTAAACTATCAAAAAATAATTAAGTATATATATGAATATATGTGTATACACACACACACAAATATATATATATATATACTTTTGAGAACTCTTTGTTCAGTTCCATAGCCTATTATTTGATTGAGTTCTTTGTTTACTTAAAATTTAAGGTTTTTTTAAAATTCTTTGTATGTTTCACATATTATTAATCTTCTGTCAGTTATACATCTGCACAGTAGTTTCTTCTACTCTGTTTGCTGCCTCTGCATCCCACAGACAGTTTTCTTTGCTGTACAGAAGCATTTTAATTTTATGAAGTCCATTTATCAATTGTTGCTCTCATTTCCTGAGCAACTGAAGTCTATTAAACTGGTCACTGCTGGTTGGTGCCTATATCCTGAAGTACTCTCCTATTTTTTCTCTGTTTCTGAGTTTCAAGTTCTACATTTAGGTCTTGAGCCATTTGTGCAAGGTGAAGAAGGGTCAGGATCTACTTTCATTTGTCTACTTGTAGCTGTCTATTTTGACCAGAACCATTTGTTGAAAGTGCTTTTTTCCAATGTTTGTTTGTTTGTATTAGATGGTTAGAGCTGCATGGGTTTCTATCTTGGTCCTCTATTCTATTACATTAGTCTACATGTCTATATTATACTGTTTTCATTACTACAGCATTGAAGAATAAGATCAGTTACAGCAGTATCTCCAGAGTATTCTTTTTGCTCAAGACTCTTTTGGCCATCCAAGATCTTTTGTGCTTCCATATGAATTTGTGGGAATTTTTTTCTATTGCTACAAGGAGAAGCATTGGAATTTTTATTGGGTTTCATTCCCAGAACTTGCTTTTGGTAGAACAGTCATATTCAAAATATTAAATCTTCCATAATTATAGAAGGTCTTTCCATCTTCTACTGCATTGCCCAATTTCTTTCTATAGTATTTTACATTTTTCATTATCGAAGTCATTAATATGTTTTATTAAATTTACCCCAATGTAACTTTCAGGCTATTGGTGAATGGAATTGTTTCCCTGATATCTTCTTCCTATGTATTTGTTCTTTATGTACAGAAAAACCACTACCTTTTGTATGTTGGTTTTGTATCCTGCAACTTAGCCAAAAAATGTTTGAGCTCTAAGAGTCTTCTGATGGACTCCTTAGGATTTACTATGCATTGAATCATAAAATCAGAAAGTAAGGAACTTCATGTTCTTTTTTATTTCCTTCTCAGCTTATTGTGCTAGCTAGGGCTTTAAGTACCACAGTGAATAAAAATGGGGAAAGTGTCACTTTGTATTATTCTGACTTCAATAGAAATGCTTTGCCTTTTTCCCCATGTAATAAAATATTGCCTGGAAGATTTGCATATACAGCCTTTATTATGTTGAGATATGTTCCTTCTGTTCCACAATTCTTCAGGCTTTTATTGTTAATGGATGTGAATTTTGTTAAAAGGCCTTTTCTATGTCTATGGAGGTGACTACTTGATTCCTGGTCCTTTGGTCCACTGATATAATTTATGTACCAATCATTGATGTGTACATATTCAACCATCCCTGAATCTCTAGAATAAAGCCAATTTGAACAAGTCAGATGATCTTTTTGGTGTGCTCTTGAATTTGGTTTGCAAGTATTTTATAGAAGCATCTTAGCATTCCTGTTCATTAGAAAGACTGATCTGTGATTTTGCTTTTATGTTAGTTATTTATGTGGTTTGGTATCAGAATAATGCCAGCTTCATAAAAAGAGTTTAGTAACATGTCCTGCTTTGTGGGATACTTGTGGGACACTTTGTGGGATACTAGAAGAAGCATCAACACTAATTCTCCTTTGAAGGTCTGGTAAAATTCACCAATGAATCCATCTAGGTCTGGACCTTTTAGCTGAGAGAGCTATAATTACAGCCTTAGTCTTACCACTACCATACACCTGTTTAAATTGTTTATATTAGTCTTGGCAGGTTATGTGCATCTAGGAACTTACACATTTTGTTTAGATTTTCCAGTTTAGTGGAGTTTATGTTTTAAAGACATGACCTAATAATTTTTAAAACCTTATTGGGAAGCTGTTACAATAGCTCCTCTTTTATCTCTAATTTTATTTGCTTGAATCTTTTCTTCCTTTCTTTTGATTATTTTGGCTAAGACTTTGACAATCTTGTTCATCATTTCAAAGAAACAGCTCAATTTTGTCCATTTTTTTTGCATTGCTTTGTTTTGGTTTTGTTCTGTTTTTCCCATTTCATTTGCTTTGCCACAATCTTAACTTCTTCCTGTCAACTGATTTGGAGCTGGCCTTATTCTTATTGTTCCTAGACCCTAAGTGGTATCCTGAAGTTATTTGTAACAAACACTCTGATTTCTTAATGTACACTAGGAATTCTCAACCTTCCTAATGCTGAGGCCCTTTAATTCCATTCCTTATGCTGTGGTGACCAACAACCATAAAATTATTTTTGATGTTATTCATAACTGTGATTTTGATAGTGTTATGAATTGTAAATATCTGTGTTTTCTGATGGTCTTCGGTGACCACTGTGAAAGGGCTGTTCAACCTCCAGAGAGGTGTCTACACACTTCTTTCCTAAAATTGTTTACTGCATCTCACAGGGTTTGTGTGTTGTGTTGTCATTTTGGGGGTCTGTGTATTTTTTTATTTCAACCTTAATTTTTTCTCAGTGATCTGTTCAATTGTGTTCAGTTTGACCTCCATGGTTTATGTATGGTCTACATTTTCCCTTGCTGTTGGCTTATAGTTTTATTCCCTTATGATCAGATAGAACACAAAGAACTAGATTAAAGAAATCCCAAGAAACACAATGCTTTCTTTGCTATGCTTGTTGAGACTTTTTGTGTGCTCTAATATATGATATATTTTAAAGAAAGTCATTTAGGCTTCTGGGAAGATTTTGTACTCTACAAGATTTTGAATGGAATGTTTTGGAGATGTCTTCTAAGTCCATTTGATCTGTGGTGTAATTTAATTCAGATTTTTTCCATTTGCATTTGGGAATTGTTCTCCTATTCAATATGGAGTTATTATCTTTATTAGTTTTAATTTTATTGAAAATCTATCTTGATTAGAAAATTATGACAGTTAATATTCAGAGTCATTGTTGAAAGGTGTGTGCTGATTCTTCTCATTTTCTTAAGATCATTTGTTGCTTGCCTCTTCTTTCCTTGCCTAACTGTTATTACACTATGGTTTAGTCTTTCTTCTGGCCTCAGGTATAGATTCTTTTTCATATTGTTCTGAAGAATTCCTTCAAGTATGTTCTGTAGACCTGGACTAGAGGTCACAAATCGCTTCTCTGTAGGACAAGTCTGCTGCTGCTCTAATAGATCTGCTTTTATTTAGGGTTTCATTCCACTTTAAATATTCTTTCCTTGTTCCATATATTGACTGGCTTAATTATGATGTATTTAAAAATGATGAAGGGCATTTTTTTCTGGCCTGTTTGTTGTATATCATTCATTCCTCCTGCAGCTGGATTGATACCTTATTCCTTACTGTGAGAACTTTTTATGATTCTTTCTAAAATATTTTCTATATCTGTAAAACTAGATTGTTCTCCTTCCTTTGTGCTCATCCTTCATAAATGTGGACTTTTCATCGTGTTCTATATATTTTGGAAGCCCCATTCGTTCCTTCTGTTTCCTCTCATTGTTGTATCTTTGTCTTTTGTGTCATTATTCCAACTCCTCCACAATGGCTTCAGGCTCTGCTCTTCTGTCCTCTCTTTGATCCATTTTATTGCTGAGACTGTCCATCGAGTTTTTATTTGATGTATGCAGATCTGCATATCAGTTCCACTGGAGCAAGGTGGGCTGACTGCCGGACTCCTTCCCAGAGTCAGTGGCAGGCAGCAGGACTCAGTGGGTGGCTAGGGGCCAAGGTCGGGCCACTGAACATGAAGTGGCTGCTGTAGACTCAAGCAGCTTCTAGCAAGGAATGCTTCGGGAGAGAATACTCTTCCCTGGAGTATTATAGGTCAATGAGACAAGCACTCTCAGGTGATCTTTAGTGAAATAACTCATGTACTTTATTCTTTGTGGATAGGATCTTATAAACATTTTGGGGTGGGTTGGGATCTAGAGGCAGATGCTTTCTATTGGCTTGATCTGAGATGTTGGTGACACCTCATCTGCATGTGAAGGGGCTTCAGATATTGTCCCTATGTGAATGATTGTCATAGTCCTCTCCAAGAGGTGTCATGGTCATGTGTTCCAGGACAGAAACCTGGTCAAGAGTAGATTTAAACACCTACCATTCTCAATTATGAAAATTGCTGGGGTTCTTGAATCCTCTCGACCTTACCAGGTTTTCTGTCTAATGGCATGGTCCACTTCCCCACAGATGTAATTATGTTTTTCATTCCTGGTAGTTCAGATTTGTTTTTCTTTAGTCTTTCTATCTCTTTATTGAATTCCTCTTTTGTATCTTACATTGTGTTACTTATTTGATGCAACTGTTTGCTTGTGTACAGGAACATGTTTTTACTTGTTTCTGTTTTCCTTTTAAATGGTGTGTGTGTGTGTGTGTGTGTGTGTGTGTGTGTGTGTGTGTGTCGGTCTGTCTGTTTGTGTGTCTGTGTGTGTGTGATTGACACCACATATGTGCAGGTGTCCACAGAGGCCAGAAAAGGTGTTAGGTCCCTTGGACTTAAAGTTACAGGTGGTTGTGAATGCCGAGAATTGAACTTAATTTCACTGGAAGAGCAGCAAATGCACTTAAGCATAAAACCATCTCTCTCACACTGTTTTTCATTGGTTCCTTTTCACACATTTAAAAACTTGTTTATTTATTTTTTACTTTTATTTTCTTTTTAGTTAGCCTGGGATTTCATCTAGCTCACTCTTACCAGATTCCGTTACTGTAAAATTAGTACTTTGAAGAGTAATCGCCTTGATTTTTCATATTTCTTATATTACTTTATTAGGACTTAGGCATCTGGTGCTACTTGTTGCTTGGGTTTTTGATTAGCTATACTCAGTCAACGAATTTGCAACTTTTAGGTAGGACTTGAATATGGCAGAGTTGAAGTGTATGTGCTGCTCAGAAAATAGTCCCTCAGTCCAGACACTTAAAGTGTCTACTGCTTCCTCTATATTAGTCCATGAGTGTAATACTCTGCAAAAGCAACCCCAGCTGCTGGGTACTCCCACTATGCAAATGCTCTACTAGCCAATTAGCTACAGCGGTCTCCTTGACTTCAGTAACTGTTTGGGGAGATAAACAAAGGTGGTGTATATACAGATTTTAGTTACTAAGGTTAGGCACAGGAGGGAAGTAGAGTATATAAGGCTAAGGGCTTATTACATTATCTTCTTTTAAAGGAAAAAAAATCTATTTGGAAAAAGTAGCTGGGAGGGAAAGGTTGATGTGCTATCAGAGTCCACGGAACTTCTGAGACTATTAAAATGATGGACAGTTGTAATTAAGAAGTAAAAAGAAGAAGCAGTAAGGATTCAACAGTGAGAAAAAAGGTATAGGAAGAAGATGGGAAGAACATGAGTTATGGGTGTAAAGTATAGTAGGGGGTGCTTTACAGTAGATTGGGAGAAACATAAAGGACATCTGTTAAAACTTAACGGAGCAACATGTAAACAAAAGCAAAGCCACAATGAGACATATATGGGAGTAGAGATTGAATAATAGAAAATAAGCCATAAAAAGAAGATTTACATCACAGCTATGATGAGTTGAAAAATGAAGCTCTCCAAATCCCTCTAGCTCTATAAAGTTCTACACCGTGGGGAAAGGTCCATGAGAAGATTTGGTCTATGCACCATTCATTTTCTGGTGTGGGGAGTTGGGAGGGTGGAAGTCTATTCCTAGTGGTTCTTTGGTACAGCTGGACTCCACCTAGGTTTCCTCTGACCCTGAAAGTCTGGTGTGTGTGAGGAACAGCACTCCCTATGCAATTTGTCCTGCTCTGCCCTGTGCACCTTGGTGGAGCCAGAGGAGTTCTGATTACAAGAAAACTTACAGTCGGCACCAATTCTCAGTGTTCCTGTTTGCTTTTCCATGGCGATCTAGCCTGACTTAGAAGTTCCTTAACAACTCTAGTCTCTTGCAAAGATAGAGCTTAATGTCTGTTATCATTGACTGTTTTACTGAATCTTAGTGGTGACACATCTTAGCTACTATCTTACCCAGAAGCCCCAACCCACTGCTTTGGTGATGCAACGTCCTTGACTAAATATAGTTTTAGAAATAGAGTACAAAAAATAAATAAATAAAAGAAAAAAGAAAAAAATAGAGTACAAACTAGTAGTCACGAGGGCTTGAGGGAATATAGTGAGATGCAAATAGGTGTGGATGTAAATGTAACACAGGGAGTCCTTATGGGCTTGAAATGTCCTGTACCTTGGTGATTATAAGAGTGAATATCCTGGCTAATATTACAGTATAGTTTTGCAAGGTGTTACCACAGGCAGAAACTGAATAGAGAGCACCTGTAATCCCGATAATTAAAATTCATTTCAGGATTTTTGTTGTTTGAGTTTTTGACTCAGAAGTTTTGTTGTCTAGCCCAAGACAGTTTTGTTTTTTTTTTTAGATATTTTATTTACACTTCAGATGCCATCCCCTTTCCCCATTCCCCCCCCCCTTAGAAAACCCCTATCCCATGCCCCCTTTTCCTTTTTGCATTTATACATTTTTTAAATAATTTTAATCATAAGCGTTATAAGTTTGGAATTGTTCAATCAGAGGTGTAACCCACTGACCAACCTAGATATAACGACTATCTTTGACTGGTGGAGATACATGAATATCTGCCTCCCTGTCTCCCCCCTCTTTCTCTCTTTCATCACCTAGCTTCTCCTATCCTTCTTCTCCTCCTCTTCTTACTCCTTTTCTTCCTCTCAGTACTCCTCCTACCTTAGCTCCTCCTGCACATCACCCTTCCTGTTAAAATGAAACTTTTCTCTCAAAATACAATTAGAGCATAATTATGCCAATTTGTACCAGTGAGGTACAAGATAGTCCTAATACCCAGTCCATCATTTTGTTGACTAACCAGCACCTCTGTCATCTATCCTAACTAAAACATTTACTTCTGAACCTGGCTTTAGGATGAATGTCAGCTGACGACCATCCACTCAAATCTTTTCTCTTACGGTAAATAGCTATAAGTTTTCAACCCCGTCAGAAATCCAGAATGACTGAGTTAACTATAATTGTGGGAAGCACAAAGCATAGCTTCTAAAACTTAGCCAATTTATAGAGACCTCTGAACACCTGAAAAGCCCCTATACTACCGAACGTTGGAGCATCAAATCTTCAGCCTTCTGGCCCAGAATCATCTGACAGACCTTGGTGATGCAGGATTATTAAGGACTGATTACTCTGTCTAGGCAGATATAATCAGTCGACTATTCTGCATGTGTGTCCTTTTCTGGACAGTAACTTGTCTGTAGATGGAGAGAGGCAATTCTTGCCTAGTGGCTGTTACCACACAACTGGAGTAACTCCAAGGATGCTCAATTTCTTCTTAGAATCCACGACAGGAAGCTGTCAGAAGCAGACAGGTCTCTAATCAATATGAACATTAATATATAAATATTTGTAGCATCAGTTCTATGGACTTCTGATGTTTTGAAAACCAACTATCCATGTAAGGTAACCTGGACTGTTTTCTGTTAACTCCTCTCAGCTATTTCTAAGTAAAATATGGAAAGCACCCTAACAATAAACTCAAAAATATGAATTTGCTATAGTCCCTTAACTCATAGGTTAACCTCCCAAATCAGTTAAAAAAGTTAAAAAAGGGCTGGGTCTAGGCATTGTATTCCTAAATGTGTTATACAGGCACAATGCCCATGAATGTATCAATATTCATCTCATTTTTATATTAATAAGAGGCTCGTACCAATGAAAACCTTAAATTTGAGATCAAAGTAAATTTTGTACCATTTAAGAATTTATAACTTCATCTTGATAATAATTATACAGATTTCTACCAGTAGGTTATGGCTATGCAGTAAGTCCTAGCTAATCCCCCCTGTTCCAACAAAACCACTACTTGTCCCTAGAAAGACAGACCATTATTAACCACATTAGTCCCCAAGCTCAGGGAATAGGGGCGCTGACTCTTCTTTAACTTCTTCAAGCTGATTAAGGGCATTGAGATTTTAGAAGAGGGGTGGGGGGGAGAGTAAGTTGATAAGCCTCTGATGCTGTGTCTTCACTGAATCCAGATGGAATTCCAGGACATCAGAGGTTTGGGCAGGTCTGCTCAGTATGCTTGATGAGTAGATACACCAAGGCTGTGTATTCTGCAATATACAATTCTCAGAACAAGTTTTAGTATCAAGAAAAAAACAAAATTCCCACCCCCATGGGGCTGACATTTTTTTTTAAAGATGTTGGTTCTGAAGACTTCCCCCCCCTTCTTAAAATTGGTTGTAGTATTTACGTTTCAGATTTTATCCCCTTAGCCTACTTCCTCCCACCACCCAGAAACCTATCCCATCCCCCTCCTCATGCTTCTATGAGGCAGTGACCACACCTACCCCCCTCACTATCCCCTCCCCGCCCTCACATCCCCCCCCCCGCTGTGTGTTCATTCATTCATTTTTCATTCATTTTTTTTTTATGGGACCAAGAAACTCCTCTCCCACCTATGTCTGACAGGGCCATCCTCCCCTACATATACCTCTGGAGTCTTGGGTCCCTCCCTATGTGTTCCCAGGCTGGTGGTTTAGACCCTGGGGGGCTCTGGTTGTTTGGTATTGTTGCTTTCCACCTGGGGTCAATAACCCTTTCTGCTCCTTCAGTCCTCTCACTAAGTTCTCCATTGGGAAACCCCTGATCATATCAGTGGTTAATTGTGAACATTGTCCTCTGAGTGTTTTAGTCTTTGGCTGACCTCTAAGGAGACAGCTATATCATGTTCCTCACATTATGCACTTCCAGCCATCCGCAACAGTGTTTAGCTTAGGTGGCTGTACATGGGGTGAATACCCAGGTGGAAAGGTCTCCTGATGGCCCCTCCTTCAGTTTCCGTTCCATGTTTTGTTTCCCTATTTGCTCCCTTGAGCATTTTTATTTCTTGTTCTAAGTAGAACTGAGGCATCCCCTCTTGGTCTTCTTTCTTCATGAGCTTCATGTGGTCTGTGGGTTGAGTCTTCGCTAATCCAAGCTTTTGGGCTAACATCCGTGGAGATATGTTTGTGTAACTATCTTCTTTTGGGGTTTTTGGAAGATTACTTTCTTGCTTTTTCTAGGTTGTAGTTTCCCTCCTTGTGTTGGAGTTTTCCACCAATTACTCTTTGAAGTGCTGGATTTGTGTTGAGATACTGTGTAAATTTGGATTTGTCATGGAATATTTTGGTTTCTCCATCAATAATGATTGACAGTTTTGCTGGGTATAGTAGTCTGGGCTGGCATTTGTGTTCTCTTAGGGTCTGTATGATATCGGTCCAGGATCTTCTGGCTTTTATGGTCTCTGGTGAGAAGTCTGGTGTAATTCTTATAGGTCTGCCTTTGTATGTTACTTTGCCTTTTTCCCTTACTGCTTTTAGTATTTTTTCTTTGTTTTGTACATTTGATGTTTTGACTATTATATGGCGGGAAGTATTTCTTTTCTGGTCTAAACTATTTGGAGTTCTGTAAGCTTCTTGTATATTTATGGACATCTCTTTCTTTAGGTTAGGGAAGTTTTCCTCTATAATTTTGTTGAGGATATTTACTGGTCCTTTTAGTTGGGAGTCTTCCCCCTCATCTATACCTATTATCCTTAGGTTTGGCCTTCTCATTGTGTCTTGGATTTCTTGTATATTTTGGGTTAGTAACTTTTTGTATTTTGCATTTTCTTTAACAGTTGTGTCAATGTTTTCCATGGTATCTTCTGCACATGAGATTCTCTCTTCCATCTCTTGTATTCTGTTGGTGATACTTGTGTCTATGACTCCTGATCATTTTTTTAGGTTTTCTATCTCCAGGGTATTGTCCCTTTGTGATTTCTTTATTGTTTCTACTTCCATTTTTAGATCCTGCATGGTTCTGTTTAATTCCTTTTCCCATTTGGTTGCATTTTCTTGAAATTCCTTAAGGGATTTTTGTGTTTCCTCTTTAAGGGTTTCTATCTGTCTACCAGTGCTCTCCTTAAGTTCTTTGAGAGTGTTATTTATGTCTTTCTTAAAGCCCTCTATCATCATCATGAGAAGTGATTTTAATTCTGATTCCTGCTTTTCTGGTGTGATGGGGTGTTCAGGGCTTGCTCTGATGGGGGAGCTGGGTTCTGATGATGCCATGTAACTTTGGTTTCTGTTGCTTACATTCTTACTCTTGCCTTTTGCCATCTGGTTAACTCTAGTGCTGCCTGTACTTGCTGTCTCTGACTGAAGCCTGTCTTTCTAGTTATCTAGCTTGTGTCTGATCTCCTAGGGGTCCAGATGTCTCTGTGATCTTTTCCAGCTGCACTGATTACAGTGGTACCTCTAGTATGCCTCAGGATATGGTGCCTCCAAGGTAGTAGTCCAGATAGGTGTCTGCTGTTCTGGGTGCAGTGTCTCCTCTAGAATATCTCAGGATATGTTGTCTGAAGCTCTGAGTTCATTTGTTCCTCTGTGGATCTGGATTGAGTGGAACTTCCAGTATGTCTCAGGTGGAATCCGGGGTCCACACAACAGCAGACCTGGCAGAGGTCTGATCTAGGCCTCAGATCTGAGAACTAGTTTCTAAGACACTGTCCAAGTTAGAGCGCCTGGGATCCCTGCTTCCTCTGGGTTCTTGGAGGTTGGGGACAGAGCTGCCACCCAAGATCTGCTCAGTGCTCTGGCCCAGACCGGAAGGAACCAGTGTTCTGGGCCAGGAGTAACTTCCTGGGTCCTTTTGGTTCCCAGTTACTCCCTGTTGAGGTCGGGCCCTGCTGTCTGCTTACCTAGGATACTGCCTTAGTTCGAGCGCTTGGGATCCCTGCTTCCTCTGGGTTCTTGGATGTTGGGGGCAGAGCTGCCACCCAAGGTCTGCCCCAAGCCAGTCTTGAACTTGCTGTTTCAGCTCTTTCAATTACCCAAGTGCTAGATATATATATATATATATCAAGATCCTATCTCAATTGAATCAAATAAAATGTTTTCCCAAATACCATGGTGATAGAGAATAGAAGGCTTAGAAAATAAAGAACATACTATGAACAGTGGTTTTAAATTACTTTTAATCTTAGCATAACATTGAATTGATGTTACAATGTATAAGTAACTTAGATTTTATATATATATATATATATATATATATATATATATATATATCCTATCTCAATTGAATCAAATAAAATGTTTTCCCAAATACCATGGTGATAGAGAATAGAAAGCTTAGAAAATAAAGAACATACTATGAACAGTGGTTTTAAATTACTTATAATCTTAGCATAACATTGAATTGATGTTACAATGTATAAGTAACTTAGATGATATATCTATGGTCACCTGGCTCCTTCCAATCTTGCTAAATTTGAGTCCAACCTACTACTTTTCAACACCCTATGAAGATTCATACCATTCCATTATCTGTCTGTATCTGGAGGAAGGAGCAGAAGCTGATCACAGTTCTGTTCCTTTTCTGCAGTCCTGCTTGGGTTTCATGCCCTCCACTCATGGATCATCTGCCAGCTCGTCTCATCAGTAAATGTCCAGCACTCTATTCTCTGGAGACAGGTATGTGCCATAGAATGGATGATCAAACAAGGCTGCATGAGGAGAACACTCTATCACATCAGAAAAAAAAAATATGTCCATATTAAGCATCAGATTCTAGGGATCCCTTTGATCTCCCCCTGGCCCCAGCCAGTATTATCACAGTCTCTTTTCTCTTCCAAGGTCGAGGGTCTTTAATTCCTTAGCCTTTCCTGTTACCAAACTCTGCCTGGCCCCAGCCCCACACACATGCTTTTTCTCCTCACACACCAAAATCATCCTCATGACTCAAGGAAATTTAGCCTTCTCTTGTTATCTTGGCTTCTGGTAGCCTATGACCTTGAACAGAATATTTAAATAAGATATAAAGAATCTTAGTGAACAAAGAAATTTCCTTCCTCAAAAAAAAAGTTGTTAAAGTTGTTGTGCCATTCGTCAACAAAACTCACTCGTTTATGTTGCTACCAAACGATATGCACTCACTTAAGATAACTGTGTGTGTCAAGGGCTGCATCTAGAGACCGAGCTAATAAGCTGTCCTGATCTTTTGCTTTTTCTGAATCATTTCTAATATTGTTCTCTTCAAAGGGCTCACACTTGGGGAAAATAAAAATAAATAAATATATAATAAATAAGATATCTCAACAATCTATTCGTGTAAACATTACCATCATCAGTAGAAATATATAACACTCACTCTCCACCTTTTCTGCCACCCACTGTTGCCTAAGCACCAATATTTCAAGTGTCACTGGACTGATCATGTTGCTGATGACAGAATGAACTATATCACTATTTCCCTCTCTAAAACTCAGGTCAAGTCCTAGGCCTCACTATCTCAGAATAGGAGAATGGAGTCTCTAGGATATGAAGAGATAGAGAAGACAGCCATTTACAAGTGAGCAGAGGTCTCAGTAGTCAACCTTAGCAGCCTCTGAATCTTACCCTTTTAGCATTCAGAATCAAAGGAAGAAGCTGTTATTAAAAGCTCGCGTTCTGTGATGCATGTTACATCAGTCCTAGCAAACTTAGACAACGGCTCTAATCAACCATGGCAATTTTGTTCTTTCAGGGTTTTCTTTTTTGCCTATTACAGAGAATAGGCTACAAGGGGAGTCTTTTGTCCTTTAAAATGCCTCTTCTTTTTTGTTATACACATTATTTTATGAACACATGATGTCTGGATCCACAGACACTGCAACTTGAAGGAACAAAAAAGAAAATCTTAGGAACATTAGCTTTAACTTTTGACATCGACAAGTTACTACTAACCCAGCTCTAGAACTGTTCCGTCTTAGCTATCATCTGTGTGCCCTCTCATACAGAGATAACAACATCAAAACTTCTGCTCCTCTAAGCATCTGACTCACCCTTTTCCTAGGAGGTTGGTCTCCTTCTTTGTCTAGAATACAGAAGATTCATTCTCAGAAGCATGACTGTAGCAGTCACACAAATGCATTTAAGCCTACAAGAAATCTAAAAGGAAAGGGACAGTGGTACACAGAATGGGGATGGGGGATATTAGATGGTACTTAAAGTCATTCAGCAGAAAGTGTTCTCTCTCCCCATGTCATGACATATTAATTCCTTTAGTCAAGAAACATTTATCAACACAGTTTATATTCCTCTCAGGGCCATTGCCTTGAAATGGAAAATGGAGTCATGAACCTGAGTCTTGACCATGGTTACTTACTGTAAAATAGAGACTTCATTCATCCCCCTTATGGTAGAACCAATGAATTAAATCCTCACTGTTGCATCTGGTTGCCAAGAGTGCCAAGATAGTGGCCTCTCAACTCTCCACAACATATTATTAGACAACACTTGAAGAAAAATCAGTACATGACATTTGTTGGCCACGAAAAGACTATCTGTCTGTTGGAGCGTTGTGTGCTGGTGCAAGCCACTTTCTGGCTGGTCACCACAACATAGGGAAGCTTTCAGGTACCACTGAGCTACAGTCCCTTGCCTCCTTCCCCTTGAGCCTAGTTGTTCCCAGTGTGGCTGAATCGAAACAGAGGCTGACATGATTGGTAGAAAGTGAAGTCATCTGTCTGAACCATGCAATTCTTAACTGGAGTGAGGAGGAGCAAGAAAAATAAACCTTGAGTTTTTTGGGTTTTTTAAAAATTTTTCTTTTTATATTTGTGTTTTTTCAAAGAGAGCCAAGAAGTCATTATTTTCCTTCCAGGTGCCCAATAGCTGAAAAGCCACTTTTGAGGGCGCCAATGCCACCGTCTCAGTATTGTTGCTGCCTCGCTGAAGGGTGGGTAGGGACTGGCAGTTAGACAGACCATGTTTTAATTGGCCTCCTCCTAGAAGCAGAAGGGCCAAATGTTTGCAGGATGCTTATTCAAGCCAGTTTCAGAGCAATAAAAGTACATCTTTGATACGCAGAGTTTATGTTCTTCATAAAAATGCTAATTGCACTCTCTGCTGAAAGCGGTGGTGAGAATGCTTTTCCCCTCAGGCTTTTTAATATGAATATGGCCGTGCTGTGTAGGTGACCTTGTATTCATTAAGAGGTGGCTACGCTTAAGTCCTTTGCAGCCCCCACACTGAGGGCTCTACCACTGTGATTCAAAAACATTCTCTTCATGGAAAACTGGAAAGCAATATATTTGTTTCCTTTTTTTTTCTTTTTAATCTCTTACTACAAACACACAGGGGGAGATTACGATATTTTTTTTCCTTCTGTGAGTATGTTTTTCCAAGGTCAGTTTGGAGGTTCTTCCTATTTGGCTGAGAAAAACTGGAGCCCCAGTAACTAACTGTGTTCACAGCCCTCTCTGTGGCTTGGAAACCTTTCCCACCTACAGATGCTACAAGAAGTTGCTGTTTTTCCAGGGCCCCACTGTTTGCTCCTCTGCTACAGACAAGGAAGACAGAGTGATGGGTGAGGTTTTATTTGTCCCACAGGATGAGTCATGACACAAGAGTTTCCAACACAGTATTCGGGGACCTTATTTCCTTTGCCTACCCCACCCCCATCCCTTTTGACATTTGGGTCCTCAGGCAGGTTTCCATTCACCCCCCTCTGACCATCCTCTCCCTAAAATCTCAAAATATAACAAGAACTCTTTTTTAAAATTCAATTCCCTACAATTGCACTCAAGTTACTCTGGGAACGTGTTTAAAGGGCAAGGGTTTTGAAACATGATCAACAAAGTAATCAGTTCTGGATTACACTAAATAGCATCCTTCCAGATGTAGTCAAGCCTTAAGAGGAAAAACAGCTTCCTTCACCCCTCCCTCCATGAATAAGGATCTGTGTCTCAAAACTTTTTATTGAATATATCCCAGTGATGCCTGTCTTTCCAGTAGGGGAATATGCCGTCTTTCTCAGAACTGAAACTCTTCTTCCAGCTGTTGCCAGGTGTTGCTCAATAGTTTGGTCTGTTCTCTGATAAAAAATGGCATCTCCATAGCAGGCATTCTGCATTCCTAGGAATATTGTGTGTTTGGCTTTTTGTTTTATCTTTTAAGAGTAAGGTGAGAGAGCAGTAAATCTAAAGGAATTAGACCATAGCTGAATAAGACATCAGCATGAGTGTTCACGTTAGTATCTGTAATGCCCATATAAAAATGGGGCCCTGCAGCATTCATGCGTAACCTCAGTGCTGGGGAAGTAGAAATTGGTGAATTCTCTGGGTCAGCCAGTTCAGCCAAATCAATAAGCTCCAGGCTCAGTATGAGTCTTTGTCTTTAAAAATAAAGTGGAGAGTTACTGTGGAAGGCACTCAACATTGACCTCTGGCCTTCACATCATCACAGGGCATGTGTACCCACACACTCAGGTGCATGCATGTGCACCACATACACAAACACACATAGAGAGAAGCCTGGGTTCTAATGGTCCTGCTATCTCATCTGTTTAGATGCAGCATGTACAAAGCACAGGGTTTTTTTTGCTCTTGACTTTCCAATCTACAACCTGGACAAAGAAGATGAGGAACTAGGGAAGTGGTCCTTGTTATGAAATTACTACTTTACAGTACTCTGCTCTGTCATGCCAGATCACATAATAAATGCCTACATGAAACTGTCTTATCTAACCAGGGAGCCCAGGTTAATAGTAGTTTGTGGACTGCATCTTCAAGAGGATCATACAGATCAATCATATTCATTATTGTGTATCAGAAAAAGTAGAGGATCAAAGAAGAGTTCTTATCATCCTCAAACAAGCCTAGAGTCATGGGAATCAAAAGTTCATTTTAAAGTCGACTCAATATTTACTTTTGAGATGTTCTTCCAGAGGACTGAAGAATGAACAGTTACTTGATAGTTGGAATTAGAGGTCAGAGAATAAGCCAGTAGATGTGTTAAGAAACCCTTCTATGTGGTGTAGGAAAATCTCCCCAGCAGTGTTGACATTTGCATTACTCAAGATGTCTCTCTATTAACCAAATAAAGTACAGCTAGGTATTGTGAGATAAGAAAAGAGAACTAGGAGAGCTATCTCAGAATATGGAGACAACAAATAGCATCATGCAAAGGAAAAGTACCCCACTGAATATAAATGAAGAATGAATACAGTTGAGTGTCACCAGTGTCAGGGATCCATCCCTAGAAAGCACCATTAGAAAACTTTATCATTAACAAGCTGTATGCTCATTGAACCAAAACAGCCACAAGACCACTAGGTATAGAGCTTCATCTATCCACAGACCATCGCTGACCAATGTGACTCAGTCTAAAAATAGATATCAGTTAGTAAATATCAGTGAAGGACACTGGCGGAATTTGAGAAGAAAGATGACATCATCCAAAAAACCAACATCATGTAGAAAGATCTTTGGGAGTCAGAAAAGAAAGAGAACTGAGACTTCCCTTCACTTTCTTCACTATGGTGACACTCAAAGTGATAGTTTATTAGTAAACCTTCCGGCGTGCTTCTTCTCATGATAATAGGTGCAAATTCTTTAGATATCTAGTCAATACAAGTGCTGAATAAGTGAGCACATGGGTCAATAAATGGGCAGCATCTAAAGAAGCCTGTGGTAATGATAGCCAGGATGTATACAGAAAATCATCATGAGATATTAAAAGCAGCAGCATTTGACAATAAGTTATATTAGGTGAGTATAGGGAACTGTAGAACACAGGGGACAGATTTTGTACATATCTGGGAGAATGACATATATTTGGGTGAGAATATAAGACTCCATTCACAGAAGCAAGACTAGGTCCAAGACCAGAAGAAGATTCTGTTAGCTTTCATCCTTTTGAAATAAGATTGATGTACAAATATTCTTTAGAGGGTCTAGAAGAACTGAGATTACAAAATGGACCTCGGGAAAGAATACAAAGCCAAACAGAAATATTTTATTATATTACCTTTGATAGGCATCAGGCAAAGCTCTGGGCAGGGATGAACATGCCCAAGATGGAGGGCAGAGAAGAAAAACAAACAGACGGTGCTTTGGGGAGGGAGGCAAAATGAGCTGCCCTCTGTTTAGGAACCTTATCGTGATCTCCTGATCTAGTATCTAATCGATTATGTATCCAGATGACCCAGAAAACACTGAAGATCATTGTCCTGCCTGGAGAGAGAAGCCTTTAAATGCAAGCCGTATGCCAGCCATTAATCAGACGCACCAGTTTTTGCATGAGACATCAATAGCTCAGGAGAAGAGTGGTTCAGAGATTGCCACTCAGGCTGTACACTGGAAACGTATGCCTTCCTCTGATGCTATTTACTTTGTGATGGTGTTATTAAAATGAAAGGATTGTTTTTAATGAGCTGGGAGGGAATCCACTTAACCAAATTGTTCATAAACAGCATAAAACACATCAAGACTTTGCTCTGCGCCAATCTACCAATACAGAATCCTGCCGTTGCAAGAACCTTTTTTTATATAAACATTTACAAGAAGAATTAAAAAAAAAAAAAGGAAAATGGTTTGGGGAGCTACCAGATGGAATAATACAAGAATAAACTTGAATGATGTTAAATTGGGCTTCACCAACAGCAAGGAGAATCTTCCAGTGCCTGGGAGTTGAGATGACAAAAGAATTTGGAGTTTGGAGTAAAGCAAGTATTGTAGATTTTTCTCTGGGGACTCCTTCCCACTAACCTATAAAAACTAGAGTTTTGTGTTTATTAAAATTTCCAAAGCCTGGTTTGCAATAAACTCCCAAATAATATTTGCAAATTGATTCATTACCCATCATTTCTCTCTCAACAATCAGCCTCCAGTCTCTTCCAAACTCTTTCAAAAGATGTAGTGTACTGGGGACTTGTCACATGGAAAGAATGCCTTCTCCTGGGTTGTCCCCAAGCTAGCCATTTTGTGCTCCATTTCTGAGGTTGCAGGGTCTACTTATGTCGCTGTGTGTTGGAGCCTGTATATCGCCCACCATTGCCATTTCTCCATCTGCCTTGCATATCATAAGTACAAAGAAAGGCAGATTAACAGAAAAACCAATTATATAATGTTTTGCAATTGCTCTCCAGCCCTTCCCTCCACTCTCACTGGCTCCCCTATTCAACCTTCCAACTCAGAGCACATTTGAAGCAAACTTGGCTCACAATGCATTTTGCAAAGAAACCACAAAATAACATGATTGTAAAAATGTTAGCTGCAAAAGTAATAAATAAGGAAATAAATAAGTGTATAACCACAGAGCCTTGTCTGGCTCCTCCACTCCCTGACCACAGTGGCCCTCTGCTGTCTGTCCTCACTAGGGGACTGAATGAGAAGCCAAGAAAACAGGAACACACCTCTTCCTGGCTCAGGGCCCTCATAGGTGGAAGTCATATTTCTGTCCTCGCAAGACAGAAAGCTCTGTATCAGAACTATCTAACAACAAAATAGAGAGGGTTGGCTCCATGCCACAATGGATTTAGATGGTCATTTTGTAAGCCTAACAAGGTCAGGCTCTGTGCCTCGATACATCCATGAGACACCTCACTTTCCTCCTTAAAAGCTCTAAGAATCAGACAACATTTGTTCCCACTATGCAGATGAAGACAGTGAAGCTGACGAAACAAATAGCAATTAGACTACATTTCCCAGATGCCATACAGTCTTCGAAATTATTGGAATGGGAAGTAGAAAGTACAGGAGAAACGTACTATGCCTACTCCGTGTCACTTTCTGATCACTACTTTCAAGTCTTTATTAGATGCCTTTGTTTTAAGAGAATTCAGACTAGACGGTATGGGGCACACCATTAATCCCAGCACTCAGGAGGCAGAGCCAGGCAGACCTCTGTGAGTTTGAGGCTAGCATGATCTACAAAAAGAACTCCAGATTAGCCAGGAAGGCAGGGATAGAGAGAAGGAGGGAGAGAGAAAGAAGGAGGAAGGGAGAGGGAAAGATTGAATTGGGAACTAATATACTTAAGGTCTACACAGCAAGCTTGTCAGTTCTCAGCTTATTTTCTTGGAAATCTGAACAGCCCCAAGTCATTCTTCATCAGAAGATCTCTGGCTGAAAATATTCTCCCAAGTGTGTAACTTATATTGTTCAATCAAAGACAGAACAAGACCCTGACATCTGGGCCTGGGACTCAACAACAATGCAAGGACAGCAATTCAAGGCTAGTGGTCAATAGTATTTTATGTGCAGGATAAGACTAATATTAAAGATGGAAAAGAAACAATACACGCAGATAGCAGAATTACAGATGTGTGAACAGGGCCCCCTGCATTAACAAATGGCAGACAATATCCTATTTAGAGCATTTTATTTATGAGCAGTGATGCTTCTCTAGAATTGTACTATGCATGTGGTCTTCAGAGTCCTACAGGATAGCTTAGTTTCCAGCAGAAGAAAAGCAGAGAGGGAGGAAGGGGTAGAGGGCTGGGGAAAAAAAGAGAAAAGAGAGAGAGAAACCAGTAAGTGGACAGACACACAGGAAAGGAAGAATGGGACAACAGTTACACCACGGGTGGGTTAAGAATACAGTTACTACTGAACATACAAAGCATGCTTACGTCAACTCGTCTTTGGTTTTCATAACATCTGTAGAAGTAAGGGTCATTATCTCCATTTTCCTAATGAGAAAATATAGAGGCTTCTGAGAGACTTCAACCTGACTTTTCCAAAACTTCCAGCTCTTCCTGAGAAGCCAAGACCAATACCCTAGTTCCCAGCCTCCACCTCAGAGTTCCCCATGCCCTTCGCCGCCATATTCGAAGTTCCAGAGAAGAGACACTATGGAGCTCAGTGTGCCAGACTCAGTCAGGAGAGGAGAAGGAAGTTAGGAACATAAACGGAATAGAAGCAACAAGGAGAGTGAAAAGTGCACAGATCTGAAGGAGCCATTGAAAGTCAAATGAAATTGCACTTTCTTTGGAACACAATAGTCCAAACGCTAAAGTCCTGGGATTTTAACATACACATTAGTCTTAATTCAGTGAGGATGGAACTCTTTCTAAAACCGATTATGCCTTTGTCAATATTCCAGAACAAAGTACAAGGAATCTAATTTAGCCTTTTAGAGAGACTAGACTGTCTCTATGCTGCACAGCGTTCTAGAGGACTCAAAATTTAAAGGGCCACTGGACTCAGCACTGAGGGAGTTGCTGTGACTTCCTGGACATTGGAAAATTGTTGAAGAGGAAAAGTTATGGCTTTGCTTTGTTTTCTGCCTCCTCTCTCCTTATCAAGCCTTGGGCTTTTGCTCCTCCTTAGCAGGTCTGCGCATGACCGCCTCTCTCCCCACTTCTAACATATTGATTGGGAACTCATATGCATCTTGTGGTAGCCAAGCAACCCAATTCTGAGTGTGGAACCCCAGTCCATTAGCACAGGGGACACAGATCTGAGCTCACCACAGATTCACCTGTGTTTTTTTCCAGTTCGTGGTTCTGAAGATCTCAATCAAATAAAAAATAATAATAAAATAAAATAAAATAAAATAAACAAAGAAAACAAACCTAGGAACACCAAAAAGCTTCCTTGCTCGAAACCCTTCAGCATATGAGCCCATGGCGGGGGATGCCAACACTGCCTTTCTTGGTTTGAAAGCTTAAAGACAGAAATTGCATTTTATTTGACTTTGTGTGTCTATCCCTCAACCAGGACTTTGTTAATAGTAAGAGTAGAAATTCTGTTCGCAGGATAATTCGTTCTGGAAGGAGGTGAGCAGAGGAAAGAGAAAAAGGAGAAAAGGTTAGTGAGAAGCCTATTAGGAAGGTGGGGACAGGGACTAGGGAGCTCGAAGGCACATTGTCCCTTAGCCCAAACTATTTTCTCACAGCTGCAGCAGGGCAAACAGGATCCGTTTCTGAAACAAACTCCCAAACTTCTCTCTAGATTTTGCCACAAAAAGCAGAACTAAGACTCAGGCCGCAGCAGGAGATTCAGATGAGCTCTCCCCACCCCCAAAGATGCCCCCCAGAAAAGATACTAAAATTCAGAGAACCTGGTGCTTGAGGCCTGTGGGAGAAGGGAGCAGCCCAGCTGGCAGCAGACAATGTCCTCCTGTGGCTGCGGGCTCTGCTCTTTCCGCCTCCCGGCTGCCTGGCTCTATGGTGTCCCTGGATGAACCCTTGACAGGCCCTCCCGCTGCTAGACAGGTATTCAAATGAATGCATGTTTTATTTTTAAAAAGACTTTGTTTAAAAATATGGTCTCAGAAAGTTCTCTGTTCCTCTTGCTCATCAATGCCAGGATAAGAAATTTTGCAGCCAGTTTGAAATCAACAACATCAAAGCAATTCAACATTGGTTGGACTCCTGATAGATGCCCGATGAATATTCCTGCTTTGGAAACAACCACAGTTTTTCTTCCTTTAGATCTCTGGTTGAGTCGTTGGCATGCTGCACAGGACACAGATCGCCACAAGACATAGCAGCCTTGTCCCACTATGTGCAGCCTTCAATAGACACACAGAGTGTCTGGATTTTTAAGCTTCTGTATGTGTGTAAAGTTACACATGGTGTCAGATACACTTGGTGATATATACGCACAAGTATGAGATGATTGATACCTGTGCACACACAGGCACACCAACATGGAGCCCTGAGATCAACATTGTATGTCGTCCCCCATCACGTTCCACCTTTACTTTCTGAGTGAGACAGGTCCTCTCACTGATGCTGATGTTCATAGTTTGGCTAGGTTAGTTGGCCAATGATCTATCTCTACCTACCTCCCCATGGCTGGGATACAAGCACCCATGCCCACCGGCAGCTTTCTGAGTATGTTCTGAGCATTCAACTCATGTCTCCACTCTTGCTCAGAAGGCGCCTTATTGAGAGCCATCTCCTCAGACCCTAAACTTACCTTTTTTGGTAGTAACGGGAAACTGGACCCAGGGTCTCATTCATGCTTGGTACATGCAGAGCTACTTTCTTTCTTTCTTTCTTTCTTTTTCTTTCTTTTCTTTTTTTTCTTTTTTTTTTTTTGTTTGTTTGTTTGTTTGTTTTTTGAGACATGGTTTCTCTGTGTGTCTCTGGCTGTCCTGGAACTCACTCTGTAGACCAGGCTGTCCTCGACTCCATTTTAAGCTCTTGAACTTTTAATCAGCAGGGCTGTCAAGGTAGGTGAAACAGTTTGGATCCTGCCAGCATATTCTAGAAATAGTATCTCACTGTTCCTTTAGGAAACCATTCCATCCATTCTCAATCCATGTTGTTTAAGAGGGAATGGCCTTGCTCTTCTGGCCTTCAACAGTGGTGTAGGTCCAGGCTGGCTTATTAGCACATACAAATAACCTCATAACCACATAGCCAACACACTAAGTTCAGTCCATGGAGAGTTAATTATAAGATATTTATCAAAGTTACTTGGGCAAATACACACATTTTTTATTATGTTTACCCTAAGCCTCTGGCTGCTATGAGACCCCAGGAAACAGGGCATGTTTAATAAAGGAGTTAATGCAGAAAGAAACATACTTCTGACCTCTTATATGATATGATACATGTTGCCCCAAAAGGCTTTTCATATAACCAAGTTAGCACAGGACAGGATGCTTTAGTGGATTGTAAAGGAGTTTTGCATGCCATTTCTGGAAAGACTTTTTGTTTTTAAATCCAAGGATAGAGCCTGAAGCTCAGTGGTTAAGAGCACTGACTGCTCTTTCAAAGGACCCAAGTTCAGTTGCCAGCACCTACATAGCCACGCACAGCTATCGGTAACTCCAGCTTCTGGGGACCTATTGCCCACTTCTGGCAGCCTTGGGCAACAGACATGCACATGATACACAGTCATACACTTGGGCAAGACACTTATCCATATAAAATAATAAATAATAATTCTAAACATTTTGAAAATCCAAAGATAATCTCATCTCTTTTTCTTTTCCAAATAAAGGAAAAACAGAGCGCGTACAAGAAAGGGCTTGCCATAACTCTTGATTATTAAGTGATTATATGCTGTGTGCCAGAGCCAATTGCCAATGATCTCAACAGCTTCACGAGCTAAGTATTATCTTCATTTTTGAGATTTGGAAAATAAAACTTAAATTTTCTTTCTTTTGGTTCCTTTCTATAGGCTATATGCATATTTTAGAAGTTCTTCTTTTTTTCAACCAGTTGAGGAGGCCCCCAACTTTTCCACCCTTCATACTTTACTATGTTCTCTTTCTCCTTGTAAACACTATGTTCATTAGTCTTAGAAAACCTTTTTCTACCTTCCTGAAATGTCTGTGAGTTCCTTGAGAAGCCAGAGCAGATAAGAAGAATGGAAGAAAGAAGAAAATACAGAGGATGTCAGGTTGGGTTGTGTTTTTTCAAGGCAGTGGATTTATTCTCTGTGATGTCACAGTACTTAATATATGACATCAGTTTTGACTTAGACATGTGACCACTGTTATAAAGACTACGAGGAAGATGCAAAAGAACAGAAGGCCAAGCTAAGCGCAGCTAAGCTGCAGGAGAAGAACCAGAGTCAGGGTACAGTCAGGCTGTTTTGTGATCTCCTAGGAAGTCATCAGAGGGAATTACCGAGGAAGGCAGGTGGAATTATTGCAAGAAATGCTTTCCTTTTCGGAGACTGGAGAGGCTCTGTACAGTTGAGGAGTGATCGAATTATATTTCAGTGTCTAGTGTTCCTAAATGACGTGAGTTAAAAGACTTGCATAGTTTCCTGTTCCCATCATCAAAGCAGGAACTAGTCAGATCAATTTCACTCTCATAAACAAACCTAGCACAATGAAGACACATTTCTCATGCTAGGAGTATTAGGATTTCAAAGCAGAGTAAGGCTGAGCTGCTTGCTGGCTTCACAGAGATTTCAGGTCGCAGGTGGTAAGCTTTTAATGGTCTGCTATAAGAAATGTTGTTTATTAGAGACTGCCTCCTAGTTTTATTACTTTCAGCCAAGGCAACCAGGCCACTTCACAGCTTGTGTTCTACCATCATGATTAAAGACCAAGTTCTGGTTGGGTTAGCCTTGAGCCTGTTCTCAGAGACAGAAGAACAGTAAGCAAGGACTCAAGTTCTCATCCCAGCACTTTCTCTGTACCAGATACGCAACATTTGAATAGCTTTCACTATTCAGAATCTCATCTTCTTTGTCTGTAAGTGGGTCGAAAGAAAACCTCCCCAATGATTGGTGTGTGAAGCAATAAAATACCAGCACGACAAAAAAAAAAAAAAAAAAAAAAAAAAAAAAAAACCAACTTTTTATAAAACTCTAAAGTGCTATGCTAATATTGCAAACTGCCTGAGTTGAATGATAGTTCTCTTTCTCCCCTCCTACTCCCCCTCTCCTTTCATTCTTCTTCCTCCCTCCCCTTCCTCCTCCTCTTCCCCCTCTTTCTCCTTTTTCCCCCTCTTCCCCCTCCTCCTCTTTTTCTTCCTCTTTTGGAGCAAAGGCTCTTTAGTGAATATTTTTTACAAATACACTGGAGAATCATGCAGTGCTACCTGCACTGGATACAATCGTAAACCACAAGTCTGCACACACCTTTGCAACTGGCCCTGTGATAGCAGAACCTTTCATCTCACCTTTATCGTTGACTATGACCCCTGCATTCTCTTCAGAATAAAAAAACACCCCATCTTTTCTTCAATATGACTTTCATTATGGAATTACCACTGCTGGATGGACATTTTCTCTTAGTTCTGGTTTCCCATGCTGTCACCGTGTCTCCTGCCCAAGCAGCAGGAAGTCTGTTCAGCCAACCCTTAATTCCCTCCACAGACATGATATACAACTCTTTGGCTCCTGTATTGTCAGAACAGTTGATCACAACTCCTACCAGAAGACCCAGGGAAATACGGAGTTTTGCTTCAGAGGACCCACCACAACCTCACTTCATCATCTTGAGTGCCCAGAAAGAGTCAAAAAGGATAGGCATTTTCTTCTTGTTGGAAAAGACAAACTATAGAAACAGATCCCAAAATTGCCAAACCTTATCATTCATGCTCTTCATTTCTTTAACTGTTGGGAGCCATTGACTTAGTGTAAGCATCTTCTGGGACAGAAACTGGCTTTTATGTCCCTTCACTATCGTACTGAGAAAGAATGATATACTCAACATTCTAGATGCCAGAGACAGGAAGCACACAGTTGCCATGGCAATGCTGTTAAACATCCAGTATTCCTTGGGCACTTTCCATGTGCCATATTTGATGTATTCTACCTTTCCAATCTTTTAGCCCCACTACAAAAGGTCATATTTGTTACCTCATGCTACAGATAAAAAGATACGACCTACTGATAATAATTTTCCAAACCTCACACAGTGGCTTATTAGGAATCTTGCACATCTTTAACCCCTTTACATTTTAATACTGTGCCACATTGCCCCAAAAATCATGATCCTTGTTTTCACAGAGCTTACAGGTTAATGAAAGTTGTAGAGAGCGTATCAGACAACTAGGATAAGCACCTCCACTTGTCAGAGATTAGAAATCTCTAAGCCTGCTGGTCATTTCCCAGGAGCCTGGAGAAGATGTGCATCTATACACCATGAATGCACAAATATTCTCCTCTGAACTTACAGCCAGCTTTTTCACACTAATAATACCACCCCTCACATTCCTCTAAAACATTATGTGTGTTTTCAAGATATTTTGTATCCATTGTCTCATTGGTCCTCTCAACAGACAGCTGAAATGAGTGGTTAGGGACTATTATACCTACCTTACATGTGAACACTTAGCCACTAAGAGAGAAGGTCATGTGGCTAAAGAAGATGATTAGATTCATGCCAAGACCTCACTAACATCTAACCTTAATGGCATGTCCCCTAGCATTGTGGCCCAAAGCCTTAGTAAGCTGATTTATTTACTAGCCAAATGTGCAAACACTTACAAAGATGTCTCAGGATAGTATTGTAAAGACTTTGCATTTTACAAAGTTTTTTTTCTCCAAAATCGTGTACTTTGTACTTATATCTAAATACATTCTGCTTCTGCATTTAGAGAATATAACTTCAGCCCTACTTAGCCACTGGTTTATGCTGCCCTTACCTTTGTATAATTTAAGCATCTACTGTGATCATTTTGATAATTAAACAGCAACTTAAAACACTGCTGGACCCAGTTAATATTGCTTAAGGATGCCTGGTTCAGACAGCCCATAGGTATCAGAAATGTGAAATGCACCATACTGTTTTCAAGGGCAAAAAAAAGCTGTGCCCATACAATCCCTGTTAGTCTACGGGACTGGTGTCCAGGCATTGTGAAAAGTCTTCAGAGACTCTGGCATTGTTCCACCTACTACTTATAGCCAACATGGCTTTAAATTCTGAAATGTGATTTTGTTTTATGTTTTTGTTTGTTTGTTTTATGATGCTGGGAACTGAACCCAGGGCCTTGTTTATATGAGAAAAGCATTGTACTTGAAATCCTTGGTTTTCTGAGGCAGGATCATGCTATGTAACCCAGGCTATTCCAGAAGTCACCATATATTCAGGCTAGCCTAAAATCTGTGATGCCCAGCCTCCAATATGCTGGGGTTCATGGCATGTGCCTCTTAATTTCAACTGCTACTCTTCTTTTTATTTTGTTTCACCAGAAGATACCCAACCATCTAGCCAGGGAAAACTCCAAGCAAGCAATGACTTTCATTGTAATTGTCATTTGGTAAGAGACAAAAATGATTACAGCTGACATGTATGTCTCAGTGGTCACAAAAGATAAGTAGAATACAAATGGCTAGATTCTGTATAAAGCCTTGGAAACTCAGTACTGATTTAAGACACGTTCCTTTCTAAGTTCCATCCAGGGCTATTAATGTGACATAAGTATCCTTAAGTTTGATTTCTGTCTTCCCAAGGTAGAGTAAGATTTCTAGAAATAACTAAATCAAACAATGTATGCCTCTTTGGAGTATGCCCAGGTTGAAACGTGTTGTGATCCAATGTATTGACCTCAAAATTTAGATAAGTGACCTGACATGTCTGAAGATTATTCCTGGGTCAGCGAAGCAGAAACCCAGTACAATCTGCAACCTCTGGTCATGTGATGAGGAACAGCAGGAGTGGCTGGATTTGAAAAGCCAACCCCTCCACAATTTGAATAGATAACACTCAAGGGTATTGAGGCAAGCTCCGGGACATTGTAGTTGTAGGAGCTACTAAATCCCTACTCTGTCTTACAAGGTAGGCTTTCAGAAATGTAGCTGGGAGTAGATCACTGTGCAGTGTAAACTTCATCCTTTTTGTCTTACTCCTGAGTAGTAGATGTTATGTTGTTCCTTGTCTCTGAGCTGCCACATATTCTAGACCCAGAATTCCATGTTTACCATTTCTCTCCCTTGCAAACTCCTACTTGGTATTTGCTGGCATGTTTGCTGACTGTGTGTTCCCTTAGGTCTTTACTGAATGTCTCTAGAGTAGAAGTAAGCATGTTGCGTTCCAGTGATTTTACTCTCTGCTATAATTCAGATTTAGAATGTCCTCCCTAAAGCATATACAGTAAAGGGTTGGTCCTCAACTTAGTGCTATTAGAAGATAGTGGAAATTTTTAGAGGCCTGGTGGGAGTTCTTCTGAAAGGATGACGCAAGGTTTGCGAGATGGTGGTCTATCCTTGCTCTCTGCTTCCCAGTCACCAGGAGGTGAGCAGTTTCTTCAGCTAAGTAGTCCCACCATAATATAATGCTTGGCCACAGGTCCCAAGGGAAATAGACCACTGGCTCTGGACTGAAAGTTCTGAATCCATGAAGCAAAATACACATTTTTCTCTTTTTGAGTTGCTATATCTCAGCTATTTGCTAAAATAACAGAAAAGTCACTAGCTCATTTTCCTTCATTGCATTAGACAATAATCATGCCTACAGACCTCACTGGCTTATGCAGCAGATGGCTAAACACTAAATTAAAAAGAGAAAGTGTGAAAGAGGAGAGAAGGAGAGAAGGAAGGAGGGGGATGAAAATGAAAAAGAGGGCAGAAGGGAAGGAGAAAGAGGGAAGGAAGAGAAGAGGGAGGGTGGAAGAGGGATTCAAAGAGAAATGGCAGGTGGGGAAGAGACTTTTCCAAGCAGTAATCCCATAGGAAATAGGAATAAATTCTCCTCCAGCTCCACATATGAAGAACTCATGTTCATTTCACAGCATCTTAGTCAAGTCACTTCTTCGGATCTGATAAGACATATATTGACTCTTGGTTTTCTGTTGATTCTGAAGAGGCTTCTAAGATTTAATAAGAGTAGAAAAGATAAATAAGTGTACAGGTAATGAACTCTAGATTACATAAGCAAACATTACTCAATTACATTCCTATTAATATACTGACTCTGTAATGCATTTTTGAGATATTTAATTATCAATTTGACAAGATAATCTAGGAGTAGTTAATGATTATACCAGTAAATTGTTTTTTTTTTTTAAAATCACTGACAATTATTAAGTCTCATAACAGACATCAAATTAACTTGCTAGAGCTGTCTGGTTAAATAGACAGCAGTTAATTATGAGGTACTTACACATGCTTCAAGTTTTAATATGCAAGTCTTTTTAATGGTGTAGCATCAACGGTGTTGTGTGAGGGAACAATTTGCCCACAAGGCATTTCCAGAGTCCATGTATTATGACGACTGAGCAGGCAAGAGCATGACTCTTCACGCTGAGCCACCTTATACTACTTTTCGTAAGGGAACAGGACACTAGAAATTCCTAAACAAGACAAGCTAAGGTTTTGGACTCTCCAATTTATCTTTCTCTGTGAGACGGCCAAAAGATGAATATCTCACACCCATATGCAGGTCTTCTTTAAAGTGTCTACCAAGGTGGAGGGGTTGGAAATTACAGAAATAAGACATGAAAAGCCACTGACTTTATCTTAGCATACACGGGCAGCTGAAGATTGCTGGCTATACTAGTTGAGAAGAGATTTGAGGCCAACAGGCCAGCCTTGGCCCATTGACTTCTTGGGGATCTAGAATATCTCTGTTTCAGCTCTTCACCCACCTGGGCCCTGTGGTTCCCAGAGATTCCCTATCTGCTCTTGGCCAGAGAAGATTTCATTCCATAAACAGGCAAGAGAGATTTTAAAGAGTACCCTAGATTCTCTGGAGATAGTGTCCCCATTCCGTGTCCCAGCATAATTTCCTCTTTCTCATCGATATTTAAATTCCCTGGCTCCTGCCCTTCTCTGTTAGCTCTTACAGAACCAAGTAGCACAGTGGATGGCACAAACTAAACGTTCAAGAAAAAGTTCTTCAGTTGAGATAAATTAAACTGAATGAGTTTGGATCCAGTTGGGTGAATTGGGCCTTTTGATCCAAACACTTCCAGTTATAATGAAACAGCAGAAGAGTCATTTGTGGACGGCATCCAAATGGTTGTGATTGAAGCCTTGGTGCCATCTCCATGTTGTGAAGAGTACGGCTCAGCCTGCCTGTACCCTCTCTGAATAAAGGAAGTTAAGGCAGCCATGGAGATAGAAAGACTGGCACCTGGAACAGACTCCGTATGCTTGGAAAGGAAATAACTTGAAAACACAGAATCATCACCTTGAATTGTTGTTCCCTTTGAATGCAGTAACTCACATCATGCTTTCACAAAGATTTCTCACAAAGAATCATTCCAGTAATTCAATAAGGAGCCTGAGGGGCTGGCAAGATGGCTCATTGGCCAAAGACACTTGCTGCCAAGACTGACAGCCTTTAGAATTCGCATTAGGAGAGAACTAAGTCATAAGAGTGTCCTCTGAGCTCTACAAACATGCTGTAGTGTACACATATGCATGCAAGAACACAGACACGCACATGCAAACAACATAAATAAATGTAAAATGCCAAAAGGAAAGGAAGCTTGGATTCACAAAAACAAATGAAGAACATGAACAAATGAGCTTGTAAGGTATAAGCTTTTGTAAGTAGGAAGGAGGGGTTTAAGTCATATTTTCAAATTAGTTAGTGCCCTTTCCTTAATACATACCTGACAGTGTTGTTGTGTGGTCCTGTTAACACTACGCACTATTGGCCACATGGTAAGTGAGACTTGGCTAAATATTGTCTTTGATACTCTTGGAATGGCATTTCCTCACCCAGTTCTCAGCAAAGCAAAGGATGCAAGCATGGATCAAGATGAAAGACCTTTAATGAAGTAGGATAGAACTTGCCCCTGTGGGGAAGTCACACAGCCTGAATTCCAACCCAGGTTCAAACTCATTCTAACAGTAGGAGCTAACATTACTGAGTGCATGCTTTGTGTCATGCACTGCATTTATCGAATTTAAAGCTTAGAACAAACAGAAGGCATGGTTTCTTCAATCATCATATTTTGCAGTAGACACATGATATGGGTAAATAATTTATTCAAGGTCAAATTTCTGCTAAGTAGTATTATACATCTTGATGACCTCTATGGCACATCTCTCGGAGACCATCAGTAGTGTACTCTTGATGAATTTCACTCCTCTCGGAGGTGGCAACTCAAAGTCAACCCACAGACATTTCAAAGTATTCCAGAGATAACAAACAAGTCATTGAGTATGGGAAGATTTACAATAATTATATCAAATAATGCAATGTTGGTGGAATATGAAAATCCACCTCATCAATTTCACATGCTCATTCACTTTGTCATGGCATTCACTCCATTTTATAACTTGCTTTCTACACTTAATATATTACAGTGATCATCTTTCCTTATTGCCACAATCCATAATTATAATTTTCACAACTGCATAAACAACCAGTAGTAACCACCAAATGATAACTTGGCCAAAATATCACAATAAAACAATGCCCCTGTTACTGATGCCTAGGGAGTGCTTAGTGGGACTGTGGGATGCTGCTGCTATGAGCATCTCACTACAGTCATTTCTGTAGCACACATTATCAAAAAGACATGAAAAGCAGCATGTGAGTATCTTGATAAAGACAGTACAATACTGGCACAGAATCAGGCATGTAGACCAGGGAAACTATAGAGAACCCAAGAAAGAAACCTGCCCAGCTATGATAACATAGGTTTCTTTTGCTTTTGGTTTGGTTTGGTTTGGTTTGGTTTGGTTTGGTTTGGTTTGGTTTGGTTTGGTTTTAAGACAGAGTCTCACAGCATAGCCCTAGTTGTCCTGGAATTCATTCAATATACCAGGCCAGCCTTGAAAACTCACAAAGATTCTCCTGTCTCTTCCACTTCAGCTCTGGGATAAAGGCGTGCACTACCACATCTTAGTGATAACCTAGGTTTCTGATAAGTGTGCCAAAAATATCCGCAAGAAGAAAGATAACCCATTCCACGTGCAAAGCAATGAACTGAGACCCACGTCTCTCACTCTGCACAAATCAGTTAAGGTGGCCTAGAAATCTTAATATAAAACCTGAAATGCTGAACCACAAGAGAAATGCATAAAGAATATATTTCAAGTTATACATAAGGGCTAGACCTTTTTGAACAGAGCCTCAGTAGCACAGGAAATAGGCCTAAGATTCAACAAATGTGACCACATGAAGCCAAAGGCTCTGCATGGTAGAAGCTTTACGGCTTACAGAAAACATTTGCCAACCACACAAGACAAGGGGTTGATATCTAGAATATAGGGACAACCTGCAAAATTAGACAACAAAACCCTCCCCTCATCTATAATTGAGCTTATAAAATGAACAGCCAGTTCTCAAAAGAGGAAATACAAATGGACAGTGCATGTTTTAAAAAGTATACCACATCTTTAGCCACCAGGCAAATGTAGATTAAAATCACTTTGAAATTCCATTAGAATAGCTAAAATCAAAAAAAAAAAAAAAAAAAAAAAAAACCAACGAACGCTGTCAAGGATGCAGGGAAAAGAGAAATCTTATCCCTGCTGGTAGGAGTATAACATTGTATCACCCATATGAAAATCAATGTGAGGGTTCTCAAGTAATTAAAAATATAATTACCATATGCTCTACCTGTATGACTCATTGACATGTAACTTGAAGGACCTCATATCCTGCCGCAGAGATACCTACACTCCATGCGCATTCCTCCTCTATGCACAACCACGAGGAAGCAGATTCGTAGGATCTGTGACTCATATACACAACGGAATTCTACTTGGCCATTAAGGAAAATGAATTCATCAAATTTGCAGGCAATGGATGAAGTTGGAAAGTACTGTGAGGGACAGTAACTCAGATATAAGAAAGGGAACATTGCATGTCCTTTCACATATGTGTATCCTAGTTTATAATGCTTCTATGAGTGGGGATAGGTAGAGTGTACTGGCTATAGAATGTCAAAGAAGACCACAGTACAGGGGGAAAGAGTATTGAAGAAGGAGAAGGGCACACATGACACTAAAGCACAAGAGAAATGGTGGCAGTGGGTGGAAGGGTACAAAGGAGGGCCAGGACAAATGGGGGAGAAGAGAAAAGGGGAATCAGCAAAACAAATTGTGTTTGAAGACGTCATGATGAAATCAAATCCCGTGTAAGCCAGTTGAAAAATAAAGTTACAAAAAAAGAAAGAAAAAGAAAGTATAATGTTGGTAATGACCTCCTTTGCTCCTGCACTTCTTAAGACACTGAACACGGATCTCGGGTTCCAGGTTTTGCATGACTATGACGGTTTGCTAAAGTGAACAAACCTTAACTGATGGCTTCAAAGCTCTGGCTCTGAGGCAAAGTTTACATGGTGTCAAGAGGACAGGGGTCTGTGTGAAATGCCTGTTAACACAGACCTGCCGGGAGAAAAGAGACAGAGATCAAAGTCTCAAGGGGCCAGGCCTCAGGAGGCATTGAGGAAAGCAGTCTTGGATGTCACTTTGATGTTTGACTCTCCATATTAAGGAAACACTCTCCTTGAAATACACCCAGTGGTTACTTGCTTTCTCTATGTCAACAAGAAGCTGACTCCATGTGACAGATGCTGAAAGATGTTGGGATTTGGAACTCAGAGCACCTGCAAAACTCCTGGGTCACATCTTAAGCTTTGCTGCAAACTCACGAGTATTGGAGCAACATGTCTAACAATTTGTCCTAAATTCTAATAAAATGAGGCAGCCTGGCAGGCACTCGTAGTGGTCCATGCCTGTAACTTCAGAACCTTGGTGGCTGAAGCAGCAGGATCAGGAATCCAGAGTCATCCTTAGCTAGAGAGTAAGTTCCAGGCCAGCTTCGGTTACAAAACAATGAAAACACAACTACCGGTTAGTTTAACTTGGAAATTTGTAACATAGTTTTTCAGTTTGTGAGTGACATTTTGATTGTTCTTATATTCTTGGCCTTTTCCTCTTTGGTCCAACACAAAGGCAGGGACCACTAGAGGTCAGACTTTTTGTGTGCCTCTTCTTGAAGAAAAGAATTCAAGGCTTGTATTAGCTGTGAGAAAACAAGGGTCGTCTATACTGGCAAGCAGTGCCACCCTTAACGTCTGTTATAAACTTTTCCGTTTCCATAGATTTCTAAGAAAGATTTCCTAACTTTCTGTGTCTTTTCCTTGAACGTCATTTCAATCTATCTCCTATTGCAGTGTCTCAGTGGAAATGGTTAATCATTAACCGCACCCTCTGCACAAGAGTGGAAGGGAAGTAGTACCCCATTCCTGCAGCTGCAAGATAGGAGTTTAATTCAATAAATAAGCAATGTAATAAGACTCCAGCCTGTGTAACCCAAAATCACATGGTCAGTGGATGGCTAGGATGGGATCAAAACTAGACATTACATAATTCCAAAGTCCATGCACTCGCCACAAAACACTGACTCTTGCATACTTCTAAACTCTCCTGGCTACAAAGAACCATCATTCTCGAAGGAATGGGAACCAGAGATGAAGAGAGATTTCCCCCAAGGATATAGAAAACAACTGGCCTTGGGCATGGGCTAAAAGTTAGCTCAAGAGTCCCTTTGCATCTCTCAATGCAAGCTTCGATACTAAGAGTTAAGGACAAGGAAGACAGTTAACCCAAAAGCAGTAAAAATTAAATGTGTTCTGATGTGTTGGATGAAAACTTGGGAACCTCATGTGCTCCACCCTCTTGCTGATAACAGCTGCAAGTGTTTGCTTTCTTTCTCTAACATCTGGCCAGCCCCTGTGTAAACAGAGTGGAGGTCAGTGTAGGGAAGGATCTGAATGGCCTATTTCTAGGTCTCTTAAGGATACAATGAGCTGGGACAGAGTCTGAGATAGGAATTTCTTCCATGCTTTATGACAATGTCAGCAGCAGTTTCTAGTGGCGCTCTGAAGTCTCTTCCTGCTACTAATCTGTTTTTTGTTTCTTTAACTGATTTCCATAGTCTAGGTTACTTTCAAAGAAAATAAGTGTATTTCTCACAGTCTGGGGGTGGAGAAGTGCAAAGTCCAAGTGTGCTGAGGACCCTCTTATTGATGGAGTTCCCAAGGTAGCCCTGCACATCACATGATGTGACAGAGAAAGACTGCCAAGCTAAAATCTCTCTGTTCCTCTCCTTATGAAGCCACCACTGCAACTACAGCCTCTACTCTGAGGACTACATTAAGTCGCATCTATACCACTTGCAAATATAATGAACATGACATAGCACTTTAAAGATTATAAACTCTCCAATTCCATATTTTTGTAGCAAGCAAACTCCTCCCAAAGAAAAAGTTCACACTAACAGTAATGTTAAAGAGAGAATTCAATCTATCAACAGCTTGCCTTCAAAAGACTATTTAAGGGAGGCCTTCTCCTTAGTCAAAATCACACACGCACACACACACACACAGAGAGAGAGAGAGAGAGAGAGAGAGAGAGAGAGAGAGAGAGAGAGAGAGAGAGAGAGATTATTTACCCAGACATGCTTAATTTAAAACATGACTTAGATATTCAAATATATTTTTAAAGTTTACTAATGTATTTTCTTCTTCTAAAAAGTTTGTTGAAGTTATGGTCTTCTTTGGAATAAATATACTAATTAAATATACTAAATGAAATGCAAGCACAGTAATGAGTCACTGAACTTACAAATATGCCTTGAATTCCAAAAATGTTCAATCCGCGTGGTAGGCAATGACAAGCTGACAGAGTTTACCTGAAAGAATAAGAAAATCTGAACATAGAATTTGAGCTATTTTATGAAATTATTGTTTGTGATCTATCAAGGAAGCATCAATACCCAGGGAGATTCTTCATTTATCCTTCCGTTTGATCCTTCTTTTCTTTCTTGTTTCATTTTACACCCGGATCAGAGCCTCCTGTCTACTCTCCTCCCAGTCTCACTCTTACAAATCCCTTCCCCATTGTCCCCAAAGGGGAGCCCTCCCCCTAGTTACCACCACCCCACCCTGGATCATCTAGTCCCAGCAGGACTAGGCACATCCATTTCCACTGAGGCTCAACCAGGGAGTCCAGGTAGGGGGAAGGAGATCCAATGGCAGATGGAGACAGGCCCAGCTCCTTTTGTTAGGGGACAAACATAAAGATCAAGCTGCACATTTGTAGGGGATCTAGGTCCAGCTCCTGCATGCTCCCTGGTAGGTGGCCCAGGCTCTGTGAACTCCCCTGATCCCGGGTTAGTTGACTCTGTAGATTTTCTTGTAGTGTACTTGACCCCTCCAGCTTGTCCAATTCTATCCCCGACTCTTCCACAAGTCATCCCGAGCTCTGCCTGAGGTTTGGCTGTGAGTCTCTGCATCTGCTTCTTTTCTTTTAAACCATGCGATGATCGTTTAGTACTGAGTTAACGCACTGAAATAGAAATGGAGAGTCGAGTTGTAAGGAAGGACCACATGGATTGAATGCAGCTTATTTTAGGATAGTGTTCAAACAGAGGTGGCTCAGAGCTTCCCAGTATGGTAATCTCCCCTCCCCCTCTCCCTTTCCCCTCAAATATCTTCCCTTCCCCACACAAAGTACCAACCCCGTTTCCCTCCAACCTTTCTTTTTATCCTCTCAGAACTCCAGTTGGCTCTACTTCCAAGATGGCTGAGGCTGTCGGGGTCTTGATGTCATCCAGCAGAGGGCGCTGTTGGAGCAGATTTGGGCATGGCCATGGAAAAGTCTGGGAGGACAAGGACAGTTTCCTTGAGAAGAGGGCAACTGCATTATCTGGGTTTCATGGTGACTTAAAGGAGAGCTTATTGGTCCTCCTTGAATCACCTTACATTTTCTGCTCATTTTCACAAAATTCTATGTTAGATGTTTTAGTGGTACATTCAGTGGGAGGGGGTGGGAGAACTAATTGGTTTTAAAAAAAAAAAAGCTATAAATTCAGAAGTACATCAAGGTAGCTGCACAGTAAAGCTACTGAGGATGACAAATATCAAGAAAATATCAACCACAGCATGTGTATGTGTCAGAGACAGCCAAGCCACGCAAGCTGATCCCGCTATCTTTCCCTATCTTGTCAGGCGCAAGAGAACATTTTTGTTCTCTTAAACGCAGTGGCAGATATTATGGACAGAGCGCAAACAACAGCACAAAATCAACACTGGATCAGAAACAGATAGTGCAGATCCACAAAACTGTCAGAGCCCAAAAACAGTCTTGATAATCTTTAACCTAGCAAAGGTTATCCATTGGAGCCCAGAGACCAAGCTCCAACACATAGCCTATGAATCAAAATGAACACCAAGGACTAGAGGGCATCTCAGATGTAGCCCTGGCTCTTCTAAGATTTCCTGCCTCCGTTTCTTCGGTCAGGTCGCCATAGGTAAGCTTTTAAAAAGTCTCACTGTCCTTGTGTAAGAGACCTGAACTGTAGAATTCACGATATGCAATTCATGTTTCATGTTCTGCATTTTGAGACTAGCATATTAGAATTGAAATCCAAAATGTCTTTGGGAACTCAATATAATAAAGAGTAAGCGTGTAGCCAGACATTATTACGTGACTAAACATGAACTTGGGGGATGACAGCTTTCATCCGGGACTTCTGACATATCCCGCTTGGATGTCTTTCCACCCTTTGGTCCTCATGAGTGGAAGGATTGGGAATATCATTTCTTAGCTTGTTTGTAGACTCCAAGAAAGGATGACTAAATGTCAGCAGTCAATCACTGACAATGTTGACATTTCTGAGAACAGAAAAGAACCAGGAGACACTTCAGAGCCTGACTCCTACACATAATGGTTCAGTCCAGATCAGCCATGGATCTCAAGGTCATCAGTAGGATGAACCTGGAACATAGGCTTAAAATGGCCCTTCTCCCTCGTCACCTCCCTTGCTCACAATCCCCATGACCTAAATGGACTGTTAGGTAGTCTTTCCCTGCTTCACCTTGGTTTCGTGTGTTGCTTCTCACAAAAACAGCCCATCAAATACAGGAAAAATAAGTTAATGATTTTAGTAGAAGCTGGTATTCACTGTCAGGCTGTGAAATAGGAATCTATGGCTTGTCTCTTTCCATTGAGGACCTGGGTTGGTTTCAGTCAGTTCAATAGTCTTAAACTAATAGAGTTCTTTACTTGCTACATTGACGTGGGTCCAACTGACCTCTACTCATTCACTTGCTTGTGTATGTAAGCCTCCTTGAAACAATAGTATCTAAATTGTGAGTGTTCTGACACCAACTATAAAGCAGGTATACAGGTAGACACCCTCAAACCCAAGGACCCAGTGCAAAGGAAACATTTCCGTGACATTTTTACATGAATCTTTACCTAAAGGTCCTTAGGTAACTTTGATGGCACCATCACAATAACCTCCTACTTCCAATCTCACAGCGAACCTTATGATATACCAAACTGGACTTTCAAGGCTCAGTTCTAAGTTCCAAGCCACTCAAGTATAAAGCTTCCTGAGACACTAATGCAGGATACAGAGCTAAGGAATGACTGGTTAGAATGGAGGCGTGGCCATCTTATCACACACAAGTGTCTCAGATGGAGTAGGAAGTAGATGGCAGACGAGTCTAGACAGAGGTCAGTGGCCAGGCCCTGAAGTGCAGACGAACTACGCTGTGGCCTAGATAAACATCTTTGTGCTCCAGATAACCAGGGATTCTTTACAACTAGACCTGGCTAAGAGGTTGAGCTGTGTTAGAGAACAAGGTTCTGGAGTTAGTTTTGTGCCTATCAAGTCAGTTACCTCCCTCCCACCTCTTCTATCCAAGCACACGCCCACATCCACGTACACATGCACACAGGAGTACACACATGCGCAGTTTCCCTGTGGTCTTCACTGCATAAATACAGCATGGTAGAACTATCCCTTATACTCAAAAGGAGGAAAGCAAAGCTCAAATGGATCAAAGTTGCTGTGGCTGATGGCAGCCCTCCACCCAACGGCCAAGAGCTCACTGAGACATACTACAGATCCTGCCACACCCCATCTCAGTGACAAGTGTTGATGTTCCATAGCCCTCAGGAATAGCTTGCTGGCCCAAGCTAGCACTGAAGGCCTTCACACTCCACCCCCGTCCCTGCCCCATGTACCTCATCTTGAGTTCGGGTTTCTCACATCCTCAGATTCTTGCTCCCACTCAAGCAGACCAAATACACTCCCACCTCCACAGGTAGACTGACCCCCCCATGCCCAGGTCCAGTTCCTAGGGTGCTCACGCCAGGCATCCAGAAGCCATGGCGACATCCTAAGGGAACCACCCACACCTTCCCCATCTCTGTGCCTAGCCAGAAAGTAAAAAAAATATTTGCAGCTAATTTTCACTTTAATAATATTTTTGTGTAATTATCAAGGACTCTTAAAACTTCCCATTCCTCCTGCATGGTAGGAATAATAAACATGCCTGTTTTATTGGGGGTGGGGGGGTGAAGGAAGTGAGACCTTACACACAGAAAGAAAGTATGATTCATCTCCAGCAAGCACTGAGTCAGCTGAGATGGCCCAGGCACCCTGACATCGGAGTGGAGTGGGGGTGGGGGTGGAAGGCATTACCAAGGCCAGGCGTCCTGTCTACTGTTATTTTCAAACCTTTAATATCTTCTGCGGCGTCACGCTTCTTGCACCGGCTCGCTTTTGATTAGGTTGTTTGTTGTGATGCAAACAGCAAGAGATTTGGTCATTCCTACGTTCTGAAAAGAATGTGAAGTGTTTCCATATTTTACTAGGAGCTCTGAGCTTCCCAAAACGGGGGCCTTTGGGGCAACTTGTAGTGAGAATTCTGAAGATTTGCAGTCAAAAATATTGGGCAAGGCCAAAAATCCAGCTGAGGCTGGAAGTGGGGACTTGTCCCAAAACAGGCGGTGCTCTTCTGGTGTCTAAGACCTCTTTTTTAACATCTAGTGACAGTTTTACTGTGAGGATGCTGAGAAGGGCTGTGGCGAGTTACTTCTTGGGGAATCAGAGTATTAAGAAATCCTGGGGAAACTTGTCAAAAAGAAAGTGATAGACTCTTCCTGCAGGCTGTCCCAAGGGAGGAAGGGGCGGATAAATGAAAGCCTGTCTCCAGAAGCCTGGTGCAAACTGTAGGGTTGGCCAGCCTCAGGACATCCCTCAAGGCAATCTACCACTTTTACCAAACCAGACACTCACATAAAGGCCCTCAGTAAGGTGACTGCATAATATACAACCCAAGCCAGGCATTTTAGGGTGATGGAGGAAGCTATTCATGATCCCAGGCTGTGGTGGCACACACCTTTAATCCCATCACTCAGGTGGCAGAGGCAGGCAGATCCCTGAGTCTGAAGCCGGCCTGGTCTACAGAACGAGTACCAGGACAGCCAGGGCTACACAGAAAAACCCTGTCTATAAATAAATCAATAAAATATATGGGGATAAAAGGCCTAAACAAAGAAGGCAAATCGGGAAGGACAGGTTTTGACCATCAGTGCTGATATTGACAAGGAATGATTTCTACCCGTGGAGAAACAACTCTCATATCAGAGAGCTAACATAGGCAGGACGAGACTGATTATCTGGAAACGTTAGTAAATCTCTCCGAAAAATGAAAGAAGGCAGCGTGAGAGAGGTGTGGGTACCCAAGCTGAGATTTGGTGGCTACAGAGGAATTAAATGCATAGCAGTAAGAGCCCAGGCAGGGGTCATCAAGCCCAGAAAGTAGCCTCTGCGGGATGCTCAGGGAAAGGCAGTCAATCCGTTGGGGCTGCAGAAGACAGAGGCAAGAATGCCAAGGGCACCAAACACTGCGTAGACAAGCTGACTTCTGTTTCTAAGCATGGTTCGCCAAATCAATTCTCCCTTCCCCGGGTTTGCTTTGTGACCTGCCCCTGCTGGTCTCTGACAGGCAAGTGGTCTTCTCTGTCAATCAAGGGCTCTCATCTGAGGAAGACACCACTTCTGGTTGCACTACCAAGGACCATCTCACTCTTTAGCCACCGGAGAAATGGGTTTGGATGTTCACAGGAAGTACCTTTTTGGCAGTCCAACATGGCCAGAAAACTGAAGGGGGTGGATTTCAGTGGCTCTCCTCTTTTGATATTTCGCCTTTGTGAGACTCTTTTTCTGCTTTCTTTCCGGGGACTTGTACATTAAGTCCTGAGTTCCTTTGGACCTTGGAACTTTCAGAGGCCTGAAGGTCACAGGATCAAAGAGGGACTTTCTCCGTTGGCCCTTAAGACCAATTGGTGAGGTAGGTTGGGAAGGGGGAAACAGTTAAGAGCAGAGAACGGACTGACAGCTGCGAGGAGCTCCCATCAGTCAGGCTCTGTATGCGGAGCACAATAAGCCTTCCAGCCCGCTCTCAGGAAGGAGGGGAAGGGTAGAAGGAGGAGGAGTAGCGAGCAGAAAGGGGGAGGAGCAGAAGAGTGCTGGAGGACTAAACTAGAAGTTTCTTCTTCACCCCACCTCCAGCCTTAACCCTCCCTTATTATTTCCTCGCAAAAAAAGAAAAAAGAAAAGAAAAAAGAAAAAAAAATGGGTCTAAGGCTGTGCGGTAGGGAAGGGCGGTAGGGAAGGGCGGCGGGTAACATCTTCACAGACGCTGCAGCTTGGTCCTGCAAGGCTGCTGGGCCTTTGAACGGCCACTTGTAAACTCTTGGTTCGGAGCAGAGAGGCAGCCGGGAGGAGCTGGGGCGCGGGCAGGGGGAGGAGACCGGTCTGCCTTCAGTGCCTAGAAATCAAAGCAGCCAACCTTAGGCTTTTTCTTCCCTTCACACTGAGGCACTTTTATTGGCGAGATGAAGGGAGGCAGAGAGGGCCTACAGCCCTCGCTTCGCTTTTGGAGGTTAATGACCCAGTTAGCAGCTCTTGGCTGAGTTTCCGACATTTTGCAGACATCAAGCCCCGCGCCTCTGCCAAGTACATTCTGTTCCCTGGAGCCCATCCAATGCATCTCAGATTACTATGTAATGCGACAAAGAGGGAGAGGTGGCTGGGAGGGGCCCGAAGAGCTGGGCGGGGTGAGCGGGCGGTAGCCCCGAGGGCGGGATGCAGAAGCCGGCTGGCGGGGAAGGGGATGCCACTCTAAATGCAGCTGCTCCAGGGGAGTCGCATGCCTCAAGGGGCTTCTTAGCTGGAGAGAGCCCGAAAAGAGGGTGGACAGGCCTTGTCCTCCAGGAATCCTGCCCCGCAGAGCCCAGCAAGCTGCAGGACTCAGATTAGGGGTGGGGAGCACAACCCGAGACAGGCCGGGACAGCTGGAGGAGGAATCCAGGGGGCGGGCCTAGGGGTTCGGCTCCACCTCCCGGCTGCCCCACGCCCACCCCAGCAGCTCCAGGGGTGAGCAGCCTGCTAGCTAATTATAGACCTGAATGGAAAGCGGCTCTTTTGAATGGTCTTGTTGCTTGCACTGCCTTCCGAGTCTGAGGAGCAGGTGCGGCCCTTCTAGATACAAAGTGATTCATTTAAAAGCCCTCTGTCACGTATGCTCACTTACTGACACACAGGAATCCTTGTGCGCGCCACCACCCAAAGGATTCCAGAACTGGCTTAAAAAAACTTGAGCTCAAGAGAGAATCCAAGGGACTACTGGAACCACTTCACTACTCTTTAGAAGTCTCGCAGAGTGGATGAGAGAGGGTACTAGGCCTTCTCAAAAATGTTGAAAAGTAAGATCTTTACATTTTACAGCTGGAGAAACTGAGGCCGGGACAGATTCTGAGCCGCGTCTGTGTCTGAGAAAGCTGGGGAGTCCGTGTGAAGCTAAAAGGAAGCACGGGGTCTTGTCAGCCCCTTCCTCTGACTGCCCAGACTGGAACTTAAAGTCTCCAATCATCCTGAACCTCCGGAATATAAGAATACCCCTCCTTCAAGAATACTTCCCTCTCCCTAAGTGTGGCACTTACCTGTTGCACTTCCCATCCCTGTGTCCCACCAGTAAACCAGCTGAAGCCAGTGTCAGACCTAGGTACTGGCTATGCTAAAAACTGCCATTTTCCCGTGTATTTTCCCGTGTGTTGTGTATGAGTCAATCTGATATGTCTCTGTCAGCACAATGCCATATGAGGAACTACAGTGGGAGCAAAACTTTCTTCCCTGTCAGCATCTTACACCCACCTCGGGTTCACGCTCGCAGCTAACCAAGACTTTTCACGTTCTTGATGACCTACTGCAGTCTGCATAAGCACAATGGAGCTTTGTGCCCACTTGATAGACTCCTTGAAAAAAAAAATGGAGTCTTGGAGGGAGGAAATGATTGGCTCATGGTCATCTGATGGTGAGTGTGTATGAAGAGAGCCAAAAGCGGGCCTGTCTGGATCCTGAGGTGAGGTCAACACACTTACTTCTTTCTTAGGTCCAACCACAAGCCCACTCAGGCACAGAGAAAGATTGCTGTAAGCAACCTGGTTATTCGCCTCTGGCCCCCACATCACCATCCCCTTTTTTGTCCACACTGTAAATCTGAGTGGAGAGAGCTGTTATTTTCTCTAAACAAACGCCTCTAAACCCAGCCAGTGCATCTGGCCTCAAATAGAAAGCCTGTCTATCTCGTCGCCTAGACTTACAAGTTCCATCTCACCTTTGCTGACCATTTTGGACTCAACATCTTCCTCACTTCAGAATCTCTATCAGTGCTGATGGATAAAGAACCAGCATTGAATACCATGCTGAAAGAAACAGAAATTGGGGGTAGAGATTATTTTAATAGCTTTTCACTTGCCTCTTGAAAGGAAGTTCTGCATCTTAGAATTTATAAGTATCCACCCTTCCCAACATACACTGTGTTCAGCCCAAACCTTCAAGCATGGTATAACTCATATGTGCAATATCATATGTGCCTAAGATGAAAACTGTCACGTGTCTCCAAAGGTGAATGTTCAGAACATGAGCTTTCACTCACCAGCTGAGGTTCTGCTCTGGACTGCAGTACAGGTAATTTTAATCTGTATAGGTGTCTGCTTTGTCCTCTGTAAAAATGGACATAACCACAGTTTATAGAAGCAGTGCTGCAGGGCTGACTGGGGAAGGAGCCCAGGGCCCAAAAAGGAATGGATGTCTCTTCCATCAGACTACCTAATTGGGAATCTGAATTCTATTTTTTGACTTGGATACATTTTTTTAAGTTCCATGAATTTCAATTTCATCAGATACAAGAGGGTAACAATAGTATCTGCATTATAATTCTGTGGGTAAAATAAGTAAAGGGCTGAAAGATGCTCCAGGCTCACAGTAAAGTGCTCAGGAGAATGAAGACTGAACATATATAGGGATTTCCTAGAATAATGCCTATCTGAGAGTGCATACGCATTAAATAGCCACTGTATGTTTTCTTCATTTTTAGAATGGAATTCTCCCAAGATTAAATTTGAATACTATACATACAAAAAAAAAAAAAAAAAAAAACTTGTGGCACTCTCTAAGAGAGCTCACAGCCAGTATTAGTAACTTTGCTGTTGGTGCACTGATTTGGTAAATATTATATATTAACTATATGTGATCAGACTTGATGAATGGAGGTAAATAGTATCCAAGCCTTCAAGGGAAAGATACATAAGTAGGGACCTGATATGAACACACAAATATCTAACACCAGGGAAAAATGATGCTCACATTGACTAGCATAAGACCCCTAATGTCACGAAGCATCAAGAAGCCCAAGCAGATGCCTGTTGGTGGGATTATGGTTCAGAAATATGTGTGATCATGGTAGAAAGAACACAGCCCATCCTAGAGGAGTTACCAAGATCTAGACACTTAGAGATGACAACAACTCCCAGTAAAAATGAAATAAGGTAAAATAAAGTAAAATGCAGCTGAACCCAGCTGAATGGGAAGGGCATGCTCGCCACACTGAAGGATTGCCCATGTTCAGAGACGGGGCAAAAGTCAAGACAACAGACTCAAAATAGAAACTTGGAGTCCAAAAGTTGGAGCCAGGAGGACCCCATGGGTCCCACCGAGGAGAAGAAGGCAATATTCTGAGAGCAGCCTCCTTTTCCAGCAAAACAGTTGCCTGTGTTGACTACGGAGCAGAGTGGAGGAAGGCGTCTCTGAGACCAGAGCTGATGTGCCAGGCCTACAGTGGGTTGCTGGCTCCTCCTACAGCACCTTAATTTTCAAGGTTGATGTGTACTCTCACATGCCATTTTTTACAGCTCCATACATTGTGGACCTGGGGGCTGGTCTCCCCTCACGTAAGTATTCCTGGGCATACCACGGTGACTCAAGCAAATGAGAAACTCCCAGATCCCAAGGCTTAAAGCGTGGTTGAAGTGGCCCAGAAAATTGGTGGCCCTAGACAGATTTTAAATTTTACTTTAAAGGGGGTACCATAAATCCATTTAAATCCCCCCATCCACACTCTTCTGTATGTGTGTCTCCCCCCCCCCCGCCCCAAATCAGTAAAACCAAGTCAGAAAACATGATAGAAAAAATAGAATGTGGATATTGCAGCAGAAATAAAATTCCTTTTGTGACCCTTCATCTCTCAATGTTTCAATTAATTGATTTCTGGATTTAGTCATTCTTTGATAGAAGAAGAAGGAAGAGGAAGAAAGGAGGATGGAGGAAGGGAAGAAAGGAGAAGAAAAAGAAGAGGAGCAGGAAGAGGAAGGAGAGGAGGGAGAAAGGAAGGAAGGAAGGAAGGAAGGAAGGAAGGAAGGAAGGAAGGAAGGAAGAAAGAAAGAAAGAAAGGGAAGACAGAATGAAGAGAAAGGTAGGCAACTAGTTTTATTGTTTTCTAAAGCCCTCTCTTAACTGGATCCCTTCCCAGCTCAAGTTGAGGAGCATAAAAGAAATCAAACTGGTTTCAGTCACTAAGGATTACAAGCAACTGAAGAAGCTTTGCCCGCCTTCCTATTCCAACCTTTGTAAACTGTCAGTGCCATTGCCTTCATTGCACTGGGGCAGGCAGCTTGGTGCTGACTTCTCAAGCAAAGGCACAGAATGCCATCAGCAGAAGTACCAGCCCCGAGAAATTACAGGATTCAACTTTTTCCTACAGTGAGAGGTATCAGACGAAGAGGAGAGAAGAAATGCATGACCTCAGCCAGACAGCTGTTTGAGAAGAGGACCCGAGACTTTGAACTCAAGGTTACTTCTCCTTCCATAGACCGTGCCTCTAGTTTTTGGCAGTAAAACAGCAAACAGTTGAGCTAGCGTATGCCCAATGTCATCTCCCCGTGAACTCCATGATCTTCCTTACAGGACACTGCTTCTGTGTGCCTGTTTTTCATGTACAAATATAAGATTATATCTTTTTTTGTTGCTTTAATAAAAAAGCAAGGCATGGTTGGGCAGGTCTTTGGTCCCAGCACTTGGGAGTTGGAGGCAGGAGGATTGGGAGTTTGAGGTCATCTTTTACTTCACACCAAATAGCCTGGACCAGAAATGAAGTAAACAAATAAAAAAGGACTTAGTTTAACACTTGACACATAGTAAGTCCTATATAAACCTTCAAATATTATTTTGATGGACAAATTTTGAATGTGTTGTGTTCTGCTTTAGGTCTCACTATTAGGATTATGTAACAAGAATGTTGGATGCTGTCAATCATTGTCATCACACACTGCCCCACCTTTCCAGTCCCAGATGTCTCCATGTGCTTTCTCTCAAAGGGTTAGCTTCCAACCATGGAGAACCCAAGCAGAACAGCTCAGGCAAGATGGTGGTTAACTCTCTCCCTTGGTGTGAGAATGCTGAATCAAAGAGTTCAGACCCAACAAGAACAATTCTATCCATTCACAGATTGAGGCAAGAGTCTGGTAGGTTGTTCCAACCAGGGACCAGGACATATGAGTTGGCATTGGAAATACCCAAGGTAGGCAGCTTATGAAGTGCTGAGTCATAGGAGCAGGGTCCAGTGTATTTCTAACAAGGACAGACCAGACTGCCGCTAGGCTAAGATGGAGTAGGTAGATCATAAACAGGCTTAGAACAAAATCCAGGTGGAAGCAACGGAGATTACAACACATATTGGGTTCAGAATAGATAGATGTGTCCTTTATTCTCCTCTGATTACAAAAGCTAATGGGTACCATGAAAATGTTGCTTGAGGATGCAGTAGGTTGGGGAAAAAAATTTCAAGGGGATGATGTCACCATTTTCAGGGGCGTTGTCTCCTGTGTAGACTGGAGATACAACGGAGAAGATGAGGAAATAGAAAGTGAGGGCTCTAACTGTGTGTGGTACGCTTGATTTTCTTAAGGAAAATGGAGATCTGAGGCAAATAAGGAAAGCTGTGAGCATCTGCTCGTCCTGATGATAAATACATGACATCTGTTATAGCCTTTCTGTATGATTACTATTTAATAATTTAAAATAAAGACATAAAAGTAGTAAATATTTAAAATCTAATACATTTTATTAGTATCTGTCACTATAAAAAAAATCTGGGGGATTTTATGAATAAAAACACAGGAAGATAATGTGTGTAAGTGCTACAATGTTGGCTACCTCCTATGGTATTTCCAAGCATAAGAACTTGTCTGATTCCAGTAGGACCTTGGCAGTAGACTTATATGCTGATGTCCACACGTGTGTGGAAAGGGAACTTCTGAATTCTTTTAGTCATTTGGCCACCCATCTCTAGCTGACCTGTCTGGCCAGGAAGTACAATTTTGATTTAAGAATTAGGATCTAGCATGTGGGTGTGCGCACACTCGTGTGTGTGTGTGTGTGTGTGTGTGTGTGTGTGTGTGTGTGTCACACACAGAGAGAGACACACACACAGCAATATACTCAAAAAGACTTGGAAAAATCAAAGCTAATGCTACAAACTCTACACAATAAACTTTATAGATGAAAGACCAACAAGGCTTAAACAGCACCATCAACCAGGGGATCTCATGGCATTTATAGAAACTATCCCACAGCAGCCACATGTATCCTTTGCAAGTGAACATGGCACACTGGCCAGGAGAAACTATCCTGAGCCACTCAGGTTATTGTCTCCTTTGAAGCAGAGCTCCCAGACCCTCCTTCGAAAAAAAGTTTCATTGTACATAAAAGCTTGGAACCATATTGCCTCTCTGTGTCTTCAACCTGACAGGGAAGAAGGATGAATTGTTACATGACAGAAACTTGTCAATATGGTTAGTGGCCAACCCATTTGACAGAAGGCAGACAAGGAAATAAAGGTTAAATAGGAGGAGCAGGGCAGAGCAGGCTAGGCCCATGCAGTCCTAGGGGAAAACGATGTAAAGTTCAGGCATGCCTGTGGCAATCCTGCGCTCTATGCTAGGTGGGTTCGAAGAGAGAGGCACCAGCTGAAAAGGACTCTGGCTGCCTCCTACCCACAAGAGGCCGTGTGTGAGGCCTTTTCACTTCCCCTTCCTGAGAACTGGCTTCCTTTTGGGCAAGACTGAGTCACTAGAATCTAGTAACTAGATCTCCAAGATAATTTCCATTTGTACCTTCCTGTGGCTATTTTTGTGTTCTTTCTAATTGCCTAGGTCTTCAAAGAGAAAGTAGCAGACAGCAGAGGCCTACATAGACTGTACTATTTTCCCCCCACAGTCCTGAATATGCTCAGACATATCCCTCGGGGTTCCACAAGGACATATTTACAAACAGCTTCCGACAAGCAATAAACCGACAGAATAAGCCTTGCAAGAGAAATCCTGTATACCAGACAATTTAATTCTGAACAATAGACCACATGAGGGTGTATAAATAACTAATTATACTACACAACACGAACAGTTTTTTTGGATGATTGCAAAATTGGGGAGGAAGGAAATGCAATGGTATTTATATATTTGGGCTTCAGTCAAAGATTTCATATTCACTCTTAAGCAATTTTATGTACAAAATTAGCTCAGACTAGAACATGGTCAAACAACTCAAAACTGGCAGCAATCTGTTAGCCTGGGGGTGGGGGGGGGATGGAGTTTGTGTCCGAGCATTCAGGGAAACAGACTGGAGAGCTGAATGTGTGTTCCTGCCGTGTCTTTGAGATGCTCAGTGAGTGGTACCTCGGTTCCAGCAGTGACCTACAGAGAAGGCAGCAGTGGAGACAAGTTAGGGGCACTTATACACAGCACATTCCAAGATAAAGTCCGGCTTACCTTGAAACACAAGCTCACACTCTGGCATATTCAATTCTACCCTTTTTCCGGGTCTCTGCTGTCATTCACAGCTATGCCGAGACTTGTAGGTGTAGAAACTACAGTGTTCATTTTTCAGCATTACCCACTGCCTGCCACTACTGCTAGTGTACATGCTAGATACTTAAAATTGATTGTCAAACCAATGACTGAAGTGGTTAAGATTTCATCTTTACCTAGATAGACTCCTTAGCCTAAAGGCTGTCAGTTTACCACAAACTATGTCTTATGCATATCTTTACTGGGGCACAGGGCTCTGTAAATACAGAGGACAAATACATTCATTTTAACACCCGGGACTGCCAAGGGCCTTTATTTCCCAGGGCAGTGCCTTTCCACATCCATTTTCTCATGCCTGGTTGCTCCTTAAGATCTGTGAATAGTAGATACCAGCAAGATAGCTGTGAAGACAGACATTCATCCACAGTCTACTGCAGTAGCAAAACTTAAACAAATAAATATAAATATTAATACTGGTTTGAGCTGTGTGTTTTGAAGAAAAGGAATATGATCAAGTTCAATATGAGGCAAGAGTAAGGAGGGAAGGAAGACAGGAGCTTAATTCTAGGGACTTAGGGACAGTGTCTTTAGAAGTGACATAACAACGAATAGGGTCTAGCTATGATCTTTTGGAGTCTGTAATAAGCATTTTGCATTTATTAAGTAAATGAATGCATCTTTATAACTGAAGTATGGCTTTAAAAGAATCTTGAAGATTCTGAGAAAGAGTGATGGGAGAAGAGGGTTGCAGGGGGCTGGAATAATCAAGCCGGAAGCTACCAGAGACATGGTGCATCCCAAAGCAGTGGCAGTAAGGGGGGACCCTCAGAGTGCACCCCAGATGACAAGCCAAGGGGCTGCAGTAGGGACTACCCATAGATTGCAAGAAAAAGAGTACAGCTCTCAGAAACGCATCTCTAGATGCTTTATAAGGGATGCCTGGGTCCAGGAAGAAAGGAAAGGTTAGCTGACTGTAAAAGTGGTCCAGGGTCAGAGAGAAGTTGTAGTGAAACAGATGTCATGGCTGCCTAACGACTTCGACTTGTATGGGAGGGGAAAGGCGCAGTCGAATTCAGCACCAATTCTCCAGTTTATGTCTGTAAAGGTGTGTGAGGGAGGAAGAACCTCTGGATGAAGATTACAAGCACAACAAAAGGAAGCAGACTCCATGGTAGAAGAGAGGATGGGGAGAGAGGTCTTATTCTTGTGTTACAGAGCCACCAGTGGGAACTATCTAAGGGAAAACCAGAGTCCCCAAATCCTCCCAGGTCCTCCCAGGTCCTCCCAGGTCCTCCCAGGTCCAACTCTTCCATAGTTTTCCAGCACAGAAACTCAACCTGAACCAGAGCCAATGGTTCAGAAGAATAATTAAAGAACTCTTCGTGCTTTCTTGCTGCACCTCCTGGACATGGGTAGCAGAGACGTGCTTTAACTAGTATTAGACTGCTGTGATAATTATCAACATTGCTCTCGGCTCCTGGAGCATCACTTCTCCATTCTGAACACCTTCCCCGTTGTCCTCTGCTGTGGCCACCCTACTGCTGCATGAAACTTGAGCTAACAAACCCCCATCCAGTGCCCCCAAAGAGCTAAGGCTGCCTTCCCCTTGCTCTACTCTATCTTGCCCCCAATTTAAGAAACGGTGAAACTTGGAGGGATGGGCTGCACACACAGAGCTGGGGGCTTGGAGGAGGAGATGTAGCGAATGTAACAACCCCATCTTTGATGGGTAGAAAAATGCTGTCTCTAAGTGGTTTTGAACATAATTAATGAGGGCCCACAGCCAAGCCTGCTATGGAAGATTACTCAAGATAGTTAGTTGGCTCTGGCAATCAACAGAGGGGACATTGTTTCTCAGCTGCTATGGAGTCTTTGAGAACAGAGGAGACCAGGGTGATATAGACATACTGGGCTCTCAAAGGCTTTTTCCTAGAAAGAGAAAAACAAAGGCAGGATATAGGCTTAGCCAGCTGCTTCCTCGGGAGCCCTGCTGCAGCAGAATTGGCCCCTGACATAGGCCAAGAATGAAGCTCTTAAATTACTACCAGGGAGAGCACAGGGTCAGAAGTTCCTAGAAGTACTTCCTATTTGAATCAAAGAAGCACAGGGTAGAACAGAGTCTGAGGTCAAATGCAAAGTGATTTTGACTCTGACCTACTGATACACATCCCCTTGGAGCGCTTAGCTACCTTGAGATGACTAAGCAGATTCTGCTGTAGCAGCTAGCAGTGCAGACCTGCCTTTACTTCCTTTAATACACCACAGGGTGTAGTCTGAGGCTTTCTTTTTTTGTTAGTTTGCTTGCTTTGACAACAGGCTCTCTTGAGCCCAGACTGTTCCAAACTCACCATATAGCCATAGCAGGCCTTGAATATCCTAATTCTCTTGCCTCCACTTCTTAAGTATGAAATTTCAGGAGTGAACCGAGATACCTGGCTGAAATTTGAGCCTTTCTACAGAACTGGACATATGACTGTAAGACAAGCAGTCCAGAAACAAGACTACATCCTTTGCCTACCTTTCTGAAAGGTGCACACCTTGTGTGTTTGTTGTTTTGTTTTGAGATATTGTGGTCCAGGATGGCCTTAATCTATCCATTGGAAGATCCTCCTGTCAGAGTCTCCTACATGCTGGAATTACAGGAATATACTATCCCACTGGGTGTTTACTTCGCTTCTCACAAAGGCCCAAGTTCTAAACCAGTCCCTGGGCCTTGTCAAGCATTACAATGAGGGGGTGGTTCAAAGGTATCTTCATTCTTGTTGGAAGTAGATAACTCATACCCGGGAAACACTTTGTGATTAATATCCCCTGACAGTATAAGACTGAAATCATGCACTGACTAAGCCTCTCAGGCTGATTGTCTTCAGCCCCACTCACTGCTCCATTTCCCAGAGAATCATGAAACAGCTGCTAAGATGCTACTACTTCTACTTCTGATTTCTACCATCTGTCTGTCTCTGTCTCCATCTAGAACGAACTAACAGTGAATCATATCTGTGGGGCACAAGACAATTCACCATTACTAATCTAGAAAAGCTGTGCGTGTTAGAGCAAATAACACAAGAAGAGAATGTGGATTTAGCTCACCATTAATAATCCACCACAAGGCAGAGCCAAACAGATATAGATAAGGGGAACAACCAGCCTTGTCTAGAACATTCTCAGTACGAGGGAGTTCACTATACTGCATGGGAATTTGGGGCTAAATTCTCCTAGGTTTCTGTCCTGCCTCAATGAGGTCACCAAACTTTTTATATTTTCATATTAAGTATCTTGTGGCTAATAACAACTAACACCTTATGAAAGGTATTAATATTCATTTAAACTCTAAAAGTATCATATAGTAAGCCCTTCAAACATATTTTGGATCCTTTCTTCATCTAGAGCCAGAGAAATAAAATAATACTTAATAATAATAACAGTAATAATAATAATAATAATAATAATAATAATAATAATAATATGGCATGCCTAGTATTAATACGCATAGTGTTAGTTAGGCAGCGTTCTAAGAGCTTTACCTACATTGGCTTTTTAAGTCTTCATAACAACTCATCAAGATAGGCCAGTGTTCCATCCTCATATTACAGGACTCAACCCTGGTCATCTGCTCCTGTACATACTTATCCACCACACAGCAGCGTGGCCACGACTGTGGACATTAATTATAAAGGCTTTCAGCTTTATATTCTGAAGTCTGGCACAAAGGCTTTTATTCCCTTATTAATGTGGGATGACTTCCTAGAAAACATTCATTTTTGTAATATGGTAAAAAATTATTTCCTGTCATTTAGTGTGATTCAACTTCTTACATGGTTGGTAGTTGGTAGTTGGATGTTAGCTTTCCCTCACCTAAACTGCCCTTGATAGTCCCCACGCATCACACAGTCCATTATGGGATAAAGGCAAGCACCATGAACAGACAGTGAAGTCATAATTAATGGAGATAGATGTGATATCATTGAAAAGGAATGAGGAGATAAGAAGGCATTTGGGCATTTCCAAAATAAGATCAGGGCTGGTGAGATGGCTCGGTGGTAAAGGCTCTTGATGGCCAACCTAGCAACCTAAGCTTGATCCTGAAAACTGAGTTCAACCCCAGAATACATGGGGTGGAAGGGGTAGGAGAACTGACTCCCACAGATTGTCCTTTGATCTTCACATGTACATGGGGTCACACACACACACCACACACACACACACACACACACACTGAGTGAACAAATGAACAAATGAATATGTTTATAAGACAGAAGGTCAGAAGTGGTTCTTGGGAGGCTCACGTATGTTTGTTCTAGAAGCCTATGATCAACATTCCTCACCCTGAGTCCCAGGTATGGAACAGAAAAATACCTCGTGTATATTTGCTTGTGGTCATTTCATTTTGTCCCGCAGGGAGATGTGATTTCTGCTGGCCTCTTCAGAAGAATTACTGTCCTCCAAACAAAACCAGCTTCGGTGGACTCCCGCCCTCCCGCTCTGTCTGACACCAGCCCACTTCTTTGCTGCTCTTTTCCATCACACTTCAGGCCGTTTGCTCTTCCCTCTGTGCCTGGTAAGCTTCCCGCTGCAAAAGGAGGGGTACGTCGTCTAGTTCTTCCAGCCTTAGATCAAGTGTTCAGGACTATGATTTAGCTGGACGCTATCTAGTTGTATTCCAGGTAACCCACTTCATAATCAGCCTTCTCTTCCTGGGTCTTCTAAACCACAAAACAATTGTTCTGTCTTTGAACCCGATCTCTGATCATCTTGCATATATTTTAGGTGTGTATCTGTCTGTGGCAGCTGAATGCATGCCTGATTGGTACAGTGAAGGTCATGTTAACCTCTGAACAGTCTTTCCAGTGGATGCTGTCACTAAATCTTGGGTGCTTAGATTGCTATTTCTATATAACAGGGTAAAGTATTTTGGGGTCTCTGTTTTGACTTGCAAGCCTACCCCAAAGACTAAGCCAGCCAATATACTCCTTTCAGAGTGTCTCTACAGTAGTACAAACTCTGAAAGTCAGCAGGGAAATTCGGCCACAAGCATTTTAAGACTTACTTAACTAAAGAATTCATTCCACCAGAAAGCATGACATCGATTTCTTTTATTATCCCACATATGAATAAGAATTACTATAGTGATTAATTCATAGCAGCAATCATTTATTTTTAGAAAAAAATTATTAAGGCACAATGAAAATATTATAGACTCCCATTCAGGCACCCTTTACAGATACTCTCATTACAACCTCATGATACTTTATAGTTGATAGATTACTTTATGGTTTATTCTTCATAGTCCCAAGGAAGATAGATTCATTGACAATCTACAAATAAGAAACCAAAGGTCTATCAAAGAAATGACTGGTGATTAAGTGCTACATCTCAATCTCAAACCCAGGTCCCCTGACTCAATCCTGGGTGGAGTCTTCCAGGAGACCAGTTTTCAGATTCCTCTAGTCATTGCTCTGTGTGCTGCCCCAGCCACACTTGAATAATGGCTTCTTCCTTCTCTCGATGATGAAGAATTGCAACTCCAGAATGATTCAGTGTCTAGTAGCTTCTAGACCTCTCAAGACACTTTTCTATGTTGTATGAAGACTCTCTTTCTATGTTGTAACTGCTTCCTCTGCCTTAAAAATTACCTAATGTTCTGTTTAATTGTCATCTTCTTATCACCTTAATCCTCCCTAAAAAAAATGTGCCTTATGAATTCTAGTTGAGAGATGTTAGCCAGCCAGATGCGCAGAATGGTGCTACTCAAGTAAACCGAACACTCACCGGTTTCAATTTAGCTTTATACGACTATGCGTGTTCCTGGCGCTTCTGCCCTGGCTAGGCACATGGAAGGTAGGTAGTATATAGCAGTGGAAATAATAACAAGCATACTATTTAGAGTGATGGAGACAATTACGATGAAAGCAAGAGCTAGAATTATCATCGACAGGCCTTGCCTCTGAGGTCATGAGAGGCTGGGATTGGGAAATTGACGGCCATCCATGTTTTCCAGACTAGCTGAGTTCATATCAACTGAACCGAAAAGGAAGCCTCTGTTTCCCCTTTTAGCACGACAATGTCACTTGTTTCAGAGCTCAAAGGTACTATGTCTGGTGTGCACCTGTTTTACCATGTATCTGTGGATGATTGTAAAAAACTTGAAGCACTAAATGCTCTGCAGATGGGATTTTATCTTTGTGGCATCTGGGCTGCATAAGCCAAGGAATCCAAAGTTTCTGGCAAGAGGCTTTCTCTCTATTCTCCTAACTGTAGCCAAGGACTGCCTACATAAAAATGGGAGAAACATACACAGTGTAATTAGCAGGGAAGCCCAGCTTTACACAACACTCTCTTTTAGCGTGATTCCCTAGACCCCTTCTCTATCAGTTCGGTCTTGAGCTTTTTGCCAGAATACAAAGAAACTACTAACCACATTCCATGTCCTCTTGGGAATTTGAGTCTCAGGTCCTCAGATGCTGCCACTGGATTCTGGGGTGGGGGTGGGCAGTGACTACAATCTACCCTAAAAGGATTAGTCTGATCACTGTTGTGCAATACAACGACTACTATACTGGAAATAACACAATTTCAGTGGTGTTTACTATCAGTGTTTAAGCTTGAGATGAAAGAAAAGAAGCAGTGAACTGTGAGTGACACAGGGTGCCATGTGCCTCTGCCTCTGTTGCCAGGTGACCTGGGTCACCAAACTCATGACTTCTACAGACCACAGCCTGCTCTGCCATGAGATAAAAATAGCTGTGCTTTGCCGACTATGTAGAATTGCTATGGGGCCAGAGGGAGACCCTGGAGGCAGAACAGACTTTTTAAAAAAAAATCTATGGCTCCATACATTCTGAGAAATTTTTGCCAGCATACGTTGGGTTGGAAAGAGGAAACATTGTTTGCTCTCCCTCATCTGGAACTTTGAATCAGGAAACAGCTAACTCAGCAGCTTTGGGGCACACCTAGGGGAAGAATCCTGGCTCCCTGCCTCTTGTCCTAGTTGTTAAAAATCTATCTTATTACTCTAGAATAGAATGCATCATATGGCTGTGATCTGGAAAGCAAGGCCAGAAGGGCCATGAGTCATTCCTGCAGCCTGTTCCTAGTACATGACTTTAAAACCTGGGTTTTCTTCCAGGGCCTGACCTTCCGAGGTAGGCTCTGAATGTAGGAAATGGGGGCTGACTGACTCTAGGAAATGGTTATTGGCATCTAGCTGTCTGCTGGGGGGAAGTATTCACACAGTGTTTTTTGAAGAGAAAGCCTGAGTTGAGAGGTGAGTGGACGGCCCAAGGTCTAGAACTTCTACCTGAGCTCACAGCCCTTATAACTTGTGGATGTTAGACCTGATGGTGGAAGGACTGAGCTCTAGACTAAACTAGGCCAATCACATCTCACTCTCTGAAGTATTTATCCATCCCCAGTAAGGTTTTAGTGGCTTCTGGGAGGTTGGGGGTGTCTATAATACAACGGATCAGCAATGGTGGCAGCTGGAATTGGGGAGTCTGACAGGGTTTTGCCTTCCCCCATCTACTCTTAGCTGTTCTACTCCAGGGTACTTATGTGGGGGCCTGCAATACCTAGGATGGATCTTCACAATCTTCCACACTAAAGCTCTCCATCCAGTAGCATACTCACCTCCTATCTCAGCCTTGCTGAGGCATGGTGGGGATAGCCTTGGCTTCCTCAAAAGGATTGTGGTTCCTGGTGCCTTCTTTAGACAACTATGGTAGGTCACAAAATGAATTGCCATGTGGTCTGTGGTAAGGGTGGGTCTTAGAAGAAAGAGCAGCATATAGGCTCTTGGAAGCAGTGCTTTGAGAATGGGGAATATTGGTCTCAGTGTTTTCTTTAAGGTGGAGTTTGAATCAAACAGTCATTTCTGGTAGATGCAGGGACCACTGCCCAGCCCTCTTTTATGTCAGTCTCTTTCAGATGACAAACATTTGGTTTTCCCTGGCCTCTGGCAGCAGCCAGGAGAAACTAATTCTGTCACTTTTATTCTGAGGGGGCAGCTGGATACAGCAGGGCACACAAGGATATCTGGAATGGCTTTCTAAAGCTGGATTTGTCTGTCAGCAGGGTGACAGCCATAGTCTTGGGATAGACAATGAGAGAAAGAGACAGAGATAGAGAGAGACAGAGAGAGAGATAGAGCAAGAAAGAGAGAAAGAGAGAGACAGAGAGAGAGCAAGAGAGAGAGCAAGAGAGAGAGAAAGAGAGAGAAACAGAGAGAGACAGAGACAGAGAGAGAGACAGAGAGAGAGAGAGAGAGAGAGAGAGAGAGAGACAGAGAGACAGAGAGACAGAGAGACAGAGAGAGAGATCAGGCATAGAATTTTAAATCTCAGAGTTTGAGATGTCCTAGAGAATTCTGAGTAAGTAGTGGTTTACTGGATATATACATATATAATATATATATATATATATATATATATATATATATATAAGCATCCAGGGAAAGGAAAGACTCAGCCCAGTGATATGACCGGGCTTGACTAGACAGCTACAGTCTACGAGAACAGACCCAAGAGGCTCATCTGACCTCTGCTGAATTGGATGAACATCATCCAGTGATGCTGTTCTGACACAGAATCTAGGAGCTCACAGTCAGAGTCCACAGCTCTATAGGTCAGTGGGATTGGCTTAGAAGAGCTGTAGTACCAAGACCTGAGAGTCCAAAACAGCAAAGTGCAGCTAGCCCCTCCCACCTCCACACTACTTCTTCAAACACTTGTAGATATGAAAGGCTTGTCGGAGGAATGTTAAGTCTAGACAAAAGATGGAGATGATAGTTTCTGTCAGAAACATCCTAATGGAGTCCTGGGTGATAAGCAGAGCATTCTTAGTCAGCGTAGTTGGGAACAAGTGAATAGAGATTCAGGCAGAGGTTGGGTTACAAGAGCTTAGGAATAGGTACACGTCCTCACGCCAAGGCCAGTCTCAGAGGCAGGTTGGATCCTGCTAGGGAAAAGAAAAAGAAATGATTTCTCTTTTCACTTTGTATAAACCAGGAGGAAGAAGTCCAGCCCAGGAGAAATTATACATGCAGGGAAGAATGGGATCACTGGCTCCAAGTTTGAAGAGAAGAACCACCCCATAGAGGTACGGAAGTTAGGCTAACAGCCAGGCTGAAGGAGCTGATTTCGTGGAGCTATAAACCTAGAGATTCTAAAGCATTAACCTTTTCCTTACTGAAAATGAGATTTATTCATCTCTAAACCTAAGATAAGACTAAGTCTTTACAGAGCCCACGTGGCATCCAATACAGACTACTAGTAAAGGAGGAGGACGAAAAGAAGGAGGAGGAGGAGGAAGAGGGGGAGGAGGGGGAGGGAGAGAGAGGGAGAAGAAGAAGAAGAAGAAGAAGAAGAAGAAGAAGAAGAGAGAAGAGAGAGAGAGAGAGAGGAGGAGGAGGAGGAGGAGGAGGAGGAGGAGGAGGAGGAGGAGGAGGAGGAGGAGGAGGAGGAGGAGGAGGAGGAGGAAGAAAAGGGAAGGAAGAGGAGAGAGAGAAGGAGAAGAAGTAAAAGAAGAAGAGGAGGAAGAAGAAGAAAAAGAAGGAAGAGGAGGAGGAGGAGGGAAAGAGGGAGAAGGAGGAAGAGGAGAAGGAAGAAAAAGAGAAGGAAGAGGAGGAGGAAGAAACCCAGGGGTCTTTAGGTGCCCCAACTCGCCCCCTAGTTCCCTATGTGACTTTAAATGAGACTTGCCACCTCCCTGAGTATCAGTCATCTCATGTCTTACATGTTGGTGTTGGATCACAGCAGAGCTACTCAGCTGTGTTCCCTGAAGCCAGGAAATCGGAGCAGGGAATTCAGAGGCTCCATCCTTGCAGATACTTGGGAAAAGAACAAAGAGGCAGAACAGAACCTTGATCCCCAGTAGCTTGGGGAAGTTCTGTTTTTAAGTTTAGTATGTTGGGCTTCCCTATAAGATTTTATTTGGAAGTCACAATAAGAGAGGAAATCAAGAGGGAAGAAGGAGCCAAGGAGAGTGTGAGGCTGGATAATCTCCAGCCTGTTCCAGGCCGGCTGCTGTTTTCTGACTCACCCCAGTGTTCTGCCCACACTTTTTAAGAACCACTTCTCTTCCTCTCTGCCGTCATCTCAAGGAAGAATCCATACCATACGTAAGCCCAGAAAAATCCACTGCTTAGATCTCAGTTCCCAGCTCTGAAGAGTGCTGGCTCACAGAGAAGAAAATTGGGGGTTTTTGTGGGCTGAGTGGGAGGAGATCTGAGGCCCGGGGCTGTAAATCAGGCTTGGAGGTTTGGATTCCCAGCAGCCTGACCTTCAGACTCCCTTCCCTCCTCTGGATACCTTCATACTCACACCCAGGCACAGGGAAGCGTGCCCAGCTCTGAGCTGCCCCTGGAAGCGGAGCCCACTTGGAAGAGCTGTTTTGATTTTTCAGGAAAAATTGCTCATAGCCAAGCTTTCCTCCCCAAGACCAACACAGGCGGGGATTTCCTACGTGCTTGAACAAGGAATATTCTGGAATCTGTTTGCCACTGCCTGGCCAAAACAAAACAAAGTAAAACAAAACAACAAAAACAAAACCAATTAAAAAAAAAAAAAAAACAATGGGGGCTGGAGAGATTGGCTCAGTGGTTAAGAGCACTGACTGCTGCTCCAAAGGTCCTGAGTTCAATTCCCAGTGAAAGGGATTCGGCGATCTCACCGCTGCGGCCCGGGTTCGATTCCAGGTCAGGGAACCAAGATGAAAGGTCCGGGACTCCCCAGAAAGGAGGTTCACTTAAGTCACAGGATAGCACGCACCCAAAGGACACACAAGAGACCGTCTTGCTGTAAAGCACATGAGGTGGTTTATTATATCAGAGCTCTGGGCCAGCCCATATCCCCATATCTCACATAGGGGATAGAGGGACTGACCTCGTGGCTCAGGGGCATAGCGCTTATATATGGGCGGGGTGGGGAAAAAGCGAACTTTCCCGCGGGTGCACAGGATTGGTTGTTTTACCTTTTTTTGAACACTAGTAGGCTGTAGCATGGGGGCAGGGTGTAGTTCTTCCCTTGGCCAGTCAGTTTCTGGGATGTTCTTAACAGGCCTTTGTCCTGTAACTCCCCCTCCTCTGTAACTAATTAGATGGACCCAAACCTGCTGGCAGGTGCTTTTCTGCCCAAGGTCTAAGGCGAAAAATTCACACATATTTCATAAGATGGCCTTTATAATTTTTCACTCTACACCAGCAACCATATGATGGCTCACAACCATCTGTAACAAGATTTGATTCCATCTCCTGATGTCTGAAGACAGCAACAGTGTACTCACATACATAAAATAAATAAATCTTAAAAAAAACAAAACAAATACCCACCTGAGATAGTATTAGATGTAATTCTATTTTTGTTCCCTAAATAACCCCGGCTGATGCCTGCCTCTTTACCTCTCAGACAGCCCTGCTTTCCCACTGCCCACTCCATGTGGCACCCAATACCCAATCCATAAACCCGGGAAATCCAGGAGCGTGGGGAATTGGCACATCAGAGGACCTGATTTCCTTTGCCTTTGCATAATTCCCCTGTCCAGAGTGTGCTTTATCTGACAGGGAAAGAGTTGGCTGAAACTACCAGAAGTGTGTGTGTGTGGGGGGGGGGGGGTGCTGGTGTGGGAGTCAAGGGTGTAAGTTGCTGGTCCTCCCTCTCTGTGGACGCCAGTGAGTCACTTCCTTCTACTAGGCCTGTTTAAAGACAAGGACTTCCCCATCCAGGTAGTTCGAAAGCACAAAGAACCTTGACCAAGTATCCACTTAAGGCAACGTGGTATCCCACAGCAGAAAAAAAAAAAAAAAAAAAAAAAAGATTCCGGAGATCACTAAAACATCTGCTGTCCAAGTCAGTCTTGCTTCTGGCAGCTGAACAATCCCTCATCCCCCGAAATCTCAGTGTGCCGAAGGTGAGGCATGTAAGGACCAACTTAGAAGGTGAAAATTCTGGTAGCAGTTACAGGTCTAGGAGAGCTTATAGCTAAATTGGGATTTAATAGCCATGAACTTCTTGGGACAAAGTAGAAAAGGAACACAGAAGAAGAAATATGAAAGGGAGGGGATTGGGGGACTTTCAGAAAGATTCTCCCAGTGACTACCCAGTGTTACCCAGTGGGGTGACAGAAGGGGCATGAAGTGGTATTCCCCAGGAATATGTATGTAAGTCTAGACCAGCAGTCCTCAACCTTCCTAATGCTGTGTGACTCCTTAGTCCAGTTCCTCCCTGGTGGTGACTCCAACCATGAAATTATATTTGTTGCTACTTCAAACTGTAATTTCACAACTGTTATGAATCGTAATGTAAATATCTGTGTTTTCCTATGGTCTTAGGCAACCCCTGTTTAAGTATTGTTTGGCCCTCAAAGGGGTCATGACTCTCAGGCTGAAAAATGCTGGGCTATGGGGCTTACATGGAACTAGTCCAAGGGAATAATATAATCAACCACGTTTGTATTTTAGAAAGCTCACTCTGGCTATCTTGTAGGACCTGATTTTGAGAAGGAAGATAAAATACAAGAGAGAGCCTTCAGGAAGCAAGAAGCAAGAGGTGACAGCACCCTGCACACAACGGCAAGGAAGAAGAGGAAATGGAATCTTCAGTGTGTAGTAAGGGCTGTTACTGAATGAGCTTTCCCATCTAACTTTCTAGGACTCAGCAGCTAAAGAAATCTGAGCAGGCATCTCACCTCCCATTTTTACCCGCCCCTCCTCCCACCTCCCACATTCTGTGAAGTCTGGCTGGCCCCTCCCACTCCTCCTCTACTCAGGCAGGAGGCTTAGATAATAGGTGTGGCATCGGGCCCAGGCATTCCCACCGTCTTCTCCACCACCACATTCTGCTGCTTGAGCAGTTGGCCGCCTCCATGAGTGTTAATTGGAGAGACATCTGAAGTGACCAGACTGGTTATGCAGCCGCCATGATAGACACACTCCATCTGCTTCAACCAGGCGCTTCACAGTGCACAGGGAGGCCGGCCTGATTCCTCTTGCCCAGGGCTTGTTAGGAGTTACACTGAAAGTTAGATTCCTCAGCTTGGAAGTGGAAACTGCTTCAAAAAACAGACGCCCTTCAGCTTGGTAAGGAGGAGATTAAGGCCCAGTCTTGTCCTGGGTTAAGCCCAAAGCTCATAGCCAGGTTTCCATCTGTCCTTCCACAAATAGGGTGTGGCTTAAAACTGCCCCTCTATATCATGAGTTGACCAACTTACTTTCCTACTATAGTTATCCCTTCCCTACTAGGTGACAAAGACTTGACCTTCAAATGTCATTTATCCCAGCAACTATTAATTTTTTCAGCGTTTTAAGTTAGACTTATTTTTATCATGTAACAGAGGGGACGTTAGAAGTTATCTACTCTAATGGCTCTGGCATGTTTTAAAGCTCACCTTGCTTAGTCTTGCTTTAAAAACAGAGGCTTTATCAACTCATCCATTAGAGGCTGGGAAGAGCCTGGAAAGGGGAGTGCTTAGGTGGCTATAATACTGAATAACATATTTCCATATTATATAATTATATATATATATATAAAACCAAGTGACAGTTGGACAAGAGCAAGCTCTCCTAACTTCAAATGCACACTCTGCCCCAACTGTTTCCACAATTCCTGTTGCCACCCATCCCCCATCTCTGCCATTGGTAGGGCAGCCAATACCAAAAAGTGAATATATATCTTTCTTGTCTCAAGCTCCAAAATCTTCCAGTAGAATCTTTCACTATGACCTAATCTTGGTATATAGCACTTCCTAGTTAGTATAACGTATGTTATACTAACATATAAATATGACATTCACTGCAAAGAAATCTGTATATGCCCATTTTACAGAGAAAAGAGAAATTGTCACATGGGCAATATATAACAGAGATGAGACCCACATCTCCGTATCAGTTGTCTTTCCCAGGATTAATTGTCCATGAGCGATGCTGTGCTTACTCATCCCGGGAATAGAAATGCAGGGTCAGGTCATTTTTTGAACTAATTTCTAATCACGAATAACAGAGAAGCCCTGTTGCTAAGCTGCAGCACTTACAAATAACACTGGAACTCTGTTGATTGTAGTTCATCAACAAGGGAGATGAAGTCATTAAGGAGGTCCACCTGGGACTTGTAATTAAGTCGGAGCAAAAGTACTTTGAGGAACTAACAACAAAAGAAGGAAGTCGTCCTTCTGAAAGTCAGAATCTACTTCCTTAGACTCTGAGAAGGTACATTTGTTTAGACCAGCCAAGTCAAAAGCACAGAGTTGGACAGTGGTGGTATCCACCTTTAATCCCAGCACTTGGGAGGCAGAGGCAGGCAGATCTCTGAGTTCAAGGCCAACCTGGTCTTCAGGCCAACCAGGACTACACAGAGAAACCCTGTGACAACAAAACAAAATAAAACAAAAAGGAGAGAGACATAACCATGTATGACAGACAATGAAATCCAAGGGTCTACAGATTGGATACCATGAGGTCTTACAGTTGATCCTGGTAGGCCCAGTCACCAGTGGGGCAGAGGCAGATCTTCCTCTGTCTGCGAGTGATAAGACCATGCCTGTGAAAGGCTCAGACCTAGGTCATCCCTTCCGTGTCCCAATAAACACTTTCACATTGGATAAAAATCTGCTATTGTAGTTCTGATGGAAGAGACGGGCTTTTTATGGAAGAGGACTTTGAGTTCATCCTGGTTTTTTTTCATGCGGCAAGTAAATCACTTGACAAATGACAGCTGTCTGGTTCTTGGAAGCAAATAACAACCTCCCATGTTAATAATAGGGAGGAAACAATAAGAAAAACAGCAATAATTATTCATATAAATATTATATTAAAATAACTATTATTACTTTAGGGCAGAACATAAAAATAGCTTTTAGTCTGCAACATCCTTTATTGATTATTATCACATTTGCTTCCACAATACTCATAGGAGGTAGGCAGGGAGGAGTAGGCATCAGAAGAGACTGGATGAGAATTTTCCAAGCCACATAATAAATAGCAACAGAGCAGCCATGATTTGTGGCAAGAAGAGTATAGCAATTTGGACCCACTAAGTGCGGATGAGACAGGATGCTGACTTCCTTTTGTGAACCCACTAAGTACCAATAAGAAGGGATTCTGACTTCCCTTTGTGGACCCACTAAGTGCCAATGAGAAGGAATGCTAATTCCCTTTGTGGACCCACTGAGTGCTAATGAAAAAAGATGCTGACTACCCTTTGGAAAAGGGGAACATTTGTTTGTCCACCTAGCCCATGACACTAAACATCTTCACTGCTGAGTGGGAAGACGGACATCTGTGTGTGTTGAGTGTAAGACTTCAGAGAGAGAAAACTTGGGCCTTGAGGCAAACAGCATTCACAGTTATGTCAGTCTTGTGTATGTGATAGAAGTTACACAAATGTTGAGAGAATAAGTAGCTGTGTAATGCCTACCTTACAGCTCTGTGACTGTTGGTGGTGTCAACTTGACAGAATCACCGGAATGATGGACCTCCAGGGTACAACTGCTGAAGGATTAACTTTATTTAAATTATTTACTTTGGATTGTCTTGATTATATTAAATTAAGTTGGAAGACTTACCCCCTGAGCTGAATTTAAAACAACTTGTCTTTTTCGTGGGTACTTGAATTGAAATTAGATGATCTCTTGAGTGAAGTCTCAGAGCTAGATTGAAACTGTTATGCATGTGGACATGGATGAATTTGGTACGCCCACAGTGGGAGATCCTGGCTGTAGTATATGGGGAAAATCGGAGCTCAGGAGCAGAAGCCATTCCTTTGTTCTGTTTCCTTATTGTGGTTGGATGTGACTAGCTGCTTCAAAGACTGGCTGACTTGACTTCCCCCACCTCCCCATGTTGGGCTATACCCTTAAACTGTGACCCAGAATAAAACCTTTCTCCTTTAAGTTGTATTGGTCAGGGCATTTTATCCCAATTACAGAAAAAGTAACTAGGACAGTATCTCATAGGTCATAGTTACCCCTCCACCTTGTCTATATCCTCTCCTTTCTCTGATGCATACACTTTGACACTCAACACTATCTTTTTCTTCTCTGGATCCTTATGAAAGACAGTACTGTCTTGATATTTGTTGAGTTAATGTGTGTGTGTTGGGGTATGTGTGAATGCATGCATTGAGCAGAAGTAACTGACAGGAGATAGGAGACTCACTGAAAATAGCCATAACTGAGATAACCAGCTAAGACCTTGGGCTTTATCTTTCTTCACCAGGGTACTTACATTTATTCCTGTGGAAAATTAAATAAGAGCAGAAACAATGCAGAGTATCAATGAGGTTAAATAATAGCACGAGCCCCAAAGCATTCACTTCAAAGAGCTGCTTAATAAATTTCCCATCATTGCTAAGGCTTGCTTTGAGTCTGGAAGCATCATCTCATGAAAGACAACCAGCCGAAATGACGCCCACGTACGTACGGTTTTGCCCTACCCGGTTCACACGGCACTACCATTTCAATCTAGTTATGGAAGGTTTGATTTTATTTCAATTCAAATATACCAAGAAATATGACATTTGCTTTAAATTCAAAGTCATATTAGGTATCTGCATTGTGCAGAGCCTCGTGCTAGGTACCCAGTGGGTGTGGCAATCAACAAGTCGAGTGTCTCAGTCTGCTGTTGAAGCATAAACAAGTTATTACCAGCCTTGAAACAACACAGGGTGCTATCGCATTATTCTGAAGATGGGAATATATGTGAGGAAAACAGGGTTTAATTTTCTAGAGGCTTCAGGAAAATGTAGTGTGCTTGCCTCTCTCAGCTCCTAGGGCCCACCTACCTTGCTTGACTCCCATCACCTGGACCCATCTTCAAAAACAGCTTCAAATACCTTCTGTCCTCTCTGACATCCTGCCTCCCTCCTGTAAGGACATTTTCTATTGCACTGGGCCCACCCAAGCTGAGATCCTTAGCCTAATTGCATCTGCCGATCTAGGTAAAACAGTGTATCCAAAGGTTCAGGGGATGATGATGCTTGTGATAATGGGTGTCATTCTTCTATTTACTGCATAAAAGAACAATTCGTAGCCTGCAAAGCACAATAGGTGCAGTTGTGTGAGGCATATGATGGGAACACGCACGATCACGCGCACGCTCAAGCGCATGCGCACGCACATTCATCTACTCATTTCAGGAAAGGAACCAACAACAGACTAAAGTATTGATTACACCAAAGCCTGACTAAGTGAATCAATGAGTTTATTGGGATTGCTTACCGGAATATCGGTGGGGGGTTACTTACAGGAGCAGGGATGATTCAAAAGCACCTGCATCAGTGAAAAGCTCACTGCAACATCAGAAGCTCACTGTATCTGCATCCCCGGAACTCTGCATAATTTGTAGGTAACTCAGCAGAGCCAAGAGTCTTCTCCTAGAAGCTAGACTGGTCTTAGGTAGTCTCTATTCACAGCATTCCTTACTGCTTGTAGAACCTCTGGCTTGGGGCCTTGTGAATCTTAAATGTTATGTCTTTCTCAGAAATATGGAATTTGCTCACTTTCTAAGTCTCTGGAGTCTGTCTCCTCTTTTCTGGAGGGAGTGTTTCAATTGGAAGGAAATCACTACCTGACAGAAATCAGAGTGAATTTCAATACAAAGGCTAGGGATCAAGAGGGGTGTCATAAAGAATGTGATACTTGAACTACCTTAAAGAATAGGTAAACTTTTGTTGGCTAAGAGAGCAGAGAAAACAGATGTTGGAATAAAAATAAGATAAAAGACATATATGGGTAGACATAACATATATCTAATTAATGGATATAAAAGAAACAGTGGGTAGACCATGAGTGCCATATGAAACCATTTGTGTCCTTTGGTGGTTTGAATGAGAATGGTGTTCATAGGCTCATATATATTTGAATGCTTTGTCCCCTGTTGGTTGAACTGTTTGGGAAGGACTAGGAGGTATGGCCTTGTGGAGGTGTGTCACAAGGGCAATCTTTGAGGTTTCAAAAACCCACTAAGTTCACAGTCTCAAGATGTAACTTCTCAGCTACTGCTCCAGTGACATGCCTGCCTATTTGCTGTCAAGCTCCTCACCATGATGATCATAGACTTTAACTCTGTGAAACTGTAGACCCAAAATTACATGCTTTCTTTTGTAAGTTGCCTTGGACATGGTGTTTTATCACAGCAATAGAAAAGTCATCAAAGCATATTTCCTATGCAGAGAAAATTATAGGAATATTCCATTTTTCTGAAAAAGTCACCCCAGCAATGGTATAGACAATATACAAGAGAAGCAGGCAGAGCCAGACAGATGAAAAGCATGGGCAATGGGACTGTAAGCACGAGAAAGATTTAAACACTGAAGATATGAATGTGCCTGGCTTTGGCAAGTCATTTCATGTAGTTGAAGAGAAAGCAGGAAAAGTAGTGATTAAGCAATTACACAAAAGGAATGATGTGATTTGGTACCCTAGCTTCAATAAACAATTAGAATTTGCACGGGAAAGGGAACAGGTTTGGGGAAGAGTGTAAATGAAATAAATTCAGCACATGTGCTGAGCCCAATCTGCCTGTGGGACATTCAGGGGGAAATGCCAACAGGAAAGTAGGGTTTCAGAGCATACCAACTTCCTGAAGGATCTAAAGAGATGAGAACCTTCAGCTAGCCATCTCCTGTTTTACTGGTATAAGGGCTATGCCTCATAGCATCTCTTAAGTGAATTGCTGAGACAAATGTCATAATTTGGCCAAAATTTCATTTGTTAGGACTGAGACTCATTAGACAAGGGGACCGAACTACTTCCCAACCACCAACATGACATTTCCTCATGGAGATTAAGGGAGTAATGATGGGTGCTGTCTTCACAGAAACCCCAAGTGTTGCCCTCTTGTATGCTTGTGATCAAAGACAGAGACAGCCTTGTGTGGAACTCAGGCTTCTCAACAGAGGGACAGAACAGTCAGTTAAAAGGACAGAGCACAGTGGAAGCTGGGCACCTTCCCCCATCATGCAGATGTATACAAACTCTAATCATTCCTGGCCTCCACCACTGACCGCTCTTCCTTCCACTTAGACTTCGTTAGCTAAGAGACAAAGGAAGAATTTACTAGAATGTTAATAGACTATAAGATATATATGGTGTGAATATCTGAACCTGTCAAAGTTCAACCAAATGCCATTCACTCTGAAAAGTCTTCCATGGTTTACCTTCAAGAAAATAATATCTTTTCATCTTTGTTTCCTGTATTTCTTTTATGATTCTTTGCCTGTAGTGTCAATTATTTTGCATTATAATCATATATACAGTTAAAGACCTGTCCTTTTCACACTCAGAATTTCCTAAGAGCCCAGAATCTATATGATTAATTTCTGTGATCCCAGTAGCATCCTTTATTAAGTTATACACATTGTTATTGTCCCATATGTTAGCATTCTGTCTAAACTCCATCCCTACAGTTACCTGGTAACAGCCAGGTATGCTCCTCCCCACAGTTACCTGGCAACAGCCAGGCAGGCCTGACCCACTATAAAAGGGACTGCTTGCCCCCTCCTCTCTCTCTCTTGCTCCTCTCTTGCCTCTTGCTTCTCCCTGTCCCCTTGCCCCTTCCCCCTTCCCTTCCCCCTCTCTCCACATGTTTATGGCTGGGTTCTACTTCTCTACTCTCTCCCTCTCTCTGCCTTTCTCTGCCACTATTACCGTCTTAACTCCCCTCCCCATGCTCTGAATAATGTCTATTCTATACTATACCGTTGTGTGGCTGGTCCCTCAGGGGGAAAGGATGCCTCCTTGGCATGGACCCACTGAGACATCCCCTTCTTCCATACCTCACCACACACCCATAGAACATATTCCATATCTTTTTATCTGTTTAGAAACGCATGGCCATACATCCATAATTATGCATAAAGATATTTGATGTGTATTTATGTTACCTGTGGGCTTTTTCTCACACCTTAACAGACTTGGTGGAATTTTCTCGTGGGTACATATGAGCTATTACTGACCTCACCAAGGGTCTCCCCTGGATACTTTTTGAGCAGTCAAACATAGCCACTGTTGAAGTCAGTTGTGAAGATGTCTGTATTATCTAGCATGTACACTTAGAATAATGAGACCAGGGATGATTGTTTTGGAGAAATATTGGGAAAAAAAGCCACAAGAACTTGGAGACAAGTTCTTTGGCTGAGGGCAGACATGAAGAAACCTCTCTAGACTTCAAAAAAAAAAAAAAAAAATATGAGCCCAAACAATGTCTTGGTTCACTGAACAGACTGTGAGTTCTACCTTTAGGAGAAAACCACCGTGGCTCAGTGGGTCCTGGTGGGGAAGACTCTATAATCTCCAGTACTAGGCCTGGAGTAGCTTCTGAGTATCTCAGAGACCATTTCCTCATGACTGTCTGATTATCCTCCTTCCAGCTCCAGCTAATGTTCTCTGGTCAGTGCATCCCTAAGTAGCCACCATATCTGTTAAAGCACCATTCCAACCTGTCTGATTTGCTACATCCAAGGAGAGCATGAACTTACTTGCAGGTTTGTTTCTGTGCTCACTTCTTGATTCTCTCATCACAACATAAGCGTAGCACGGGACTCTGCCTGGATTGGTTTCTAGCTTTTTGCTCCTGGTGTTCAGTGGAGGTGAGTATTATTGCCTCTGTTTTCTAGATGAGTCACATGATTGCACTTGGCAGAGTCAATGTTCAGTTCTAGGTCCAATGATAGCAAAGCCCATGCTTTCCCAAAGATTCCCCTGCCTGTTGGCCTCAAGTATGACAAAGCTTTGCACTCAGTGAGAAACAGTTGCTGAGGCCCAGTTTTTGTTGTGTATGCTGGCTGATGAAAATGGGTGAACTGGATTATTTAATTATTTTCTCTTTATTCATGAGAATTTTATGTGGATATATATCGAACTAGGATCATATATACTCCCCTTGCCCTTAACAGTTGCTCTACCAACATATATAAAGACATGAAGTTGGCAGGGGAAATATTGTGGGCAAAGAGGATAGATATCATTATATATATATATATATATATATATATATATATATATATATATATATATATATATATATATATATATATATATATATATATTACAAACACACACACACACATATGTATATTCCACTGTGCTGGTTAGTATTTTGTCAACTTGATATAGAGTTACCTGGGAAGGACCATCTGTGGAGAAAATGCATCTATAAAGTTTGTCTGTAGACAAATCTGTATAGTATTATCTCTCTTGCCCATCCCACTGTGGGTGGTGTCACATCCTGGCAAGCAAGCCTAGGTGGTAGAAAACCAGGATAAAATCCTTCCTTCTACCCATGTAAAGGGACTCATCTCTGTTATCTTCTCAATTCAAACTCTCCCCACTAGATTACAGGGACAGTCTGCAGAACCTCTGCAGGTACGGCTGAACTCAAACACCCATGAAGGATATACCTTGTGATCCCCATATGTGAACAGCATCTGGGAATGTGTGGTGCAGGAGAGTTTCCCGAAACTTGTGGCGACAATGATCCTATGTCCTACCTCTTTGTCATCTGGGGAACAGGCCAGACAGCAAAGAAAGTTAAAAGTGATTTCCTCTATGGCGGACACTGGTACATTAAAGCACTGTTTTATTTGTGCTTCTGGGAAGTAGACCTTTTTATCAATAAGGCAAGAAAAGCCATTTTCTGTGTTTGGATATTTTGTTTGTCTTTGTTTCATTTTGACGTTATCTATTATCTTTTCCAGTAGGTGCTAAGTCACTTTATGAATAATATTCCAATTTTTAGAGTTTGTAAGTGTCTATGGTCATCCCATTACTACATTTTGTGTGAACAGCGTGTGAGAGAGGCAAACTAGGATCTCCTTCACTCATTCTTAAGCTATTCCGGACTCTACTTTGAACCAGGAGGTAGAATAAATACTGACTAAAATTTCGGCAAGCAAGTTAAAAGTCCAAGAAGATACAAGTTGCCTATTGGAAGAGAGGTGTGTGAGTGTGGACTGGAGCTCAAACTCAGCTTTGCCAAGGTTCAGGCTCTTCCCTTGTGTGCACATGCCTCCTTGCCCACCCCGCCACATAGATATTCACATCAGCGCTTGCTCCTCTGAGTTGGCTCTTTCCTTCTTCCTTTCTTCTGCTGATTTACATATTGCTAAATGATGAAATTATACAGTACATAATTCCACAGCAACTCTGCCGCTTAAAAAAAAAATAGGAATGGAGTAATTGGGCAGAAAGGCTTCTCAATTAGGCTGTGGATTCTGTTTCTAAAGCAGTAAATGGGGAAAAGATTTTTTTAAAACTGTGTCTTGAATATATTGCCATAGATGGTTGCTGCCTGAGAGGGCAGGAAGAGGAATGGAGGCTGGGACTCTACATAGACTTGTTGTCCATGGCGAGGCTGAGAATGGGGGGACATTTGCTAGGCTGAGTGTTTTGAACTGAAGCTACTTTTCAAGAGCCTTGAAAACAAATTTATAACTTTTGTCTTCTGTCTCTCATCCCTCTTTCTTCACCACGTGACCCACAGAAACCTAAACTTTTGTCCCCAAGGTGGACTATGGAGATTAGAAAGGTGATGTCTTACCATTTGCCTTTGCCTCTGAGGATCCTCCTGTGACAAGTGCTGTATCCCAAAGCTGAATGGAAGGGATGCTACATGGAGAGACCATCAGGATTCGGAACATGTCCAAGCCCAACTGGTTTCCTCTACAGTCTGTCACGACTCTAGCAAATCTTTCTGTGCAGCCATATTTCTACACAATGGTCTTAGAACTTGGATACAAGAGATCTTTCTTGTAAGTGTTTAGTCTTTGTTCCTGAGGACTCCCACATCAGGAACACAAAAAGTATCAAGTACACTTGCTGTGTTTTTCTTCTATTACCTATCATTTGTCAAAACAGTGTCACCCTGACACTTAGGATTCACAAGGAAAGGCTGACACTTTTTTACTATTGTAGACCTTCATGATTTGAAGCTAATGTCCTCTTTTCAGGCCTCTAGCACCGGAGTGGAGAGTCAAGACCTCTGCTTTAATCCTTGTCACCTTTCTTTTTCTTCACTGTTGTGGGTTAGGAGTGTGTGGACCTGCAGCTGAACTCTCCGAGTCAGTTCAAAGGAATTCTGTCATGAGAGCAGAATGGAGAGGTTCAGGAGAGGACGAGAGCAAAATTGGGATCCATTGAGGGTGTGGAGGAAGATTGTATGAAGGGGGTGGAAGGAGACAAATATTGAAGTATGTATGAAAACAGCAAAACAAAACCCATAACATTGTTTGCTAAATTAAAATCTGATTTATAAAAAAAAATCAAATGTACTCAACCCCTAGCCTAATTCAGAAGGAGCTTTTGATTACAATAAGAAATAGATGTTCTAAAGGATGCACAGGCTTGCAACCTCCTGTGTATGAACACAGTGGAAGGACCATTCTGGATGTGTGAGTTAAGCCTGTGCTGGGATACATCACTTTGCCTGGTAATACGCGATGGTTTCTTCCATATGCTTGGATTTCTACATGTACAGGAAGAGATTTCTCATTTTCCTAATGATGGAATTAGAGAAAGGACAGGTTTGTAGAGAGGTTGTAATATGAGGGATGGCTGCAAGGTGGGTACCCCAGACTACAATGTCAGTAATATCTGTTATCCAGTTTTAATATATTTGCTCTTCTGTGTTTCTTACAGCCCTTATTAGTGGAATAAAAGAGTGTGAACACGTTAGGATGGCATGCTGCTTGTGCGACTGAATGAAGGCATGTGGAAAGATGACATCATTCACCAGAACCGGTGACTAGGGAGCCAGGGGAAACAGAGGGAACTGAAGTGGAATTCTAGAGGGCAAAGTGGCAACTCAGAAGCAGAGAATTTGTTCTTCCTCTAAAAGCTGGCAAAGCAGTGTGTGCATTTCTCATACTATGAAGGAGTAGACACTTGGTGTTTTATTGTTTGTTTCAGGCTTTTTTTTTTTTTTTTTTTAAGGTACACAAATCCAGAAAGGCATTTTATTTGTTTCTTTTAATTGAAAATAGATTCTTTTTTCATGTAGTATATTCTGATTAGTTTACCCTCCCTTTACTTCCCCCCAGTTTCCCTCCCTTCCCATCCAGATCTACTCCTTTTCTGTGTCTTGCTCCTAAGAGATAACAACAAAACATAGCAAAATAAAATATAATAAGGTAAACGAAAAAAAAAACCATTGAAGTTGGACAAGCAAACCAAAACAAGGAAACAAGCCCAAGAGAAGGCACAAGAATCAGAGACCTACTTCCTTGCACACTCTAGAATCCCATAAAAACACCAAACCAAAAGCTATAATATATACAAAGAGGACCAGGTACAGACCCATGTAAGCCCTGTGCATTCTGCTTCAGTCTCTCAGAGCTCATATGTGCTTTGCTCAATTGAATTAGAGGGCCTTGTTCTCCTGGTTTCTTACACGCTTTCTGACTCTGACTCTTCTGTGGTATTATTCTCTGAAATAACTTCTCATTTAGAGCTGAGTGTTCCAAGGCCTGCCTCTCTCTCTTCCCCTCTCCCCTCTCCCCTCTCCCCTCTCCCCTTTCCCCTCTCCCCTCTCCCCTCTCCCCTCTCCCCTCTCCCCTCTCCCCTCTCCCCTCTCCCCTCTCCCCTCTCCCCTCTCCCCTCTCCCCTCTCCCCTCTCCCCTCTCCCCTCTCCCCTCTCCCCTCTCCCCTCTCCCCTCTCCCCTCTCCCCTCTCCCCTCTCCCCTCTCCCCTCTCCCCTCTCCCCTCTCCCCTCTCCCCTCTCCCCTCTCCCCTCTCCCCTCTCCCCTCTCCCCTCTCCCCTCTCCCCTCTCCCCTCTCCCCTCTCCCCTCTCCCCTGCCCCTCACCCCCCTCTCTCTGGCTGTGGGTTTCTGGTTTTTGTATTTGTCCCCACCTTCTGCAGGAGGAAGCCCTGTGATGATGATTAAGGCACTAGCAGAATATCATTAGGTGACATTTTATTACTACTTTTTCCCTTAAGACTTATAGTATTTGGTTGTACCCTAGGCCTCTAGTCTCTGGTTCTTGGTCACCCACACAGTGTCAGGTATGTTTTCTATCTCGTAGAGTGGGCATTAAGTCAAATCAGAGATTGGTTGGTTACTCCCACAAGCTTTGTGCCATCATTGCCATAGTATATTTTGCAGGCAGGACAGCATTGTAGATCAGTGATTTTGTGGCTGGGTTGGTATGGTTTTGAGTCTGTCTTCTTCCCTTGGGGTTTTCAAGTGATACTGCACACAGGGTGAAGAAGGTGAAGAAGGATGAGGCCTTCTCCAAGGATTTTAGTTACAGAACTTTTAGATGAAAGCCTTCTCTGATGATATTCAGTGAAACAGCTTGTGCACATCCACTTTATTTGGGTTGACCAAGGGCTATATATGAACCTTGGAGTGTGGGTAGAAGTTTTCAGGGTGAATGTTAATCGCTGGCTGGTGCTCAATGTATTGGGAATGTCTCATTTGCATTCCAGGAATTCCAGGTACTTGCTGGGCAGGTTCTTATCAGGAAAGAGGAAGTTGAACCTGTAATTTTGCCAAGGACTTCCTCGCCTTCCTCAGGTAGAGGGTGTGTGTGTGTGTGTAGGGCTCCTCAGACAAGGTCAGGCAGAGAAGGGGAAGCCCTGCAGGAAAAGAGAGTCCTCCATTTTTGCACAGAGCTCAGAGAAGCTGTCTGGACATGGTAGACTACAATCTTAAAAAATAGCAGGATTCAAAAGCTTGGTATATACAACCAATATGTAGTCTCTGTTGGTACCATGAAAAGTACCTTCCCATGCAGGTGTGTGTGTGTGTGTGTGTGTGTGTGTGTGTGTGTGTGTGTGTGCACACTCTATATAGTCTTGATGTTTTATTTGTATAACAATGATCACACAGAACCAGGTAGCCCTGCAAGGAGCCTGCGGCTTAATTTTAGTCTTATAAAATAATATCAGCTGATCAACATTACCTATACAGGGCTTGCCAGGCTCCATTGTACTGGGAAATTGAAAAAAAAAAAAAAAAAACATAACTGGCTTTCCTAGGGTTGGTCCAAGTCCCTTATATGACACTTATAAGGTGAGTGGTCTTTCAAAAGTCCATCTTTCTAATTCCTAATGGGCTAATGTATGTGGGGGTATCTATTCCCATAGTATAGTTGTAGGATGAACGGAAGGTAAACTGCCAATCATACTGTAGAGACAAAATGAAAGGAATATTCCTTTATTTAAAAGAGAATATTTATTGTCTACTTAGTTTCAGCTGTTAACTTGATACTCCTGAGATTTATCTGAAGGAGTCCCAATTGCTTAGATCAGACTAGCTAGAGGGTGTGTCTGTGAGGCATTTTCTTAATTGCTAATTCATGGTGGAGTGTCCAGCCCACTGTGGGTAGTGTCATCCTTAGGCAGGTGTGACTAGGCTGTGGAAGAGAGCGTGCTAAAGAAGCTGGGGGGTTGGAAAGAGGAGAAGAAAGGGGAAAAGAGGTTGGAGAGAGAGAGAGAGAGAGAGAGAGAGAGAGAGAGAGAGAGAGAGAGAGAGAGAGAGAGAGAGAGAGAACAAATGTGCCAGTAAGCAATATCCCTCTATGGTTTCTGTTTCATTTCCTGCTTGAGTTCCTACCCTTTCGACCACAGACCTTGGAAGGGTACACTAGATAAACCCTTTCCTCTCTGAGTTGCTTCTGTTCAGAACGTTTTACCACAGTAACAGAAAGCAAACTAAGAAAGTTCACAATGTTCAAAGGAGAGAGGTGCCATGAAAAGAAGGAGACAGATTTGTTTACTTTTATTCCTGTGTGACATCAGAGGGTGGGACTGGAACAAGTGGGTTGAAATTGAAAGGGGGGGGGGTTTACAACTTTTTCGAGATGAGAGTTTAGAATTAATGGAGTAGGGAGTGGAAGGGGGAAAGAGCCTTGACAGTAAGGATAAGCAAGCCAGGTTCTCTTAAGAAGGGAAGCTTCAGACGCATTGCTGCTACCCACAGAAACCAAACGGTTGGATCTCTTGGTCTTTTCCCAGATGAGGTTTTATGTTGTCAGTGTAATCACCATTTTTATAGTAGGAAGGGAAACCCTTAGCTACCATTTGATGTGTTAGGCTTGAGTTTGAAGGTGCCGTCTTCCTCTCTTAGAATTGCCACACATTACATCTACAGGAGAAGCATTTGGTTTTGTCCCTGAGCCTTAATTTTCAAACAATTGTTACAGAGAGAAAAATCATGTGTCAGGTTGAGACTGAGGGTAAAGCCATGAATCCCATGGAAAATAAAATCTTATTTAATGTAAAAAAAAAAAAATCTAGAAAACCCCATGGCTTCTCACTGGGATACTGAATTTGGAAAGGTTTGTTTACTTAGTTGCTCTCTGGGTAAATGAGTTTTTGGTAAAGGCACCTTTTGCCACACTGGATAATTAATCTGACAAGTATCTTTAACAGTAGAATGCTACAAAACTCAATATGTGTGTGGTGTGAGACTATGAAATGAAAGGTTGCCAGCCCTGTAAGCTTGCTGTATCTGAACATTTTCAAGTAAAGCAGATTTTTCTCTAAGTTTCGTTCTCAGAGTTGATCAAATAGCTATCACTCCAAGTATATGAAATAAAAACCATCGACAAGAACTCCTACAGGTGCCTAGGCAGGCATAGAGTTATAAGTTGGCTAATTACATGTATAATGTTCTATTGTATAGTTCTTTACATTTCTTTGATCTCCAGGAAGAGATTATAGAATCTGTGTTCTAGACTCTAGACCAGTGGTTGTCAACCTTTCAGTACAGTTTCTCAGGATGAGGAGAGCTACAACCATAAAATTATTTCTGTTGCAACTGTTATGAATCAGAATGTAAATATCTGATATGCAGGCTATCTGGTAGACAACCCCTTCTTGACCCACAGGTTGAGAACCACTGCATTAGTCACTTCTGGTGCTTTGCCAAAAGTGATCCAGCCCCAAAGAGTTTTAAAAAACCAACCATGAAAAATCAATTTGATTTATTTTAGTTTTTGAGACAGGATCACAGTAAGTAGCCCGGATTGTCCACCTACCACAGTGCCCTGAGTACTAGGTGTCCCAGCATGCTCAGCTATAACATTTCGTCTCTTTCATGGACTATTAGAAAAGACCAAGCCTCTATATCACACGAGCAGGTGTGGGTTGTTCTAGTACACATGAGTGGAAGGCCAGAAACAAGCATGGGAAAGGCCTAAGGCAAAAGCAATGGGGCTGCTGTTCTCTACATATGGCTTCAGTGTACTGCCAGGATCTGTGTTGTGGAGCTCGATCCCTAGGGTGGTAAGACTGGGGGTGATGGACCATTTAGTATCCTGATCCAGGTATGTCCTTATAGTCACAAAACATTGGATAATACAGGGGAAAGGCCTATTTGCAACTATACATTGGTAAAATTGAAATTGGAGCCTTCTATATTTAGATGGGAAAGCATTCAAGAGCTAACAAGATAAGAAATATAAGGAAAAGCCCTGCCGCTGCACCCCCTGGAATCCCTGAGAATGAACTATGGCCCACTCCAGCACTGGACCCCTGCTCTGGAACATCTTCTCTTCTAGGAAAATGAAAACGAGACTTTATATCACATATAAGTGCTGACATGCTCAGAAAGATGAGAGGAACTGGATGGTTGGGGAAGCACAGCAGCGACAGGGAAGGAAGAAGCAGATGCCAGAGGGTACCATCCGATCCCCAGAGACCTCTAACGGAGGCGATGACGTATGCCTCACACACATTTGAAGGCTCTGTAGTGTTCTAATCTTCCACATCCATATGCAGTTTGAGATTTAAAAACAAAAACAAAACATTCCTGCCAAGTTAAGGGAGATGGTACCATTTTCTTTACACAAGATCATGAGGCATGGAAAGGAGACTTCACGTGGCCATGGGCACAGTTCATAAATGGTAACTGAGATGACTAGTTTGGATCCTATGTTGGAAATAGAAAGGAGGCTGATAGAACTCTCTCTGAGTGTGCACAGAGGCTGTCCTGGGCACGCTGGAAGGATAAAGTGGAGATGGTAGAATGTTTCAGTTATTATGATTATCAATGTGCACAGAAAATTAATACAGCAGCAGTTTTTCTTAAACCTAGCTAGTTCCCAAATAACAACGCAGAGACTAAAATTTATTTACAGCTTAAAATCGCAATAACTAGGCATTCTAGTTCTATTTGAATCCTCTAATATACTCATGCTACTTCCCAGCCAAAACCCCCATAAGACTTGCATTTAGGGCCTTCTGTGCTCCAGCTGTCTCGCTCTCTCCCAGAATCCTTTCTCCTCCTGGACATCCACCATATTCTCACTATTACCTAGTTATTGGCTTTTCCAGCTTTTCTTGACAAGATAGGGAATAAATGGTGTGCATAGTTTACACAAACTTGAGACAGGAGACTATTAAAATAAGCATTACAAAAATGGCGTGTCCAGATTGAAACCAGTTAATAGGACAGAGAAGTCAGCATCTGAATAATACAAGGATAATTTTTACACAGTGCACAAAAACACTATGTCTACAGCAGAACTCTTTCTGAAAGTGCACAGAGGCTATCCTGGACACACTAGAGGGATGAAGTGGGCATGAAACCAGTGTGTCCAGGAACCTCTCTACACATGTAGAATGATTTTTAGCTTTCCTCCTTCTGGTGCCTACACAGCCAGCCAGCACATGACTAGCACCTTACATATATATATATAGGACATAGTTACTTCAGAGTATGTAGCTATATTAAAAATCTATATAATATATTATAAACACATGTAGATATACATGAGAAATACATATGAACACTTTGCAGAGCAAAGCAAATTAAATATCTTATAATTTCAATAAAGCAATCAATATATTTACTATATATGTCAGTTCTATGGGTCAAACCTAGGTCCTTGCAGCATATGAGTAAATAGAAATTTTTATGTGGTACCTATGACTAATTTCTAAGTGCTACATTTTAAACAAGATTTTTATACATTAATATTAATTATAATAGTAATTATCAAAGTCCCATGTTCAACATATATCACACTAGCTTCATCTTAAGTGTGGGTCCATGATTTCTTTCCTTAAATGGTCTTTATATAGCTCACATTTTACATCTACAGTCCACTATCTCAGAAAAGTCTAAGGGGATGTCTAACAGCTGCTCCTATAGATAACACTGTCTCAGGCATCATCTGAAATATTTCGATTTGTTCCTTACAGTTCTAAGGACCCTGGCAGCAGACTAAGGCAAAATCCTCATGCTACCATCTCAAGTTCTAGAAACTGAAGCTGTCAGAAAAGCAGTCTTCACTCACAGATTTACTCTCAAGGCATCAGAGATACTCTGTGCTATAATACCTAGATTATGATAGTATGATGTTACATGAACCCCAAGTTACAGTAGCCTGGTGCTCTTAAACCTAAAACCACCACCATAGAACTTTTAAGATAAGCATGCTCCCTTCATCTTATTCAACAAGTTGAATTGATAGGTAGATCAGAGGCAAAGGGGCTGGGGATAATCATCCCTTCTTTCAAATTTTTCTATGGATCCATGTTGTGTTGGGGGCTCCCAATTTTTGTCCGTAGAAAACCTTCATGGCCACCATGGCAAATAGATACCTGCTGACCTATCATCCTTGAGACTTTCCTGTCAATTTTATATGTATCCCATCCTAGCATGAGCTCAGCCTCGTTTAAAATCAGTGTTCTTACATTGGGTAGCAGGGGAATCATTCATAGGTAACACACTTCTAATGTTCCTAAAGAATGCAATAGAAGTATGAGTTCACTAACTGTAGGGCAAGATTTTAGACTTGGGTCAAGGTAGCTTCCTCTTTGACAAGAAATGTACTGGAAGTATGGGCCGTTCCAGTGGCTTGGAAGAGGCATCACATTTTCCCAAGATGAATTGTGTGGATGCCACTGGAGTAGAATCCATGACTCAAATACATAGGCCAAAGGCTAATGAGACAGGCCAAATCCTTGCTAAACTCCAGCCTCTTGGAGGTGCACCCTCTAGCCTCCTCTTGCTCTTTTGCAGAACCACTTATATGTTCATCCCAAGAAAAAAATAGACACCAGCTCAGTGCAACCAAATGTCTGAGGAATCTCGAATAGGGGTTATGCACTTGGAAAGTAAAGTGGGAACTCCTTAAATAGAGAGGGCCAAAGAGCAATAGATCACTTCCTGTGTCCCTGTCACAGAGGAAGGCAGTATTTCAGAGAAGTAGATGCTTTACATTTGCACATTCCACTTAGCCTCTGACCCCCCACTGCTATAAATCTGATGACCACACAGGGTTCTCAGCCTCCCAGTCAGCATTTTGCTGCAATGTCCCACCAGGAAGAGAAAATGCACACCACATGACAGAGATTCTTAGGCAAGGCCTGTGTCCCCTCTATCTCTGTGGACAAAGTGATGGAGGCGTGGGTTAAGAAGTGGAAGAGAGATGAGGAAAGGAGAGCACAGACTTGCACAGACAAGTACAGATGTGCACACCTCCTGGAATATCATCATTCCACTGAAAGGTTCTTCTCAAGGCAAATGTTGGAGCAGCCATTTCTCTTTAAGAACCAGCTTTGTGGTTGGAGTGATGAAGACAACTTTGTTTTACCCTCTGTCCTCTTGGACTCATACCCCCTCTTCTCAGCTCTGCCTTTCAAAGGCTTGGTCAAAACCAACACACATAGATGCACCAAAGCAGTGCTAACAGAGTCACCACTGCTACCCGGAATTCTGATCTCTGGTGCAAGCCACCAACCAGAGCCTACTAAAAGGTACTCCCTGCTTGATGGAGGTTGGGATCAGTGAATGAGAAGTGATGTCTACAGAGTGTTAGCTTGGGGTCAGCTATTGGGAAAGACCTTTCTGCCAGTCACTAAACAGAGGCAGCCTAGAAACCGAGATTTAATATAGAAGAGTTGATAATATTTTGCATTATAGAAAAGGCATTTTGCTGAATCCAAGGTGTCCCAGGGGCTTTTTCATATTATTGGCATCCCATTTTGAAGTGCCCATTATGCTTCTCATGCAGGGTCCCCTAGGATGTATCTCTGTAGCACATCCTATAGATTGACTCAGTTATCCCTGTGCTGTGAAGTTTGTCAGAAGGAACACTGGAATGATGGTTCATTTTAGGTATCAAGTTGCTCTGGATTAGTGGTGTCCAGACAATTGGCAAGAGAGTACTTTGGGGCATATCTATGACCATATGTTGTGGTCTGGATGTTGTGTTAGCTATTTTTATCTTTTCCCTGACATGAGCAACTTAGGGAAGAAAAGGTTTATCTTGGCTTACAACTGAGAGCCCATTTTGACAGGTAAGGCACAGCTGCAGGTGCATGAAGGGACTGGTCACATTACATCCCTAGTCAGGAAGCAGAGAGAGATGAATTCCAATGCACAGCTTGCTTTCTCCTTTTTGTTCAGTCTGCTGGCCACTTAGGGTGAGCCTTCTCACCCCAATTCAGCCAACCTAGAAGCTACTTCACAGAGGGGCCCAGAGGTGTTTGTCTTCGGGGGGACTCTAGAAACTGTACATCGATAACATTAATGATTACACATGTGTCCCTTTAAGAGTTTGGTTGTTACTAATGAGCTAGTGTTAAGAAGCAGTGTTCTTAAGCAATGCTGAAGTCAGGAGGGCTCTGCTGTCAGTGATGGGACTTAGAGCACTCATCAGAGGACTTCATTAGGAAGATCAGCTCTTCTTGTCCTGCCTTCTGCAGTGTGGGATATAAGCTACTGTAAGCATCATCCAGTAGAAGCCAGCACCTTGATCTCAAACTTCCCACACGTTATAACTATAAGAAGTAAATTTCCGATCTTTCTAAATGGCCAGGTCTTTAGGATTCTGTTCCAAAAACACAGTGTGGGCTTCTGCATAAGCATAGTATTTCACATTAGACAGAGCTGTTCTCCCCAGTGTGCTTGAGATCATTTGATTTGTCGAGGTCCTGACTAGAACAAACAGGCAGAGGAAAGGCAAATTGCATTTGTTTTTACTAGAGCTGCGTCTTCTGCCCTTGGATAGGAGAGCTTCTGAGCCTTGGCTTGGGCCTTTGGACTTAGATTAAATTACACTACTGCCTTTTCTGATTCACTAGCTTACAGACAGCAGATGGTAGGTCTTTGCAGCCTCTATAATTGTGTGAGCCGATTCCCATATATATATATATCCATCCTATTGGTTTTGTTTTTCTGGAGAACTCTGACTAATACATTTAGCTATAAATCATATGCCAGACTGAAGGATGGAAAAATGGAACGGGGCCCTACTTGGGCTCTTGTAGTAAGGCTGTGTTGAGGACATGGAGCTTCTCTACTCTTTCTTTCACTCGTTCATTTATTCATTCATTTAAATTTTGAATAGAACCTAGGGCTACCAACATAAACCTAGGCTTGGCCTCAAGATGCATACACTGCCTGGCTGTGTAGGATACAGAGAAACAGAATATCTAGCATATACCATATATGCCATCCCCCCCCCCCCCATCATCATGAGATGAAATGAGATGTCCAGGAGAGGAATTATAAACTCCTCACATTGGAGGAACATGACTCATCTCCAGAAAGACTGCCCCCACCCCCAGAGTGAAAGAAAACACCAAAATAGAGTCTTGATAAAATATGGACAGGAGGGACTGGGAAAGGAGGAATAGAGCAGATGGCCAGGTAGTACCGAATATTAAGCAATATTAGTGCACGTGTATTTTTGTATGAGGAGAAGCAAGCCAGGCAAAAGGAAGGGGTGTACAAGAAGATCAGCAGCTAGGACCCAGAAAACAGTTGTGACACCACAATGGAGGAAGAAGCCACAGTTCCAGCCTTCAGCTGGGCTTCATGGGTGGCAAAAGCCTCTTTGTTGACTGGTCCTGATGTGGTGTTATGGTCCTAAACCCCCGTTTGGGGCACATCTAAGTACCTTACCATAGAGCTTACCAAGGCAGCTTTGTAGCTATAAGGAGGCCACTAGACTCTGCAGATTCTCTCTTGTCTGAGGACTCCCAACTCCGCAGATGGAGAAGCCAAGGCTAAGAGCTACCCTGAGAATTATGGGTGTGGCAGGGAAGTGGAAACCAAGCCGACATTTGGTGCGCTGTAGCTTTTCCAGCTCTGGTTTAACACAAGCGATGTGTTTCACTCACAAACTGGCACTGAAAGCTCATTTACATTTAAATAAGAGGCTTGTTAATGCCAGCAGGAGGACGCTGTCAATGCCAAGCCTGGCTCAGGATGCCTGCCAAGGAGTTTCTAAGAGCATCGCTCTAGGAAACTCCCCCAGAAGAGAAGCAAGCATGCTTTCTCATTAAGACAACTCTACCACAGTGACATTTGCCTCTGAGCGGCAAGCCTTTGGCTGGGCAGGAAGCTAGTTGTTGAGACTCAGAGCGCTTATCAGTTGCCAAGATGGTAGTTCAGTTCAGTTTGGCTCCTTATACACTCAAAGACCACCTGGCATGAGGTGATGTAGTGGGGAGCACAGCTAATTCTTGCCCTCTGGCACCTCCCAGTAATGTGGGAAAGACCAGGGGTTACTAAGAAGTACACAAAGAAGACTGTGTTGCAACATGAACCCAAGGTCAAGGCCATTATCAGGCAATTTGTTGCTGGGAGACTCTTCTTGATATAAATAAAATGGGTTTTTAGTATAGACGGTCTACCCCAACGGCTATAGATGTTAAGTAGGAAACCATTCACAAATGAAACAGGCTGTTGATTAAACCCATGGAAGAGACTGGGATTCCAGTAATCTGCAGTATGCCTGTCTGTTCTAAAGAGGTCAGATTACTGAGCAAGAGCTGCTCTTGGGTTTACAAATTGATTATGAGGAATGTCCTGTCTTCCTTACAGATGACTGGGGCAGACACATATGGCAACAAGGTTTGCTCATCCTGTATGGCAAAGCGAAAGCTACAGAATCAAAAAGGTATGGAGCTATAGAGACAAAAAGCTCAGTTTTGCTAGTCAGCTTTCTGTCACTATGACCAAACACTTGAGGAAATCAACTCAGACTTTTTGAGGTTTCAGTCCAGGCTTGTGGTAAGGCAGAGTAGCATGGGGGCACACCATAGGGCAGCAAGGCTACTCACCTCATGACAGTGGGAAGGAGGAAGAAAATACACTTCTCATTGGCTTTCTCTTGTGACCCAGTAAGTTTCCATCTCCCAGTAACGAAGTGCCCCATGTCTGTCACCTGCCCACTCTGTGTAGATCCCTTGGTATGATCACTTACACGGAGGAGGCAGGCTTTTGAGTTAAGACTTGAACAAAAGGGGTTTTAGAGATTATCTCAGACCCACACTAAAACAGAAACAGTGGGATCACATAAAATAAGAATCACAAGGGGGCAACATTTAAGTTCAGTCTGAAGGAAGAGCAGAAGCTACCAAAGATGGAGGGAGAGAAAAGAAATAGGACAATAATCCCAGGGCAACAGCGAGCAAAGAACTTTTCATTTCTCAAGTGAAAACATAAAAAAAAAAAAAAAAAACATGTGGTGAAAGGAACCATGAATTGCAGATAGGGAAAGATGGAGTTGTCAGTAAAGGCAAGATTCACGAGAAATTCCCAAGCCACTGAATTTCAGCTTTCACATCTGAGCAATGAGGTTGTCTGTGTCCCATGATGGTTACACACCTTAGTTCTGATACCGGAAGTGACATCATCAGGAAAAAGAGTACGGGGTTCACAAGCAGAAAAACATGGGCTTTGGTTCTTCTTCTTACCCTGTGAACCTAAGTGAGCCTATTTCCTGTAGAAACCGGAAGAGCAGACACCATGCTGGTGAACCAAAGGAGAAGAGATCTGTTATCTCTGTTGGTTGTATGATAAAACATCAAATTATTATTAAATATTTCTTGCCAGTATTCCAGCAATATGTATCAGAAACCATTTTGACAGTTTTGTCTATATAAAATGAAGGATACGTGCTAATAATTTGTTCCAACACTGAGATCAATACAGCATTGTTTATAAGAGCAAACCGGAAAAAGTCTAATTTCCTTGTCTGTTGACTACAGAGTCCTCAGATTGCTTATCCTGATGAAGTCACTTTGGCCTCTCATGCAAGATTTTTTGTGACCTCAAACCCAAGACCTTTGGTGACTCTTAAGTAAAAGGAAACAGAGTGAGGATCTGCTTATTTATCCTTATGAGTTGTGCTCAGCTCCCTTCCACCATATACGAGTACTAGAAGCTCTTTTCATGGGTCTGGAGAGATGGATCAGAAATTAAGAGCACTGACTGCTTTTTCAGAGGACCAGGATTGGTTCCCAGCACTCATATGGTGGCTAAAAACTGTCTGATTATAGTTCCAGGGGATCAGAAACCCTCTTATGGCCTTTGTGGACACAATCTATGCACATGGTATACAAACATAAATGTAAGCAAAACAGCCATAAGCATAAAATAAAAATAACCCTAAAAATATGTGTCTGTGTTTCAATGCCATTCCCATTGGTGATGTCTAAACTTGGTGGCCACCCTGACTACCTCTGGAATCAACTAAATCCCAAGCAGCTGAGCACACCTGTGAGTTTTCTTGATTGGATCATTTGATATAGGAAGACATAACATAAATCTGGAACATGTATTTAAGGAGACTATACTAAATGTGGTTATACTTTCTGGTAGCAGCCTCCTTAAAAGAACTTGGGACAAGGAAGCTTTTGATTATTGCCTGCTGAGGCCTTCCTTTGTTGGTATTGGAATGTGCTTCTTTAGGATTCCAATGTAGACTGAAGAGCAGTTGAGACATCCAGCCTCAACTGAACATTGGAAGAGCTCTTGGCCTTTCTTTTGGGAGATTGCCATCATTAGACTAGCCAGACTCCAGCCTAAAAAAACACTCTACTAAATCTCCATATATGTATGCGCGTGTGTGTGTGTGTGTGTGTGTGTGTGTGTGTGTGTGTGTGTATGTGCCAGAGTGAACATGTGGAAGAGAGAGGATAACTTATGGGAACCAGTTCTCTTCTTCCTCCATGTGGACGCTGTGAACTAATCTCAGGTCATCTATGTCTATGTCTAATCTCTATCTATCTATCTATCTATCTATCTATCTATTCACTCATTCAGTCATTCATTCTATCATTTCTCTTCCTCTATAGAACCTTGACTACTATACTGTCCTTACAAATAATATTCATCAGGTAGACGTTAAGTAAACTATGGCACAGCTATGCAATGGAGCAAAATGAAGCCATGAAGCTGGTATTGTAGAGCAGATGCAGTTGACAAACTGTTTAAGGAAAATAAAAATACAAACTAAGATGCTGCAACTGCACTCTAAATTATATGCTCACTTGTATCTCCCAAAAGAAAGGCCAAGAGCCCTTCCAATGTTCAGTGAGGAGAGAGCCAAAAACTGGGATCACTGTTTACGTCTAGACTTTAGTGGTCAATTGAGTGCTTTTTTCTGATGGCTTTTGTGTCTGGTGACACATTTTTGGTTGCAGAAAATGAGAAAGAATCTATTCATGGTACCCAGGGAGCAGAGGCCAGGGGTTCTGCTAAATGCCAATGTTAAGACTATGATTCAGCTCAAAAAATTAACCCTGGCCTGTTGGAAGTTGTTACTCTAGGTGATGCGATCACAGAAAACCACAACTTTCTTCATGCTGGCTTGTGCTTTTTATTTTTCTATAATGAGCACATATATTTGTACAAATCTGGTTTTTTTTTTTTTTTAAGGTACATTGCGAATTTCTGAAAAGACTGTGGGAAAATCTGCAGTTTTACTATGATGTTACTCATGGAAACATGGTTAGCACCATCACTCAGGTTTTCTTGTTGATACCTCCCTCATTAAACCTTTTTCTTTAACCTGGATACCCAATTTAAAATAGCAGATGACTCCCTGACCACACTTCTACTTATGTTCTCAAACGAGGCCTAAGCCTTTCTTTGGACATAGACAGCCTGTAAGCAACTTAGTGAATTTTCTTCTTAACTTTGTCACATATGTGGTCCCCTGAGGCATCTTGCCAGAACCAAAAGGTAGCTCAAGGTCTGGACAGAGAACACAAGATCTTTGGGTATATCTACAGTCCCAGGTATAAGTCCTGTACAATTAGAGGTTGGTTCCTCTTCATTGTCTCATGAAATCTTTTCAAGGGCTGGGCACCTATGGTCATCAAAGCATAGTTGCTTGGAAGTTTAATCAATTGAAGAAGTGGTTTATTGCTCCCGCAGACTCATTGCTCTGCACATTAGACTTAATTTGTAGCTGAAATCACGATGATTTAGCAGAGCCTCTGGATTTGATGGCTGTGGTTTCTGGGCCACCAGATATAGTTCAAAAGCAAAAAGCAATCATTTCTGCCATGAAATTAGTCCTTTCTTCCGATTTCCAGAGTGCTGAAAAGTCTTGTAGGGGCTGGATTTTTCTTTGACCCTCAAACAATTGGAAACTCATATGTTATAGATATGACTCACCATGAGAAAAGGAATTCCAGACTTGCAAGGGGTTTTGGTTAATTTTCCAGTGTGTGTGTGTGTGTGTGTGTGTGTGTGTGTGTGTGTGTGTGTCTTTCTTCTAGAATGCTGTTTTTCCCAAGAAAATGAGAGGGGCAGAAGGTTTTGCAGAGAGATTTTCCCCCTTGCCAAAGGGTTATGAGCTTTCTATGCAAGTAGCACCACACAGTTGAGCCTGTCTGCCACCAGTGAGGACAAAAGGGGCACTGAGGTAGCTTATTGTTTAGAGGAAAGCTTAACTGTAGAAACTTATGGAGACAGTGATATATGGAAGTAGGTGATGTATGCATGCATGCATGTATGTATGAATGTATATATATGTTTATGTGTATGGGTGCGCATGTGCCTCAGTAAGCATGTGTAGGTCAGAGGACAACTTCTAGGGGCTAGTTCTCTTCTTATACCATGTGGAATCTGTAGTCTAAACTCAGGTAATCATTCTTGGAAACAAGGACTCTTACCTGCTGAGCCACCTTGATACCCTCTGGTCACATCATTTCTTCTTATCTACCCAGAGCAACACTGAGGTAAGAGAATGAAACCATTCAATCTCCCAAGAGGCCACTTTGAAAAAAGGTGCCCTCCATTTCTAAGCCTGAAAGGCATTCCTGCGGCCATGGCTTGGCTGATTTCTTCATTTTCTTTCTGGGCAAAGTCATCACCAGTCATGTCTCTAGTGACCTAGTCCACACAGAGCACATCTCTGAGCCTCTTTGCAGTGTGCAAACATCAGCCATCTCCCAGAGGACAGAACAAAGAACAGCCTACAGGGAGGAGGCAGAAACTGTTGACAGCACAAAGGTATGAGGACTTGTTTTTGAAGAAACAGCTGCTGAAAAGAAGAGAGAATCCACATGCAACCACAGTCCCTTGGCTTGATGTCTTAGTAATCCTGAAAGTCTCAGGATGAAAAGGGAAAGTATAAGGGCCCTCACCAGTTCATGTAGGCAGTCTGTTCCTATTTGGGTTTCAATATTATTTATAGTTCTTGTGAATATCTCAGAACAATATAAAATCCAAAACTGAACATCACAGGGCTAAACTGAAGCATCCTCTTGGGAGCCTGGATACCCCACTCCACTTCTATTGTTTTTAGTCTCAAGTGGCTGTGAGGAGAGGAAGTTATTTTGTCCAGACCGTGAAGTAGAACAGCAGCCTGGAACTTTTCCATTGTGTAGAAGCAGGAAAAAAAAAATGCCAGAGGAAGTAATATTAGTCAGTCTTTAGTCACACTGAGAACAATGGGATAGTTTAGGTTGGCTGGACATCACTCGGTCAGATTTGCTATGGCTTAAATGAAGCCACCTCAGTTGTGCAATTTCCTCCATGTTTGAATGAGTCAAGACTCCTTGTGCCCTGTTATAATACAGTGAAGACCCCTTCTTATCCCATGACATTACAGAATATAAAACAGTTCTTCACAAATCGCAGGGGAAGATAGTTTTGCATAACAATTAACAAAGATCTGAAGGGGAAAAATAATGCTGAAGAATTTTGTCACCTTGGAGGTGACAAAGGACAAGAATATACCGGTCCATCATATTTCCTCCTGAGGAAACATAATTGCTTTCTTCCTGCTCAGTGACCTCACAGGAGATAGCATTCAGCCCACAGAGACGTCCTTTCATTCATGTGTTTATTCATTCATGCATCTATGTAGTACATATTAACTCAAGAACTTTCATATGCCCTGCATACAGGGCTGAATAAAACCCAGTCTAGATGCAAGTTTAGAAGTCAGAAATAAAGTTTAATTTTCTCTAAATATGAAAAAGCCTATATCAATTGTGTGAAAATATGTAACAGGAAAAATACTGTCATAGGTTTAATATATTTATTATTAAACGGTACATGCCATCAGATGTTGTTTTAAACAAAATCTCAATCCTTTGATTTTATCAATGAAACTTGGGAGCCAGATGCTGGGGTGTAAGCCTGCTAGCGCAGAGAGGCAGAGAAAACATCCAGCTGCCCTTCCCTTCTACTTCCTGTGCGTCTCTCTATCCATCCTCCTGTCTTCCTCTGACTTGCTATTTTTTTTTCTTCATAATCCTATGCTCACTTCCTGTAAATAGGTTGCTTGCTCTGCCTCTTGATCTATGGTTGAATTTGTTTAATTCTATTTATAATATTCAAGCAGAAAACTCTTGGATTAAAGGTGTGGACTAGGGCTGAGCCACACCACAACTGAAAACAGGTTTTCCCAGTAAATATCACAATCTCAGGGTTTCCAGTGTGATCAAATATCCTGTAAGAATTGGGCATGAACATTTTAATGAGAATTGAAAAAGCTAGAAGGAAAGCTGAAAGATTTCAGGCCATGCTCAGGAAATTTTATTGTATTCTGTAAAAGAAAAAAGGGAGGGGGAAGAGACAGGTAGACAGAAACACACACACACACACACACATACACACACACGTGCACACACACACACACATACACACATACACACACACACATGTGTGAGGTATGAAGAATAGGACAACAGTGGTATCTAATTTGTGCCTTGGAAATTCCAGGCTGGAATTCTTACAGTATTTGCCATAGGCCAAGAAACATAGAAAAAGTCATGGAAATACAGAATTTTATGGTCCACATAGAAAGCGTTCATTTTCTAATTGTTCTTATTCATATATATATATATATATATATATATATATAGAGAGAGAGAGAGAGAGAGAGAGAGAGGGGGGGTGAGGAGGAGGAAGAGAGGGAAGGAGGGAGGGAGAGAGATAAATATATCTCCTACCTAACTTCTGTGAATATTCTAAATAAAACATACATATTTAAAGCTTAAGCACTAACATCCCCATATAAAAGAAAACATATTGTTTATCTTTCTGGATCTAAGTTACCTCATTCAGGATCAGGAGGTAGAAGGAAGGAGAAGGAAGAGGGAACAGAGGAAGGAGAAATATACTATAGTGTTATAATGAGGAAATCAAAATAGGGAGAATAAATGAGAGAGCTGAGGAGAATAGTGCATATGGAAAGAGATATCTAACACAAAAGGTCTTTTGCAAGTTGTAGGGAACCCTACTACTATAAAAGCTTCCTAAAATATATACGTATATAGAAGGAGTTTAAACAGAGCTAGCATATTGGAGGAGAGACAATACCTCAAGTAAATATCACATGCTATAAAACAGACAAACAAACACACAAAATCAAAACACAAGGCCAGGAATTTATTTCATCTTTGAGTCATTGGCCATAGACTCCCCCCCCCCCCAAAACATTATAGGCTACTACCAATGCAATTAGTTATCTTCTGCAAACTGATGAAAAGATAACCATTTTAAATGTCATAGAACATGGAAACATCAAGCTGATACTCAACAAAAAGCCTTTCCCCTACTGACTAGCATTCATTCTTCTGGAAGGTGCAGTCTACAGGAGGACAAAAATCCATCACCATTCTTGCCGTGTTTATAAACTCTGTGAGTGACAACAGTGACCTGTCTGCACTGGTGCAATAGTACCACAAATGTAGGTACTAGGAGGTAGCTATCTTTGTTACTTTGTTATTGCTGTGACAACATACCACTAACAGGTAAACTTATAAAACAATGTGTTTGATTGGAATTAATTAGATGGTTAATTTAATGGTAATTTAATTAAATGGTAATTAATTAATTAATTACAGTCCATGATGGCTGAGGAAAGGCATGGTGGTAGAAATGACTATGAGCTCATATCTTGATCCACAAGTAGGAGACAAACAGTCAAACTAGGAATGCTATTGAGTTCTTTGAATCCTCAAAGCCCAACTCCAGTGACTCCCCTCCTCCAACAAGGCCACACCTCCTAATCCTTCCCAAACTGTTCCACTAACTAGGGACTAAGTATTCAAACGTATGAGCCTATGGGAGCCATTTTCATTCAAACCAGCAGAGTAACTAGCCACTTATAAACTGGATTTAAGGTCCTTCCATGTGTGTAATCTGTACCTGACACTGCTAAAATATCTAAGAACTTAAGAACAGAACACTCACAGGGGAAAACCTATTATTGTTCTTCTGCTGGGTGAACATAAAAATAAAATGACTCCTAATGACATATTGCTGTACCTATAGAACACTGTATTACTCAGCCACCAGCAGAGAACTTCTTCTTGCCGTGGATGTTAAGTAATATAGAGACTCACAACTGGGCAATGTACAATGAGAGCCTTTGAGCACTCAACTCTAAAAGGGAACACCAAACTCTAAATGGGATGTTTTCATCAAGCTCCTCCCCTCAGAGCCCAGGGATCTGTGTAGAAGATGAGGCTGGAAGACTGTAAGAGGCTCAGTTGGTGGATGGCTCCAAGGCAACTGTCTTTCAGATAAAACAGGACTGATGCACATATGAATTCAAAGAAACTGTGACAGCACACACAAGGCCTGCATAATTTCAAGCCAGACAAAATCCCGATAAATAAACATTCACAAAGAACAAACAAAGATGGAACAAAATCCCCAAATACAGAGATGAGGTTTGGTTTTTTTTTTTTTTCCCTCTGAATCTGGTTACAATAAAATAGCAATTTAGTTTTCTATTTCTTTAGTTTACTTTATTTTTGTTAAATATTTTATTATTTTACATGCAGATAACACATTTGGATCCAACTTACCCCTCAAGTCCTTCCATATTTTCACAGTTCCCATTAGCTTTAACTTTCACTTGTCTAAGACTAACTCGATAGTCCCCCCTCTCAATGGTCGCTGTGTGCCACATCTCCCACCAAGTCCTTATGGCTACTACTTTATTGATTTTCTTCGCCTTAGAAACTTATTAAGTTTCTGTCAGCTTTATGTCTAGCAAAGAGGTTTTACCCAGAAGTTACTGACTTTTTTCATTAACTAAACTTACTGTTAACTGAGCTTAAACATGCATTCTTTCAATTACAGCTTTTGTAATTTATGTTTTATTTAAAAAATCCTTTGTAACCTGAAGGTCATAATGATTTTTAACCTGAGTCTTAGAGTCATGAATATAAACACATGACACATTGGGTAGTTTGTTCCCACATAGACACTCTCAGTACCTGCCTTTCCAGTGTTCACCAATAACTTCCCTGTCATTCGCCAGATTACCATAGATAGATGACTATAGTTTAAAATTTTCAGTTGTGGTCCCTTCCTACATTTGTCTGTTTTGATACAAGCAGTGCTCTCTCTTAATGACTATAGCTTTATAGAAAGTCTCATTTGACAATGAAAATTATTCTTTCTGTCACTCAAGATCTTTTTGAGGGTTCTTGGCATTTGATTTCTCATGACAATTTAAAATTTAGCTTGTCAAAGCTCATGGAACCTTCTTGTGAGACTCACATCAGAATTTCACTAAGTCTATGGATCATCTAGTAAAAACTATACTATTGTGGTAGTGTTTGCCTGTCTTTGAACATGTTGCACAGAGCCATTTGTGATTGCATTTTAGTGTTGTTTTTATGATTTTCTCCATTGGTGTCTTCTCCATTTTAAAAAGGATATTCATAGGTACTTCAATTCACATTTTTGTTCCTATTGTATAGAGTTATTCAAAATACATAACAAAGTCTATACTTGTTTTACCCACACTGACATGTATTATATTACATATACTGGCGTGGATTATTTCATATACATTGTGTATAGTAAACTTGATAATCGCTTTTAAATACTTCTTTGCATCTACTTAATAGCCATAATGAACTGTTGTTTAATTTTATACTTTGCATGCTCCCATAGTTTATTTGTGCCCTTTTCAGTTTTAAACTGATTATACAATTTAGTTTAGAGTTGAATTGGTATGTTCTTTTTGAGGACAGCCACCTCACTCCTTCCCAGCTTTCCTCAGCTGCTTATAGTTCTTTGTGTAGGGTTGCGGCATTGTGGGCTTCTCCCCACTCAGTTTTGACAGCCATTTGGTAATCATTTTATTGGAGTTCTTTTGGCCAACATTTTATTTTAAGGAGGTGCCTTTTTAAAATATAAGATGTGCTAGTGTAGGTAGCAGATAGATGTGTCTGAATATATTATGGTAAATTTTTCCTCTCCTTTAATTATACAGGCTAGTTTTTCTGGGTATATTAGTCTATGTTGACCCTTATACTCTTTTGGGATTTACTCCGGAGGTTCTTCTGGCTTTCGAAATTTCCATTGAGGAATAAGCTGGTATTCTGATAGTTTTTCCTTTACATGTGACTTGAGTTTTCAATATCATATATATATATATGGTGTTTTATTTATAATATGCCATGGACATTTTCTTTTCTGGTGGTGTGTATTTGGTGCTCTGCATTTTTTTTTGTATTTGTGTGGGTGTGTCTTTCCTTAGTTTGGGAAAGTTTTCTTCTGTGATCTTGTTGAAGATCTGGTCTATGTCATTAATTTAAGATTCTTCTGTCTCATCTATGCCTATAATTTGAAGGTTTCTAAAAATGGTGCCACACATTTCTTCTGTCTTTCCTGTGTTTATTTTTGTTTGTTTATGTGTTTCTTTGTTTTAATTGTTCTTGTTCCTTGCTTATTTAGTCAACATCAGTGGTTCTCAACCTTCCTAATGCTGAGTTCCTCATGTTGTGGTGACCTGATAATTTTTTTTTTCTTTACAGATGGATTGTGTGTGCTTCACATTTTCATTGTTTGTTCACCAGCTGATGGACAGTTTAGCTAGCTATTGCGGTTATCTCTTTAGTATGTAGAACCCTTTGAGTATAGTCCCAGAAGTGGTATAGCTGGGTCATATTATATTTTTTTTCCTAAGCTTTACAGGAAACTTTAGAGTGATCTTCTGTGGGAATCAATGGGGGGCGGGGGGAAGCAGGGAAGTCCTCCATGATGGCCATAAGACGACAGGCCCCGATAACATGAGAAAGTCCGTGGGTTTCCAAAAACGGCTTTATTGGCAATGACAGATGATAGTTGAATCTGGATGTATACCCCTAACCCCTGAAACTCAGGGCAGATCTGAGTTAAATAGGGAGGGGGAAAGGGGAAGGTCTGGGAAAAAGAATAGGTAATTGGCTATGCCTTCTGACGTTTAGGTAACTCATTAATAAGGAAATATCTCTAAGGCTGAGGCCTGTAGTCACACTCTCTACCTGTGTTGATGACACATCTTTGGGAGGGGCTGCATTATCCTTATGTGAATGAACGGTGGAGGTTAATGGAGATCTTAGATGGAGTGGGACCCTGGGTTCTGGGGGCATGGCTAAACACCTGCTGTTGCCCCATTGGGGCCAGGGTTCAAGGTCTGTGCCACACCAAAAACCAAGACACCCTACACGGCCCTACAATCTTCAAATTTGCTGCATCCACTAAGAACCTGTGTGTGTGTGTGTGTGTGTGTGTGTGTGTGTGTGTGTGTGTGTATGTGTGTGTGTATCCTCTGTTCAATTCCATTGGTCTATGTGTCTGCTTTGTGTAAGTGCCATGCTGATTTTATTACTATGGTTCTATAGTATAACTTGATCTCAAGAATGGCGATGCCTCCTGCAACATTCTTTTTTTAGATTTTTTTGGGTATCCTTGTTTTTTGTGCTTCATATTAATTTAATATTTTTTGACTTATAAAGAATCCTGTTGGAATTTTGATTGGTATTTCATTGAATATTGATTGTTTTTTGGTAGGATGAACATTTTCACAATATTAATTCTTCCAATCCATGAACATGGGAGGTCTTTCCACTTTCTAGTGCTGTTTTTAAATTCTTCTCTTAAAGTTTTTATTATAGAGAACTTTCTCATCTTTAGCTAGGCTTGTTCTCAAATTTATTTACTGATTGATTGATTTAATGTGGCTATTGTGGATGAGATTGCTTCCCTGGTTTCTTTTTCAGTATGTTTGACCTTGGTATATAGGAAGTGTGTGCGTGCATGTGTGTGTGTGTGTGTGTGTGTGTATTTTGCTTATTGTCACTTTGTTGAAAGTGTTTATAAGCACTATGATTTTTTTGGTGAGGTCACCAGAGTCTTTTATCTATAGAATCATTTCATCTGTATTTGATAAGTATTTGATTTCTTCTTTCTTATTTGTATCCCATTTGGGTTTTTTGTTTGTTTGTTTTTTGCTTATTGGTCTAACTAAGAATTCAAGGACTATATTGAATAAGAGAGGACTGAGTAGGCATCCGTATCTTGCTACTAATCTTAGTGCAATGCTTTGAGGTTTTTGTCTATTTAGTATGTTGTTGCCTATGTGTTTGTCATATATAGCCTTTATTATGTTATGGTATGTGGGTATGGGGTATGTTCCTATCTCTAGAATTTCCATGATTTCTATCTTGAAGGGTTGTTGGGTTCTGTCAAAAGCCATTTCTGGAGTTAGTGAGATAATCATGTGACTTCCATCACAGAGCTCATTTATACATTATATTAATATAATATAATACATTATACATAATGTAATGTGATACAGTACATTAATTAATTTATGTATATTAAACTATTCCTGTATCTCTTGGACGACACCAACTCGATTATGATGAATTGTCAAGTTTTGAATGTGATTATTTTTTTACAGACACATTATCTATTTACTTTTCTTTTTTTTTTTCCCCCACTCTGCTTTTATACCATTTAAATTACATTCAAGTATTAAGATTACATTCAGTTCTAGGTTGAGGAGCTAGCAATACAATAGATGTATATAGTCAAGGAACAAGCAAGATAATAAACACAAATAGTCAAAGAACAAGCAAGGAAATAAACAAAAGTTCATGAACACTCCCGTGATCACTGTTTCTAAGGGTTTATCAGACTGACCAAAATATCTGAGCCAACTTCATTGTCCTAGCCCAAAGTCATTTCATGTCTGAAGGCTGCTTCCTTGTTTTAACCTAAGATTTAGATTCCTGCCTGAAATTACTTCTTTGTTCTAGCCTAATGTCAGATTCCTGCCTAAAGCCCATTTCCTTGTCCTTGGCCAATGTCAGATTCCTGCCAAGCAGCCCCAAAAGCTCTCCACATCTCCTCCATTTTTTATTTCATAAACACACTGAGCCTGTCTTAGGTTGTTCTGACAAGAATGCTTTCCTAACCCATCATGGAATAAACAGTATCGAAAACAATGTACTTCTGTCTTAGGTTGGAAAGGCTTTGTGCAGAATCTTACCTGTCCTTGGCTTGCCCGGCCTGTTAAATTAATAACTCTGTCTGGAGGTCCATTTTCAGGTTCAAGCCATGTACTTTGGCCACCAACATGTTGATGTTGTTAAAGATGAGCTTTAACATGATGGGCAGGAATAAAAGTATTCTCAGGACAAAGGGCTAGCATGATCAAGCTATATATGCCATTCTTCAAGCTTGACCAAAATGGAAATAATAACCTCAGGATATGGGTAATTTTATCAGCAGTATCTACACCGTCAAAGCTCAGCAGAGCAGCAGTCTTTAAATTCATAATCTCACTATGTAAAGTTAAAACATCCAGAGAGGCTGGGCAGTGGTGGCACACGCCTTTAATCCCAGCGCTTGGGAGGCAGAGGCAGGCCGATTTCTGAGTTCGAGGCCAGCCTGGTCTACAGAGTGAGTTCCAGGACAGCCAGGGCTACACAGAGAAACCCTGTCTCAAAAAAAAAAAAAACAAAAAACAAAACCAAAACAAACAAAAAAAAAAAAAAACAAAAAAACAAACAAACAAAAAAAAACCTGCCCGGCTGCTTTGGTTTTTAAAGACAAGGCTTTGTTAGCCTGGGCTGCCCTTAAACATGCAGTCTTCTTCCCTTGGCCCCCCATGTCCATGTGATGCATAGATGGAGCAAACGGAGAGGATGAAAGCTCTGTGCACCGAGGGCATCCTGAGCCTTTGGACCTTCACTTGGGCATGTTCCTGCCCACCTTGCTTCACCAGGCCACCGAAGAGCAGCAGGAGTGCTTCTTCATGCCAGCCTGGAATCTGGAGATCACGGGCACTTATGCGCAGACAGAGATGGGTCATGGAACTCATCTTCGAGGCCTGGAAACCACAGCCACATATGACCCCAAGACCCAAGAGTTCATACTCATCAGCCCCACTGTGACGTCCATTAAGTGGTGGCCTGGGGGACTTGGGAAGACTTCCAATCACGCTATAGTTCTGGCTCAGCTCATCACTCAAGGGGAGTGCTACCGCTTTTACATGCCTTTGTTGTCCCTATCCGTGAAATTGGGACCCACAAGCCCTTGCCAGGCATCACTGTTGGGGATATTGGCCCCAAGTTTGGTTATGAAGAGATGGATAATGGCTACCTGAAGATGGACAATTACCGTATTCCTAGAGAGAACATGTTGATGAAATATGCCCAGGTGAAACCTGACGGCACGTATGTAAAACCTTTGGGTAACAAGCTGACATACGGGACCATGGTTTTCGTAAGGTCCTTCCTCGTGGGAAGTGCAGCTCAGAGTCTGTCCAAGGCGTGCACCATTGCCATACGATACAGTGCTGTGAGGCGCCAGTCTGAAATCAAGCCAAGTGACCCGGAACCACAGATTTTGGATTTTCAAACCCAGCAGTATAAACTCTTCCCGCTCCTGGCCACTGCCTATGCCTTCCACTTTGTAGGACGATACATTAAGGAGACCTACCTTCGAATTAATGAGAGCATTGATCAAGGGGACCTGAGTGAGCTGCCTGAGCTTCATGCCCTCACCGCTGGGCTGAAGGCTTTTACTACCTGGACAGCCAATGCTGGGATCGAAGAATGTCGAATGGCTTGCGGTGGGCACGGCTATTCTCACAGCAGTGGGATCCGAAACATTTACGTCACATTCACCCGAGCCTGCACCTTCGAGAGAGAGAACACTGTTATGATGCTTCAGACAGCCAGGTTCTTGATGAAGATCTATGACCAGGTGCAGTCGGGGAAGCTGGTGGGTGGTATGGTTTCCTACTTGAATGACCTGCCGAGTCAGCGAATCCAGCCACAGCAGGTGGCAGTCTGGCCAGCTATGGTGGACATCAACAGTCTGGACAGCCTGACCGAAGCCTACAAGCTTCGTGCAGCCAGATTGGTAGAAATTGCTGCAAAAAACCTTCAGACTCAAGTGAGTCACAGGAAGAGCAAGGAAGTGGCATGGAACTTGACTTCTGTCGACCTTGTTCGGGCAAGTGAGGCGCACTGCCCCTACGTGACCCTTAAGGTCTTTTCAGATAAACTCCCCAAGATTCAAGACAAAGCCGTGCAGGCTGTGCTCAGGAATCTGTGTCTCTTATATTCTCTCTATGGGATCAGCCAGAAAGAAGGAGATTTTCTTGAGGGGAACATCATCTCAGGGACGCAGATGTCACAAGTAAACGCTCGGATACTGGAGCTGCTCACACTGATCCGCCCCAATGCTGTTGCTTTGGTGGATGCCTTTGACTTTAAGGACATGACACTTGGCTCTGTTCTCGGCCGCTATGATGGGAATGTGTATGAAAACTTGTTTGAGTGGGCCAAGAAATCCCCACTGAACAAAACAGAGGTCCACGAATCTTACCACAAGCACTTGAAGCCCCTGCAGTTCAAGCTTTGAAGTTTTTCTGGGGACAAATCTGAGTTCCACAAAGCACCAGGAATTCTCTCCTTGATTCACTAATCCTTGTGAAATCGTCATCAAATTTGTGTAGCTATAGAGCAAATGATGGGCTGACCTTTTCCTCTCTCTAAGTAGAGAAATGAACAGACTTTAGACATTAAATGAGAAATTCAGCATTTTAAGTGTAGCAATGCAGAGACTTAGGAACCCAGAAAGCTTCAGGGCTGTGGTCTTGCGTTTGTTTGTACTGCTGCTAAGCTCTGTAGGCCTTGACTCTGGGGGAATTAACAGAGTTTAACTACTAAATACTTAGCTATTTTCACATTTTTACTGCTAATCACTGAATATATGTTTTTTAAACAAAGGTGTGATATAGAGTAGAACTTTCCAGGCTTTCTGATCTCCCACTAAGAACAGGAGTTTAGGGGCCTGGAAACTAATAGAAACCCTGCTGTGGGTGTGTGGCCATTATGTGTGCCCCTGCTGCCTGCTGTGTGGGTGTGTCACCCCTTTTAACTGTCACATTACCATAGTCAACAAGAGGACTCCTTAAACACCTACCCACCAAGAAACCAGAGCTCCCGGTGGGAGTGAGCACCCACTCCAGGCTCAGTCTTCCTGGTAGTGGGTCTTGCACCTTTAACCCCACTTTCCGACATAATTTAGTTGCTTGTCTTTACCTCCAGGCTTTCATCCATTGCCTGGGCTTCAATCATGGTGGCTGACCTTCCCTGGCTTGTTTGCCTTCTCCTGGAAGAGATAATAGAGATAGTACCAGGTCTTCCTCATAGATTAAGTATAGGGAGACCCCTCAGCTATGGTATTACTCTATTTTGGTGACTTTGTTAAGTAAATTTCCTGGGGACAATCCAGATTTGAAAGATTCTATCTTCTTGTTGTCATAGCTATTAAAATGCTCAGTGGTCATCAAAGTCTTTGACATAAAAAAATAAATCACTCGGGTCACCTTTTACACCAGAAATAATAATAGGAAAGCCCTGGGCCACGGCCATCGGCTGAGAGTGTTAGTTGAAAAGATGGATCATTGAAGCGGCTGAAGAATGAGTGCAGGCTGTGGGGAGTTTTCTCGCTGGGCAGCTGGCTTTGTGGTAAGCTGCTAGCAGTCTTATGAGGTGGTAAAATGGCCCCTTCATATGCACAGCTGCCTCTGCAGTCATTCTGACTTTAAAGCCGAAACGTGCACCTTTTGTAGTATGTGTGTGTGTGTGCATTTTTTGTGTGGTGATTTTTTTTTTTTCTTGAGACAGGGCCCAGAGTGGCCTTGAACTCTGATCCTCAGCCTCCCAAATGCTGGGGTTACAGGTGTGTGCTGACATGCCTGGCTAATCGGAATTCTTTGTTCTTAAAAGCACAGTAGAGAGATCATTGTAACCTATTAAGTCTGTATCTGTGGCATTTCTTTTAGAACAGTTCTGAGAATACAGTGTAACTGGAGTGGAAATGATGTCAACCTCTGACGTACAATCAAAAACATCAAATTTGTTGACACAAGCCTTAACCTTTCTCCTGGAATGACTGATAATCCCTGAATATTGACAATAAACAGTATGTCACCTTGTTGGGGTTTCTATTGACAGTAATTCATACTCTGGAAAATAACAAATAAATTTAAAATGACTGAAAAAAAAAAACATCCAGAGAGGTGTTAGAATTATGCCAAATACCCTGCAAGTGTCTTTAAACTTTTTCCTAATTATAGTGACTACCATTATATATAGTCACATGTACATATTTTAATTTTGAATGTGATTTTGAAGTTAGTTTGCAGGCTAGAGAGATGGCTCAGTGGTTAAGAGCACTGACTTTTCTGCCAGAGGTCCTGAGTTCAATTCCCAGCAACCACATGGTGGCTCACAACAATCTGTAATGTGATTCCATGCACTCTTCTAGTGTGTGTCTGAAGATAGCTGCAGTGTGTATTCATATAAATAAAAAAATCTAAAAAAAGTGAGTTAGTCAGTTTTAATTGAGAATGTCTGCATTTATATTCATCAGGGAGGAGTGTGTGTGTGTGTGTGTGCATCTAGTTTTGTTATCAAGGTAACATAAGCTTCATAAAATGCTTTAAACCATTCTTTCCTTTTCTATTTTGAGGAATAATTTGTTAAGATTTGGTAATTGGTGTTTGTCCTTTAAAAGTCTTGTAAAAATTTGCAGTTAATTCACCTGGTCCTGGACTTTTCTTAGCTGGAAGGTAGTTTATTACTGGTTCAATCTTATTGCTGATTATAGATCTGTTTAAATTATTTATTGTATATGGTTTCATTTTGGCAAATCATACACATCTAGAAATTTCAGATTTGTCAATTTCATGTAAAATAGGTTTTAAAGAATGTCTCATAGTTATCTCAATGTTTCTGGAATATGTTGTAAATGCCTTTACAGCTCTAATTTTATTAATTTGTCTATTTTCTTTCTTTTGCATAATTTGGACAAGGAATTATTAATCTTATTTATTTTTCCATAAAATGAACCCTCTATTTCATTGATTCTTTGTTTTGTTCATTTTGAGTTCATTAATTTTTGTCTTGATCTGAATTGCTTCTTCTAGTCTCCTGCTTCTGGTTTTGGATTATTCTTGTTTTTCTAAGGACCATCATTATTTATTTGAAATCTCTTTAATTTTCTTTTATAAAGGCATTTAGTACTGTAAAATTTTTTCTTAGGGTTGCCTTCATTGTACCTTATAGAGTTTGGTATATTGTGTTTTCATTTTTATTCAATTCTAAAATAAAAAAATTCTGTTTTAATTCTTTTAGGGACCCACTTATTCAATAATATGTTGTTTAATCTCCCTGTTTTTATATGTGTTCTATAGTTTCTGTTGCTTTTGATATCTAGTTTTATCCCCCTGTGATTAGAGAATTTAGGATGTCATTTCAATATTCTTATATATTCATTGAGGTTCAGTTTGTGCTCTATATCATAATATATTTTGGAAAAAGAATATTTTTATTTTTGGATGAAATGTTCTATAGAAACATGCCAGGTTAATTTGATTTATATATTCATTTAATTTCAAAGTTTCTGTTTACTTTTTGTTGTAAAGACCTCTCTACTGGTGACAGTGGGTTGTTGAAATCTTTCACTATCATTGTGTTGGGGTTAATCTGTGCCTTCATATATACTAGATGTGTTTTATGAAATTGGGTTCACTTGTGTTTGGGACATATATATTTAAAAATGTAACATTAACCTGATGAATTGTTCTCTTGATAAATATAAAGTGATCTTTAGTTCTTCTTATTATTTTTAGTTTGAAGTCTATTTTGAAATATATATCATTATATATATATATTATATATATGTAGGCTTACTTGTTTTCTAGTTCTATTTGCTTGCAGTACCATGTTGCTCTTTTAAGGACAGATGGTATCTATCTTTGATGGAAAGCTATTTCTTGGAAGTAGAAAAATTTTCTGATCCAATCTGGTAGTGTGTGCCTTCTTATTGGAAAATTGATACCATTACAACTTTCAGTATTCATATATTGAATTCAATATTCAAATACAACTTACAATATTCAGAGTTATTTTTGATGTGCATTAATTCTCACCGTTTTGTTTATTTCCTGTTATTTTCTTAGACTTCTTCTGATGAACTGTTCTGGCACTATTTGTCTTTCCCCTGTAGACTCTTGTGTATGTTTATTTTTCTCTTTAATCCAGAATTTTCCCTATGTAAGGCTTAGTATTTTATTCTGTTCTTGTCATGGAAAGGTTTAATCTTTAAATTTTAATAGATAGTTCTTCTGGGTATAATATTCTGGATTGACATTTTTCTAACTTGGAATACATCTTTTTTTTAAACATATCTGACTTTTAAAAACTGTCTATCAAATTATTTGCTGTTATTCTGATGTCTCTGCCTCATAAGAGACCTTCTCTCTTGCAAGTTTCAGTACCTTTTTTTGTACCTTTTATTTTAGTGTTTGGTTATAATTCTTGGTGAGGAATCTATTTTTTGATCCTGTCTGTTTGGTGTTTTGTGAGCCTCTTTTCTTTTCACTTCATTCCTTAAAATAGAAAAAGAAAGTGTGCTTTGAAGCATTTTTTTGAAGCTAATATTACCTTGATATCAAAACTAGACACATACAGACACACAAACATACACATGCACACAAACACACACACACCTCCCTGATAGATACAAATACAAAAATTCTCAATAAAATACTTGCAAACTCACTTCAAAATCAGGTTAATAATTATTCATCATAATCTCTTCATTTGGGAAATTTTCTTATATGGTTTTATTAAAAATATTAAATATTATTTGGCCTGGAATTCGTCTCCAGGGTCATAATTTATAATCTGTCTTTTCATAGTACCTCAAAATTTCTACATAAATTCTGCTCATAAATATTTTATAAAGTATATAATTTTCTTTGGTTGAATGATCTGGTTCCTTGACTATATCTTTAAGCTCAGCAGTGTATCTTCTGTGTGATCTGGGATTTTTGGTGACAGTTTCATTGAACATTTTTACTTTATTATTAGATTTATTGAATTTTGTACTTTCTGCTCCATTTCAGCTTGAGTTCTTTTTACTTCAATCTATTGATTGGATTTAATATTCATATCTTGAATTGTCTACTTCATTTACCTGTTTATGTCTTTTTAGGTTTCAGTAATTTTACTACTGTCACTTTTAAGTTCATTTAGGTCTTTGTCTTCTGTTTGAAGTCTTTGAACTTGTTAAACACCTTCACAATTGTTTTGAATTTTGTTCATTAAATTTCTCCTAAGTTGCTGTCTTTGGGGGAACATCATTAATAGAACTAGTGATGGGGAAGAGGGTATTGTCTTTATTTAGCCTATTGTTTGTGTTTTTGTGATGGGACCCAGGCAACTAAATTTAGGATACTGGTTATCTTTTTAAAATTTTGATTACAATACAACTAAATCACTTCTCCTCTTCCATTTCTCCCTCCAACCTCTCGAATGTTCATTCCTTACTTCCTTCCAAATCTATGGCCTCTTTTTGATTATTGTTACACACACACACACACACACACACACACACACACACAGAGAGAGAGAGAGAGAGAGAGAGAGAGAGAGAGAGAGAGAGAGTCATATATACATATGTGTGTACGTGTGTGTGTGTGTGTGGTCCTATGGCTCTTATGTAGGACACCCTTTCCACCATATTTACTTAACTTCCCATGTTGAACTTCTGTTGTGTATGTTTTGAGGCTGGGCTCCCTAGAATCAGGTGTTCTTTGCATTATGGCCAGCTGTGGTTTTCTGCCATGGTCTCCATTTACTGAAAATAAAAGTTTCTTCAATGCAGGACAAGAGTTAAACTTAGTGGTGTGTTTAGCAATAAAGTTTTTAGTTTACCAGGGGTAAACCTCAAGTCTGGGCCGTTGGCTAGTTGGCTATGGTTAAGTGTTGAGGAAATGGAGAACATGTGAATGTGTAACAGGGGGAGGCCAGGGACTTTTATTGGACCTCAGCAAGGGCCAGAGAGATCCTTGGAGTAGCTGGGGTGCACATGTCTTGAACTCTTACTAGCATTGGGGGATGTGAATTTATGGGTTTTCTCCTTTAGTTTTATAAATATTGTTGAAGTGGTATCATTAGACTCATTAAATTTTGAATATGTATTTTTATGTTTTATGTTTGTATGCAAGTGAGATGGCTGAGCACTTAGCAATGCTAAGTCTGATGGCCTAAGTTCAATTCCACATAATAAAAGAATGGAATTCCAACGGTTGTCCTCTGAACTCCATTTGTGTGAAGTGGCAACTGTCTCTCCACAACAAAACAAAGAAAAGGTAGTAGAGTCGGTATTCATTCATAAAATTAAGTTTCTTACCAATAAGCAATGACTCTATACTAAAATTTTTTTGGCATATAAAGATTCCTTTGTTTATTTAATACTACTGGGTTACTCAAATTTATTTGTATGTGAAAATAGTTACTGATCTGATACCATTCTGTAACTTTGATTTGTTTCTATCTTAAATTTTACCATGAAGTTGGACTCAAGAAGTCATATTTAATTGTAGTTTCTAAACCATTTATATGTACTGTAACTAGTACTTATAAATTTATGCTTTTTAGATTTATATTTATTGTATTTATATTTATGTCATAATGAATATTATTATTTATATTTATTATGTGTGTGTCTCTCTCTCTGAATTCAGGCTTTTACATACTTTGCATTTGTTTCATTTTTAAAAGTCTTTCTTTCTTTTGATGTTTCCTTTGGGGCTGAGGATGTAGCTCAGTTGGTAAGAGCATCATGAGGGCTCAGGTGTGGTCTCCCACACTGTGTAAACTGGGTGTGGTGGCACATGTATGTAATTTCAGCACACAAGTGATGGAGGCAGGGTAATCAGAAGCTCAAGGTCATTTTTGGCTGCAAAGAGTTCAACAACAGTCTATGTTACCATTCTTTTCTTTATCCCTGCCTTTCTCCCACTCCACCTTTTTCCTGTTGATTTTTGTGGGTATACACTTCCTTTCTTTACATTTTAGCTGCTGAAACATTTACATATACATTTAATTTTAAATCTGTTTATCTAACTGTACCCTTTTCCTAAATTGGCAAAAATCTTACAAAGATTAGATTCTTGTTCTCTGCACCTACCTTCTAATACTGTCCAGAACTTCAGTTTTGGTGGTTTATTCTCTCAAGTAAAACAATTGCTCAGTATAACAGTTCATGCAGATTTAACTATGTGGCTGCTATTTTCTCTACTAACCATTCCTTGTTGAAATACTGCTATTCTTTCCTGGTTTACTTCTTTCTGAAATATTGTGTTGAGAGTCTTGCTTGTGATCTAGAAACATCACAGCCTCTCGGTTTTGTTCAACACTCAGTGTCATTATTGCCTTACATCATTAAACATTTTGTATGATAGCCCTGCACTGAGTCAGGTAGCAGGACTCCAGCCCTGCCTTGTCATGATTCTGGACCTTGGGAAAATGCCTTCATGTCTCTGGAACTTGGTTTTCCTTTAGCAGGTCATGGTGAATGGTCTCTAAAGGTCCTTCTTGCTCTCATAATCTCAAGTAGGACAAAATGGGCACATAGCACATTAGACTATGGAGAACGGAATGGGTTTGTCAAAGAGCACTGAGTGACTGAGAAGATGATGAGATGGGAAAGTCAATTACGTCACCCATGCCCCTTTTGATGACAACTTCCTGAATTTCCCTAGTATCTGTGATAAACTCGCCATGCATTCAAAGACGCTTTAAAAACAGCTGTGTCTGTGAGAGCCCTCCCACCCACAGTTCTCAGATGTTCAAGCAGCAGTAGATGGAGAACAGGTGCTGGAGTGAGAGAAGGGCTTCTCTCCAGCTTTTGTGACAAGAGACTCAGGAATACTCTAGTAAGTTTACACCTGAGGCTTAGTGCACTGGGTGTTTTCGTTTTCCTGCACATCTGCTGCATGAAAAAGCGAATTTGGGTTTTTCCTTTTTTTTCTGTTATTCTTAGAATATAAACGAGGACAAAGTGATGACAAAACCATCAAGAATGATTGAATTCAAAGTGTGTAAATGTGGTCACTCTTCCTTATATCTGATTCATTCACCCCTTCTCCTAGTGATCTGTACATGTCTATCTGCTCAGCCCCATTTTGGATTATACGTGTATTCCTCATGGTGCCTAAACAAAGAGAGATGTGTAGTGTTTGACAAATAGTCATTGTACAAGTGGAGTAAGAGTATTAAAATGTGAGTTGTTGAACAAGGGAAGAATTCCACCAGGCCCACCTCAATGGACCTACTTATTTGGATGTAGCATTAAAAGGTCACACATACACACTCACACAAGTGTGTGTGCCCATACACACACTCACTCACAGGCGTGTGTGCACATACACACATGTTCCTCACACACACATTTTTGCAGAATCCAGAAAGAGGGTGCTGAAGTGGTCTGAGAACATGTCAGAAGTTGAGCTCATCTGTGTTGATAGAGTGGAGGCTTCATGCTCACGTGGTATACTGGCTCTGAGAGGCAGTCTCAGAGGACCATATGGAAAGCAAATAGTGAAAAAATGAATCACAGCAACTGGGCTTAAAAGGAAACAGAGATCATCCGACTCCGAAAGAATTCCACACATAGGCAAGTTAAGTGGAATGAGAAGTTTATTGGATTTCTAAATATAAAGTAGTTCTTTTACAGAAAAAAGAATGTGATTTTCAAATTTATTCTCATTGAGCACTGGGGAAACACAATCAAAATTGATAGAATGTAAATAAAAACATGTTTTAATATAATTGAATAATGCACAAATACAAAAGAAATTACCCAAATCACTTTCTTATAACACAGCTTCTCCTGATTTTCAGAAGGGATTATGTGTGCTCCTGTGGGGATGTCAGGGATGGTTTATGAGGCAGCGAATCTATGCAGTCTGCTTATACTGTGAAAATACCATGGCTCTATCAGTATCACGCAAATAAACACTGTCATACCCTCCATGCATCTGTGTAGCTTTTCCTAAGTTGGAAATGTTACTGGGTCTTGAAGCTGCTGCTGGTGAGGCTGTGACGGTGGTCAGCTAGGAGGAAATGCCTGTTCCCAGTAGATACGCTTAGCACAGAGAAAGCTGGACAGCTTTTCTCTCCTGTGTTTGACCCGTCCCATTAAACATGACTTAGCTTTCCTATCACGCTATCTCTCACGGCCACAAGACTGAAACTCAGAACAAGGCCACACTGTGTCTGTCTCAGTTTATTTGTTTCCAAGGAGGGGAACCTGTGTATCCCAAAGACTTGAGGACAGCACAAAGAGATTTTAGAATCCTTTTCTAGCACTGAAATCTAATCAGGTTAACAGCAGAAGATGATTAGTGTTGAAATGAGATAGAGATCAAAGGATCAGCAGCAGAAGAAACGGGAAAAAGTACTGCCCACCTCTAAACAAAACAAAACAAAACAAAACAATCAATCATGATGTTACTACAGAAGTATGGCCATACCCCTAAAGCTCCTCACCAGGGCTATTCCTTCAGCTCTCTTGGGTTGCTGGGCTCATGTGTGGAAGGCAGAGAGGCAGATGACTACGATGACATTAAATATGTCTTGCACAGTTTGTCCCCTCTAACTTGCATTTGGTACAACTGAGTAAGAGAGGTGGCATTGCATGGTAGCTTTGTGACCAAGAGGACATCACTAACGTCCTTTCAGCAAGGCTAAGTGGATGGGACAACACATCTTACTTTCCTCAGAGGCATATTCAAGGGAATATGGAGCCAAGTGACTTAGAAGGAAAGGAAGCGACTTGGCAAGTGTAATCTGCCAGCTGGTTGAGTCAGACGACACATTGAGAACAATCTTTTTTGGAATCATGTCCTCCCTTCAACCCTTGTACAATCAGACAGTATTTCTATGTACCTCGGCACATTTACCTGGCTCACCTCCTAGCACCACCACTGGGTAACAGCTCAGGCTCACAGGCTACGCTGCTGCCTTCTCAAAAATACCTAGAGTTCCTCTGTCACTGACAGAGAGAGCTCCAGGAACAAAAGCCCTCAAATAGCATGGACTGGTATTCTTAGGAGCTGGAGTAAAAATGCTTCAAGGATCTGGCAGGGATGCCTGGCCCCCTGAGCCTATGTTCTCTATAGCCAAGATGTTCGTTTTCTCTAGGTTCGCCTGAAAGATAAAAGGAAACCTGCTGACACTCAAAACGTAGCAATACTTAAGTTTATAAAACACACATGACACATATTAATTGCCTTTTCCTCCCCTGAGGAAGTGTTTGTGATTGTATTATTTCCATGAAATGCAGGTTCTTCAGCAATTTGCCACTATTCCTGGGATATAAATGCAAAGTGGCTGTGTCAGCAGGAAGTGCTGGAGACTCTTGTTTTAGCCCATTTCATGGTAGCCACTGAAGGGGAGATTGGAAATGAGCCACCCTCTTCGATTTGGCGATGCTTCCCTATCTCAGCACCTACCTCCTGCTGATGGTGTTTTTGAAGGCTGAACAGTGCGAGCCCGGGTACCGTGTGTACATACATATGTAGGAATAACGTTTACGTTTCTCAGAATAGGCACTCTTTGAAGGCAGTACATCTAAAAGTAAAGTTAATAGAGCCTATATTTAGCACCCATCTTCTCACTTTGCTGATGTGTATGCTGAACAGAAGATCACAGATTTGAAATCAGTCTCGCAGAGGCCGGAGTCGGCAAATGGCTATATTCAGAGCTGGCAAAGTCTTGCCAACTCCACTGAAGCTGTCAAAAAGGCAGAGCTGGAGAAGGCGCAATCATTTTTCTCAAAGGTGATAGCACAGAAGGAGAAAAGACTGTGACAAAGCCACGGAAGAAGAGCCCGTGTGCACGGCTCAGGCAAGATTACTATCCCTGGGCTCTGTGCCTTTGTGTCACATCTACTTTGTGGCACAGGCTTACTACTTAGAAAGTTCATCTCATAATTGCACACATTCCCATGCTTCAAAGTAGAGAAAGAAAAGCCCCAAATCTGTTAAGTAATGATAAAGGCGTAGATTCAGACAAGGCAATGCAAAACCTAGGGTAAGTCACTATGCAGAGCACCCACGGAGATCAGGGCTCCCTGCAGCTGCACAAACTTGACTTCTAAGTTTCAGGTTTTGTGTAAGGCACATAATTCCGCACGGTATTCTTGAGACAAGAGCCAGACAGTCACATGTATTTAATTCTATTTTCTCCTTGACATGTTTTCTGGGAAAGCGTGGAGACACGATTCCAATGCTTAAAGGGGAGCTCTTCTACCTCTTCAATCACGAGGAAAGTGGTCTTGGGTAGTCCGCTTACCAGGTGTCCCAGTGCACACGTGGGTAGTAAAGGACCATCATTGAGAAATGACTTTGCTACTGCTTCCCTATTAAAACTCTTTTTTATCAGATCAGTGTCTGGAGTCTCCACTTCATTAGGACACATGTCTGTTTGGGCTTCTCACTTGAGGTAGAAAGAGGGCACAGGCGAATTCAGTTTGCCAATGAGCAATGGAGGTCTGTGGTGCTTTAAGTTTTGGTGGTGTAATCCCATAGACTGATGTATCTGACACTCTTTTAGCAACCAAGCAGAACTCAAAAGGTTACTACAATGCACATACTACCCAAGGATTAACTCTTAGGCAAAATGAGGTCATTCCCATTGATGTTATTTAAATTATGAAACTCCCTTTCCTCTCAGTCTGTGCTTGAAGGAATGAAACATGTTAGGCAGATACAACACAACCTGGCCAAGCCAAGCCATTCTATTCCTGTAACAACTAAGTAAGCATCGTGGCTATCCAGAAGCAAAGAGGGGTGAGAGGAGGAACTAGGTTATTTCTTTCACACAAGTCTCCCCTAAGAAATAAAGCACAAAGGGGTTGGGAGGAGGGTGTATAACTGTCTGCTTTATATTTCCTGATCGAAAAATGGAGCTTAATAATTTGTTGAGCAAAGATACTCAGAGCTAATATATTTACTTCATTGTGAAGGGGGATGTGGATTTATGAAAGCAACTATGAATTACTACAAGTCAGTATGAAGCAAAGCAGATGGTATAGAAAATGGCAACAATTTGCCCCAAGAACGCTGGGTCCTACTTTGCTGCTTTCCCTGCAGAAACAGAAGGAATCAAGCAAGAGAGATAAACACCTCCCTTTCTACCCCTGCATCAAAATGCTTTGACATGTTTTAAGAGATATGTTTCTTTTCCTTTTTGGAAGCTATGAAAATGGCTCAGGTCTAAGAATTATTAATTTTCTGGTCTGAAGACCTAAAGTATTTTAAAATAAGATTTCTTTTGGAGAATCAGCTTTCTTGATGAAGACCTGTGTGTGTGTGTGTGTGTGTGTGTGTGTGTGTGTGTGTGTGTTTCAATAACAATACAACTGTGCATTCTCTAAATCATCTCTGGAACTATATTAAATAGTGTGGAAAAATAAAAAAATTTTATCCATATTTTTCTTTTTTTCTATTATATGAAGAAGGAAAGTCAGGCTTGATTCATGAAGATATCTGAAAAATACCACAAACTTTTCAGGAACCAGTACCCTCACACACTAGGCTCTTTATTGTCCTTTTGTCTAATGAGATGGGACAGCTCTACGGAAGCAAGTTTCTCCTCAGGTTATTATGAGGAGTGATCAAAAGGCCTAATTAATCTATAGCTTGCCTGGGTTACCCCATCTGTGCCAGAGGAAATAGTTCCATTCTTCCCACAATAAAATCCATCAAACCCCTTGGACAGGCAAGACACCTTTCTGGCTTGTGGGTGTGAGTGCTCAGCCAATGTTGCCAACCTTCTGGTCCTCTCCAGTATCTGGTATGATATTTCCCTTGTGTGAAGACTGGAGAAAGCTGAAAGGCCACTTGCTATTTCACTTGCATCTTACTAATCTAAGGGACCAGTAAATGAGTGGTGATCTTGATCTGATGGAGGAGAGGCTCTAGGGAAGACAGATGCCTAACCTACAGACATCTGAAAGGGTCTCTAGATTGAGTGCAGATTTAATGTGGACCAAGAAGATTTTCTTAATTGGTCAACGGATTTTCAACTTGTAGCAAACAGCCAGAAGATAGAAAAATGAAAGCCAAGACTGTACCTGGAAGGCATATCTTCATGACAAAGTCAGCTCTAAGAGAAGTGTTTATTTGTTGAGCTGCAATGTCGGCTGACTTCTAGAATGTATCCAGGGTCTTCCAAGTAGGGTTTTCATTGTTGCTAAGAATATAGTGTCATGCTCCTTGTGATAAGGGTAGATTAATCACATAGGTACAACAGCCTGAGAAGCATCCCCTATCCAATGATGAAGGATACATTTCAGAAAGTCTGCTCATTCAATAGCACTTGTTTAGACATTTCAAGGTCTTTGGTCTTGGGTTTGTTGGATTAGAAATTCCTGGTTGCCTCAGTATACTCTTGGCAGGCTCTACATACATGTTAACTGATAGAGAGAATAATGGTTTAACCTATAGCAGCTTCTGCCTCTGTGGGATGTACATCGTTGTCCATGGGAGGAAGGGCTTTCTTAAAACTCAGGTAACCTCTGTATACTACTATATTTGAAATAATATAGTCTCAATTGATATCCTGAACCGGAGAAGTCCAGAGAGGTTTCCAGTTAATGTAAACCAACATTCTCTGGGGAAGTTTGCTGCAATGTGCTTCTGCATGGTTAGTTGTTTGTTCTCAGTGGTCTTTGCTCCATGGGTATCATCACGGAGGTGATCACAAAGACCTATGGCTTCTCGTAAGATGACACAGACATGTGTGATCTCTTAATGATCTGTAACAATATGACACACATATACACCTGCCAGTGATAACCAAATGGTTCTTCCATGAATATTTCTCTACCACAGCCTTGTGTGACAAGGGCTGGGTAAATCCCCACATCTCACACTTACCAGCTATATTGCTTTTGGCAAGACACTTAATGATTCTGAACCTCAGCCTTCTCTTCTAGGGCAGGGCTATGAATAACCATCCTCCCAGGGCTCTTCTATGTGTGAAAACAGCTTGGAAACTCTCTCAGGAATTTTATTATTTCACAGCTAGAAATCTACTCATAGGTGCTACCTACCCAGAAGTGGATAGCAGCCTCTGGCTATAGGGCTCTCAAATTCAAAGCTGATATAGAAGAGACACAGGCCCTGTTCTTCCAAAGGCTAATGGTTGCTAGCTAAACTGTAACCCTGGGCAACAGCGAGAGAATTCATATATATATATATATATATATATATATATATATATATATATATATATATATATATTACATAAAACACAGCATTACCCAATCCCTTTCCTTAAGAACAGTATTATTTTGTACTGAAGAACTGATCAGAAGTAGTGAGTTTTCAGAAGTACCACTGTATTTTGCTTTTGACTTTTCCTTGTAAAAGCTGGAAAATCCACGGTGATGTTTCCCAAACATTTTTAAAGTCATTATCAGTGACCTTATAAATGAAACAAATTGTTCACAGGACAGTTACTAAGGGAGGGCATGAAGCTATACGACAACTGTCAGAACATTTTGTTTTCTGGACAGAAATACACTAACAAAAATTATACAAAGTCTAATATCTGACTGTCAGAAATCTTTTTGACTTTTTTCTAGTGGATATTTAAATTTAAAGCATTTGTACTCCTCAGCTAAAAATGGAAGGTTTTTTTTTAAAGTAATACATCATTCAAAAAAACAAAATACAGTGGAAGAAAAAAAAAAAAAAACAAGAGGAGACATGGATTTTATTACGTTTTGTAGGTTAGTTTTGAGGATCCAGGAGAACATAGAGCCAAAGACTGGCTCTGTTTTAATATCAAAAGTAGCTGAAAGAGAGGAACTTCCTCAGGCTGATGAGTTCCTTGACACGGGCTCTATTTAAGCAAACTTCACTGTGCAGCATGGAGTCCTGACAGAACTGGAACACCAAGTGAGGCAGATGGCTGTGAGTCCTATCTATGTTCCTAGAAGAAGAAGAAAGTAGAGAGAGCCCAGTTGTTCCTTTTTGAGGGTTCAAAAGTCCAGCACATTGGCTACAGGAGAAGAGGATGTAGTATGGTCCCGTAAGGATGCATTTGTCGCAACAAAGACCACAGGGCACTGTTTCCTATCTATACTGTATGAGTTTGTTGCGTCTGACTAGCCACTGACTGTAACCGCGATGAGAAGAGATTAACAGTCGGTTTTCTTCTATGCCTGTCCCCTCTCATTGAGCCTGAATATACGAAAGCTTTCTCTGCTGTTAAGACTCCTGAACCCATGCACCAGGGCCAAGGCATCTTTGCAGATAGGAGCCTAAGCTGTCCTGGTGACCCTTCACTAGTCTTCCTATGACTTCCCAACGTCGGTAGTTAAGTCAGCTTGTATCCTCACATGTCCTCCCTGAATTCCCACAGAGGCCTCTCTGTGAAGAGGTCTTTCACATGCCACACTCATTTCTAGGAAGAAGTATGGACTGACTATTTGATCTTATTGTAGTCAGTCTGAAGTCTCTCAGAGAGATTCAACAATGGCCATTAAAAAAAAATATCAGTTAAGGAACTAACATGTTAAGGGGACAAAATTTAAATCCTAAACTCCTCTTTTTTTATTTTTTTTATTTTTTGAGACAAGGTTTCTTTTAGCCTTGGCTGTCTTAAGGAGAGTATAAATTGATCACAGAGAGAAGCTGCTTGCTTTAGACACAAATATTAGTAATAAATGGATACGTTTAGAACCAAAGACTAATATTGATGCAGAACTTCCTAAGTGTCAAGAACCATTTTTTTTCTATCCATCATGAAAATAGACAAATGCTATCCTTGAGAAGACACTGGTAAAGGGAAAGAGACTTTATGAGGCAGAGAACAGGATGGGTGGAATATGCCTTAGCTCCCGTCCTCTCTGCCCATCAAAACCAGCAGTGAAACACATTTACAAAAATCAGTCCAGAAGAGAACGAGCGCTATTTTTTCAGATTGCCTGACCCGTCTTTACCCAGCTCTGTCATTAGGAGGAAATTCCCTTCAAGGGAGGTCAAGAGTTTCACTTGAAGGATTCTCATTCCTTTCCCTTTCAACCTGAGGCAAAGTGCTTTCACCTACCCTAACAGACAGCTATAGCTGGGTCAAAGACTAGATGCAAAGAGAATCAGGAAATATTCAGAAAACTACGAGGTAATGTTATCACTGGAACCAGAAGATAACTGTCAATGTTAATAAATGACAAGCAGAAGTACTTGGTGGTATCAAATCCACAAAGGTGAAGGGTCTGAAGTTTAGAAGGTTTTATGTAGTTCCCCAGCTAGCCTGGGTTACCGTGAGTGTATCCCACACTGGCCATCATATTCAGTAATAAATATTATGGCCATCAGTCAGGAAAGCAATAGAGAATGCAGATCTTTATAAGGGGACTATAGTACTGTATACCCAGGTACAACACCTGAGTAATATGTTCAACAAGATCTCCTAGCACTGGGGTTGAACACAAAGTTACATCTGCATTCCTAACAGAGCGTTCTGCTTCTAGGACTGAAAACTGAAGTTATGTTCAAAGATAAGTTCATGGAACACATTGGTGGCTACTTAACAATATTGTATTGAGCATAGTAGGTGACTATTAGAGCATAGTAGGTGACGATCAGACAGATGAGTGAAGTTTCATCTTGCCCCTATGTGGATAGGTATCTTGGAAAGCTTAGTTCAGCCAGTCATTCTAAGTATTACAAAAGAATTTGAGCATTTGTAGTATGCTAATTTTTAATAAATGCTAGAAGACAGAGATACTTATCATCCTGGTTAGACCCCTCCCCCCAGATATAAAACAAATACCAATCAGAAGCAAAGAACAAGAATTTGAGCATTTTTTTTCCAGTAAGATGGTTAAAAATATGTTTCTCTACAAAGATTTCTACAATTAGTCATATGCATGGTGGCTAACTAAAATATTGTCTAAAAACTTTGCATAAGGAAGAAAAAATTAAAACAGAAAAGTAAATTAGTGTCTTTCTCTTCTGTACTAAGGGGAAAATATGCCTACAAAATAATGTACACGCTACAAAAAAAAAAATTCTTAGTGCTGAAACTACCCCTTACAAGTACTGAGTCAATTATTCTCATTTAACGTGGACCATGGGCTAAGCGCTGCAATGTCCAAGTTTGGGAAAGAATATAGTTTCTCATTGCTACAAAGAAAATTATCAAGTTCATTGAAGTGGGACAAAATTGGTCTCTTACTAAAAATATTAAGATTTTTGTGGTGAAAGGGACTTTGAGTTAAAAACAGAATCCTAGTCTAGCCATAGAAAGATCACTTTGCACATAGGTGAGAAATATACAGATAATTTTAAGGCAATACCCTATCAGCTAAGTCCCCGATAAAGAGTCATTAAAACACAGCTGAAAGACTACACCTCCCTCTAGAAATAAGCATAAACTAAAGAATCCGTCCCCATGAAGCAGTTTTGCTGGCTGGGTAAGTCTATGTTCTGGGAGCCACTCTCCTTTAATGAGATCATAATGCTGTTGTATCCTAACTGAACGGACAGAGAAGGCCAGATAGGGCAGCATTAGCAGGCACAATGGAGAAAGAGGTTAGAGGGAGGTGGCAAAGGAGAGAAGAGGAGAAAGCAAGGGAGGGAGGAGCTTAGCACTTGCATTTGATCACAGTAGCTTTGGCCAGGCTCATTTCAAAAGGTCAGAAATAAAGCGATGCTAACCAACCGACAGCATCACAAGCAGCTTCACTCCGATTACCAGCCAATTAAGTCACTTGTCCTGAAATAGTGAAGGCTGCACCACAATAGAATCTTGCTCAGAAACCAAGATGGTTTATTACGGAGTCAAACAAATAATACAATGTAAAAATGTGAGAGCAGGAAGGGTGCTGCAGGCACAAGTCTCTGCCTTTCGTATCCCACTAAAACAAGGGGAAGACCTCACGTTAGAGCCATGAGGGCCTTCCAAACTGGTACATTAAGATGGAAGTGTGCTCACGTGCTCTCCCTCTCCCCCCGTATATCTTTGATATATCCTCGTATATCTCCCCGTATATTTGAGTATTTCTATTACTGAGCAATAGTCTTAGTAGTGTAACCAGGTTATTTAAAAAATAAGGCACACTTGTGGATTGCTTTTGATTGTCTCTTGTGAAAGTACACCAGAAGAGCCATCCCAGGACATGAATTGAGGCACATTTTGCAGAGGTATCTTTTTCGGTTGCTGGTTTTCTACAGATGGCTGAAGCGGGGGTATGGAACATGCTGTCATATTTCATTCATAACACACATGTACTGTAGCCGTCGGCAACAGATGGACAATCACTTGTTTAATCTACAAATGTGAAATGCTAAGGTAGAATGGCAATATTTCTAGAAATGTATATGGAAAAAAAAAAAGCCTTTCCAAGCCAGGAGGGATGGTGAGAGGCTGGGAGGTTACATCAGTGTTTCTCGGATCTCCCTAGCAGCTGCCATAATTTTCCCGACACCCTTCAAAACTTGAGAATGGAAGGATCAGGGGGCAACCGACACAGATCTGACAAGAGAAGCCCAAACCACATCAAATAGAAATAACACTGTTATTCCTGACTGGTTCACATTAATAGGATTTGTAGTAACCAGGAAGATGCTTGGCAATTGCGTTTTCAGAGTCCTGCCTATTAACGCTCTGCTGCCGCCTCACAGAGCACTCCCCACCCCCCACCCCCGGCCCAAGTACAAAAGAGCTGTTTATGGTTATTAAGTTCCATACTTTTAAGTCCAACATAAACATTATTGCAGAATATTTAGTGTTTTTTTAAGTTCGTGTCCTTAATCAGCATATAACCCATGTAGTAGTTCTAATCTGAAGTTGTTCCTACAGGGACAACAATGTGCTAATGACAGGAAAAAACACCCACATCTTCGGGCTGCAGAGATGGCAGAATTTCACTAACACTGTGCTAGGACTTGTGAGGATGTATTTTTGAGTTTTGACTGTCGTTTGCCAATCAGACTCCATATCGAGGCAGTCTGAGATGGGAACCCAGACAGTCATGAAATCTTCTTCTGGATGGGAGGTTTAGCTGTGGTAGAGCACTTGCCTATTTTATCCGAGGCTGAGAGATCTGTCCCCACCACTTCAGAAATAGAAAGAGGATTATTTTGAATGTTTTCTGCAGAGCCCATGATGGTGGGTTTTTTCCTTTTTTATGCATTTTATTTTATACAGAAAAACCAAATGTTTGTGCTCTTGAAAGTTAAACAATTCAGGTATAATTTTATAAGTTTTCTGTTACAGACATTATATTTTTTCTATTTATGTATTTAAATGATAAGTAAGGCAATATATCAAAAGGCAATGTATATAATCATTAAGGTAATAGATCTTTATATCTCTATAGTAGGCAAAACTTTATGTAGATAAGACAGCAAAGAGTAGAGTACTTGGTGTTGCATAAATCAAATGCTTAGCACAGGAAAACAGGAAAGCAATGTAAATTATATATTAGAGAAATTGTAGAATAATGTGGTAGGATCCTTTATATTCATTCAACCTTGTGAACAAAAAACATCTAACTCTAAATATTTCTGTATATGTGTATGTGCACATTCATTATTATAAAAGTATAAGTCTATATTAAAAAGAAATTTACTTAAAAAAAAAATCTTTGGTAAAGACCCTCTGAGGTTACTCGACAGGAAAGCACTGGGTAGGCTATAAGCAAGAGAGCTCTGCCGGGAAAACCTCAGGGAAGAAACGGGGGCAGCATTTTCCTATAAATCTCCCATGTAAACATCTGGTTACATAAGTAGTTACATGTAACAAACAAGGAAGATGTTATTGCTCTATTGTATAAATATTACATAAACTCTTCCTCTGCTGTCTGAACTTATAGCAATATTCCTACATTTCTAGGCATTATTCCTGCCCCTTCCTTATACTGTAACTCTACTTTTGGCTTAAAGACATTTCCTGAAATATTTTGTGGTGAATATTTTAGTCAGTTCTAGCCTGCATCCACCTGGATTGTCTGTCAGCATTCCTCAAGGTCATGGGCACAGTTGAGCCTTTGATTTGCAGCACGGGATTCCAAGCTAGAGTGGCCACTGAATCCTGAGATCCACAAGCTGCCCTCCACGAACCTCAAGATAAGAGAAGCAAGGTGAGAGCAGGCGGTGAGGGAAAGCCCCTGAAACTCATAGCTTTGGGGACACTAACAGGCAAACTGCCTGATGGAGAAAGTAAATAAGGCACAGATTGACCCAGAGGGGCTGCCTGACAACGGCCTAAGGGCTTCCTTTAATCGCTTTTATGATGACTTCTATTCAAGTAAAATAAATTTTATAGAATTCCTGAGGCATGGATTGCAATTTTAAACACGCACAAGTAATTAAACATTTTTTTGTTTAGTTTTGTTTTTTTTTTTTTTTGCTCTAAATGGTAAAATTAAAACTGTCAGACTAGAAAATCATCATGTCATGAAGATTAAAAAAAAAAAAAGATGCAGAAGGGCTGGGAGTGCCAGGGTGCCAGGGTGCCAGGGTGCCAGGGTGCCAGGGTGCATGCCGAGCACATGAGGCCATAGTTCAACTCCCAGTACCATATAAAAGAAATAAAAAGATATTTGTTTCATCTTTTAAAGAATTTAAAGTGACTATATTTCTACAACTGGGTATTAGCTATAGAAGGATTGTTATATTATTATTTATACCCTTCTGTATATTTAAGGTATTCCATAATTTAAAGGTTTATATCTGTAGAAGATTTATAGAAAGCTTTGGGAAATCTCATTCTGAGATACTGAGTACTGAGTTTACAATATGGCCAGCTGCGATTGCTGAACGTGGCGTCTCCTCTGAATGAAGCAAATTGGCTCTGGTTGGCAAGCAAGTGTTTCACTGGCTAATAAGAGTTCGCACAAAGATTCTAGGCAGGCATTCTGCATATTTTTACCTCAGAAAGACAATCTGATTTTCAGCGATTGTCTTTGAAAGTGTGGTGTAAATGTCACATTGATGATGGGAAAATGTCTCCTGCAATATGTACTTGAGTTGCAGAAGGATTGTAAGAATAATAAACTCTGGTTTCACAATCTTTCCCAGCTTATTTTTCTTTTTAAAAGAAGATGAAACATGGTTGCATAACTTCACTTCATGTGTCCCAATTTGCAATTTCCAGGCAAAAGAGATTTAGGTTTGGGTCATTATAAAGTAAAAGGAAGAAAGATAAGAATTTGAATCCTTTTAGTACGTATCTTTCTGAAGATACGTATTAATTGTAGGGACCATGCTAACCTATTGGGGGAAGTTTCACAGTAATTCTAAGACGAAGCGTTGGACAGATTTGGAAATGTATCAAAAGCAAGTCTGACTCTTATGTCCAGAGGGTGTGGGAGGTAAATCTCAGGGTGGGATTGTGGAAACACAACCGGCCTTCCAAATACACCTAGAACTCTGTTGGCTAGCATGTCCCACTGGGCCTTTCCTGCACAGTGGTGAAACCTGGTTTTCTTTCCCCACGTTTTAGATACTGGCCAATCGACGTTTTCAAACGAGCCCTGACTGCTGGGCACTGAAGATTTTGAGTTTGGATAGTCGCAGACTAACGTTGGGCTCCTGTTAACTTTTTCAAATAAATTCTTTATAGTTTAACAAAGAAAAATATGCGCACCCCCATCATTATTTTTAGCAGGAGACATGAGGGGTGTCGTGCAGAGGGAAAATTCTCCTTTTCAATGCCTGGTAACAGAATGACTGACTTTAGTAGCCACAGCCAGAGGAAAAGCGACAGACAAGATGAGACTTAAGGCACCTGCATGCTGGCACATTCACCCTGGAAAAATCATGTGACAGCAAATACCACACTAAAAATCTATTCAACCCCATGAGAAGTGAGACAACCATGAGGATTAAAAGTCCCAGGAATGCAGAAGTGAATGGGATGGAGCATAATCTGTGCAAAAATGTGGAAGTCCTTGGAACAAAGGCTCACCAAGGCCCTACATGATTAAATGTGAAATGTGTATTTGGTAAGAACTTAGACAAATCGTATCATCTATGTGCTTCTACAGAAAAGGTTACCAGCAGATGAAGAACAGAGACTATCTCAGAGGTTGAGCTTTGCCTCTATTTTTCTATTTCTTCGCTTATCTTTTTCTTGTGTTGCGTTCTTCTTGGTGGCGTGCACTCAGCAGCTGAGCTGGCTACCGACTCTACAGGTCAGTGCTTGCCTTGGCCGTCAAGACCCTGATGCGGGCTGAGTTGCAGGTCTTACAGAGGATGTGTCCATCCAAGGGGTAGCAGCCTTGGTTGTCTCCTTCGGACAGAAGACCACCACAGTCCTAGGGAAATGAAGACAGTGAAGTAAGTAAACTCAAGCCCAGGCATAAACTGAGCCTCTCCATGAGGCTTCCGTAATGGGGACACTGGACCCCATGAGAGTATATGACTATATGACGTAGCAGATCTTGAATGAAACTGAATTAGAGATTAGCAACATAAGTACAACAGTAACCAGGAGTAGTGGCATACACCTTTAATCCTAGAACTGGGGAAGCAGAGGCAGGTGGACCTCTGTGAGTTCAAGGCCAGCCTAGACTACATAGCAAGTTCTAGGCCAGGAAAGACTAGAGAGGAAAGCCCTGTCTCAAAACAAAACAACTACAAATAGTGTAAAATTACTCTTCCAGTCACCAAATAAAAACATAATATACGACAAAAGAACCTACAGATCTCAGCTCCCAGTGGGTAGCTTTCTCTCTCCCAAACAACAGTGAAGAAAATGCAGTATGGTCCCCATGCACCCTACCCTTGGCACTCAGTTTTAGGATCTCTTCAGAAAAATGGACAAACAGGTTTGAGAATAGAAGTTTGTAGCTATTTAAATAAAAGGAAAGTGATTTCTGGCATGTAGAAAGACTACCAGTGGCTTTTACATATTTACTTCAATAGTAGCAAGGACAGAAAATTGCAAGAGCTAGGAGGACTGATGATTGGTAATTCTTTCCAAAAGGGACAGCACAGTGAAGAGAAATACATGGGAGACAGGGAGACGAGCTCCACGGGTGCCACTGTGAGGCTTGGCACTGTCTGTGAAGGCTGCACACAAGACTGAATACCATTCTGAAAATAGTTCAGCCATTTTCTACTGCACTGAGCTTTTGGGATGGTCAAAGCAGATAAAGGATGTGAATGTGTAAAATGCAGAGTCGCATACATGTGTAGGATGGCGCTGCTGTTGGTATCCGTGAGCGCCCATTATGTAATGTGTTAGGTAGCACTGGAAACCAGCCCTTGCCTTTAGGAGAAATGCGAGTGTGCTTGGAAAGTAAACAGAGCCACATTTAGCCCTGTGTGCCCTGCTCACGGTAACAGAACCTGTCACGGGCCACGGCTGCTGCAGAGTTGCCCTCCGCTCTTCGAGAGTGGCGAAGAGATGAATGAAGCCAGGCCTACAGCTGACAAATAATAAACTCTGGGTATAAACAAGGCTGACCCAAAGTGCCACAGCAGACACAATTATGATCCACAGGAAGTTTGGCTTTGCCAAAAAGAACCAATGATATATGATACTTTGAGATGTCTTCAGGAAGTGAGTAATGGAAGCAAACCAAAGTAATATTATAAATAACATGATTCATAGAAGACACAGTTTTAAGCCTCTTTTCTCCTCTCCTCTTCTTTCTCTTTCTTCTTTCCTCTCCTCTCCCTCCCTCCCCCGCCCCGGTACACACACGCATACACGCACACACGCATGTGTGCACACATACTCACACATGAGGGTCAGATTTTGACAATGTCTAGTGTCCTTCCCTGTTATTCTCTCCTTGTTTCTCTCTCTCTCCTCTCTCTCTCTCTCTCTCTCTCTCTCTCTCTCTCTCTCTCTCTCTCTCTCTCTCTCTGTCTCTTTCTCTAGGGGTCACTTCAGTTCAGCTGGAGTGAGTGGTTAATTAGCTCTCGGATCTGTAATGGCCCAACAGACTTTCCTCTTTCTCCTCCACAATTGCTGGTGTTACTGGTACATGCTGCTGTTCTTTCTTTACATGTGGGTTCTCAGGATCCAAACTTAGGTACCTGCACTTGTGTGGTAAATACTTACTGATCAAGCTGTTTCAAGCTCAGCTGCCCAATTTCAAGCCTTTAATGAGCTGTCCTCAATGGTCATTTGGACCTTGTAGAAAGTCCAGTCCTGACCACAGCACTGGAAACACAGATATCTAGGACCATAACACTGAGGCACTGTACAGGAGAAGGCTGGAATGGAGAGCCTCCTTCCTGTTTCTCAGGGTGGCAGGCAGGGCTAGAATGTGGCTTGCTGTCCTCCATTTGAGGCTCTTCTCATTTTATGGTTTTGTTTCTGGAAGTTTCTCAGCAATTAAAAGCAAATCTAATTTGTACAGCACACTGGATGCAAAAACACTAGTCAAAGCCTGCATGTATGTAATGGAGTACGTGAGAGACTGTGGGGGTCCTTTTTGGAGCCTTACTGTCTCCTGTAAAACGACTGCTAAAGGATGCCTATACCCCTGTGGTCTCATTACAGGAATGCTGGAAAGACAATGGCTGAACACTGATGCTCTCTTTACTTCCCTGTTCATAAACCTTGCATAAAAACTGTTAGTTTGGTATTGTATTTCTTCATGTTAAGAACATGGGCATGCAACTTGGGCTTTAGGGAGAAACAAGGCATAGTGCATAAAACAGATGGTCAGTTATAGGCAAGGCAGTGAATGGAGCAGACAAATTCTCTGGAGCCTTTAGAGCCTTCCCAGCCTGCATCCTTGGGCATCTTCCAGTTGGACTCTAAGGGCACAGGGCTAAGAAAGCCTGTATCCCATACTGACAGGAGACACAACTGCATGGGGATAAGAAAGCCTGTATCCCATACAGATGGGGACAGGCCTGACAAGTGCTGCATACTCAAGAGGTAGGAATGAGAAAGAAAACTGGAAGGAGAGCACCTGGGTAACACAGAGAAGAAGGTTAAATATTTCAAAACCATATTCTTAATGTAGCATCCTTTGTTAACTAAAATGATGAGGGAAAGAACCTTTGCCCGTGTGTATTAGTGCATCAACGGCTGCATGTCCTGCCAGTATCAGCCAAGCTACTTTTTTCACTTTAACTTGGTTATGGATATGCACAGTGGATTCTCACAGCACCCTGTACCCGACTCTTCTATAGCTCTTAGCAATAGGGCCTCTCAAATAATCTTTGGGAACTAACTACTATATCAATAAATTTCCATGATTTTGAATGAGAAGCTTTTATATCTCTAAAAAGCATGTTTTTTTGTCTCCTTCTCATTAGGTGATATTGGCCTCTCTGCCCATAGAAGTAGTTAACCAAACCCCAAGTTAAAGATGCTTCATCATCACCACCACCACCATCATCACCATCATCATCATAGCCTTTCTTCTAGCTTAATAGTTTACAATGTCCCGTGTCATATAATTTTATGTTTAGGTCTCATAGCCATATCTGGAGGAATAAGACTTGGAAGCATTTAAAATGTCCAGAGAGAGGGGCCTGGCTATGAAGAGTGGGGTAAGTTGAGTGATGTCAGTATATTAACTGCCTGTGTCAGAGTTAAAAACTGTGAGTGCTAAGGTATTTGGTAGGCACAAAGCTCTCCAGGTTTTATAACTGCTCTGACTTGGGGATGCCACAGACCTCACAGCGGTAGCAGTGCACATGGAAATCACGGTCCAGAGCCACAATGCGGACGGTCTCCTCCTGGCCTGGGGCCGGCATGATAGGTTCCTTGCACACAGAACAGCGAGGGGCAAATTTCCTGAAAATAGAAAGAATTCTGATGAGATGTTACGAACAGATGAGGATGGAGAGGAATACAGAAGGAAACAGAAAAACTGGGAGGCTGACACCTTAGCTGTACTTCCTGTGTGACCTGGACCAGAAGAGACTGAGGCAGTAGAGGCCTCTACAGATGGTGTGTAGTGCTATCTGACAGGGAAGAGGGTGCATCTGCTTTGTACAGAGGACATCAGCAGGCAGCATGTGGGGTGCAGTGATCCTGTGCACAGAACTCCTGCATGAGCGTGACCTAGCTGAGCACAGGAAACAAGGTCCAGCCTGAACGTGCATGGCAAAGGTCTTCTTGGTAGGCCCTGACCACCCTCCAACTTGCTTCTATTGGCACTCCTTCATTGGGCCACAGACAAATATCCTGACATTGGAAATCTCTACAGCTTCTTTTGTTAAAATTTCTCTTGAATTCTTGACCATATGAAGCCTCAAACACGCATGTGCACATATATCATTTGTGGAGGTATAAACTGAGACATGATTTGGAATGGACACACATAAGAACCGAAGACAATCGATAAAGGATACACAGAGCCAGCATGTCTGAAATCCTAGTACCAGAGAGGCTGAGGCAGGAGGATCAGCCTACGTGCCAACCTAGCTTGGGCTACTGAGTGAGACCCTGTTTCAACACCTAAAATCCAATAGTAGAGAAACAGGATGTAGAGATACTGAGGAAGTCACTAAAGTTTTCATGGTAATGGTTTTAAGATTAATGATGTTAAAATTTATCTACTTGTAGTAAGACTTAAAAGGAAATAATGATAGTAATCTAATACTCTGCAGAGAACTTCACGGTTGTCAAAGAGTTTTTACATACATTATACCCTCTGTGTACATTCTAATCTTCCTGGAGGTGCCCAAAAGGCATCTGTATGGCTGCAATCTAAATAAATATGAATTAAGCAGCGGATCGATTGATTGCTGTGAAAGAAAAATTAAGAGGATCATGGTACAACTGCAGCAGTAATCAGGGTTGTTGTAATTGATATTTTATGCAAGAGGTTGATATTCAGTGGGAAAAAAAAACTGCTTTGAATTACCTGATTATTTTTGAATCTGGGTTATCAGTAGTAAAACAGTCAGGCTTCTGATATTAACTTTAAAATGTCCTCTCCCTGGATACCAGGATGCTGGGAGGGCAGAAGTAGCCACAGCCTCGCTGGTTTTCCCAGGTACGTGGGTTCCTCCTCTAGGATTCAATTTCCTCTTCTTCTCACTCTCTCTGTTTTTTTTTTTTTTTTTTTTTTCTTTACCTTTTTAGGTAGTAATTATTTCTATGTCTTTGCTGACCACTATGATTGGCTCATACAAGAGAATTTTGAGCAATACCCAATAACATGAATCACCTGCTATACTGTTTCTAATGAGAAAGATGTTACTGGATTTTATGTCTAGTCTCATGGTCCATCTCTATAGACAGTCTGAAGCAATGTCCTTTCTGACCAATCACTCGTCCTTGGCAAAGCAGAGAGGCAGGAGCTGTCACTACAGTGCTCATGATCCACTGGGATGTTTTCCAGTGCCTAAGTTGCCAAGTGGGCACTAATAAATACTAATAAAAAATGGGTGAAAGCAGTTCTGATGGGTATTGTTTACTAAGTGCCTAATATGTACTAAGTTCTGTTAAGCACTGTGCACGTGTTATTATTTTCTGTTGATAGCCATCTTATGGGAAAGTATTTTTATCACTTCTATTCTTCGGTCAAGGGAGCCATGAACCTAGTTATTTCATATCCAACATACTTTTGGCAATTAACAGATGAATGTTAAATTAAACAACTAAATGGATCAGTGCTCGGATTTGGGCTTGCAATGTTCCCTTCAGGCTCATAGACTCGGGGTTCAGTTGTCAACTGAAGAACCTTTGTGAAGTGACTGGATTGTGACAGTGTAGACTTCAACAGATTAGTCTAGTATTACAGTCACAGTGCAATGGTGTTATCAGGAGGTGGTGCAGATATAAGAGGTAACCTTGTAGGAATGAGCAGGTCACTCACTGACAGCATGCTCTTCAAGGCGACATCTTGTCCCTGAGAGCCATGAGGTGAATAGTCTTTTTCTTCCTTTCTTCCATCATGTCTTTCTTCCATTACATACTGCCTCACCACCAGTCTAGAAACCCAGGACCAGCTCACATGGACTAAATATTCTGAAACTCAGGTGTCTACATAAACCTTTTCTACTCAGGTATTTATCACAGGGGAAGGAAGTCTCACAAAGACCACAGGTGACATCTCTGCCAAGAAACCACAGACTGTTTATGTGCAACACACCAACAGTTTAAGCTGACTGTTCTGGGCATCACCAGTGCCCTGGCACTAGAAACACAGACTCAACAATATTCCAGCACAGGCCTCATAGGAAATTCTCCATGCTTCTGTATTTGTCTTAAACTTTTTATATATATAGTCTATCTTGTTGCAAAAAAATATCTAAATTGGTTACTGTAAAACTTGATTCATATGTGCAGGTCACTAGAAATCCAAAACTATACATACTTACTCAAATAAAATTATTCAAATATAGAGGTGCCATGATCCCTGGGAATAAGGAGGGGTAAGATCAAAGAAATCTTATTAAAATAGACAGTAAGTTTAGCTTTGAATACAGTCATATCGGTAAAATGAGGAGACTGTGTATGTATATATGTATGTATGTGTGCATGCATGTATGTATGGTGTGTGTGTACACCCACTGGCCACTCCCACGTACTATGTACAGGACCTAAGGTAATCACCTTAACTACTTAGTAGCTACTAGCAATCAAGTCTGTGAAAGAGTTCAATTCCCAGGCTGTGGGACATGAGTCAACCTTAAGCAAAGGTAGTTACATGGAAACCAGCCCTTAGGCAAACCTCACAATTCTGCCCTTCAAGTGAGAAGCTCTGAGATGACATTTTGAGGGGCTTCTCTGTAGACAACCCCTACATCCTCCATCAACAACTCCCTTGTTTCTTACATAGCACATGTCAACTCCTGCTTGTGTGAGGCCTGCTGATCCCGGAGCCAACTGCTCAGTTCTGAGGAGGACAGGGCAGCTGTCCTCTGGGTGCTGCTCTTTTTGCCCTGTATCCCAGCTATACCCACACAGCCTGCCTCCTCCCCACAAGCCCAGCATTAGCATTGACCTTTATCCAGCTTTCATTGTCCGGCTTCTCCTTCAGCACTCAACACGGCCATGGCACACAGAGAGAAGTGTGTGACTGTGAGTAGAACCAAGCTGAGATATGTGTCCTAAAAGCTCACAGGAGAAAGCCACTCAGAACAACCACAAAGAAGTTTTCCAGAGTAGAGAGGCAGGCTCTGCCCCTTTGTTGGTGTCCCTAGCCATGCACTGACTCTCCCCATGCTAGACAGCTAGAACCATGTGCTGGAAGGCTAGCACCCTGTGATGGAAAGCCAGCACCCTGTGATGGAAAGCCAGCACCCCTAGTGGAAGGCTAGCACCCCATGGTGGAAGGCTAACACCTCATGGAGGAAGACTACCACCCCATGATTGAAGGCTAGCCACTCTGTCTTCTAGTACTTTGAAAGCTAAGCAACAAGCATTCTGGAATATGTTCTTTTCTTTTTCCACAGAAGGGTAATATCCAACCCTCCACATCTTCCAATTGTGCAGACATTATTTTTTTTAAGAAATAACTTCTTATTTTTCATGTGCACTGAAAGAGGAGGGGCAGGCCTTGAGATATGTATCTTTCCCCCTTTCAGTCGCTCAAGTCTGCTTTGCGGGAGCGTTCAGACCCACAGGCTTATGTCACTGGTTACAAGTCTCTAATTATGTTCCCCACCACTAGAAAGAAGGAGAAATGGCAGCGACATAAACTTGCATTTGTCAGAACTGATTCCTCTTTTAATTGAGGGGTATAACATCTTGGGCTTTTCCTGCAACACAAACATGTGAGCTCCGCTTACAGCTATCTGTCTGTCTGTCTTGGATCAGCGGAGTCTCAGAGAGGAGAGAATGGTGACAGAAAAACACTCCACGTTGGTTTCTTTTCACTTCCCTTAAATAGATGCAGGGTTTTTTTTCACGTGTAATTACAAACTAAAAATAGCAATAATGTGAAGTACAATTTATGCTGTGACTGCCCTTTAAAAATGAGCCTTTTCTTGACTAATTCAAGTTGAAATTTTCTGCTTCTGGGTTTTTAAAATTTATTTATTTATTGAATTCATTCATCCCCACATCTTTTGGTGAGGTTTTTGCTTTCACTGCTACTTGGGAGAGTGGTCAGGAAATTCATTTTTAAAATATGAGTCTCAGGTCCCCAAACTGCTTGTGGAAAGTACCTTCTGGACGCTGACAATCAACAGTGGGGAAGGAAACCCACAGGCTGTCTTGAGCCTCAGAGCAGAGCCCAAAGTGGTCAGCAATGTGCTTCATCCTTGGGAGTCTTACAAACCACTCACAGAAGCGGCTGCCCAGCAAACGGAAGCAAGGAAGCTGTACTGCCTCACATAAGCCATACCTGACGCTCCCCACATAGACCATAGAAAACATGTGCACTGATGCAATCAACTGGTTAGTCCAGCCAACAAGGACAATGAAGAAAAATACAAAACTGCCATTTTCCCAAACCCTAGAGTTATGATGGAAGAGAGAGGAACTATGAAATCGGAGACATGAAGAGGAGTTGTATGTTTCTAGGATTCTTCTCAAAATGTGGCACTAATTGAAGTCATCAGGGAACATATTGAGACACACAAGGCCTTGGTCCAGAGGAGTGTGAGGGAGGACATGGATATGTTGGCTATGGCATGTGACTGCCTTTCACACTGGAACTGTGGGGTGGAATTGCTCTCTGTGTCTGTGTACCAGCACCTCCTAACGGTACAGTGACAAGCGTGGAGAGGTTGTCATAGGTAGGAGGAGACCATTAGGACAAGTTTTGGTGTAATGACTAAATTGAAGAGCTGGGAGTTGTGCAATGTGACAATGGCCACGCCTTTCAACTCCCTGAATCAACTCCTCCATATCTACAGCTTCACAAGGATGTCATGATCAATTGCAGAGAAGCTTTGAATAGAGAAAATGTAGGAAGATGACAGGGACCTCCTGACATCCATCCGTGCTCTGGAGATCACTCTCAGAATATCTCCCTAAATCCCAGAGTATGTAGCTCAGAAACAAGCCCAGCCAGTGGCAGGCAGCAAGAGCACATGTCAGGAGGACTGGCAGGTTGGAAGGGAGAGGGGTTGCTTACTTGTGGAAGTCCTCAATGCAGTGAATTTGACCGCAAGCGTCCACGGTAAACGGGATGCCGTCCAGGCTACGGTGGCACATCACACAGGTGAAGCAGTGTGGGTGGTAGGCCTTCCCGGTGGCACGGAGGATCCGCTCCATGATGGGCTTAGAACACACACTGCACTGCTCCAGTGTGTTCTGAGGAGAGAAAGAAAACTGGTTAGTGGGACAGCATGGCTTCAGTGTTGAACAAAGCTCTCTAGGGAAGGTGGTTTGCAGCAGCATCAGTGACATCAAAGTGATGCACACAGGAGGGTCAGAGGGGATCACCCAGGCATCGGCAGCAAACCCATGTCTTAGAAAGCCTGCTGTCTTTTCTCCTGTAGCATTTTGTTTGTTCTACTGCACCAAGTTTTCAATAAAGGCTCAGAAAGTAGGGATCTCTGGTACCAACAACTCATTTTATCCTAGGCCAAAGGCTGCCTCTGAGAACACACGAGCAAGGGACCTGTAGTTCAGTAGAACTTTATTTATAAAAACCCATGGCAGGCTAGACATATTCACTAAAGCACATCACACAGGTTCTGTGTTTAGAAGATTGCTTTACAATTTCAAGAAAACTTGCCTCAATATTAAAGGCCCAGTAGGGTCGCTGACGGCCCTCAACTTTTTATCTGTCATGACTGAGACAAGTCCACACCCTCTGCACAGCCCTAATCGGAGCTGTCACTTAAAGCCTCAAAATTCAGGCTAAATGAACTCCTGACAGAAATGTTGGATATGAGGTGGTGGTCTAGTCGTAGAACTGAACTAAGACTTACTTGGATTTGAAATTATGCTGGGCCTTAGGAATAAATGTGACCCTGAATAGCTAATAATTCAGCAAGGCAGCAAGGTCAACTATCAATCTACCCCCAAGACCGTATTCTCGGCCAGTAATCCTGTTTCACATGTGATATGTTATTCTCTAAAGAAAGCATCTGAAGGGATTCACTAGAATTGGGAATCAAATTAGGGTGTCGATGTCAAGAACTATACACCAAGTGGATGGAGCATGAAAATTAAGGAGAAACTGCCTTCTTGCCCTGAGATCTTTAAATACTTTGAGGGGAGAGATGCCTGTAGAGAGGTAACAAGGGCCCTGAGAACTGAAGTAACCCCCCTTGACCCCTACAAACATGCCCAATGTGATCCTGAACCATGGATGGGACCATGTATTTCCCTTATGCCAGGCTTTCATGGCTCTGTAGTGTAAAGAGAATGAATTCTTTCCATGGAATCTGACTTCCCTCTGTAGGCTCAACCCTCAGAGTATCCAAGCAGCATGCACACTGTCCTTCCTACTCAGGAAATGCCTAGCTTTTACATCTTAAAGTGTGAGCATGAACGGCAAGGCCCATTCTGACCTCTAATGTGCAGGTCAGCAGGCTCTTCCATTACCCACCTGACTACACTACTTCTCTGTACCCCACTTCAATTTATTTATTTTTCTACAACACTTAACTGTATATATCTCATTACTTTACAGTGCTGTAATTTCATTAAAGAAAGGGATTGTTTGTTTTAAGGCTTTTCAAAACATCATTTATTATTTTCATGTGCATCTGGCCTGTATGTTTCTGCGAGAAAGAGGTACCCACTGGAGCTACAGACAGTTGTGAGTTGCCATGTAGGTGCTGGGACTTGAACCCGAGTCCTCTGGAAAAGCAGCTAATGTTTTTTGCTCTCTGTGTCTGTGTACCAGCACCTCCTAGTGGTACAGTGACAAGCGTGGAGAGGTTCTAGTCAGAAGGGCTTATTTTTTTAGAATATATGTCTCTGTCCCACTATACTGCGTGGAATAAAAACAAGCTGGGATGAATGCCCACAGAAAGAATGAATAAAAAAATCTTGTCTAAGTAGCATGGTGGCACAGCACTGGTCAGCCTCCTCTGACTCTGGAATGCATCCCAAGATGAACTGGCAAATCCAAAATCATCCTCTCCAATGAGTTGTGGCCTAAGGTTCTGAAGCTGCCTTGGTCATAGTCTAACTATGAGCCTCCTTTCCCTTCATCTTGAAGTGATGAAGTTAAAATACCAGAGGCATCCAGGGTGAGGGTCTGGAGGAGGCCAGCCCTCTTCTTTTTACTCTGGTGATCTGAGTTAGTGTGACTGGAAATTGTCTTCTTGGGGCTTCTGTTTTGCTTCTCTGTGGCTTTTAACATTTTTCCCCTTGCTTTTTAAAACCCAGTCTATAATGGAGTTGAATAAAACAGAATATGCTAGACCAGAAAACGTATTTGTTTGCACTGAGGCTTGGCTCTGAGGTTCAGCTCATTTACTCAAAACCAGGAGCAACATACAAGGCTTAGTCAGTTTCTAAGGGAGAGCATTATGGTCTGTGAGTGGTCTATTCAGGGGATGGAGAATCTGGTCAGTTCTACAAAGAAAATAAGCTTAGAGTATGCCTAAAATTAGCCTCGTGAAAAATGACCCAAAATCAGAAAAAAAAAAAAAAGTTTCCAAGAAAGTAGCTGGCTCAGACAAACTGCCATGAAGGGTGCCCTAACCTTTCCCAGACAACTCCCTCTATTGTCTGTCCGTCCCCATTTTACACTGTTAGGGTGGAGCACGCTTGCACTTCCTGTAGGCCAGGAGAGATCAGACTTGGGGCCTACTGGTTAACTGGGTCACTGAGCTCACCAGGGCCCTTGAGGTTGGCATTTCTACCTGACTTCTGACAAACTGACATATAGCCAGAACAAGAAGCATGTGCTTTTCTTAAAGTCTATGCAGTGTCCTGGCTGGGACAATATAGAAGAGTCATTTTTTTTTGTATAATTTCTTTGCTCCAGACATCAGGTTTCTCAGTGGTAAAATGATTTATCCCAATTCTTCAGCTTACTGTTATTTAATAGTACTAAGAATGCAAGAAAAGGCCAATTTCCGACTACCAGATACATACTAGAAACAAGTGGAAAATCCCTGGACGTTAGTTTGAAAGTAGGACTTACATGTTTGTCTTCCTACTAAAGACTTTTAGAAATTTCTAATCATAAAATTTTAAGCACAACAATGGAATCTTTGTACCTTTTTATACATGGTTATTTTTAAACAGAAAGCTGGACTCTCCATGTACATATTTAAGCTTTTCTAATGTGGGATTGAGTGGATGTGAAATGACAGTTTTGAAGGAAGCAGGCTTCAATAGCATCAGGGCAAAAGAGATGTCTCTAAGTCTGCTCAGAACATGTCTTAGATGTGGAACACGGTGCTACGTGTGACAGGTGAGCAGCTGGCAGAAGAGCACTCTCCGGCTTGGGGACCCTCCCAATCAGCAGTGTGCTTTGTGACCTGGCTCCTTCTCCTCATCATTGATCTTTCTCCCATGTGGGCTTCACCTTCTCTCCACCATTCTGAGCTCATCCTACATCTTTAAAAACCAGTGCCCACACCCAGGGCACCTTATACTTTTCTTTGCCTAGAAAATATCTGCTCTCTTTCGTTTTAAAATAAAGCTCAAAGGCCACTTATTCTGGAAAAGAAATCTTTCCTGATTCTCCTTCTGTTATAGTAAAAATGAGTCACATTCTCTGCTACCATAAGATTGCTTATGAGATGTTTTCCCTATGACATCTTCATGGCCAAGTAGTGGTCTCTCTTCTCTCTTCCTACGAAACTTTAGTCTGAGGTTGTGTTGCCTAATGGAACAGATTTTGAAACTTTTCACACAGGAAGCTGTTAAGCAGTATCCTTGTGATTAGCATCTATGGGAGATTAAGTAGTTAGATGACATCTATGATGTAGCTACAACCAAAGCCTAGATTCATCCAAGGAAGATGTGACAGCTGGGAGTGACCTGAAGAACTGTTCTTTCATGAAGCTCTTGATGAGAGCCTCTATAGCTGCATGCATCAGTCAGCAAACACAAGAGCCTCCCCAAGAATGAAGTGCTTAACTCTGACTGAAGTACTTTCCTTCATCTGATAATTAACACAGAGGGACCTAGCTATGAGCCTTCACCAGTCAATATTACCAGCAGCTGGGGAAATGAGAACTTCAGTCTCAAAGAAGCCAGTGGGCAACACGCTACATCATTTACACAAATAGTCATCATTGCCCTGGGCCTGCATAGTCCATGGCCCCGGGCAGGAACTGGTACCAAGCTGTCAAGAGCTTGTCACTTAAAGTCAATGCTAGATCTATATTTTATTAATTTTACAACAGACATTACTTTGAGCAGTTACTCCAATCAAATGTAAAAGTTTGAGAGAAGCAGAAAAGAATAAGGGAATCATAGTCGAAAGGCACAGGTTATAAACTTTTCTGAAATGATGATGCTCCAGTTGTGATGAGAAACAAAAATTTAACTAAAAATTGAACGAAAATCACAAACAAACTTGTACTCAAGACTCCCCAGTGCAACTGTTGTTAACTCTGAGATACAATCTGGTTGTAGTTTTTATATCCCTGGGTGTTATATAAATAACTTTTCTAATTCCCAGGCAGAAGAGCTGGAAGGAGCAGCAGAATATAAATGAGGCACGCAGGCAGCACAAACACTAACCGCCACAGAGCAAAGGAAGAGGGTGGTACCGCCAACACGGCAGACAGGAATACACCGGTCAGGGTGAGCGCCTGCGATCAAGACAGACGTGCTCAGAGAGCTTGAAGTCCAGAAAGGGAGCTGTGGTAAAACTTTAATTTTATAGAATTAAAATGTGATCTTACCTTTTTGGTGAAATGAGCAATATCACAAAACAAAAGATTATAAGATGATGAGGCCACATCTCATGTTAATTTAAGAGTGTTTCGGCCTTAGTTGATCAAGAGAAAATCAGGAAGTTAAACTAGTAGGACCTGGAATGTCTGTATAATTTCTTCAGTCCAGAGATTACAGTTTTCTACATGTGCTTCCCCCGAAATGCTGTGGTTAGAGAAGCGACACCACGGAGGCCTTCTAAGACAGCCCAAGCTCACTTCTCCACAAGGAGTGTCGAAGCATGGAGGCAGGGAGATGCATACCACAGTGTTCACAAACCACCGCCCAGGTGCCACCAGAAACCACGGCCTGGATCATGACTAAGGCTAGAAGCAGATTCACGCCTCCCGTTCCCTATGCAATGGGGAGCAACTCCAGTGTTCGGGTTGTACTTCTGTATTTTTGTAGACACACTTTAGACTGCAAACAGAAGGCATTTAGGCTTTCTACCTGCAAGTTACATGCAAAGAAATGAAGTCAGGAAACACATCGTGATCTTAAGACCATCTGTCCCCCAAACTCCTACTCTACCAGACAGAAAACTCATTGTTGGGTCTCAGCATTTACAATGGTGTTTCTGCATAACACTGATGCTTCATGAATTTTAATTAGAAGATAAACCAACAAATTATGGATAATTTATTTAAAATAAAATTATTTTATGTAACCATGTAAAATCCTGCCAGACAGTAAAGCTTAAGTGAGTTTCAGGTGTACCATACTTGAGGCTTACAGGAGGCCAGAGGAGGGTCTCCAGAGTCCCTGAGTTATTAGTTGGGCCTGCAGATGCTTCATTTCCTTCAGTGTTCTGCACAAATGCTATAACTGTCTACATGAACGATGAGGTGAAACATGGGAAGCACATTTCAAGTGTGAGTGTTAAAACAGACTGGTAATTTGGCTCCACAGAAAGAGCCGGGTCTATGATTCAGCAAATTTCTTCCTCAAGTGTCAGTGTAATTATTTAAATTCAAATAATTCTACTGTCTATCTCACTTATGGAATGTTAATCTATTCTTGGTTCTGACAATCGAGAATGGCTATGCATTAGGTCTCCATAAGCAAAGACTTCTTTCAGCCCTGGGAATTCCCAGGAGCTTATAGTTAAAACCCCACCAGCCCCGCCTCCCTGCGGAAGTGCACATTTCATACTACAATTTGTCATGCACTTCCGGCTGCCTTCCTCCTGTATCCACATCAAGATGTATATTTTATATTTGTATCTGTGTTTCAAACAGACTAGAAATAATGACAGCAAATTTAGTGCTATCCCAAAATTGTGACTCTCTAATCAGAATCAAAATTCTTCTTTATAGATGAAAATTATGACTTCTCCCTAAACTTTGCTAGATGATATCAAAACCCTCAAAACTATTTTCTTGTGATGTCATGACTTTCTTTTTTACACATACACACATACACTCACACACACATTCACACATAGAGACACACACATATATATGTACATACATAGAGATATACAGACTGACAGACAGATAGACAGACAGACAGACAGACAGACAGACACACACACACACACACACACACACACACACACACACTACAAAACACCTAACTGAAGATTCTGTAAAAGGATTTCAAGTTTAAGTTTTTATATGAAATCCTTCTGAGTATAACTCTTTGGATTGTTGCTTATAATTCTTGAAATTTCTTAAAATTTTCTTTAAACAAACCCTTCATGTGCCTCCTCTAATAAGCTGCCTCCCCACTTACTCTACCATCGCGGAGAGCCCGGGGAGTGAATGTGCATCCTGGAAGTGCAGTGAAAAGAAGTCTGAGACACCCTCCTCTCATTCATGAGTTCCCAGAGCAATAGGAGGAAAGCACATCTACAAACAACTGCTTAAAGGCACAGGGCATACTGCTCTCACGAAGACATGAGCAATCTGACATGACTGAGAAAATGGAGAGGAATTATTTGAGAACAGGGGAGAACAGCTGCTTTCTGTGGTTTGTAACGATACCTCTCTTCTTGGTGAGGTTTGATTTGCCACTTAAAAGAAAACTGATTTTAATACTCTTTGGAATTGATGTTATGTTATAACAAGAGTCTTCATCATTATCTAAGCCCTCTTGAGAGATGTCTTAGACAAGCCAGTCTTCAAACAAAACTCACTCTCCAGGTAGAATACTGTAACAAAGATCTGTGAAGTGGTGAGGGAGAATTCAATATTTTCAGGCACGAACATGTATATGAACAACTAAACATTTCAGAGAAATGTAGATAATGATTGTACATTTCTGGGGATACGTAGTCTAGGGATTATGAAGTAGAAGATAACAATTTTGTTTATATTTGAATTACATAAATTAGCTTTAAAATTAAACAGTAGAGCTGGAGAGACACCTCACTTGGTAAAGTGCTTGTCAAGGAAGCACAGAGACCTGAGTTCATTCACAGGGACTTAGGTTAAAACAAAACAAAATAAAACAAAAACCCAGGTGTGCAGGGCTGGAAAGATGGTTTGTCTATTAATAGCACTGGCTGCTCTTCCAGAAGACCCAGGTTCAAATCCAGAACACACATGGCAGCTCACACCATTATGTAACGCCAATTCTGATAATTCAATACCCTCTTTGGAGAAACTGCTCCATGTGAGACACAAACATACACATAGCCCCATGCCCATACACAAAAAATGAAAAATGAAAATTACAAAAGCCAGGTGTAGTGGTACATGTTCCAACCATAGTGCTGGGAAGGGTGAGAGGTGGAGCCCTGAGGCTCACTGGCCATCAAGTCTAGGTTACTGGGCAAATTCCAGATCAATGAGAGACTATATCCAAACAAACAAACAAACAAACAAACAAATCTTTTGATTAAAAGGTATTATTACAGGTACTCCATAAAGCTCAGAGAGGTGATTTGTCTTTTTAAAGCACGTAGGCCATGTTGAATGGTAGGTCTTCCAAAATACTTTCCTTGGATGTGTCAGAATCCTTGAGAAATGGAGGGAGGCAAAGATACTTTCATGCCACGGGCAAATTAAAAGATCACAGAACTCCAGCAAGACTATCGTGAAAGGGGAATAAAGAATAGAATTCCTTTCCTTCTGAGCCAAGTCCAAACAGTGAGCTGTCTTTACAACATCTTCAAGGCATAGTCTTGTTAGGACTTATTCATGTGAGAACCTCAGCAAGCCTGTCATACAGTCAAAGAGCTGCTGATGACTTCAGGAGGCGGGGTTTGAAAGTCTAGGAATTAAGTGACATTTGGTGTCTTCACCTACTAAGATTGAAAGTATCTTGATGTGTTTTTAATAGTTAATTAAGATTTCATAAATGAAAGGAAGAACTTAGTCCTGGTATGCAATGCTAGCTTTGATGTTGCTTTTATATAACTTTTCCTCATAGAAAATAATTTCCAGGCCTTTATCTCCACCAAACAATATCTGGCACCTAGACATGTGCATCAACTGTGTGGACAGAAGATGTCAGATATCTCCACAGCAGTCAGGCAGGGGAGGCAGAACGGAGAACTTCTATGCTACACATCTTAGTGTGATCAGGATTTGAATCTATGTCTTCAACACCAAAGGCACACAAGCTTCTCTCTAGTTCATACTTTCTGGTAATCAGTAAGTTTCTTCTAGTTCCCTGTAGTGGCAATCCCACAAAATGCCCTGGCTCATCATTAGCATTCTGCTGTCTCAGAACACTTCACAAATATATAATTTGGGGCTTCTTGTCCCTTTTGACATTATAACAGAATGTTGTCACTAGGGAGATGGGGTTTCCCAGTACTACTCCCATTTGATGAAGATGTCATGTCCAGGACTCAAATAACATACTTTCTTGTGTGTTTCCTGCCCCAATCCAATCACTGGGTACCTTCTGAAGTGCTAAACTTCTCATTGTAAATGGTTCAAGAATAAGACAAGATGAACAAGATTATTTCTGTCAAGTGAAAAGCCACTGCACACGTACTTCTGTGCTTGCACTTTTGTGCCTCACCTGCCAGTGACGGCCTGTATCATTATTTGTCACCAGGCAGTGAAGGCCAATACATTACCAGCCTCTGGAACAGCGTGTTGTCATAACAGGCCTGCAAAAAGTATTTGTTGTATGAAGAAGAAAATGAACAGCATTAAATAACATAACATCTGAGGTATGTTTTGGTCTTAGGATTGTTTTCATCTCAGCAAAAATGTATCTCTCAAAAAAAAAAAAATACTGCTTAAAAACTCCCTAAGAGCATAAATGATCTGAAATTATTCACACACACAGTCAGTAGGGCAACACCCTTTTACTTAACGCCATCTGATTATCAAGGGTAATTGACCCATCTAGGGGAACATTCTAAAATGTGAGTTTAAGCGAAGATCTTTCCAGCTATGTGTATACACAGTAATGACCACCTGCATGCACATTTCAGATCAGAATTAAACCACCCTGAATCATCCATTAGAATCAAGATCTGCAAGCAAAGACTAGAAATGTTCTTAGTGCCATTCTGCTCACGTGCCTGCTTTCGGAGACTCAGGCCTGCATGGTGCTTGTGTTCTACCTGACTGTGTGGACTGCAATTATTTTCTACATTACAGCCACAAGTGGTCTGAGCCAACAACCAGGGTCACAGAAGGTTTCTCCTTGTACATATGCATATGACAGAGAAGCTTCTTTGAACCAACATGATCTTCTTTCAAAAGAAAGGGAAAACTTTAAGCCTCTAACTCCTGGGAGTGTCAGTGAGAAGCGCCAGAGGGTAGTGAGCTAACTCTGATCCTCTGGAGATCACTTGAGCACATTTGGCAATAATCACTTGGCTTCTGTTGAAAACAAGGCCTTCTAATTACACTTCTGCCAATGGAAGACAAAAGACAGCACTTGGGCTTAGAAAGGTCACAGTGACATGCCATGTCAGGGCTGTGATTGTGGTTTCCCTCTGAGTACAGGCCTGCTGATGGGACAGCCATGAACCGGCTGCGGAACTCATTCATGGGAACGGAATCTTAAGCAGGCTGCAAAGTGATTTGCTGTTCTCCTAAATGGTATCTCGCCTGTAATATTTTCTGACACTAGAAATGAAATAATAACATGTTTTGGTTCTTCTCTCTGCACTCTGCACTACACCAACAGTGGCTTAGATGGACTAGGTACAGCAGGCTCAGTGAGTACGGGGTTTTTCCATGCTACAGGGGTTTCCAACTGCCTCAAAGACAAAGGAGGCAGAAAATACAGATGTTTGCTCCTTGCTGCACAGAGTTGTGGACTAACTCCTTTGGTGTCTCTGGAATGCAAATTTTCTCTCACAGTTTAGCAGTCTTTTTTGGATTTCAGCACAGTGAACTAACACTTTCCTGGATTCCAAGACCTCCAGAGAACCAGATGGAGGAGAGGAACTGGGAAAAAGAACCCACACTGTTTGAAAAAGGTATGAATTTCTCACTCTGCATTTAGCCAAAAAAGCTCTGAAAGCTAGAAGAGTGAAATCACTTTTGGTTTGTTCAAATGCATGCCATCCCAGTTGTTGGTGGAGTGTAAGAAGAGAAAAATCCAAAGTGCTTTGGTGGTTCGAAGTCTATGTTCAGTTTTAGCTGGGAAGCAGATTTTAGCAGAGACGGTGTGTTTACTATCAAAGTCAGGAAAGAAAGCAGAGAGGGGATTGCTCAAGAGATCATTCTAAGTGTCTGTTCTCTGACACCAGGGAAGGCTTTCCAAGCCCAGCTCTTCTAAGTAGACACTTTGGCCCTTCTGGAGCCCCGTGGGACCTCCTCCTTCCAGACAGGTATCCCATTCTCCCATCCGAGGCTCAGTAACCAGTCCAAACTTTTAAACACTCTGTGTTCTTGCTCATCATTTATTGAGACCTCTGCTTTGAGCATGCTTTCCTTTCTAGAGCTTTAGTTTTGATGGTCCAGGGCTTATGGCTGTGACCTCTGTTACTGCTTTCCCCACCTATTCTTCTGCCCTTTCACACAGTGGTCACGTACTCTTTTAAGGTAGGGAACTACATAGAGTGTTACCTGTTTACATGAAATCTCCAAAGATCGGCAATCCAAATGTACTCCATCTGCCTGTGTGGCACATGCTACTAAGCCAACAAGAGCTGGGCCGCTGAGCCGGACCTAGCCAGTGGAGTCCTGTGCATCTGAATGGCTTTCTGCAGTACACACAAAATGGTTTTCTCTTGGATTGCCACAGGATGGCTCTACACCAGAGTTGTCACACTGAAGAGACTACTTTTAGTGGGGGGACATCGATGAGAAGCCCTACTTGTTTTACAGTAGCTGATCTACTCTGAGAGGCCTTAGTTCAGAACACTCAGAAGTGTCTATGACCTAGAGCTTCCTGCCTGAGAGACTGACCAACTGGATATAGGGGGAAAAAGGATTGCTTTATGACTAAAACTTTTTTTTTAACAACTAGTTATGGTGGCTGCCATATTAAAACAGCACAGCTTCCATATATTTAAAAGCCCTTCAAAGTTAGACATTTAAATTTATTTTATGTTGGTGGCACTAAATATGTTTCATAAAACACAGCAGAAATTGATAAATATCTGAATAAATGACTGAATGAAATAGTGAATGAATACATTTGGAAGTCTCATTATCAATAGACTGAAAATTCCAAAAGAGAGTTTTATTCAAAATGATAGGGTATGCTGAGTGAAATATTGACAAGCCAGAGGGTAAGAATGCATATTGGACTTTCCTTCTCCATAGAGGGGGTAATGAGGTTTTCAAACCTTTGAAGTCATTATTTATTCCAGGAAACAACATGGTCATTCTGGCACTGGATCCTGCATGGTGATTCATTCTCTTCCAGAGCACCTACCGCTATTCTAACATCTCTGAATGTGAAGACAACTTTCATCAATAGGAAAATGAATAAATAAATTAGTGGGAAAAAAAGAGAGAAGACAACAACTTTCTCTTAAATGATTTTTTTTTCAATTAACCAAAGCAATATATTTCTTTATTAGCTCTATAACCAAAGGGATTTGCAGCAGCTAAAGCGTCATGGAGGACCACAGCAGAGTATTAGAGTAAGTGAGATCTTGGCCGTTATCTGTGCCAGTTGGTTTCGTAAGCACATTTCCTGCACAGCACCCCTAGCTGGTCAGGGCTTATCCATCCAGAAATGATCATTTCTAGGGACAGTAGACTCTCTTGGAAGGTATCCATTTTACTGGCCCACTTAATTGTTCGAAGCTTATATTTAATCTTCCTTCTGTCCTCTATAAGTAAGTCTGTTGCCTTTTCTATGCAACAACTCTAAAGGATACTGAAAATATTGTCTTTTTTGAGCCTTCTCTTGGGATAACTACCTGGAATCTTTCCATCCTTTCTTATGAGCTATTTCTGTCTCTTATCCCCCCAACCACTATTCTCAGCACAAGTTCCAGTTTGTCTTGGTTCTCTTCAACACATGGTACCCAGAATAGAGCACTGTAGGTTCTATAGCTAGTGTGTGTCCTGTATACCCCTGCCTAAGTAGTGCAGTCAACAATGGCATTTACTTCTTTGTGATTTGATATACTGTTATTATGATTACTAATCTTATGATCAAATTTCTTCTCTTAAGGGTTTTATTTATTTATTTATTTATTTATTTATTTATAGTGTTTTGCAAGAATGGTGAAAGATGTTTCGCATAGAATCAGCATCAGTTTTCCTTCTCCTAGCAAGTGTCATCAATTTTCATTAGAAAATACATAATTTTGCTAACATTGTCTATCTGTACTGTGCTATCCCATCATCCCCTTAGATAACCAGAGTAACGTCTACCATGTCACATGGAAAGGGCATTTCCATGTCCCTTTTCCATACTGACACAAGAGGACATCAGGCACATTCACACAGCTCCAGAATCTGAAGACTTTGTTTGAAAAACAATGATTTCTGAGCCTGTTTGTCCTTAATCCTGGGGTTAGGCACCTACAGCTTTAAAACAGTTCTCTGCTTGTTTGACAGGCTGAAAATTCTGCTCTGATGTTCTGAAAAGCATTTGTTAAGGAGCTAATCTACCCTGAATTTCCTTCAGGGAAAGGTAGTGACTTCAGTTGGGAGGAGACTTAAAGAAGAGAGAAGGAAAGAAAAGCAGAGAGAGGTCTGCAGTAATAGGTGTCTGTTCCATGGTAAATGCTGGATGTGGTTCTCTCTCTCTCAAAATCAATTTAACCCATTAAATTCTCAAAGTAACTCCAGGATCAAAATATTGTTACTTTTTCATAAAAGATAGTAAAACATAGATTTTATATATATATATAAATTTACATGTATCCAAAGTCATAAGTTGGTAGACAGGGATTGAACATAGTCCTGCCTGACTTCTATCTACATAATTGGTAAACAAATATTTCATAAGAGAAAGTTAACACTGAAAATATGTGCACATATATGATGAGTGTACTTATTACAAGTGATCTTAACTAAAGATCGTACCTCAGAGTTGCAATAATCTACAGGACAGAAGGATATCAGAAACATCAACCCGAGAAACGTCACCCCTTTGTGTGAGTGTATATGGGTAACTGCTTCTCTTTTCTCTTTAGTAACTTAATGATAGTTAAATACATAGCTGCCTGGCATAATATATACGTGCTGCCCCCTTGCATCGACTAGACCTGAGTCAGAGTGGAATGAAGTAGGGGTAAGAGGCAGGATACCAGCTCAGCAGGAATCCCGTACCTACCTGAGGTGCCCTGGAGCATCTACTTCCCCACGGAGAGGGAAATAATACCATTTGGGTTATTTTCTGACTCTTCAGCTGAAGCAGTTCTTCACAAACTCATGTACTTCATAAATGCATGTACATTGTGGTGTTAGTCTAGTCATTTGCCTCCCTTTGCCTTAAGGTTTTAATGTGCAGAACAAAGTCTGGATGCAAACTGGATATATTTCAAGTCTCCAGGGGAATGACAATGGCCAAAAGAAGGAACATAAGGATCACATGTCTTTCCTGCTGGGGACGGATGCAGGTCTCCCTAGGGAGAAGCAGTTTGGGACTGCTGGACACCTACCCATTTTCTTATGTTCAATAGGACAGTCTGCTCCCTACTGCAGCCAAAGACTCCTTGGAACAAGACCAATACTTTGGCTTCTCAGCTGCTCTTAGTGTTCTTCTCACTGATGTCTGACTGTTCACTTCCATACTTTGATTATATATGTCCTCTCCTCTGAAGAATTTCTGCAACAAGTCCCTCTCTAACGGAATGCATTTCTCCTCTGCCATTAACAATGCCTTACAGGTAGAACTCTGCCCTGTCATACTGTTTCACTGTGTTCTTGGTTTTATGAGTGTTTTTCTTCGCTCTATTTTCAACTCTGGGGAATGGGTCCCCCAACTGCCTTTTCAACTCTATAGCTAGCAAAGTGTCTGCCACAGCATTAGGTACATAGGAAGTGCCCTTTGGCTCATCAGTGAGGAAATAATATGCGAAGAGTTGATTTGGTTGAGGTAACTGTGAATCCACATCTCATTTAGAAGACACTCTGCTCCATATACAAATGCAGATTCAACAGGAAGCAGGGATATTTTGGATGTTTGGTCAATGATTATAAATATTTTTTTATATTGGAGTGAAGACAAGAAGCCCCCCACCCCCACCACCACCTTGGTCACACAGCAAATCTTTCCAGATGAGTTCTCAGTCCACCACTGATATGCCCTCCTGTATTCTGTTTGTGACATGGCTTGTCCCAGTGTCACAGAATCAGCCTGGGAGAAGCAGACTTAAGAGTTCCCAATCCTCACATTGGTGCTCTGAGTCCCTGAGTTTAGCATCTTTGTCAATTGCTTCTCCTTATTGAGGGTACACAGTGTATATGCACAGGAGAATCACGAAAGAACCTGGCTGTAAGGTGTCTTCAGAAATGCCTTTCACCCAGTCAGCTCTAATGATGCAGAAAAAAAAAAAAAAAAAATCACAGATACTCAAGAGAACATGAAGACATAATCACTATAAATTTCTAGGCAAATATGTCTCTTAAAAGTGAAAATTTGTTTTCATAGGTGGCTTCTATTGTGATTCAATACTCCTTCAAGTTCATTGGATTTTCAGCCCCTCTCAAGTTTTTTATATTACCTCACAACCTTCTTTCTAGTTTTATGGTCTCCAGGTCCTAGGATGGCCAAGTTCTGGCTACTATCACAACTCTACACACAGAGGTTGTTTCCTCAATGCTCCTCAGTGGGTGTTCTCTCAAGAAGCATTCTGATGATGCCATCATAGACTATTTACTGGAAAATGGTGAATCTTATCACAACTTGGTGAGGTACAATACTATAGCAGAGAACCAGGCATGTATATCTGAGAATGAAGTGCACAGTTACTTTGCAAGTGCCAAAGTCAGTGTTGAAAGCTCTGCATGTCAATAAACACTAAAGGACATGGTTGTGATATTCTAAGAAGTAGAACAAGCTCCCTGTAGCTATGTCATTCTCTCAGCAGTATTTTTATCTGACATATCACAAATTTACATGTTTTGTCTAAGAAACAGTAGTACCTGGAAGGTCTCATCATCCTAATTTTTAAGTCCCTGTTCTTTGTACTCCACCATGCTGCAAAGAAAATGTCCAACGAGATAGGCTGTAAAAATGGTAGGTGTGTATGATGTCATCTAAAATGATTATATCATTGACTTATGAGATGCTATGGACTCACCCTTCACTCATCTCCTTCCAGGGTTTGCCTGGGCAGAGATAGGTACTTGAATAAATGCAGAGTGTCCCTTCAGAACAAAGTTCTCATAAACTGATGTAACATTTATCTTTAAAACAGACAAGGAGACAGACAGCATAGAAAGCATGTTGTCACCAGGTGGAGGTGGCACTCACTTTTAGTCCCAGTACTTCAGAGGCAGAGGCAGGCAGATCTCTGTAAGTTTGAGGCCAGGCTCATCTACAGAGTAAGTTTCAGAACATCCAGGGCTGTTACATAGAGAATCTCTGTCTCAAAAATGTGGGAAGCGGCTCCGCTCTCACCATTACAAGGTGGTGCTTGGCATAGGCATTGCTTGAGAGAAAAGACAACTCCATATATGGAGTTGTATGTGCTGAGAGGTGTGGCTACCCGATCACCTTACCTCGCATCATTGAGAGTGGCCAATTAGTAGTGACATTGTGGCAATCACTGATTGGAACAAAAAAGGTTGTAAGGGGGTGCACGGGGAGGAGAAGAAGAGAGAGAGAGGAAGTAAGCTGTACAGGGATAGCTGAATAAACCGCTTGAAGAAGAATATGGTTGCTGTTGCCTTATTCCGTGGGTTGGACGTGGGTTGGACGTGGGTTGGACGTGGGTTGGACGTGGGTTGGACGTGGGTTGGACGTGGGTTGGACATGGGTAGCGACAAAACAAAAAACAAAAACAAAAAACAAAAACAAAACAAACAAAAAAAAACAAAACAAAAAAACAAAGAAGAAACCAACCAAACAGCAGCAACAACAACAAACCAACACAAACAAAGAAAACCCAAACCAGACAAAAACAAAAAGAAAAAAAGAAAGAAAGCATGTCCTCTATGTCAGGGGAGCAACTGTGTGACAAAGGCTTTTTCTTCTATGAGAGGAGACAGCACAGCACATAAGCCAAGCTCTGAAGTAGAACAGACACTGACAAATGAGTATTCTGCTAGTTGAAAAACAGGTAGACGAGAACGTTTAATCATCTGATTATCTAGACACAGATTATACAAATTCTAAAACAAACTAAGAGGAAAGAAAATGAACTGAAGTACTAGCCAAAACTCAGTAAGGAGGGAGACAGGAAGAATGGACTCGTCACGTAATTCTGAAGTATGGTAAGAAATACAGTAAAGTCTCCTTCCCACCAATGGCTTTTCAAATGGATAGTATCGTAAGGGCGTGAAAAGATGAAAATTTAGGAACTCAAACTTTTTAAGTCTTCTTTGCAGCATGTTCTTCAGAAATATCCAGTGAACTCTGAATACAGAATATAAGCCTGGCATATGGGAGAGGAACGAGATCAGAGACGTTGTATTCAACAAGATGATCATTGGGCTCCTTCGCCACAGACATGCAGAAGACGGACTACAGAAGCAACTGTGAAAGATGTGATAGCCAAGGAGGAATTTTGTTAGAGGACAACTGGATGCCAGAGGTGAAAACTCGGGAGGGCTGCCCAGTCCAGCCTGGTAAGTTTGCGGACAGAGCAGAAGAGCTAGAGACAGGTAGGCAGTTTCCCTGCCAAGTCAGAGCAGGGCTCTCCTCTGCTGGGCCATGTTCTACCTACCTTTCCATAACACCAGTGAAGGGATGCAATGGCAGGAGACAATGAGCTGTGTCTAATGCCAGGTCCTCTTGGGCCCTTATTACTGAGAGAAGATACATTGATGCCACATATTCAGTACTCGAGTTCCCATGATTTTCCGTTAAGCAAATTTATGATATAACAAAAATGGAAAAAGAGTGGAGAAGAATGGAGAAGCTAATTATAGCAGAGTGTGGAATTTGGCATATTCGTGGAATACTAGACAACAAAAAGAAACAGATGGCTGATACAGCTACAGGGATGAATGAGTCTCAAAAACTGCAGGCTGAATGAGAAAAGGCAGATTCCAGGGAGAGTGGGAGGGAGAAGGACACAGACAGAGATCGAAACTTACCGGAAGTAAAGAAATAGAAAGCAAGAAGTTGGAAATCGGTTGCTTCCTAGGGCAACAGGCAGGACTGGCTTTGGAAAGGATGTGAGGGAATTTTATGGAGCAATAAATACAACAGTCCATTCTCATCAAACTGAACATTTCTGACCTAAGTATTTTCTTGTGTGTAAATCATGCCTTAATAAAAATGAGAGCATTGTAAAAAGGAATAGGAAGCAACACTAAAGTTGGTACCACTGATAAGTATAACATGAGTATGCAAATTAGAAGTAAGTATATTCAAAGTAAATAAGCCCAGGGGAAAAGCCCACTAGAGGCCATGTGACCCAGGCCTAGCTAAGACCCCTGGACTAGCTAAGAAAAGGGCCGATGCCATAAATGCCGACACATGAGAACTTTGCTCTAAAACGGGGGTCGCTTTAATTCCTACTCATAAGAACCTTTGAGAAAGCAAGACGTCACACGGTCATTCAGTTAGATCCCCCTTCCACACAGTAGCTGAGAAAGCAGGTTCACAGAGCGGGTATATGTAGCAGGAGACATAAATAGGGCATGGTTGTATGGTTGTCTACATTTCAGGACAACTTCTTCTCACTACCCACACTGCCCTGCAGCATCAGAGATGCTTGTATTCGACCCCCCTTACCCTCCACACTCACAAAGCACTGTCAAAAACACTGAAGGTGGGAGCGTTCCGGTTTCAGAGGTTGATTTCTTAATGAACTTTGCCAAGTTATAACCTATTTATATAGGCTGCTCTGTGAAGTACCTATAATACATCCACAGCCATGACGCTCTTAGCACTCTCCTGCCAGAGACATTTTGGGCCACTCAGACAGCTACACAGAGGAATCAAGCAAGTCTCAAACACAGCAGTGGCATCCCAAGTGACAGGGATGGCTCTTATATCACATCCCTGTGTCCTGAGTACAGAGGGAGCCTGAGTTTGCTTAGGGGACCCAAGAAAAATAGAGAAGAAAGTGTTTCATTGTAGGGCAGGGTGGGGTACCACGACTGCCCCATGGACTCTCATGGCACAGACAATCTGCCTCGATGGCATTCTCCTCATCAGTAACGTGACAGGATTACAATGTCTCTTTTGTGAGGCTGAGAGAATTGGATTAAATGAGGCAAGCTCAGGTCCTACCTGCTACAAGTACACAAGGCCCACTGTTCTGAGGGCAGGCTTCACACCCAGTCCAGTCCTGGCCAATATGGCTTCCTTTTGCATTTTTTTCTTTCATGATTTGTTTCTCTAAATCTAAAGTGACAGTCCACACTACACAAGTTCCAGTGAGTCCCAACTAATACACAATCATTCCTAAATGTATATAAGGCGTTCATCAAACATTTGAACACATCACTGTTTCTTCACCAACATCTGGCTAACGGAAGAAGGAAAACCTGGGGAACAGGAGGATAGAGGCCACTGAAAAATACCTCTGATAAATTTGGTAACATCTGTAAGGTCAGGAACTCAGAAGGCTGAGGCAGGGGATCAAGAGTTCAGAGTCAACCTAACCTCCTCTTTCTGGTGATAAATCTGTCTCTGAATATCTTGAGACTGGAATAACACCATTTTATATGAAAAGCTGCAGTTTTTAATTCATGATTTATAGACGGTGCAAGTGCGGTTCAGAAGTAAGGAGGGGGACTGTTCAGCCGAGGTTTGTGTTGTCCTGTCTGGCTCAGTCCTCCCTGGTCTGTGATCTATGCCCTCCCCCAAGTCAACTTGCTGTTTACTTGACTAAATAACCCCTTAGCAGATGTGCTACTCAGCGTCGCAGTGATTGCAGCATTTATGCGTGCCTCAGAGTGAAGTGCAGAAGATTTTGTTGGAGCCTTGGGGGCTCACAGCACAGAACAAACATCAGTTATCCTTGTTGACACTGTGAGAGAGATGTATGCTTGGAAATGTAGCCTAAAGTGACAACCGATGCTTGTAGTGAGCTTCTGGATATTTAGATAAGATCCTATTAAAGCACCAATAAAAACATTTTCTTGTTTGTATCCCAGACTGCTGGCTATGCTGGAGTTCAAAGGGGCTCGGTGCAGTTGCCACGCCTTTTGCTTCTTGTAGGCACAGTTAAGGTATCTCTCCCAGAGAATTTTAAGCTAAAGGAAAATGTCCCTAGAAGATTTTCACTAGCTAAAAAACAAAAGTCTTTTTGCTCCTAAAAACTGTCACTCCGTATAATGACTCCAACTTCCAGCACCTGAGAAGACATTAGATTTCTAATTTTCAAATGGGGGATAAGCATCCCCAGTATGGATGAAACTGCTTCTGTGTCAGGCTGTTCATACCAATGTTGTTTCTAGATTATTTTGGAAGAGGAGGCAGGTAGGTCAGAACTTGCTAACCAAGTTCTTTGGTACTAATAATTGTGCTAGATGACTAAGATCTCATAAGATAATATAAAAGTATTTCACAAACTTTGTTGGAAAAAAAATGACGATCATTTGAAAGCTACCTGAGCAAACAAGACGTGGCACAGGTTATTAGAGATAGTACTTTTAATAAAAGCGGTCTGCATACATGAGGATTTGCATAGAACAATCTGTGTATCTAAGCTGTTCCATCCCTTCCCACACCAGACAGGGAGGTTCCGGCTCTCCCAAACTGCCAAAGCTAAAAGGATGTGCTGCTACGATCCCCCTGGTTTGTTACACCCGGCTTCCTTTTCTTAGGCAAGGATCTCTTTGTTTTTCCTGACTCAGCTTTGCTTGCCTTCTTTTTCCCCCCAAAGCAGTCTGCAATGTGGAGTTTGTACAGGATTTAAATTACAGGAGTTAGATAGGATCTCAAAAACTAGTGACCAAGCAGGGCCATGAAATCTAAGAAACAGACCAATTATGAACTGAATGCTATTTGTGTGAAGATAATAAAAATTATTAGTCTATAATTAGAGATTAATTTCTGTTCATTTGGGTTCTACTGAATGTATTAGAAAACATTTATAGAATACCAAAAGGCAGTAAGTAGGTACCGATTACAGCTTGTATGGAAACCTAGGTGCTGTATTTACTAGGACTAAGGTACTCACGGAGTCAAACCAGAAGATTTACCTGTACACCAATTCATGCACGTAGCCCTGCGGTGTGCAGAGTGGAATGATGCACCCTGTAGGGGCAGAAGTGCAGCTAGGGGTTACCGAAGCAGCCCCTGCCAGGTTGCTCACACTAAAACAATGCATGGGAAAGCCATACAGTGTTGGAAGGGTGACAAAATTGAAAGCTCATGGCACATCAAATGCTTGTTATATAAGGCTAGGGTGAGTGAGCATGACAGCTTTAAGACCACATCAATTATTGCTGCAGAAATATGAATACCCAGGAATGTTTCATCATCGCCCTCCTCCAAGCCTAGAGACTAAAGATAATAATCTTTCATTTTATGCCTAAAGAGCGACATCAAAGATTAAAGCTCAAGAGGTAAAGAAGCCAAACTTACACAAAGGGAAATCCAAACAGCGACTGCCAGTGCACACTTCTCCCTTTAAGCTTTTCTTAAGGAAAATTAAAACAAACATTTCCTGGAGGTTTGCAAAATCTAACTTGACCCGACAGAAGCAATTATGGAATTCTTGTGAAATAAAAGGCAATGTTGCTTGAAAGTACTTATAAATCTCGGTAGACAAATATCTATATCAAAAAAGTTGTGGACTCTTTATCGAAAGTACACAGAATTACACAGTAATAAGATATGTGCATGAGGCCATTAGAAAGGCTCGCCTTCTTTGCTACCAGGACGGAGCAGAAGGCTGGTGCTTGAATACTCAACTGCTGTCTTACTGCTGGGTACCTGCAGCCGTGCTGCCCGTCCTATCTCCACTGATGTCACGGTGAGACTTTCCTTACTTGAACAGAGGGTCTTTGGGGTACCTCTAGTACCATAGGTAGGGTGCATCCTACCTTGGCTTCTCATTAGCTATGACCACGTGAGCTGTCATAGTTAACACAGGATTCACTTTGCCTCCTTGAGGGTGGCTTCAGTGTATAAATTGTCAACTTGTGTATCTATTTTCAGATGAAAGGAGGGAGTACAGAAAATACTCAGAGATGAGTGGGAATTAGCCTTGCTAGAAATTCTAGGACACTTGGTTCGAAAGGTCTCCCGGGGCTCGACTGCCTCATCTGCAAACTGGGAAGGATAAGTGAATCTGTCATACTCTATGAATTGCAGCGCCCATTCGTCTGTGACGTGGGAGCTGTTGGCACAGACTTTACTGATTACACAAACCCTCTTACTGACAGCCATGACAAGAACTAGGGTTGTATTATCTGACTTATGGGAAATGGAACCTATGCACAGTCACTTGCTTTGGGAACCAGCAGCTAGAGAAGGCTCACTTTCCCTGAGACCTGTGCCATGATGCTGGGCAGAGCCAGAGGCCATGCCCCTAGGGGGAAGACTGAAGAGCTAAGCCAAGAAATCTCAGCAATTGATTTGTTGGAAATCTCAAGTCACTAATGGAGAAGCAGGTGACTTCCTCGGTGGACAAGGCTAAGTATCACATCTGAACGATTAGGTATTTGGTCAATGTATGTCCCAGAAACCATGCTTACATGGATTACACATAAACTCAAGTTCAGGCCGTCCCTATACAACCAAAATGCAAGAAAATTCTAAATACTCCAAAAGTCAAAACCAACCCAACTCAACCAAGAAAACAACCAAACAACCCCTAGAAACCTTAGATAAAACCTAGGTTTAATGATGATGCAAGTTATTATATTATCTGTTGCTACCATTTGTTATTACTAAGACATGCATCACACTGACAACAGAATAGGCTCTGTGCAAGGAATGGCAAGAAGCCCACTGAATGTAGGGAACCTTTATACTGCACCAAATACTCGGTGCTACAGGAACTGCTGGATGGATGGCTATGAAAAAATTTTTAGTGTAAGTTTGAATAAGATTTTACCTTTACCAATAAGATATCAGTATTGTTTTATCCTGAAGGGAGCAAAATAAATCTTCAGTACAGCAGAGAAACATTTAGCACTGATGTGAAAAATTCCTTGAATAACATATTTGCAAGGAGAATCGAGACATGCGAGCAGTCTAAGTTAAGAGGGTTAGAGGGAAGAGTTGCGGGGACATCCTTACATAGGTATGTTATACCCTGCAACTTCTTGTGCTCTTGGGAATTCATTTAATTCTTTATGGGTTATGATTATAGAAAAGACAAGAAGAAATAGACGAGCTGGGGGCTCATGGGGAGTGCAGAGTGGCTGGATTTGTAAGGGAAGGCATTCTGCTCAATGGACTCTTTCCTCAGTTTTCTGCCAAGGTTCTAGCAGCCCTTCAAGAATATAGAAGCATGTTCAAACGAGTTTTGCCTGCAGACAGAGGGATGTTAATTGCTTTCCTCAGATTCTCTTAAACCTTCTTGCATGCAGAAGCATAAAAATAGCCACGCCGTGTACACTGCCTTTGGGATCCAACACTCCACCTGCAAAGAGGAATTCATGGTTCAACTTTTGTCTCTGCCACAGGTTTGCTTTGGAGCCTAATTACCAGCTAAGTTTGATGACAACATAACTGGCTCCAGGGGCTTCTTGTTCCTACCAAACAAAACAGAAAACAAATTCCTGAAGCAAGTCCTGCAAGTTCCACTGGGAACCCTGAGCCACTGATGCAACTCCAAACTGGAGCTGCTTCTCTCCCTGCCTTCAGTCAGCAGCTCCCTGGAGAGCCTGCCTCCACCAAAGTGGACCAGTTTCAACAAATATTTACTGACAAATGACTATTATGTTAATAATAATAATTTGCAATCATTTGTTGATTCACGGCCAACAAACATGCTCATAGATGCTCTGTCACTTGATGACCATAATTCCGTGAGGAAAGTACATAAAACAGGGCTCATTGGCTTAGTTAAACAGATGAACGTTTTTACTGCTGGCAAATAGTAACACTGGCGTGTGAGATCGAGTGTTAGCGACCTGTTACTTGCCTTTTCCTCTAATCTGCTTTCCGAGAGGCAGCTCACCCCTGTTATGTACTTGTAACAGCCCAGAGACAAAGGAATGAGGAGCCCTTCACTAGTGGGTCTGTGAATCCAGGGTAAATCACACACTGCCTTTGAGGAATGCACTATCTTCAACACAGCGATTCTGGACAACATGCAGACCTGCTTAACACAGAAATGAATATCCCACGGTAGCTCCCTGCCACTGGAAGTGCTTCAGCAGAACCTTAAAAACTACCCATATGGTGTACAGGAAACTACAAAGGAAGTGCTCTATTAGGTCAGAGGTTGTTAGAACAGATGTTGTTTAGAAAGAGTCAAGAGCAGTATATTAGCTTTTGATAGTTGCCTAATTATCTCACTGGCTTAAAATGATGTAAATCTGTTATCTCACTGCTTGTAAAGGCTTCTTTGGGTCTTTTGCTGTCTCTTGGGTTATAGCATGGTGCTGATGAGAGACATTCATAAGATCTTCAGACTATTAGCACAATGAATTACCCTACAGGTATATAATTCGGAGCCAAGAGTTTTTGTTGGCTAACAACCAAAGCCCATCTTTGGATCCAGAGCCAATTCATCTTGCCTGGTGGGCTTCTCTGTGTTCAGTCTACTGAGATGGATCCTAATGTAATGTAATGCGCTTATAATTAAGTTACATCTCCACACATTCACATTCTGGGCATTGGAGGCAAATACAGGTTTACCTGGCATTCATGGAGGACAGATAATCTAAAGTCAGAAGTATAGATCACTGCAATTTCATTAGGGCAGCGGTTCTCACTCAGCCTGTGGGCCACAACCCCTTTGGGGTTCCAACGATCCATTCAGAGTGGTCATTTAAGATTATGAGAAAATACATATTTACATTACTACATAACTGCAGGAAAGCTGCAGTTATGAAGTGCCGGTGAAAATAATTCTATTGTGGGTCATTACAACATGAGGAACTGTAGTAAAGGGTCAAAGCATTAGGAAGGTTGAGAATCACCATCTTAGAGCCGTCCTCTACAACAACTGTTATAGAAAGCTTGGAGAACAAGGTCCTTTCAACTTACTTTTCCAGTTTCTCAGAGTAAACACTATTCCTATCCACTCACTGAAACCTCACCAAAAATCTAGGAGATGCATACTGGGTACCATCTTTGTGAGACCCCTCTTATTTTAAATGCATGTTTAGCAGTGCATATACAGATGGTGGAAGCTTATTAGCCCTCAAGGTCCCCAGGAGTCATCTCTATGATCTATATGAAGAGATATGTAGCTTGATATGTTATACAATAGAGGTAGGCATTCCTAACTTATCACAGAGAGAATTGTAGGGCATCAGTTCTTACATGAACTTATCATCTGACTTTGGGTGAATCATATCTAAAATATTATAATTCTGAATTTAGTTCAAGAAAAAGCCACGAGTAGTTGGGATCTGGCCTGGGTCACGATCCAATCTACACAGTGTCTATCTAACGCTAAGAGAAGAGGTTAGGAGGCCAGGCCAATAGGTTGTTTTCTGTGGGATTCCCTACATGGACAGTATGCCTGTGACAGATGACAGAAAAAGGGAAGGTACCTATGTACCTAGACAGAAACCAAAAATGTCAGTTTCAATCCTGATAGAGTGAACTGTGAAGTCTTTACCATCTCATAAAGGATTCAGGGACCTCTAGCAGGGTTTGGTACCACTGTGAATAAAGATTCTTCTCGTCTGCTTAATATTCCAAACATTACTCCTTGAAATTTGTCCTCACATACAATTGAGGTGCTGAGGGTCTCTGCACACTGCTGGTCCCATGAAGAGAATGTGGGGATAGACCCTTTCTGTCCCTTTGTCTATGCTTACCAACTTAGGAGAAGCTCTGGCTTAGCCCCATCTCTGGGTAAATTCTTGTGCTTTTTGGGGAGCTTAATAGAATGATAGTGGAGAAATCTCAGTATATGCTCGTAGATTATTATTTCTGTACTCTAAGCTCCGTAAGTCTAATGACTATTATCAAAGAAGAGTTAATTTGTAGAGGAACATCTAGTTCAGCAATAATTCAGGAAATCCATCAAATATGACTATGTTCCTGGAGTACCTGATGCTCTTGGCCCATTATACCAAGCTTTCTATCTTATAACAGGGTGAGTTTACGGGACCCCCCTTTAACATGTATGAGTTGTGTAAGTGGATACAGAGATCTCTGGAAGTGACTCAGCATATGCAAAGTTGCTAAAAACAAAAGCCTTCTTCTCTATTCCCCTAGTGTACTTTCTGAAAGGGGCTATTTAAAATAATGCACGATGTCTGACATTATAAACGTGCATAATTTTTAACTAGTAAGTTTAAATGAAAATGAGCTCTACTCTAGATTATCTGCAATCAATGTAACTCATTATTCAGACGTAAAAATCCTAAAGAGGTCTTGCTTTTGCAGCATGCGCAGAAGCAGGAAAACAAAACAAAACAAAACAAAACAAAACAAAACAAAAAAAAACATGTCTATCCCCAAAGAGAGAGCTCCTCACTATTACAGTGTCACAGGCCTTATTCACACCCCAGCATCTGACACATAGTATAGTGCTTCTGGAACTCTTTTTAACTTGTCTTTTAGTCATGAAACTATCCTAGTGAATGAGGAGGGCAAGGGCTTCTTTATTTTACATATGTGGGGGCTGAGGCTTTAAGGCCCCTTCTGAGGTCTTATGGCCAGTGATCAGCACAGCTGGGTGGAGAATTCTGGTTATTCAATTCTGCACCAACATTTTGCAGCCATTCTACCACTTCAGGGACCATGGAGCAGGTGCTGATACTGCCATTTCAGCTACATATGCTTGGACTTCTCACTTCACCTCTCTGAGCTTCTTTCCATGACAGCTATAGGGATCTAATTACAAGTGACGTCTGTAACTGACACAGAGGCTCCAAGGACAGAGTGTAATGTTGGGCTTCAGCTAGCAAATGTTCATGCAGAAGAATATAATTGCTAAGGGAAAGGGCGTGCGTAGGTATACAGAAAGGGGCGCAGATGTATAGATGATCTGCAAGCACACAGCACAGTTCTAGGAACACAGTGGATCTGCAGTGATCTCAGGAGCTCCCATGAAGAGGCAGCTGCTCATTCTCTCAGAGACTTGAAAGTCATGCTGAATAGAAGGTGGAGAGAAGTGGAAAAGCAAATGCAGCTCTGTCTGGAGGCGACACACGAACGATGAGCTTCAGAGGAAGGCTCTACAAACGGCCACACATGCAAGATTACTGTGCCAGAAAAAAAATATTCCAGCAGCTCCTGGGTGCAGGCGCTGGGGAGGATACTGAGCCAAATAGGATGCAGCTCTGCCTTCCAAGTTCACAGTCCAGTAGGAGAAAGACACATACATAAACTCTGGTAAGGAGAAAGAGATATACATAAACTTGTAGAACTTTTGAGAAATATAGAAAATTACAGACATGAGATTAGATGGTAATACCTACAAACACAGAAATAAATACATATAATGTATATCTTAGATGTAGCTTAACATGTTAATAAAAACAAACATTAAATGCTCATAGGATAAAACTCTTTATTGAACAAGTTGTTACATCATCTACTCTGTCTCAAGAAGACATTAATGTCCCTTAGGATATGTGACATACAAATGAAAAAGACCAGGGCAAGCGAGTTGTTAACCTCCTGGGTCACACACAGCTGGAAAGGGTAGTGCTGGGATTTCCATTTCAGCAGACACTCCCAGCATTTTCCCATATCACCCCCATTTCTGCCTGGATTAATACTAGCTTCCAATATTCTATGCACACAACATACTGATGATTGTTCTTGGTTTCTCCTTAGTAGAGAGCAAGTACACAGTTGGGAATATTCGCTTTTTTTTTTTTTTACTGCATTTTCTCAACGAGTATAGCTGAACTAGGAACGTAGCAGGCGTGGATAATAGGTGCAGAGCAGAAACCTAAGGGTCGAGATCACTTCATCTGGTCAGAGAAGACTGAAGTCAGATGGACGCTGCTAAATAGACATGAGAAATTGTCCCCTAATCTGCCACTACTGGGCTTACTGTCCCCTAGGCTCAGCACAGGATTTGTCCTCTTTGTTTATTTTCAGTTCTTTTGAAATAAGTCAGATGGAAACACTCAGAAGACGCTGAGATAGACTAGGGCAGGGCAGACAGAGGTAGGAGGATAGAGAAAGCTCTGCAGACAAAGACTGGGAAGCAGGTGTTCAGGCAGCAGATGGGAGAAGAGGTTGTTTGCAGGTCAGTGAAAAAGATGATGAGAGATTTACAGTTCACATTCCAGCAGGCACCCAGTCTGGAACACAGCAAAACTCTGAATTCCCTCACAGGGCTGCTAACTACAGAAGGCGAGGAATCGAGGAATCGTCCCCTCCTCTACCACTACTGGGCTTATTATACTTGTCCCCAAGGCTGAGCACAGGCTTCCTTCTTCTGTTTCTCTGGTTCCAGACACCTGGCCAGCCTTAACTCCATCCTTCTTTTTGCACTGCTAATGGCTTGCCAGCCTGAAGTCTATCCCTTTAGTTCTTTCACAAAGAACTGAATGGAGTAGGATTCCTCTGCCTGCTCAGGCTTCTAGTCTGTACAGAATCATCGTATGAAAGAAATCACCATGCTTCCCTCTGAAGTTAATATTATTTTGTCTGAACTATTTACATTAGCAGAAAAATAAATCTACAATGTCAAGTCCTGTACGGTAGGCGATTGCCCCCCTGGGATATGTCTGGGCAATGGAATGTAAATGTCACATGGTCATGGTCTTATTTTAAATAACATGCTGGGCTGGTGGTAGCTCTGGGGTGTACATCTTAGCCACTCATGATGAGGTCCAGCACCATCATGTCTGAATCTTTCTTGAAAACATAGTTTAGTTATGGTGGTAGTACCTAAGGGAGAGCTACATAAGCTGGGTTAGAAAGAACAGAGCCTGTGTTGGAGTTACTGCTGTTGATGAGGAATTACAGTCAAAGACAGAGCAATGAAAACCACTGTGGGCGTGAAGGAAGGGAGTTGGAGCAAGTGGTTAGAAGCTGGCTCACAATGAGCCTGATGTGTCAATCTAAGCTCTCTAGATAGGCCTTCTTAGATAAGAGCATTCTGCATTATACAGTAAGCCACATTCTTCTTTGTCTATACTCTTTTGCCTATTCAAATTCTATCCTATTAAAATTGGGTAGTCTATTCATACCCAGGAGTTCTTGAACTTGAAGTGGCGGGATGTCTATATGACATCGAGTAATTTCTTATCTGACCTCATCTACAGAAAATTGAAACTGGATTCACTGTCACAGTGTAAAACACAAAACTAAACAAAGACCCAAAAGACCTTCAGTGTTTAAGAAAGCATGAGAGGCATGCTCTCTCTGGAGGTAGCCTGTCTACTGCAGCATCTGAGAGTGTCTGGAGTGTCGTGTTTTCTCCAGTCAATCCACTGGCAGCTGCTCCTGAGACAAAATAAATGGGAGTCTATAGAGTACAAGCCGTACGCTCCATAGAGCAGCACATAAAGACCCAGGAGAGGAGAGGGTGAGAGGAGAGCTGAGGGGGTGGAAAGAGGAAAAGAAAGGCTAGGTATGATTATGTCACCAGGTATCCCTGGCAACGAGAAAACATCTTGTACATTCTGTCTGAGAGAGCAGCAGCACATGGAAGAAAAATGTGCCCTGCTTCTGTCAACATCAACAGCATGGGAACAGGACAACTCTGAGCCCGAGTCAAGGTGAGAACAGAGACTCAAGGGCATCACATATAAGGACTTGGCAAGAAGAGAAACTACTAAGTTTGAGTGGGCCCGTGGTGTGAATATTGAGAAGGGTATTGTTGGTAAAGAAAGCGTCCACAGCACAGATATTCAGGAGGTCTGTGAAACACTAAGTGTTGATGGCAACTCATGAAGGATGCATCTGACTGACTCCAGGGTTGGTGGCCAACTTGCAGGGGGAATACTCAACCCAAGTGGCTCATAATGCCTAGAGTCAGGACACATGACTCTAATGAAGACACCTTGCCATCATACTCAGCTGGGCAGTCTATGAGTGTGGGGGAAAGCATAATAAAGTTCATATGCCTTTGCTCAGGAAGATGTTATGGGCATCTGGACTAGCCTGGAGTCCACAACAGGTTCAGCCTACTGCTTTAACCTCCCCTAGTCTTTGTTACAAATATTCTCCCCCAAGCACATAAAGTTTCCCTTCAGTTGCTGAGGAACCAATAACAACAACAATAATAGTCACCATCATATTTGACTATTTGCTCCTGTCAGTGGCCAACTATAGCTGGGTCAATACTTAAATAACACCTACGATGTGGCAGAAACCATTCAAAGTGATATATATGTATATATGTGTACACACACTCACACACACACACAAACATATATATTTGGACCCTTATGCAGTCATTTATTCTTATAAATATATGCATATATGCTCATTGGCATATATGCATATGTAAATACTTATATCCACACATATTAGAATGTCAACTTTATCCACATTCCAAGTCTGTTATAAGAATTTGTTACTATTCTTGTCTTAGGTAAGAGTACTAAAAAGTAACGCCGAGGCCATCCAACTAGCTCTCTCTGCTGGAAAAACAAACAAACAAACCCCAGAAAATACTGCCATGCATCAAGAAAAGAAGTCCTTCCACATACATGTGATCAGAAAGTGTGAGCATGCATTCATGTGTGCATGCACATGCCCAGGGTCTGAGGGAAACAGTCAGGATTCTGCATCGGTTCAGGGCTGAAAAGCAGACTACAAAGGCAGTGTGAATGGTTCTTATGTATGAATGGGTCATGACATTAAAACCAACATGATACTCCCAGTCAAGACATGCAAGCAGACTGATGGGAAGCAAGCCACAAGCAGAAGTAAGGAATATTTTCTGCTTAGGATGCAGCCATCCCTGGCCATGTAAGATGAATTTCTGCCAATCCATAATAGTAACAGGATTCTTACATGTTCTTTCTCTCCCCATTCCCGACACCCCTATCCTATTTTACTTTAGGCTTCTAAGCATAATATGTCATCATCACCTTTGCCTTCTACAGCTTAATTTATGATAGAGATGTGAGGTTTCTTTTTGGAACTTAGTGGAGAACAGATAAATGTGTCAAAGATGACACTGGACATATGGCACTTAATAATAATTTTAATGAAATTCAGAAAAAGCATGTCCACTGATTTCACATCTGTGATGATGCAACTGATATGCCATTCAGTAGAAGAAAGGCCCTCCTTCCTGCATGCCAGGTCCACAGTACTGTACATGCCCAAGGGAAGCCAGAAATCTTTGAGGATGTAGTGTTTCCAGAAGCTCACTGCCTACCTCAAGGAGATGCTATCTAAACTCCAATCCCAGGCCACTGGAGGAGGTTGGTACTCCAGGCCAGTACCAATTTGAGTTCAGTTCTCAACAACGACGGGGCACAGCTTTAGCAATTTCTACCGTGGAACCAACCAGCAGCAAGTTATTATGCACAATGTAAAATATAGCTAAAGAGCCTAATTTAAAAAATGATTTGCTTTCACTTATTTTACACTAAGTAAACCATACCACAACGTGGTCAGTGAGCATTACCCAGGACAGACCAGTTCAAGGTCTATCATGAGTCAGCACATCACCCATTGCCAAGCAGATTGTTAAAGAGTACATGAGTTCAACATGGGAAACCTCACTGCTTAAATCACCCAGTCAGTACTCAGAATCACCATATGGCCTTCTTGATCCGACTCCTTCCATCATGTCCACATTTCTGAGATGACCATGGGACACAAAGAGACCCCTGACTCAGATTACGACCAGCACCCTGACAAGTCCAATCACTTAGAACTTGGCAACAGCAACAGAGTCTGCCAGAGATCACACAGGCACACACCCTGCATAGGACTGCAGAGTCTTAGGTCTAACGAATAGCAGTATTGGCAGATTGGAAACATGATTTATAACCCCATGCTAGCAATTATTAATTATACAATTTCTGGACTCATAAAAGTCATTCTAAAAAAAGACAGCCAGCCTTTAGCAAGCGGCTACTACAATCCTACCCCAGGCTCCTTGGGATTTCTTTAAGTTCACTTGTTCTTTGCCTTTTCTTCTAAAGCAGTTATAGATTGTCATAAAATATATAAAAGTATTTTAGAGTCATGGGAATGCAAAAAGGCCTCAGCAAAACAAAATGTTTTAATTCGTTTTACTTGTTTTTATTAGCATTTACAACATAGTTGTTGTGTTTGTTTTTTCTTACCAACCCCCTCCACTGTACCCAATAAAAAAAATGTTTCCAAATTGGGACGCCAAGTTTCCATCCAAATACCAGTTTGTTCAATAGCCCTGGATGAACCCTCCCCAAAACAAAGATTTGCACTGCAGCTCAAGGGACTTCATGGTTGAAGGAGTGAGCTAAATAACAGTGTGGCCATGTGAGTCGCCCATATAGACCCTGCAATAGGAAGAGACCTCACAGAAGATGAAGGCCAACTCAGCACACTTGTTGATTCCCTTGTAGGCACTAGGGGAAAGTTTCCTATTGATCCTGAGGTCACTTATTTTCATCTGCCTCTTCCAGGAGAGATGGTAAATCTCACTCTCTATCTCCAATGACTTTGACTATCATTCTAAATAAGACTCATGCAAAGAAGTAACCAAATCTTAAAGGTACAGAGCAATGCCATGTAGCCTATATCAGTCTGCCTGCAGGTCCCCTCCCCAAACAGTCACTTTACTACATGGTTTGCTATTTTCCATATCAAAAATATAACAACCAACAGCAATGTATGAAGGGACTTACATGGGAGGGATTTCATGCTGATATAGAAAGAATTTCCTGTACATATGGTACCCAGTTTTAGACACAATGCATTCCTGGAAGTTATATCATAAGACAGATCACCAGACGGGAAAGCTGGGATGCTTCTTTTCTTCAACAAACATCTACCAAGTGCCCACTGTGTCCTAGGCACAATGACAAGTTCTGCCCTGTTAGTACAGACTTAAGAAAATCAATGCATCCAAGCTAGTAAAGCCATAAGAGGAGAAATGAATGTTCACAAGGCTGTGGCAAATGAACACACAAGTACCCCGAGGCACACAGAGAGGATCATTTCTGCCACGCTTTCTACTATGCTCTCAGTTTTAAACTTTCCTTTAAAAACCCATGAAATAGAGTTTGAAGAGAACCTCTTGTAGGGAACATAGGACTTGGTTCACAGATCTCATGTGGAAGCTTACAAATCCTGTAACTTCAGTTCCAGGGGACCCAGATGCCATTTTTCTGTCCCCCATAGACACTGGATATGCACATGGTGCACATACATAATTTTACACACACACACACACACACACACACACACACACACACACACACACACGCATGTTAGCACTCATGCATACACATAAAAGAAAAAAAGTAAATCTTAAGAAAAAAACCAACCTATGTGGTAAGTCTTGGTCCTAGGATGCACTATGAGGAGGTGGTGGAACTTTATTAGTAGTCTACAGGTCACAGAAGATCTATCCGGGAAGTGGATTATGGAACCCAACTCACATTTCACCCTCTTTTGCTTCATAAGGTGAATGGTTGTTTAAATACATCATTTCATCATGACAAGTTAGAATGGGCCTTCCCTACAAGATCAAAAGCTATGGGGTCAACTCATCATGGACTGGAATTATCAAGCTTGCAGGCGCCAACTAACCTTACATCTCTATAAAGTGATTATCTTGGGCATCTTGTTTTAGTGACTAATCATGTCAGCCCATCATGACATGTTTGGGTGGACCTTCTCCACCAGACCAAACAACAATGGGCTCAATTCATGGATTGGAATTTTTAAGCTTGCAGGCTCCAAATAACCTTACACCTTTAGTAAGTGACTATCTTTGGCATCCTGTAGGGACTAACCTAACTTCCAAGCATATTAAGTGTCTAGTAGAGTCATGCCATTAGGGAACATAATCCCCATGGGGTCTTAGAACGTTCATCCTGCTAGTCTCCATCATTCTCCATCCTCTTCTCTTAGAGACTGTGTCAGATTTCTGTGATGTTTCAAACCTCAAAGCAAGATTATTTATTTCATGGAACCCAAGCAGACAGCGTCTACTTTTTATATGTGAGAAATGAATGCTTATGTGTCATATATCCCAATATTTCTCTACCCTATGAAGTCCCTGTTAACACTTCATGGCTGGGTGTTTTTCCTCTCAGAAGCAGAAATACACACGGTCATTTCCAGTAAAACTTGGTGAGCTAGTTGTGATCCTGCTGGTGTACAGTTCTTTTTTTCACACTGAGGTTTTAGGAACAGAGAAACGAGCCATTTCTTCATGAGTCAGGAGAAATGGGACACCAGGAAGAAGTAACACTATAAGGAGTACTCATTTCTTTGTGCAAACAAAATTTGTCTCCCAGAGAAACTAATAGATTACAATGTGTTCTCAAGGTAAGACATAGATTATTGCCATCAAAGTTGCCCAAGAGTGGTTTTATAACCTTAATATGTAGAGATCAAGGATAGGTTAGATAATAGTGCTATTATAAGAAACAGTACACTACTATTAAGATCCATATTTTGAAATGACAGATCTAATAACATATGGGAAAATATCTTTAGGAGTAAAATACATTATCTACAAGTCTATAAATATGTCTAACATATAAGTAAATATATAGATTTTATATAATATGTAAACAAATATATTTTGTATATGTGAATATATGACTGCAATTTCATTTTAAAAATCAGAAAGATGGGGCTGGAGAGACGGCTCAGTGGTTAAGAGGACTTGCTACTCTTCCAGAGGACACAAGTTTAGGTACCAACACCCATGTTAGGTGGATCACTGCCACCTCCAACTTCAAGGACCCTAACATCCTCTTCTGGCCTCCAAGGGCACCCACCCAAATATGGCATAGACAGACAGACAGACAGACACACACACACAAATCTTTTTGAAAACTGAAAGGGATGAGTTGGCTACTTATCTTAAAATGTTTATGATTCAAATCGCATGTGAGATTACATGTGACTTGAAATGTAGTCTTTCAGAGTTGAATGTCTGTAAAATTATGAAAATCACAATGGAAAACACTTGAAACCATACACTGTGGTGTTGGAATCACCCAGAGAGCTTTAGAGAAAACTGATATAATAGGCGGACATAGTGCCTGAACATCAGCTTTGAAAGTGGCAAAATCTAAAAGTGAGCACCATCATGCTGCCAGGAGAAAGGCATGATGTGGAACTGAAGCCATGTTCAAGAAGCTTAGAACTAAAGCCTCGCAGCATAGAACAGCATTGGCGCAGCAGAAATACCAGTAAGAATGACACAGGAGGCTGGAGAGAAGGGTTAGGGGTTAGCAGCCACACGGAGGCTTACAACTGTAGCTCCAGACCTGTGCCTCTAACCCCCTCTTCTAGACTTCATGTGCGCAAAGCACTCAGGGGCTGCATAGACACATGTACAGACACAGCACTCCTGCACATAGACATTTTCCCCCAAGAGCTTCATGGAAGATAAGGTTACTTTCCTTGTCTCATAACTACTCCTGAATGCACCACAACCCCTAAAGACATGGCATTCAGTTTTTTGGTTGTTTTTAAACAGGAACTTAGACTTTTCATAAAAACCTATAGAGAAGTGTTACATTTTAATTCTCTGAAACGTTTAGAGTGATTTCAGTTTAGTGGTCTAGGTCCACTCCAGGGAAAGCTAAATTTACCACTAATAATAATGTGATGACAATGGTAATAAGAGTAGCAGTAGAAGTAGTAGCGATGATGATGATGATGGTGATGGTGATGGTGATGGTGATGATGATGATGATGGTAAGAATCCTTCAAGAATATTGAAAATAAAAACCAGTCTTTTCACTGAATGACAGCACACATGAATGGCAGAATTCAATCCTGCCATCAGGACTTTCTGATAGGACGATTCTAGGAAATTCAGCGGGGGCCCTGTTAGGGTGGGCGTGTCAGTGAGGAAAAGCAGACATGAACAACACTGTAATAGTTCACACTGGGACTGTGAGCACAGGCTTCTTCTCTTCCTAGCCAGCACACAGCCTTGCCCAAACAAGACTAAAAGATACTGTACTCTTTTTGCAGTCATAACTTCTAAAGTACAATTTATAAATATCTGACTTAAAAACACATAATACGGACTTTTCTGTGTCACCTCTGGCCTTGTATCTGCTGAATTCACATTCACTACATATGAACATGCAAATTTACATTCCAGTCACCATCATAATGAATTTCTAAAGGGAAATTTTTTGACCTTTAACACATAGGCAATGATTCACTGCTGACAAGACTTAAAGTGATGGATTTAGAAATCTGATTACCACACTTCCTTGGGAGACTATGCTCAAAACAAAACTAACCCTGTTGCACAACAGTAAAAATGAGCTCCGAGTCTTGTGGGCTTGCATGTGTAGCTGAAATCACAGTGCACAACATCCTGAGACCTCTCCCCCACTGCCACTAGAACACAAAATCTTCCTTTTCTGATAAGATGCCAGTTTGATATGCTTACTGCTTAGCCACTGCATGCAGACTTCTTTTCAGGCTGCGGTAGTGCTCTCAAATCTTCCAGATCAACTGGAGAGTTCACTACTCAAAACACACAGCTAGTTGGTCCAGATCAGCCGTCTACCTGGTTCTTCCTTTCATCCTCTGCCCTCTTGCCTCTCTGGTGGATTACTACTACCCACTTGTCCATCTGCCTGCCTCCACATCTTCATTTAGGGTCCTCATCCTTGTCCCCTGTCCCCACTACATCATCTGCCACAAACCCTCCCTGATAAATTTTATGGCCAGACTAATCCTCCATGAGGAAGCATTGCCAATTACCCAGTTAGGACAAATGCCTTCCTCATGCAATTTCTATACCTACTACAATGCTCTCAGAATTGGCTTTTATTTTATTTTACAACTTTTTAAATGGGTTTCCTTCTGACAGATTTCCAGAGAGCCAGATGTGGCATACAATAGGCTTTCAGGTATCTTTTTAAAAGTACATGAGAGTCTATGCAAATAGTTCTTTAGGAACAGAGATTAAAACCCTTGTACGCTTTACACACACACACACACACACACACACACACACACACACACACACTGAAATTCTTTAGAGATAAGGAAAAATTAACATCAGTTAAATTTTCATCAGAATCAGAACATTCTCATGGCAAGTTACTTTTCTCCTTTCCTAAAAGTCAACTGAACTAAATGCACACATGGCCCTTTTTGGTGGGAAGAACTCTGACACACTGTACTGTTCACAAGGAGTCCGGTGCGTCAAGAACAATAACATCTGTGCAGGAAACACCTACCCTCCACCTGCCTGAAGAAACCAACTCTAAACATGCTAAACAGCTCGCCCAAGGCACACTATTCCATACTGCCTTTCACATAAGCAATGCTAACGGTTTTGCTGAAGAGAATGACTAAGGGATTCTCATCTTACTTTCTATGTTTTCTAGGACTCCAGGGTAATATCTGTCCAGCTAGCATGAACTATGAAACCCTGGCAGTTGTTGGGAGGCTCAAGGGAGGAAATAGCTAAAGGGAGAAAAACAGTCACTGAAGCTGTTACAGAAGCAGATGAAGATGCCCTGGCAGCCAAAAGAATTTCCCTAGGCTACACACATTATTACTCATAAGAAGACAGAAGCTGCCAGGCCAGCAGCCATCACACCTTAAATCCCAGCACTTGAGAGGCAGAGGCACGCAGATCTCTGTGAGTTTGAGGCCAGCCTGGTCTATAGAGTGAGTAAGTTCGAGGATACGCAGAGCTACACAGAGAAACTCTGTCTTGAAAAAAACAAAAACAAAAACAGAAACAAAAACAAATCCCAAACCAAACAAAGGAGAGAAAGAAGAAAAAAAATTTAAAGAACATTAGTTGAAAGTTAGGAAATTTGATACTGAGCAGGGTAAGCAATGAATGAAATCACTCTGTTTGCTGGGTTCTCATCTGTCTGTGTTTGCTCAATACAGGGGTTGTCAGCCCATGCGACATCACTGGTTACGATAGCCTACTGTAGAAAAAGACTTCAAAAAGCCAAAACTGCAACTGTTAAATAGATGTCCTACGGTGATTCCCACACAACCTTCCTTTAAAGTGAGTCTGGACACTGTCTTGCACTATAGTATGTTTCTTCGCTTCAGATTAGGTTTTGGAATTTTAGTTTTAAGATAAACACACGATCGTGTTTTCCATTTTTGTTCTGTACACACAGAAACACTGCAGCCTTTCAGATTCAAGCAGAACGTCTCACTTACCACAGCCCACAGGAATCCCAACAGGGCTGGGCGATGTTTGGGGTTGGAAGTGGCAGTAGCAGCAGAAGTACTTGTAAAATGGAGGAAGGTGTGATATGCTTCAGAAAAAGGATGCACCCCCAGAGGCAGGAAGAACGGGATACTTGGCATCTTAATTAGGACGGCTTAAGGAGAGGACCTGGCATGTTGTACTCACTTGAACAGCTCTCTCCCACAGAGCTAAGTGCTTTAACAGCCCTCTAGGAGTCTGGAGATGGAGTCTGCATTCACAGCTATGCACCAGCTCAAATCAGGTCTTTCTATGAAAGATTATCTGTCAGGTGATTACTAGTCATGTTGAGTAATTTGTACGAAGGTTTGATAAGGGCGAAGAACACCTTGGACACTGCCAGGAAGCATGAGAACTGCCCCAGTGTCCAGCTTTCCAGCTTTGACTGCCTGTGCAGGTATCTCAGGCACTCCTGTAAACCACCTTGAAGGGATGACAGGAAGAGGGCCCACTGGTACTGACTTGTAGATGGCTTCTATATAAAAAACATGCCTGCCTTTTGAAGGAGCCAGATATCACCTTCTTAACAATCTATAACCAATAATTTGTATGCAAAAATTAAGAAGGATTTCTTCCATTTTAAAACAAGAACCCAGATGCTGCTTCTTGCTATTTCTTGGGGGGAAAAAATTAAACTTTGTTGTTTTCTTTAACAACTCTCACTGATATTGAATAATTAAATAATTGAAGTTGCAATATTTTTGTATTCCTATTAGGTGCTCAGTGCAATGACACATTTTGGGAGTCATACAAGACTTTTATAGCAATCAGGAAGGCAAATTAGTTAATTTAAACCACTTGGTCTTCTTTTCCCAAACAGAAGGTTTTTTTATTTGCTTGGTTTTTTATTTAATATGACTTATCAAGAAAAAACAAAACTATAATTTATTTGGTACTCAGTCTGCTTGGCAGAAGATTTAAAAAAAATATGGGGAGGAAATAGGTATCAGGAGATCCCTAAGAAATGGACTGATTGAAATAAATATAGAAGGAGATACAAGCTCTACCTTCATCTAGGAAATGGAAATAGGAGAACCGAACAGGAAATTTTCCCGTAAGACCTCAAGCAGGTATTAAAATGCAGGGATAAAAGCAAGGGCAAGTGTCCATGCAGCCTCTCATACTTATAGCTTCAATTTCTTATCAATTTATTCATTTGAGAAAAGTCAACCATGATTAGCAATTTTACACAGGCAAAGAAGAAAGCATGAAACAAACAAAACGTGTGAGCATGATATACTTTCTTTTTTTTCCTCTATAAAAATGCATACAGAGTCTCTGAATAGAAAGAAAATCTGACAAGCAACTTGTTGACATAAACATCCTCACTGAGGAAAACTGCTTCCTCACTGTCTGCAGGAGCCTCCCTGCAGCCCAGTATTGGCTTAAGGTAGAGAAAGCAGTTAGTCTACACTGAACAGTTGCCAAGGGAACAGCCAGCATTTTATGACATTATGGTCAGATTAAAAGGAAATAGACTGACCCTGTAATAATGCCAGGAGAAGACCAGCTGCTTTGGAAATTTACAATGTTTACCCAGAATCTTCTTTGAAAACACATGTAAAATTGCAGAAAGTCCAATGGACACTTAAACCGATAAAACAATTGTTTTTAATTAACAAATCTTTCATGTAGTTTTAGCCCATGTGCAAAGGTCAATTCCTGCTTCCTTTCTTATGTGGGATTAGAATCCTGTTATTTCATCTCATGCAGTTCCAAGTCTGAGCTTACAGTATTTTAACCAGTATGTAAAGGAAATGAGTCTAAGTTAAGCATACACCTGGTTCTATAGTACTCCAACATGGTTGTCTCTCTCTACAGAATACTCTAGGGAATAGAAACACAATCTGGATCTTCTAATCATGCCTACATCGTTTAAATCTGTTCACCGCTATGCCAGGCAGTTATCCAGGTGGCCTCGAGCTGGCTTTAATATTGGAGGATGGGGATGGCTTTCAAATTAAGTTCAAAAGGCAAAATAAAGCTTCATTACCCATATGGTAAATGACAGTATTTGGGGTACTGAATCCTAGTCAGTCCCATGGGTAAGCACTTATTTGGTGTCTGGATTTTTACAGATGTGCTATTCACAGTAGTGATTATTAAGGTGATATTTTGTGTGAGTCACTGAGAGGACTGACATGTGTTCTCCATTTAATCACAATCACTCATTATTACTTATAATTAATTATTACAATTAATCTGTATTGTATAGATAAGAGGACTGCCAGCCCTGGGCAGAGAGAAGCAACTTGCTCAGTGATACCTGGTTTAAAGTAGGGCAATCTTGTAGACTTTGCTTCCAACAAATCAATATATTATCCCTCAAGGCTGGTAAGTTAAAGCAATGCAAGGCTCATCTTCCTATGGTGGGCGAGCGATGAGCTGTACAGCATTTGCTTGCTCGGAGCTTACTTAAGTGCATGTGTTTAAGTGTGAATGAGAATGACAAAAGGTGACCTTGTCCAACTCTAAACAAACACCTCAGTGCAAGAGAAGAAAGACTACTTCATGAAACAACACAAAGAAATTCTAATTCTACTTGACCCAGAAGAAACCTTTTAATGTATTTGAAGAAAAATATATGGGACATACATATAGGAGTCTTTGGATGGAATTTCAATTATCCAAACACTGGGAAAGCTTAATACCCTCAGATCCATTTCCATGTTACAATGGACTACTCCCGGGCTACTAATTCTCCTACATTTCATTTTGAATTGCTTTAGTGTCCTATAGATACAGATAAAGTGAAGTTGTAAAGTTTCTTTCAGCTTTCCTCTTTTTTGTGTTTCTTTGTCTCAGATACTAAATTTGTGTTTCTTTTGAGGCTATCTTCTTATATTCTAAATGAGAGAGGTAGATCAGATGACTCCCTAGATGTTAAGTCTTTAATATATCCTAAGATTATGATATAATGTACTGAGTAGAACATTAAATGAAAGTTCTACCAATGAAATTCCCCTAGAAACAAATTCTTTTCCCTTACCTATATTTGCTCAAGTAGGCACTAGCACTACTCACTAGCCTTGTCTTTCTGAAGTGTAATGGTTCCAAAAGGGCATGGTAAGACTTTGGGTAGTATCTACTATTATTTAGCCAAAAACCAAAAATTACCATAGCAAATATCTTGGAACTGATGGACACACAGTGTTTACCCACTAAGTGACGCATTAAGCATGAGTTAATAAATGCATAAGTGATGATACAATTTTGTGTTTCAGATTTACTGCTTGGTATAAAATTTTACCGTCACTTACTAGCGTTCTCATTCTTGGTAACTTTTAAAATATTCAATTAAACAATATTACTAATTGCTCCCATTTGGCACATAATCAGTTAATATCATACATGCAATATCTTCAGCATGACTTCTGGTATAGAGCAAAGCATGCATTGCTTTTGCTGAGGAACACAAGTATGTGTCATTGAGAAAAGTGGATAGTACTCTACTGTCATAACCTAAGTACTTGTCAGTCTTCGTGGAGATTACCAGGTTTACGTACCTCAAAGTATTTGTAGAGTATAATTTCTCCTATTCAAAAGTCTTTTCTTTTGTTTTTTCCTTTTTGGTGGTAGTATAGTTGAGCCTAGAGCTTCATGTAAGGAGAGTACTCTAACAGTGGGCTATAACCTCCACCCACAAAGGCCATTTTTAAATTCAGTTAATAAATTCATATGAATCAGAGTGACGTAAGTCTACAGGCTATAAATGCTACTAGATTCTTTGCTGGGACAGACTTCACAAGGGAAAGCCTCCCACCGAGGTACTGGCAGACTCAGAACCCACCTTTGGTTTGTAATTAGCTAACTAATTCTTCTTTATTTAGATCCGTTCTCTTCCTCTTATTTAACTAGTCTGTCTATCTGTCTGTCTGTAACCCTGGCTGTCCTTGAACTTGCTCTGTAGACCAGGCTGGACTTGAACTCAGAGGTCTGACTGCCTCTTCCTCTTCCCCCAAGTACTGAGATCAAAGGCACGAGCCCCCAAGACACTAAAGAACAGCAGAAACTATATACTTTTTTGCTTCAGATTAAACTATTCTTAGATATGAAATAACAGGGAGCAAGCATGTGGGAAAACAAACAAGGATGGGGGAGGATAACCTAAAAGCAGAATATGATTGATCAGGACAGATCATGAGAGAAGAGAGGGGAAAGCAAGAAAATGAAGGAGAAAGGAAGTAAAGAAGGCTGTGACTAAGGTACATTATATGCTGTTGGAGATGTAACAGTGAGACCCACCAACTAGTATGTATATCTAAAATAATAATACGACAAGTGAGTTTTATTAGGTAGTCTAAAGCTAATGTGCTAAATATTAGGTATTCCAAAAAGTTGAGAAAGTATAATTAGCTCTTTGGTATGCAGTGGAAGTTTTCAAAAATTATCTACGGATAAAGGGGAGAATGTCACACTGGGGTTAGACCTTTTGCTTATTCAATGTTCACATCTATAAAGATCATACTAATGCACTCCATCAGTGAAGACTATGGAAAATATTTATTTGGTTTAAAATATAATCTTTTTAAAGTCTCCAGTATGCACAAGAGAAGGGGAAAAGCAAACACAGATGTGAAAGAAACAAATGGAACTGTGCCTTTGTTGGTCCCGCCTCATCATTTTTGCAAATTCCTTCAAAGCATGCATTTAGATCTTTTTATGTTTGGATTACATTCATCACTAACACCCTGGGTAAAATCCACCCCTGCTGTTACTGTGGAACTGGAGGTCTGTGCTAGAAGTCTACTTCTGGAATTCTCTGGTCCCATGAGGAGCACTGTCTGCCCACTGCACTGCAGGCCAGAGGCAATCAGAAACTGATGCCCTTGCTTCCAGTCTCCATCATCACCATATCCTCATTTGTATAATAGCATGTGAGTTTTATTTTGAAGTAAAATTTCCAGACAAGATGATCCTTAAAGATGCATGGGGGGTGCTTAATACGTATTTGTTCTAGGGCAAAAGGATCAAATATATATCAGTAATTGCTATGAAGCAAGGTTACACATTTTATTCTTTTTAAGAAAAACTAGGGGCATGAGTGTATATATGTGTGCTACTTGCATGAAGACATCAGTGGAGCCTGGAAGAGGACATCAGATCCTAAAAACTGAAATTACAGATTAATATGACTCATCTGTTAGGCTTCTGGGAACTGAACCTGGGTCCTCTTCAACAGTACTAAGTAGGTTTTTTTTTTTTTTTTTTTTTTTTTTTTTTTTTTTAATTGCTTAGTTATTTCTCTAGCCCTCCGTACCTTACATTCTTTTTTATTTTGTTTTTTTATATTTTATTTATTTACATTTCAGATGTCATCCCCTTTCCCCAATCCCCCCCATTAACCCCCATCCTATCCCATCCCTCCTCCTCCTCTTTATGCCATTTAAATTACATACAAGTATGAAGGTCAGCTCTAAGTTGAGGAACTAGCAGTACAACAGATGCAAATAGTCAAGGAACAAGCAAGACAATAAACCCAGATAGTCAAAGAACAAGCAGGACAACAGACAATAAACATAGTCCCAGGATCACTCCTGTGATAACCATTTCTAAGGGCTTACCAGGATGACCAAAATATCTGAGCCTACTACTTCCCTGTCCTAGCCCAAAGTCATTTTCATGCCCGAAGCCTACTTCTTTGTTCTAGCCTAAGATTTAGATTCCTGCATGAAATTATTTCTTTGTTCTATCCTAGGATTTAGATTCCTGCCTGAAATTACTTCTTTGTTCAGGCCTAATGTCAGATTCCTGCCTGCAGTCCATTTCCTTGTTCTTGGCCAAGGTCAGCTTCCTTCCTTACATTCTTAATAAGGAAGGACTACATTCTATGAAATCCCTGAGATGACTCTAAGGCAGAACTGATATCAGATGATAACTGTGATGACAATGATAAAGAAATCTAATGTTTACTGAGCACTTAGAAGATGCATGGCGTTGCAGTACTCCACTGTAGCTAGTGTTACTGTTATTCTTCTTTTAAAGAGAAAAACGTGAGGTGTTCACCCAGCTAGATAGCATTGGGCCAGATATCAAGAGCACATTTCCAGATTCCAGTTCCTGGCTACCTTTCATCAAACAGGTGTGCTTGACAGCCCACCCTGAATAACACTGTCGTGTTATGGGCTTTCGTGTGTTTGTTTCTTTTCCTTCCTTCCTTGTTTTGGTTTCTGGTTGGTACATTCTATCTTTCAAGCTTCTCCATAGACATGGCCTCCTTCACCTTTCATTTGCTAAGTGCTTACCATAATTACCGACTCCCGGCTAATGCTTAGAAGCATCACTACAGTGCTCTGGTGGTACAGCTTAAAAGGTCCTCTAGAGTTACTTGAGATGGGTGTCCTTTCCTATAAATTATATTTTATTTAAAATGTGACATGTAATAATACATCTTAGACTGGGAATACAGTTCAATAAAGGGCATCCTTCGCAGTGTGAAACAAATAGACACACAAAATTATACATAAGCTATATGCATTCCTCTACAGCTCAATGATTTCAGTCTATTACAACTTTGAGAAATGTTTTCTGAGTGTCTTCCAAAAGATATGCCTGAGGGTCACATGCTTAGGTTAGAATGGCTGGCGAGTGAGCCTGAGATGGACCTCTTTCTCCTTCCTATCCTGAGGTTGTAGATGCCTGGAAGCACACACACAGGCTCTCTGTGGGCTGCGGATCTGCACCCTGGATCTCATGCTGGCACACAACAAACTTAATGAGTGATTTCCCCAGGCCTTGAACCTCCTGCCTTGACATTCTGGCATTCTTAATTCACTAAACTATGATATTTCAGTGGAAATGACTGGCTTCTACATAAGACGGAGAGAGATGAATGAGCAGTGCTCAATACAACACAACATATGGCAGATAATTCAGAAACCCACAACCTATTCAAATCCTATGGAGAACTGTGGCTGTACAGTTTTAAGGGAAGACGAGTACCTCAAAGGGGGAAAGGATATATTTGCTTACATGAACAAATGTCTCTTAAATGCCATACTATTTGTAAACTGAGAAGGTCAATTAATATTGACAGTCAGTTGCTGAAGGCTGTCTTTGCACAAGTCTGAGGAGACAGGACCCCTGAACACTACCGACAAAACAGTTTATACCCCTAGTTACCATCCCCACCCAGTGCAATCAAGTGGTGCCTGGCAGAGGGCAGGGGCCTTGATAAGGCTCCACTGTATGGATGATGAGAAGGTGTCAAGCAGCAGTTACACGGAAGGCCTAGAGCAACGCAGATCTTTCTACCTTGTATTCCACTTAGCACAAGAGTTTTATGTCACGGCAAAGATACTCCTTTGGCCCTTAACACACTTGTAAGGTTCACTACAGCCAGAGGGACAGAGCAAAACCCATAACTAGAGGGGAGGCAGAGGCAGGGTCACTGAAACAAGAGCCCGGAAAACCGAGGCTAAGGAGGGACAGCAAGCTCCCCATCACCCACAGACATCAAGGCACAGCAGTGGACAATGGGAGAGAGCAATGTTGAGCACAGACCACCTCAGTTTTAGTGGGAGCAAAAGAGAAGGTTCCAATGGCAAAGCATTCCTTCCCTACTGCAAGGACAAGGCCACCTTAGAGGTGTCTGCCAGGCAGGCATGATGTATACTTCACTGTGGGTAATCTAACCACAGCCCTCTCCCTCTCAAACCAAACAAAGGTCCATCCTCACTAGTCCACAACAAACACAGCACCTGAAAGGTCTACCATAGGAAAACACATGTCCACTTCTAGGTGTAAGATGAATTTTCATGTCTTTACTTTTCTACACATATGGCATTTCAATGAAAATTATAAGACATACTAAAAGAAAGCAAAAATAACAAGAAAAAAAGACCCAGAAGGAAAACAGATGTTGGAACTACAGAATAATAGATTAAAATAAGTATGATTAATATTGTAAGCTTTCATAGAAAAGGAAGGAAACATATATTATTATCAGACCACAGACTATGTGAAATTAGAGTATGTCTTCTTATTGCCTTATGAGAACAGAATAGACATGCTTGAAAAGAAAAGCAGAGTCATAAAAAGACTCTATTCAATAGCCATGCACGCTAGCCATGTACATTTCCATCCTGCCTTTGCCTTCAGATAATGTAAGCACATAGCAATTTGTTAGACCCACAGGTGCCCATGAACATGATGTAACATTGCTCACTTCTGCTGAGTGCCTCATGGAGGATGGCACCAGAGAGAGAGAGAGAGAGAGAGAGAGAGAGAGAGAGAGAGAGAGAGAGAGCACAGGCAGGAGAGGGGGATTTAGTTTATGAAAAGGAAGGTTGCACTGCAAGAAAGGAAACAAGGGAACTAGAACTATCAGGGCAGTTCCAAGCCCACACATCACAATAAGGCTGACCAGAGCCACACTCTTAGAATTCACCAGGAGTGTGAGTGTATACTCTGGTGACTACCTTTAGAACCTCATTACCTCCCACTAGGCCCAACCTGGAAGGTCCCACCACCTCTCAGCATCATATTGAATCTCAGCATGGGAGACACTGGGACACACTCAGATCACACCCAAACTGTAGCAAGCACCCTTTTGTTACTGTGTAAATCCAAGTGTCAGTCTAATGTCACATTCCTTCCACCTAGAAAGCCACTTTGGATACTTCTTATACTACAGGTCTGCTAGAAATGAATTCCACCTTGGTGGTTTTGTTGGCCTAAAGTAGCTGCTCTAAATTCTTCACTTTAGAAAATACTTTTAAAAAATATTAACAAGAAAAAACCAAATGGATGGAAAAGTATAAAAAGGTAGGAGAGTGGTTTTATCAATTTCTATCAATCTCAAATATAAATAGTCCAAGCAAATAAAAAATTGTCAGAATGAATACAAAAACAAGAATCTGTTAATTTCTATCTCCAAATAAGTCATTTCAAATACAACAACCGTAGCATAAAAGTAAAAGACTGAAGGAAAATATCAGCATAACTAGCCTAAGAAAACAATAGTAATGTCAGAGTTCAGTAAACAAGAATTTTTTAGATCTAAAATGATTATGATATAGTGCTAAGGACATACAGATGCATAATCCATTCAAATGCCATGCATTTAATATTAAGCAAGGCTTAAAAATGTATATATAATAAATAAAAACCACATAATTAAAAGGCAGAGAGTAATGAACTTAGTTATAGCTGAGGGTCGGCAATGTGTTCTGAATAACAGACAGAAAAAGTCAAGAAAATCAATGAGGATTGAGAACCTGCAGAACACTGTCATCAAATTTAAGTTCCCTGAGATTTCCTGAACATGTCCTTCAACATGAACAGTTAATACAGCTTACATTCTCGGACATAACACGAACTTTAACAAACTTTACCAAATTGAAATTATACAAAATGCGTTCTCAGATCACAGGAAATTAGGCTGGAAGCCAATGACAGAGAGGCTCTAAAAATAGTAATAACATTGGTATTTAATGATCAGGGACAAAGGAAGAATTAGATGATTATTAAAAATGAAAGTAAAAATACAACATGAGAATATTGAATGAAGCTTAGCAATCACGAACTACATTTTTATATTAAAATGATAAATGATTGCAGGTCTACAGTTTAAGTGCTAACCCTAATAAACAAAGAACATACTAACCCTAAAGCAAGCAGAAGGAACGAAGAATAGAATAAAAGCCACACAACTCTGATCAGAGTACAATACAGAAAATCTGATGAGAAGAAAAGTTGAAGAAATTGAAAAATGATATTGAAAATTGAATTGGGGGAGGAGGGAAGGAGCTAAGACTCGGGCACTAAAACTACCAGTGAGGTACACTGCTACCATCCTGACATCCATAAAACCACAAGAAGGGAGCCCTGTATGTGAGATGAAATAAGCCAAATTCTTGACAGAAACAAACTCTCAGAACTCCTAAGACTAAGCCCTCAGCTCTGAAATCCCAACAGGCAAATGTTCATGAGCTTACGACCTATCTGACCGACAGAGGTAAGGACGGAGCTCAGTAGTAGGAAGTAATGCAAGAAATGTAAGTGAGTAGTGAGTTATCTAAGGTAAGTAATGTAAGTACTAAGTAACGTAAGTAAGTAGTAAGTAACGTAAGTAAGTAGTAAGTAAGGTAAGACCCTGCATGCCATCTCATGTACTGAAGTCATTAAATTTACACACAAAATGAAAAGCCTTGTGATAAAGAAAACTCTAAATCTAGTTAATTTTTTTTAGCATATCTTACCAAATACTTAAGGATCAGTTCTGAGTAAACAAAAATGTTTCCAGAACAATGTAAGAAGAATATTGCCAACTTCTTTGACGAGGCTAGGACTTCTCTGACACCAAATAAGATCAAATGTATCACAGAAAGACAAGAATGAGAATGAAATCTCCGTAACAGCATCCCTCCCCTTGGGACACATGGCCAACCCTGGAAGAAGTGACTAGCAAGTTAAATGCAAAAAGAGTTGTAACAACTTGCATATCATGGTCAAGTCAGCTCATCTTGGGAATGCCAAGTTCCCAGAGCTCCAAAACATAACCTGTGCTTCCTTCATATTAGTAGGCTATAAAATGCAAACATCCTTTGTTTATTAACTGATACTGAAAACATCGGAGAAAATTCAATCTCCTTTCCAGGTTAAGATTATTTTTTTCAAGATAATGTTTTTTGTTCTTATTTTTTTTTAATTTTTTTAAAATTTTTATAGTCACAGCTGAACCATCTGATTAAGCTTCTTAGAATTCTTCCTCACCGTGATGTGATGTGGGCATCTGTGACAATCCCAGGTCTGACATCACAGACAACAAAGACCTGGGGAGCAGACATGGGCAGCCCTTCACCCCTCTTCTGGTCAACATCTCACTGGAGGTTCTAGCCAAGGCAAATGGAGCAAGAAACAGAGATGGTTTGGATTCAAGGAGAGAAAAATAATAATATGGAAGGAAACACTATTTAAAGAAGTAGTTTCATAAATATCACCTAATTTTTAAGAAAGAGCTCCTATGATCAATAAATTTAATAAGGTCATAGGATACTTTATACGTACAAATTAACCTTAATTTTATATAGTAGCAATGACTACTTGAGAATTGAAATTTTTATAGGTCTATTTACAAAACACTTCCAATTATAAAACCATTATTATAAATCTTATAAAATATGTGCATGATTTCCAAGCTGAATACTACAAAACAGTGATTAAGCAAATTGAAAATCTAAGTAAATAGTAAATACAAAGTAAGTGGGAAAATATAAAGTATTCAAGGATAGGAAAAATAAGCATTGTAAATATCTCATTCCTCCTTAGACTTATCCCTAGATTCAATACAATTCCAATCAAAATCCCAGCAGGAGTTTTGTTAAAAATTGACAAACTAATTAAAGGCAAAGTAATCAGAACACTCAAAATAATTATGAAAAAAGAAAAACATAGCATATGTCTTGATTTCAATATTTCTATACAGCTACAGTCAAGACAGTGTAGGAATTCAAGTAAGAGAGGATCTAGACTGATGAACAGGGCACCGTGAGCTGAGACAGTTACACACCCTTCAAAGGACCTACAGATCATCAACTGATTTAGACCAAACAGTGCTGGAATAATTTGAAATCCATAAATGAGAAAAACAGACAAAAACTGAACCTTGTTCACTTTATACAGATTAACTTGACATGAAAAAACATTCAAAGCTCTAAAAGTATAAACTGTCTACATGAAAACAAACTATGACTCCACGTAAAGTCTTACTTAGACCTTATGACACAAAATGACCCAAACAACAAGCATATACAACAGTCACCAACACTAAAATGTGTGGAATTGTAAGTCTGGTCTTCTAGGTAAGAAAGACAGGAAGTCAGTCTAGCATGAACAAGGCACTGATGGAAGGATAACGATGTCTCTCTTCAGAGCTGTTTATAGAGTATGCTCACTTTGTGATAACTGAGCCAAGTATATGCTGATATAGAAATTTATTTATATTATGCATTAGCAGTATCATTTTTAGATACTCACTGGGTATCATTTGATTATAAGTTTTATAAGACTCAGTCTTTTATGAATAAAATGAGGAGGTCCAACTATAGTATCTTTTAATCAGAGTGGCAGCTTACTGAGCATTCAAGTAAAGTGTAGTCAGTCAATGGCTCTTACCAGACTGGTAAATAGTCTATGTTTCTGTCACTGTACTCTGACACTTAGAAAAAACATTCAACCTCACATAAACTACACCCTCAAAAGCCTTGGATTCATTATTGAAATTAAAATATAATTACATAGGGTTTTTTTTTTTTTTTTTTTTTTTTTGCCTTCACATTCCTCCTTCCAACCCTTCTAATGAAACATCTTCCTTCTCTTAAATTCATGGCCTCTATTTCTTTAATTTTGTTACATACCTACACGGATACATACACACATGTGCATATAACACACACACACACATTTAAATACAACTTGCTCAATTGCAAAAAGCTTCACACACACACACACACACACACACACACACACACACACACACACACACAGGGGATTACTTGGTATCAGATAACTAATTGGGAGCTCTTACTTCGAGAAGACTTTTCCTGTGCTTAGCCTCAACTGATAACCTACAACACATCTTTTACACTCAAGGCTGGGGAATCACAGCAGATGAGGGGGTAATGAGTAGAAAGAGTGTAAGAGTAGAAGAATAAGAAGACTGCTGTGAGAAATGTTGGAGAAGCTACATCCACGGAGTCTCATCAACAGCACTGGCTGGATGACCCCTACCTACCTGACAATTACAAGGCAACCGGAGTTCATAGTACACTGTGAAAACCTGCAACTGCATTTCATTTTATAACTCTACTATTGTCTCACTTGGAAAGCTTGTTTTATGACAAGTCTTCACTCCCTCTATTATGTCTTTTTTAGTGATTGACCTGGTGGTAGGAACTCTGTAGGTGGTTGCTGAAACAAGGTCACAAAGGGATGGACATGGGAAGGAGTATTTGGAAAGCTGCCCCTTGGCTACCACCATAACCATTCAGCTATTCCTTGGCCATTTGCAGTTGTGACTTTTGTTATTTCAGGGACAGTGAAAGAACTATCCCAGAGCTATTTCTATAGATGATCTAAAACAGAACCCCAGGGTGGTGGGAATCTCTCTAGTATGAGCTGCCTCAATGTTCACAAAAACTCACGCAACTTAAAGAATTAAAAGCTTGGCTCAAATTAGCTACTTAGAACTGTAACATTTTTGACTAGGCCTAGAACAAGCAAAGTACTCAAATGTATATATCACATATGCGCCAAATAAAGTGGTAGACAATAAACATATCTGTAAGTCTCATCATCGTAATCATAAGCCCCAAGAATTGTTTATAGACATATGAATACTTCTCAGTTTCAAATACATACTGAGGCTGTTATCAAAATAAAGTATACATTATTACTGAGGTATCAGTCACAGAATGCATTTTAAGCATGCCAACTTATAAAACTATAGTTTATGTTACATTAGTGCATAAAACAGGAGCTAAGTTAAATCTCTAAATGTTCCTCCAATATGCTAATGCTGAGTTGAGGAGTCAGGAACTAGATCTCTTTATGACAAAATGTAGGGTTCTTTCATCAAAAGCAGGGTTTTCAGACTTCCTTTGTAGGCTCAGAAACTTTTGTTTAAACTTAATTTTAAAGGCCACTAGGAATTAGAAGGGGGAAATGGGCTATTCTGTTTGAATAGTGTTTGTTAGTGGCTGCAGTAGAGAGAGGAGTTTAAGGCCACGGAGGAGAGCTTATCAGCCAGGCTGTTCTCCAAGGAACTCCTAGCTCAGAAGAGTGGCTTCAAAATAAACATTAACGAAAAGCTAAAACTTATCTAACTTCCAATACAGTATTTAGGGAGACATGAATAACCCAACCAGAAAATGGAAAAAGAGCAGAGGCAAGTGTCTACTAAACACTGGAAATGAAACTACATCCATCCATCCATCCATTCACACACAGACACACACATACACACACACACACACCACACACACACAACTACAAACATTCATTCACATATACACACACAACTACATCCATTCATACACACAATAATAGTAATAGTAATAATAAAATTAAACTTTGAGATTTCACTTTCAGACAAGCTTTTCAGCAGATGGTCTTAAAAGTGAAAGATGTTTCAGGTTAGAGAATGTGGGGAACTAGCCGTTCTTACACACTCTTAAGAATAGACTGAAGTCTCTTCATGGGTGCTATTGCAGTAGGCATTGAGAAGAAAGTATATATATATTTCTTTAACTCAGAAGCCCACTCCAAAAATCAAATCTGAAGAAAGTTTTAAAATGTAATGTGAATGCTCTCATAAATAAATTTACCTTTAGTGTAAGAACCACAAACATATAAATTCTTATCAGAAGAAAAATGGCCTAGAATGTTGTGGTCCACGTAGCCTGCTGAATTCCTTGATAGCTTAAAAAAGAAATTAGATCTATAGTGCACCGCCTCCGGGACACAGGCATGAAGCATACATTGTTGGGATGGAAGCAAAACCAAGCTGTATAATAATATGCACATGCTGCACACATTTTATGTGAACATACATGGTTTTATAGCACATATAAAATCCAGGAAGTATATACTTAAGCTGTTAACAGTGGCTCCTTCTAGAGTGAGTTTAGGAAGAATTTTGTTTATTTTCTATGCTGTTGCATAATTTGATTTTGGACTACAAGATGAAGTACTTATGTCATAAGGAAATTAAAAAAAACAAAAACAAAAACAAAAACAAAAAAACCAAGGCACTACTGTATCACACGCTGTCGTACATGGAAACTGCCTGAAGGAGGGAAGTGAGGCTCAGATTACAAATGAAACTGCAGACAGAGTTCTGATCTGCACTTCCATACTTTTCTTCTGGGAAAGCCAATAAAAGGTGGACAGCCAGCAGCACTTTATGGGCAGTTAGACACTTATGCATTCCAAAGACTAAAATCACGAAATACTTCTAATAGTGGAAAAAAGAATCATTTCAACCATAAAAAGGGATTTAGTGGCATTAATAAAGAACTTCCTTAAAACAGCAAGTCACTGTTAAAATAATTAATAGACCCGAGAACACGATGGGCGATGGGAAGCAGTCAATGGTAAGGCTGGGAGTGAGCAGGGACCTGCATGTCATGCTTCAACAACCACAAAAGAATCTCCAAAAAAATGCATCTGCATACCAGTCCATAAAAAGAGAGCTTTTAAGTTTAAGTGGTTTTGGTATCCACTGTGAATATAAAGGTTAAATGGGTATTAAAAAAGCAATGATTCTTTCTGATTACATTTTTATTCAAGAATAGAATGAAATGTTCAAAAATGAAGTGCAGACTTTGTTAGCAGTTACTGGAGATGCTGAGAGTTAAAAATCTCACTGGTTGAATGGGAAATTTTACTTATTTATTTTTAAAGCAGAAGGTGATACTGTAAAATTGGAATCTTTTTATTTTTATTATGACAGGTTGAATGGAAACCTGTTAAAAAGCAGCTGACTAAATCTGGATTATTTTTTATCGAGAAGACCTGGCTTACACAGGAGAAAAGAAAACAACTGCACACATGTAGCTGAACTGGCAATTAAATAGTTCTCTATCATAAATAATCAATTAGACTTTTAAGTACAGGGTGTGGAACTGATCAACTGTGGCTGTATTTTAGGGCATTGGGCTACAAAATTCAAAAATACAAATGGGAATTTGCCAGTGTTTGCAGCCTCCCTTCTCTCAAATGCTATGTGCTGTTTCTACTTAACACCTTCCCAGCCTCTAATCTAAGCTATGGGAACTTGTCCGGATTGACTTGTGGTCATCCAAGCTCACCAACACATTTCTCTACACTAAGAACTATGTATTATCTATTCCTCGCATCTCCCTAAGCCATATCTCCAAGAAAGCTATCCTGTATTTTATGGCGTACATAAAAGAAGTGGACTCTGTCCAGGGCTGAGCAATCGAGGTGCTCACAAGCATAGCTTTTTTGTAGAGGAAGAACAAGCTGGAGAGGAAACAGCTCTGAGATCTTCCAGTGTCTGGGAGAGCGGACAGACATCTCAATGCTCCTGGAGAATGCCAGACTTTAAGTATCTGCATGATCCTTTGAACTGGGGAAACATTAGGAAGCATTATCAAGAATACAGATTACAGAGACTGGGGTCAATTTTAAGTTCCCTTAATGGCTCAGTAGCTAAGAGCACTTGCTGCTCCGGCAGAGGACTTAGGTTTGGTTCCTAACAGCTATATTGTGGCTCGCGACTGTCTATAATTTCAGTACCTGGGGATACAAACATCTATTCTGGCCTCTGTGGCCACATGTGATAAAAACATACATACCCCCACCCCCTCCACTTATATAACTTCAGGCAAATACTCATAAAACAAAATTAAGGAAAAAGTGCCATGTTAAATGGAAACATAATCAATATACCTAAGCCATTGTTTTCTATTTTGTTAAATTAGACGGGGCAATGTGATAGACAAGCTTTGTCTATATTCACAGCCCACTGCAAGGATCACTATTACTTTTATATTATGTGACTATGAAAGACTAACAATGGGAAAACACAGGCCTGAGGGACTTAGAATGCTATTTCTAAATACTTAACATGAGTCTGGATCAGATCCTCCTAAGTCACTCCTAATGAGATATTCCCACATTCTTGGTGAAGAATTTAGGAGGTCCAGGGAAGGTAACACATTTGTCCAAGTTCACAGGGAAGGTGACAGACAGCTTTGTCCAAGTTCATAGGGAAGGTAATAGGTTTGTCTAAGTCCAAAAACAAATGTCTCCATCAGAGTTCAACTTGAGCTCAGTGCTTTCTGACCTTGGCATATTATTTTTCCCACTAGTAGGAGCTCTAGAAAACAAATATAAGACAAGGTATAGGTTCTTCCCGCAAAAGCTCTCACATGGGGAATGAGACACAGACATAAATGTGTGTGTGTGTGTGTGTGTGTGTGTGTGTGTGTGTGTGTGTGTGTGTTCCAGCCTACAGCCTATGTTCTGGCTTCTAGTTCCATGCCTGATTTATGTATATGTATATATGTGTGTGTGTGTGTATGTGTGTGTGTGTGTGTGTGTGTGTGTGTGTGTGTGTGTGTATCAGGATAATCTATGTTAGTAATAGGTTACAGGACTACAGCCATACAGCTTCAATAATAAGAGGACTCAAAGCTGTCCTGCAATGTCTGATAACCACAGAGGGACTCTAGATTGAAGGGCTGGAAGTTAGACAGTTGAGAGAAGGGCTATGGCTAGGTAATAAACATGGCAAAATTCCAGATGGCTTATTCCTCTCCAAGAGGGCTGGCTTCTTCCTTACCCTTAGGACACAAAAGCCTGGGAAATTAAAATACAGGCCTGGACGGCTGATTCTCTTCTACCAGTAGGATCCTCAGGATGTATTTATATAACAGTTGTGGGTAACTCAGGCATCCTGCTTAAACTGACCAATCCTAAATTAGGGAAGACCCTTCAAAGGCTTAAAACACAGCCAGCCCTGTGAGAGGAATAGTCCCATCAATAGAAGGGCTGCCACATGAATTAGGAGCTATTTTGGTCCATGACATCATTGAATTGGCAGTGACTGCATGATTTTGCTGCCATATTAGTTAATGTAATCATATGGCATAAACTAATATTCAGTCGTGAATCCAAATCTGCTGCCAATGTCTTCATATTTGGTGTTTATGTATAGACATATATACATGTGCAGAGGAATAAAGGGCTGGTGGAAGTGAGAGATTCCAATAAGAGCTCTATTTGAATGTGATCAGGTCAGGGCATTTTCTATGTCAGAATAAAGAGGTTAATACCAGACTTCCATGGTTTTGGGAGTTTGACACATTGTTTTACATAACATAGTTGCTGGTTTCTAAAAAGGAACTTAGCTGTCCAAGCCATGAGATAGTTCCTATTGGGAGAAATTTGTTTACCATCTCCCTCTTTAGAAGCCATTTTGGGAAAGGCTTCGGTGTAATTCAAAGTGCCTATAAACATCCCGGATTCATCACTATTGAGTCCAGTGTTGGAAAGAATGGAGGTCTGGAGAGATGGTTCAGCAATTTACAGCTCTGGCTGCTCTTCCAGAGGACCTGCGTTCATTTCCCAGCACCCACAAGGCGCTAACTCTACTCCCAGGATATGTTACGCCCTTCCCTGTCCTTCACAGGTACCAGGCACAAATAGGATACACAGACTTATACAAAATACCCATACATGTAGAATAAATGAATTAATTTAAAATAAAGAAAATCTAATTTATTTTGATTTAGACTTAAAAAAAAAAAAGCAGCCTATGTTCTGGCTTCTAGTTCCCTGCCTGATTTGGAACACTAATAACTGTTGTCGTTACTCCCTCATATCTCTTCCCAGGGACCAGTCAAATAAAACCACCGATGTACTTTTGGAGTCTTTTGGATAATCCCTTTGAGAAGAATCCCAACTACTACAGCCAATGTCCCCCTTCAATGTCCTGTATCCTCTTTTCTTCCTGTACTGGCTGTTTCCCCCTTACGCAGCTTCCCTTCCCTCTCTCCTCTGAGAGCTGGGCATGTCCTATTTTGTCAGATCTTTCTTTGATTCATCATGTTTTCCACCTCTCAATTAGACATCACTCTCAAACATGGGTGCTTTCTTCTACAAATGAACTTTACCTTCATTGTTGTGATTAAAGGTATGTGCTAAGGACTGAACCACACTCTAACTAGAAGCAGTTCAAGTATATTGTAACAACAAATGTCCGTGGGCCCCACGATACACTCATCCTTGCCAGAGGCTTAGAGATGCCAAAAATATTTAGGGGCCCTCATTCTTGATCTGTTTCTTAAATGACTTTAAGGTTACCTCTCCTAAAAAAGCAATGTTAGAGAAGCAATAACGACGACCCCTTTATGAAAAAACAAAAAAACAAAAAACAAAACAACAAAAAAAAAAACCTTACAGTCATATGAATAGCATCTCTAGCCTGGGTGTAGACCTCACATTCCAGTTAGAATGTGTCAATCTGGCCAAGGGACCACCTCTTGAAAGGCAGCTCATCTCTCATCACTCTAAAGAGACAGATGGAATAATAGCTCTTTAATGAGATGCTGCAATTTTTCTTCCCATAATTCCTGTTCGTAGTGCAGAACCTTACCAGGCCACAGCCATAGCTGTGTAAATCTGCCTGCTTTTCTGAACCATTTGGACAAGGGTAGCATCTCCCTTTCTTTTGTCTAGGCATGTCTTCCAACACTTGGACATTTTTACTCTTTCTCTAAAGCTCCTTCACCCACCACACGAATGCTTTTCCTTCTGTGTGTGACCTCCATGCCTTCTCTCCTTCCATCTCCTCCTCCAGGTGGCTGCTGAGATTTAGAGCTGTGTTTGCCCTGAGGGTTTTTCTTATAAATGATAATAAAATTGTCCTCCAGAGTGGAGTGGTGGGAGAAGAGGTGTAGGAGGAGAGGAGCAGGGAGGAGGAGACCACCTGTCACAGAGCAGGACAGAAAAGGCTAACTTTGAATTAAGGTAATTTTCAAAGGCAAGATGATGCTCGAATTGATCATATAACATTTAGACAAAAATGTGAACAAGGTATTTCAGTGCCATGCATGGAATCAGAAAGGCAAGGTCAAACGCGACTTCTTAGGGAACTATAAAAGAGGTCAGGATTGGTGTAGTATAGAATGCATGGGGTCAGACAATTCGGGTCAAATACAAACCTAATTCACAGAATTTCTACATGGAAAGGTTTAGATGATTCTGTGATTTAAATTTGTGAGCAAGAATTAATGTGTAGGAACAGTCACTCATGAGGCATCATGGGAAAGACAGACTGGAGTGACTTACATACCTCACCGCCACTTGAGCTGTTCCTCATCCCTATGATATGTGGCAGTCTGGGGAAGAACGTTCTGGGAGCCTGACTCTGGCTTTCTAGCAAATTATGACAAAGACAGACTTCATGCCCTGCCGGCTTCTGTCCTGCTGTGCTTTGCCAAGTCACTAAAGCCCACAACCCTCGGCTCAGCGCCCAGAGCTGTATCTGTGTTTCCAGGACAGCTAGCTAAAGACAATGCCTCTCAGAGCTACTCTATTCCTTGAGGAGAAAACACAATCAACAAATTTGTTGTCAGGGTGGATTTGTGAGGCTGGCAGTCTGAGATCCAATTTTTAAAGCTGGTCCAAATTTTGGAGAGGAAACCTGCCATTTCAACGAGAAGAAAAGGAATGGAGATTAAGGAGATCTCATTCAGTCAGGATGGCTATTTTTTAAGATTATATAAAGGGGATCACCGTAGTTCATCCTGTAGAGAAAAGTGGAGAGTGTCCTGGCCTGGGCATCAGAAGTGCAAAGTGTCCTGGCCTGGGCATCAGAAGGATTTACACTGGACCTCTTTCTGGAAACAAGCTCCAGAAAGTCATCTGTAATAAGAATTGGCTAACAGACAAAAAGACTCCAAGTTCAAGGTTTCTCTCCTAAATCATGTGATAAAAAATGCAGCTGTGTTCACATCTGGGGCAGGAAACGTGGTTTACTCTTTAGGTTGTATTTTAGCTGAGCCATGTTTTAATTTAAGCTCATCTTTCTTTCAGCTTTAGAAAGTAAGGCACTTTGGAGAGATGTGGAACACAGGGTGTGTGGCTAAAAACCACAACACTTAGGGAGAAGATTCTCTGTTCACTTACTCATGGTGCTGCCTTCCCCTTTTCCTTGCTGCCAAAGACCTTTCAGGGAAAGCTGGTAATGGATGAGTGTGTAAGAAATAATGAAATAGCTGACCCATCTTTTCCTTTTGGGAGAAAAGCCAAAATCCTTAGCAAGACCTCCTTCCATCTCAAAACGCGTCTTACTTCATGCTGCTCTCAGTTTCTGACCACACTGGACTTTTTCAGTTCCTCAAGTCAGCATGTTCCACTGCCTGAGATGTCTAAACTACCGCTCATCCCTCAGCTCACTAAAGTATCGCTTCCTTAGGAATGTCTGCCTTGACCCCTCTGTCTTACTGGAAAAGAAAATCCCAAGTTCAGACTGGAAGTCTGCTTCACTGACTACTCAAAGTCCAGAGCTCGCCAACAGTAGGCCTCTAGTTGAGTTTTGCTAATAAGTAAATATATATTTTCTATCTCAAAAAAGTAAGGTGCTCGCTAATTTTCAAAACAGAGAAATAAGTAGTTAAATTACCTAATCGGGACAAACCAAGTACATATGTTTTAGTCATTGGTTCGAATTAGATTATTATAAGGAACACATATAGGAACAAGGGTGGTCAGAGGATAATTTTGGGCATCTGTTCTCTCCTTTACCATGGATTCCAGGCATGAGGTCATTGGCCTTGTGAAGCAGGCACTTTAACTCCTGAGCCCTGGGCCTGACCTGGCTGTTTATTGAGTTCCCTTCCAATGTAAAGGTCACAGCCAGATCATCAGCAGCCTCACGCTACGGTTTTCTGTGACGTAGTCCTTCCCTGCACAGATTAATTGCTGTCACATTTCTTTTTGTGCCCCAAATCTCTTCTGTGGCTTTTTTCTGAAAAATCTCTTTTTTAGCACATGAAAATGCATTCGGAAAAGGTTGTTTTCTTTTATTTGCTCCTTCCTTGTTCTACTGAGTCCAGCAAAATGTAAACTGAGAGCAAGACAGTGGTGGAAGACAGTAACTGAGTCACTCAAACTCTACGGATCGTTCATTTTAAATTACACTCTCAATCAACCTGGGCGCCTCCCTACCCCAAAGGGTTTTTATATGATCTTTGATTGTTATGTGATTCAAAAACAAAGATAAACCGTCAATGTCAGGCCTCAACTTGAGAGTCTAGTTCTTGAGAGTCTGTATCCCAATCAAGGATACAGACCTGGGTACCAGAATAAAAAAATGAAAATTCCTATGTTAATTATAATATACAGCTAGAGGTCAGAAAGTCTGAATACACATTAAGAATTATCAACTACGAATATAAAGCACCCATGTGTGAGCAGTATAGTAGAGGATACAAGGCAATATTGCTCAGGACTATCCAAAATGCTTCTTAAAACCAGACTCATTTTATTTCCTGAACAATGCTATCCTTTCTTGTGATTTCTGCCCATTATTCATATAGTCTCAGCTGGAGGTTCATGAGAAATCTCTGAGACAGGCTGCCAGGATGTCAGCTAAATAAAGGACTCCTGGCTGGGCATGGTGGTTCATACCTGTAATGTTAGTGCCCATCAGGCTGAAACAAAAGGATTGAGTGTTCTGGACCAGCCTGGGCTACATAATGAGACCCTGTCTCAAAACAAAACAAAACAACAAACAAAACAATAACAACAGAAACCAGCCTCAAATATAACCATTAAAAAGGAAAAAAGGAAGGAAGGAAGGACAGAAGAAATTATCTCATGTCCTGCAGAAGAAATTACACACTTTGTAACTATCACACAAGAATAAAGTCCTTGGTAGGTAAAGGCATGTGAGTTCCATGAAGGTTCCAGCTGTACCCAGTATCTACCATGTCATACTACACACGAGGATGCAGCTTCAGAAAGGTTCTCTCCGTGACTGGATAGAGAGGCAGAAAAGCTGCCTCCTCACAGGAAGGGGACAGTTTACAAGAGAGAATAAATATGAATATCTTATTCCTAATTAATGCTGCACACACACCACAAATGAAAACATAGGCCTCAGAGGGACAGACTGCTAGCTACCAGTGCTTCTGCACTGCAGTGAAGCAACTGGCTACATCACCTGGGGCGGCCTCAGTTTCCCTCAGTGGGATGAAGGAGGCCTGATTACCTTTACATTTGCTGTTCTGTTCCCTCAAAAGCAACATCAATTTACCTCTGTCGGCCAGCCCCTCAAGGGAAGCTAACGACCACAATAACTGGGCTGTTTGCGATGTGGACCTGTGCCCAGCAGAGGCACTAGAGGCATGTGTCACTTGCAGTCCTTGGACTTTCCCTATGTCATGATTCACTTCTATTCTTTAGTTTTGTTTTCTTTATGAGCAGCTAGCCTCACACCAAAAAGAGAGGGGAGTCTAAAAAGTCCTTTATTAATTGAGTTTGTTCCTTAAGAATTTCATGTATGTATGTGTGTATGTATGTGTGCAGACACAGACACACACACACATACACATACATGTACACACACACACACACACACACACACACACACACACCGCATCCTAATTACTCTTAACCTATTTTCCCTTCTCTCCCTCCTACCCCAATCAACCCCAGTCCTCACAAACCAGTCAGTGTTAGTTAGACATTGTTTTATTCTAGTCTACACAATGTGGGGGAGATGGAGAGAATGTAAAAGCAAACTGAAAATAATTTTGGCAACATTCGTAGGAAATGACTAAGAGGCTCGGAAATACAAATTCATGTAGCAAGGTTGTGGAAGCACTTAACAAGCATAAAACAACTTACCTCATAGTGATGAGAGAGAGAGAGAGAGAGAGAGAGAGAGAGAGAGAGAGAGAGAGAGAGAGAGAGGAGACAGAGAGACAGAGAGGGGTATCGGGGTATTGATCCTAGTTTTTGGCCTCATGTTCATTCAGAACTCCACTTCATGTCCCTTGGTAAAGAAGCGCTCCAAAACTGAACTCCGGTGGAGAGGGCTTGCCTGGCACGCAGAAGGTCCTGGCCTCGATCCCAACTACTGCACAAAGAATACAAAACAGATTTGATTCCTTCTGCCCTAAGGGGAGTTCATTACTGATTAGGTACCTGGAAAATAAATAGCTAATTGAAATAGAGACTTCTATATAATTTGATGGAGGCAAAGAAGAGGTTATCGCATAAGATTCTGGGGAGACTATAACTCCAGTGTTCTCTTTAATTTTCAGGAGTTTTTGGCTAGAGGCGGGGATACAATAGGAAAGGTTGCATATTCTATGAAGGGACAATATTTGATCAGCCCCAGAGGGATAATGAAGTATCCATTGTTCAAAAGATTGGTGTGTGTGTGTGTGTGTGTGTGTGTGTGTGAATCAATGCTGGGACTGTAATGAACACATGCCTTTAGACTGTTTGTTTGTTTGTTTGTTTGTTTTTCTGGAACAGATGCTGAGTCAGAGCATAGTGGCAGGTATAGTTTCAAAAGAAACTCCTGACTGATGTCTAAGTGAGCAGCCATGTGGCATCCACTTGAAAGGCACGACTTGTCCCAGGTTTCCCACACCCTCCCAAGCACTGATGTTTAACTGTACTTACTACTACAGTACTGGAAACGTAAACTCTAATAAGACACTATCATACATTTTCAGAATGGCTGAAATAAATGCATAATACTATTAAGGAATTTCTTTGAAACATGTCAGTGATGGTAGTATTTATAAGGTTGGGAAGAAATAAGACTAAAGAGACAAATGAAATACATAGGAGTCCCCAAAAATGGAACCATCGAGGGGCCATGAAGCAGTATATAAACAAAGAAAAGACACGGAGGAGAGATAATATAAAACCAACTAAGAGACTGTGAGTGCCATAGAAGGTGGGAGGAGATCTTGGATGAATAACCATCCATCATGATCATGTGACACGGGAGTCTCAGATGTCAGTGTAATCAACATGGGTGTAGCAGGGATGGGAGAAAGGCAGGATGGAAGATAAGGGGCAGATTTTTAACAACCTACCTTTAAAACATTACCTGTGAAGAAGTGCAGAAAACAGAAGCCAAGAGGGAGGCATTAAAACACTGAAGCAAAATATAGGTGCTAAGAGAAACATCCAGATATTATTAAGAAGAATACACTGGCAGAGGAGGAAGGAGATGCAGGATAAAGAATGCATAACTGATGGAGCAGAAGGCATAAACACGCTAAGGATCAGAGGAATAGCACACTTGTCCTTGCGTCACGGACTTTTATTTAGCATTTGACTGTCCTTCCAGACGGCAGAAGAGAGTGGGCTCAGAACATATGATAATCAAATGGGCAATAAGAGACAAGACTTTGAAAGACGTTGTTGTGGTGGTTTGATTGAGAATGGGCCCCAGTGGCTCATAGATTTGAATACTTGGTCACTAGGGAGTAGCATTACCTCAAGGGATTAGGGGGTATGGTCATGTTGGAGGAAGTGTGTCACTGAGGACCGGCTTTGAGGTTTCTCTTCCTGTTGCCCGCAGATTCGGATGTAGAGCTCTCAGACACTTCTCCAGCATCAAATCTGCCTATGTGCCACCATGGTCCCCAACACGATAATGAGGTAAACCTTTGAAACTATAAGCAAGCCCCAATTAAGTGCTTTCTTTGTTAAGAGTTCCCATGGTCATGGTGTCTCGTCATAGCACCAACTAAAACAGTAACCGAGGGAGTTTCTTTCGGAAGCTTCCATCGTCACTGTGAAGAAAGGAGTAGGGATGAAGCAGATAGAAACTGGGCAAGAATGTAAAATTTATGAACTGCTTGGGAGCCGAAAGGAGGAATGCAGAGTGGACTGAGGCCCAGTTCTAGGTTGGTTAGAATGTACGATGACATCATCATGCCTGGCTGTGTGGTTTGCTCTCACAATGGTCAGCTGCTTTGGCAAGGGAAAGACAAGGAGTGCATTCATCCAGGTTGAAGTACTGCCAGGCAAGTGGAACGGGAGGAAAAAGCAAAGGACTGAAGGATGTTACCATGAGACAAATGCTCACAGTATACTTATAAGCTACTTGCTATAAAATGTGCAATGTGAGAGGTGCTTCCAGGGTCAACGTCAATAATGATAGTCAGTATTTCCAGGGGCTCGATCGGGAGGGGACACAGAGCTGGCCACGTAACGCAGATGAACCCATGTAGTACTCCTGACAACCTAACAAAACTAGAACTTCTTTTTGATCACCCTCGCTTAATAGGCAGATCTACTTGCAGAAATCTGAAGGATCTTGGTCTCTACACTTCATTTTACACAATAGAAATTAGCAGGGTCCATATTCAAACTGATGCCTCTTAAGCCTAACAACTGACCTCTGTATACTACCGGTCAATGTTAGAATAGGGAGACTGATTCAAATGCCAAGAATGAGGCTGAGTACCACTAGATTTTGATTTTGATATTTAACTGATGGGAATTTCCAACTGCTGGTGAAGCCAGCCTTCCCTCGTCTTAACTATAAAAGCCACAGGCTAGTTCGACTGTATCATTTCTGCCCAGAATAAATTAATGACTAGGCCTCTTTGACCAAAACTCAGGATGTAACCCTGGTAAAGCATGTCATTTGCAAAGGAGGCTCTGTTTCTGTTTCACTTTGCTGGAAAGGCCTGCACTGATCCTTTTATCCAGCCTCTTCCTTGAAAACACTGCCCAAAGCATCTCTGAGTGGTATTCATCTAAGTTCTTTCCCCTTTCTCACTGGCAGCTGAGTGGATAACTCATAAACCCATTTTTGTTTTATTATAGCACAAACTGTAGGAGGCTAACTGGGTCACACTATTGGCACATGTCACTCTCCCGAATGTAAGTTCATTTGACATTCAAATAAGGTTTATAAGTCCTGCTGTAGATAATTTACATCAGGAAGAATGTGAGAACACTACTTATTTCTTCCAGGAGTTCTGACGATGGATAATTGCAAGACCCCTCCAATTTGCTCTTTCACTCCATGGCTCTTGGGTTCTTGTACTCAGAGTGCAGGAGAGCCTTTAACATCCACGTCCATGCTCTCAATACAACCTGATAAGGAGACTGTCCAGCCTTCTGTTTTCTGCAGTGGAGTAACACTGGGTGTATCAACCATATTCCAGGCTCTGAATTCTGAGGGGATTTTTTGTTTACATTTGAAAGGAGAGAAAAAGAGAGAAAGAGAGAGAGACAGAGACAGAGACAGAGAAAGAGATAGATCAGAATTGTCCCCTCCTAAGCTGTTTATAAGTAGATGCTATCCAGGTAGAACAGGAAGGCACACAAAATTGCCTTATAGATATTCAAGCATAAATAGGAGAATTGGTAGCCACAAGCCTTGCAGTCTCCCCAGTCTGTATGCTAGCTCTGTACTCATGGGGGAAGTCCTTCAAAACTTCTCCACCTCTGTTTTTTTATATCCCATTATCTAATAAAAATGGTTCTGCCCGCTCCCCCGTCTCAAGTGTATGTAGCACTTGAGACTGCACTGAGGTTATCAGTGTTCTTTACCTGGAGAACTAATGAACACCACCTACATCAAAGCAGTAAAGGTAAAGAATGAGGAAGTTACCGCTGGAGGAGAGGAAGCATACTTGTCGTTGTAAGTTAGAAAAGGACAAATACCATGCCTGCTTAAAATAGACCAGAGAGAACAGGGCATATGTACAGCCTTATTTAATTCCACTTGAATTAAGAGATGAGTTATAAGATTTTCTTTCAACCTTAAAGGGTCATGTGTGTACCAAGCTGGTCTTGAACTCACTGTGTAGCTGGAGATAACCTGGAACTTCTTATGCCTCTGACTCCACCTCCCAAATCCTGGGATTACAGGATTACATGACACTCCAGTGCAGAGCAAGCACACTACCAACTGAGCTTCTTCAGCAGCAGAGAGGGCTCAGGCTCATGCAGGATACTGACAAATGATGGCAGAACCAGAGTTTAGGCAGCACATGTGAACACTCAGATGGTCACGAGAGTTTCTTTTACTGAGGAATACAAGGACTCAGTAGGACTCTTAATGACATAGATTTCTGCCCCCCACCCCAAAAGAAGTGACTATAACTTTTAGAGAGTTCAGTGACAAAAAAATGGTGGCTTATGAGCCATGGATGGAAGCAATCAGAGCACTTTGGAGGCAGGGGGAAGGGGTGGGGGGAGCTCATGTGTTATAGAGATCAGGAGTAATAAACTCTGTTACCCCCACATTATGTAAAACAGTGGCTTCAGGCTGGATCTTCCCTGAGTGATTCCATTTTTCCAAAGTAGCTTGTTTTGTGTGCAAAGGCAGAGGGAGATGACCCTCCACCTTGCTGGGCACATAAACACCACCACAAATCCAGCACCACCCCTGAGGCAAAAGCTGATTAAATTACTTATTCCTTTGAGCCTAAAGGCAACACTTATAAACTTACCTAAGTAGATTGTTAACATGGACATGAGAACGTATTGAATGCTGCAGGCCAAGGAAGGGCACAGCTCTCCCACTTAGAAGGTAGAGAACATCATATACATTGGGCCACAACAGCTCCAGTGACTTGTGTGCATACTAGTCACCCACAGTCTGAGGACTATCTGCTTGGGTCAGGTGTGGCTTCAGTTCATCAGGATCTAAACCCCTTGACACGGCCTATTAGAGCTGTCATTATAAGTCCATTCATTTGTTCTTCTGGACTCAGTTCTGTGATTTGCCTGGACAGTCCTGCACATCTGTGGGGAACTGTGCCCTGTGGCTCTGCTTGACACTACTCTGCCAGGCAGAGTAACTTGGAAAGTTCAGCAACTTTCCAATTGGATTCCAGAGCAGCTCATCTAAACCACCCCCAGTGCCTCTCTGCATCAGTACCAGCCCTCCACCTCTGCTCCCATCAAGACCTCTCTGAACTCAGCAGCCTCTTTTAACCTTTTAGTAGTCGTTCCGTAACCTTCCAATATACATATAATTACTGTAGGAAGTGTAATGTGTGATCCAGGAGTTAATATTAGTAATTATGAGTGGAATAAAAGAACTGTGCTTGCCAACTGGTAGCTATCATGGGAAACTGAGACTGCTTTGTAACTTACAGCCTAGAAAACTGACGTTGTTTGTAAAGTCAATAAAATTCTAACAGCGTGGAAAGGAACAACTGTGTTCGTCTGTCTTGCTGTAGCGTGTGTTCCCTACATAAGCTGAAGGCAGATTTAGACTAACAGGCTACAACAGTGAATCCCAGTAATGCTGGGCTCCAAAGTGAGACACTGTCTCAAAAACTCAAAACCCAGACAGCAAAGGACTAGCATATTTCCAAGGATCAGAATTATAGCTTATTTTTTAAATTAAGATTTATTGACAAAAGCAAACTAACAAGCCATCCTTCCTTTTGAAAAATGCTTAAATATCTCTCCTATCTTGGTATGTTGTTCACTTGGTAACAGGCAAACAATAGAAGGCAACCCACCATACAAAGGGGAGCAAATGGCAGAAGTAATAATTTGAGAGAGTCTTCCTTTTCCAGTTCACTCTGTGAGCCCCTGCTGTCATGTACTCTGCGTTTAAACCCGACATTAATTTATACTGATGGTAAGCAGTATCCCTTCCCAATTTTCTGTTGTCAGGTTTATTAAATGAAATAAGTCTTTGTCCATAAAGTCTGCTCTATAATCCGGTTTTACTTATCTACGGATGTGTGTGCCGCTTGGCACTTCTCTAACACCGATGTCTCTTTGACAGCTATCATCAGGTACTTGCTCAGAAGGGGCGGTGGCAGTTACTTCAAACTGCATGAATCTATACAAGTGCAATAACATTCTTCGGTTTTTAAAGGGCATCCATTTTTTAAAATTGTCATTTGAAACTCTTTGGAAAACATGCATAATAATCTTAATGATCCCATTGAGTAGTTTAAATTCAAATTGTGGAGCATCTGAAATACCATGGTAGCAGCACTTTCCATAAATTACTTTCAAATTCAATACATCCCTACACACACACACACACACACACACACACACACACACACACACCCTCATAAGTACCATACAGAAAAAAAAATGTAAATTACAGTTTCTTTTTATCTTGTCCCACTTAAACTTGCTTGGTTGATAAATTAGTGCTGTAGTGTCTGTTTATAAATTTGCCTGTACTTTAAAAAAAATATATATGCTTTTGTGATGGGTTAGTTTTCAATTCCCCTCAAGGCAGATATAACTTTGTTTCAAGTTGGCTTGGCTTCTTTTCACATGTGCTCTCATGTTCGTGTATGCCAATGGGCGTGTGTTTGGTGGCTGGTAATGCAAACCTGTTTTACTTATTTATCCTTTACTTTTTCAAGCACATTTGTACAAATGTTGGAACTGAGTCTATCGGGCGGCTTCTGCTAGACAGAGAACACCTCGGATCTCTGACTTAGCCCAGAATTAGACCCATCACACCTTGTAATCTCTTCAGATGCAAAGACCTTGCCACTAATGTTTTTGGAAAACATTTGCTCAAAGAGCCTGCTAAAAAAAGTTCAGAACATGGAAAAGTATAGAAAGAGTTATAAAACATCCTAATAGTTCCATATGACCAAAATAAAGTGATCTAAGAATGTGGCTTCCTGTGGTAGAATTCCAACCTTGTATACTTGACTAAATCAATCACAACTTCCCTTAAGGAAAGATTTTCTTAGAGTAGGTGACAAATGTTCTTAGCCACTACATGCTATTGAGATCTAACCCTTCAGGTGGAGGCAATTGGAATGTGTAACTCTTCCTACAACATCAACCAAACAGTAATGATGAGATAGTTGCCAATAACTGGACTGTTTAGGCTGATTAATTAAAGGCTGTTGTGATCTGCTGACAGTCCCCAGTCGTAGTAACAGCTGACTGACTTGATGGAGGAGTAACAATCCTTTAAACTGCAAAGCATCTTGGGTGTTTGCTAGTTAAAACAGAGTTAAAACAGAGTATCAATCAATGTGTTGAGTAAGTTAGTATTTACTAAGTATCATAAAGTTATTTATTTTCCTTACAAATGATTTTAAAGCTTTAACCCGGATTTCTAAATTATCCTATGCTATGCCAATGGGTCAAGAGAAAATCTCCAGAGTGACTCGGAAGTTGGAGGGATAATCACTACCTACTCTGAAAGGAAGGCCAACAGAGGTTACGCTCATGCACATGGCCCCAGGTAATGTGGAAACAAAGAACACAGCAACACAGGCAGCCTTGGCAGACTCGCGTGCTTAGATCAACTGCAAAAACATCCCTGCATTCTTCCATATCTCTGCCCACTGCTCAGCTCTGAAGACAGTTTATATGCATATGGTATTGAATTTTAATGTCTACTATCCATTTGATTGGCTATTAGCCATATATTTAACAAAGACTGTCATTTCTTTTAAAATGGCCATTCAAAACCTAGAGGACCGAAGATGCTTAGTAAGATAGATCTTACAGACTGGGCATTAGGATTTACATTAGGTGGACTTTATGCACTGGGCCCTTTAGGCAGGCAACTAGACTACAAAGATGAGAAAATAGACTCCCAGTCAGACAATGAACATCAAAGCCCCACGTCAGTGATGAGCTATCTGGAGTATTTTCACAGGGCCTTGGTTCTTACACATCTGTTCTAGAAAACACCTGCCTTATGGGATTGCTATACATATCAAAGGAAAAGCAACTTTGAACATACTTTGGACACATGCATTTAACTATAAGATATCATTATGCTGAGCAATTGGTTATGTGTTCCAGGCTATATAATTAACATACAGAACAAGCTGCCGGGATGGGCCTTAGGAAACAATGCCCCAAATTATGGTGCTTTGAAATGCTGCAGACTTTGAGTAGAAACAGACTGGACACTTAAAGATCACAGTGTCTACCTCTTTTCTTTCTCTCTAAGGCACAGGTCAGTCTTTTCCTGGTTTATTTATTTGACTAAGTCCAAAAGGAAGACAACTGTCATGAGTTGCTTCCCTGGGAATCTCATTCACCAAGGAATATAAACAGTATCAAAGGAACCAGAGGTCAACAGAGCCCACAGCTGACCGTAGGCCAGGCTCTATTCTTCTGAGAGGTCATTACTCTCCAGTAGCAGCCTGTAGCTCATTCATCCTTTAAGAGAAGGGTATGGGAGTTTCCTTGGGTAGTCACTTTCCCGTCTTGGGCTATCCGCATGTACTTAATAAACTTCAACTTTCTCCTGGTCACCTGTCAACTGTGAGTTTATTTCATGGATGTAACTATCAATCCTTCAGAGGGTGGGAAGAAACTTTCTCCTCTTATACCATCCAGCAGTAATTGGGCACCAAGTTATTATTTCGTGAAAATATTAAATAATAATAAGCTGGTTTTCTAGGCCCAGGCCCAATGGTCAAATGCAGCCTATCCTGGAGGTTCTTTGATGTTGGTTAGCTTTCTCCTGGTCCCAGGGCAGTCCACGTTCTTTTCTCTGCTCTCTCAGCAGCGCCTGGATCTCTCAAGCTTAAGTCAGATAGCTTTGCCTTACTTTGTTGTTTGTCTGACCCTTCTTGGGATTCCAAGTGCTCTGTTGGAGCACAGCCAAGTCTGTGGTGCTCTGCATTCCCAAAGCATGAACACTCTTTAGTTACAAAAGCTTGACTTAAAATACATGAGGTTAAATGCTCCTTTCCCTCAAAGCCGTAGAGACAGTCTTCCCCCACGTACCCTGGAGTCTCCTCTGTAAGAACTGCAACATCCTTGAGGAAACTCCAGCAGCTTGATTCACAAAAATAACCTTCTCCGTTCTATTATACTTTGAGCTTAATTAATGGTAATGCTTAATCTGCTACCTCTTAATTACATTGGCAAGTTGGTGAGGTTTATTGATCCATGCATGAGGAGTTAATTCCATAAGACACTTTGACAAAAAGCACTTTCTGGGTGAACACGGTGTTATGCCAGCTCCTTTGCTGAAATGGCCAGCAGGCACTGTCCAGCTAGACTCAAGGCCAGTTTGGCTTCCTGCCGACTATGCCAATCTCTCAAACATTTCATAGCACCCTGCACTAATTCCCTATCAATGTTTTTCTTGTTTTCTTCAAAATATGATAAGATCTAGCAAGAAAAGAATATATATATACTGATGGGAAAATGTAGCATCAACACAATACGTTAATCACCAGTGCATAATAGTACTGATAATACGTCAGTCAACCTATGGTCAAAAGGTTCAGCTAATTGTTATGTGTTTCTGTGGGTTAGTAATGGTCCTTGTGCCTGTGACCAACACACTTCATGGGGCAACTGAGGAAAGGGTGGTTTGGTCTGGCTCATGATTTTAGTCCATTACTGCAAGGAATGCCAGGTGAAGATCTAACTGTTGGCAGGAGTGTAAGCTAGTGAGTGTCCACATGGCTGCACCCCAGGAAGAAGAGAGAACCATAGCACAATCGCCTTGGGCTTAATGCTTAAAGGCCCACTGCAGGTAACCGACCGCCATGAGTCAGGGCCTACCTTCTCTAAAGGCTCCATATCCACTTTCAAAATCATGCAACAAACCCTAGAAAACATGCTTGACAGGCTCACCCCACACACGAGGGCAGGTGAGAAGGTGGTACACAAACCCAGAGGGGAGTCTTCTCAAAGCCGGTTTCTCGATCTTTGGCCTCCAGAACTATGAGAAATGATGCTTTTGCTACTGAAGCCTCCAGTTATGATTTTGCTATGGTTAGTTTTGCTGTTGCTGTGATGCCTGTGTTTGTTTTGTAGTAGCTGTTAAAAATAAACAAACAAAAAAACAAAAACAAACTACCCCTAGGATGAGAGGTACGGCTTTGGGTGCTATCCCGGATACTAGAAATAAGGGTTGGGGTTTCACAGAGAAGAGACACACATTGAAAAACAAGCTTGTTTCCATGTTACTCTTGTTTGTCTATGTGTGAGGGAAAGAGAACATCTACCAATGTGGGAAGTAGACAGAAAAGGATTAAAAAAGAGAAAAATACACCCAGAAGCATAGGCAGCCACTCTGGAGCACAGAGACATTGTACGCGCCCAACCACAGGCCAGTCAGGAGGAGTCTTGAGGCAGAGGTAGGTAACAGAAATAGAATTCGAAGCTGACATGGGAGCCTTGCTGACAAAAAAAAAAAAAAAAAAAAAAAAAGTCACATCTGATGACAGGTGATGATTAATATTTAAAGACAAGGGAGGGGCTAGGATATAGATTCTGGGATCTCTGGTCTAATTGCTTTCCACAATGGGTTTTATTTAATGTCTTGATATTGTTACTTGTTATTAAAACAGTAAGAATAGGTCCCATTTTATTCTGGAGGGTAAAAATGGAGAAAATAACAGCGGCCATCTGACCCTTCCTACAGGCATCTTCATCCAGGAAAATCCACTGGCTGAATTTCGGTGAGTTCCTTACTTCCCTCACAAGAGACTGGTATTCCCTTCCTTCTTCCCTTTGAGACTGAATAAAGTCACTATCCTCTACTTGGTGGAAAACTACTTGCACATGTTATGCTTTACAATAGAAAACTTTTTAGGTCATTTGGCTAGATTGGAAAAATATAAATATTTACTTTTAAGAGGAAGATATCTTAGAAGATTCAGTTTCATTTCAACTGATCCTACTGGCTGCAGTTTTCTGAACTTCTTCAACCACCCGAGAGTGTTAAGGGACTCAAGACATGGAATGATTGTTAAGGAAAGTGTTTACTATTTTTATAAAAATAATTGGTCCAGTGCAAAATTTCACAAAAATATATGCGTTTAATACATCCAGATTGTTTATAGTACTTGGGTCATTCATCCAACAGAGATGTTTCAGGCAGATTTTTCCTTGTTGGGCACTGTTACTTCCCATATGTTACGTCTCTGTAAGATGGGGAAATGGGAACTCGCTCGGCAGGAATGATGACATCATCTGGGGCTGACACTCCCTAATCTGCAGGGAAGTGTGCTAATGGGGTCCTGGAAGTTAACTAGCCATGAACTTTTTTATTGTTTATTTGAACCTGGTTATGGGAGGAAACTGGCCTGTCACATTCAGCACCTAAGAGAACTTCTGATCAAACTGCTGGCAACTCTGCTGTGTGGGGCAAATCTGTGAGCTTGCTCTTGGGCACCACAGCTCATGTGATGGTTCTCAGGCTGGAAACTGGACAGCTGACCTCACTCTCAGGTCTTCCCCACTCAATCTTTCGTATTTACGTTCAGCAATGACTGCTCATAGGTTCTCATTGCCAAGTTTTCCTATTCCCTTACATTTCAGGGAATCGTCAAGCTGAAACTGCACCGCAGGGCAAGCAAACAGTAGGTATCTCCCCAACCCAGGTGTATTGCTGTATTGCAAGGACCCTGGAGCTTATTTCAGATAGAATTTCAAGATAGAACTTTATAGCTTAGTCCCTCTTCCCACCTCCAAGCCCACTCCTTTCTTTATCTACTTATAGGAGATTTAAAGCTATGGAAAATTTGTTCTGGTGGTGCAGAGCAGCTCAGAGGGTTTTGGTAGCGCAGATGTTACACTAGATGGCTAATTATTGTCCGTCTGTCCATTAGGAGTCGTAAGATGAATACGAAAGAAAACAAGGAATAAACAGGCTCCTTTCTTATTCTCTTTCCATCCTTTATCTTTAAAGTAGGAAGTTTGCTGAACCACAGCCAGCAATTCACTCAGCCTAATGAAGTGTATAAGTAATGGGATTAAATAATCTTAAACCATTATTGCAGTGGCCTGATGCTGACATTATTCCAAACTCTGTCAAACACTGGGTGGAGAGTTCATGCTTCATTTAAAAATAAACAAACTGGGGCAGGAAGAAGGTTCCAGCATAACACTTCAGAGGCACTGAACCTGGAAATATGAGACCCTTCATTCTGGTCAGAGCTGAAGCAAATGCTGTCCTGGTTCACTGTCCTACTGAAGTGGGCAGAGCTCAGCTTTCCCCAGGGATCACTCTGCGTCTGTAGACACATAGGCTCAGTTGTCTCAAGTATCTCCCAAAGAGAGAGGGTCTGGGAAGGTACCACCAAGGTTCATGGTTTCTACTCATGCTTCTAACATTGCCAAACATGTGAACTCAGACAAATCAACAAACTTCCTCGGGCTGTTAGATTTTTCAGCCATAAAATGACAGTACTGAATTAAAGTACTTCTTTAATTTTTGTTCCTTCTGGGCCTTAAATATTTGATTTTATTACAACAGAAGTCAGTATATGTTGGGATAAGAGGTAGGGGAATGTTATATTCAGTAAGGACTCATGCTGCTCTGGCCAATCACACAGGAGGTATGTGCCTCAGCTTCTCTGACAGCAAAGGACTGCCCAAAGTCCACTGGGGGACAGCTATGTCATTAGCAAAGGGAGCCACTGACTAGACAAACTGCTGGTTACAAATGGATGGCTCTAAGGGTGGCATACGAGTGTCAGGCATGCTCCAAGGCGTGCTCAATTCCCTTACACAGACTTACGGCAAGCCTCCCTTACATAATTCCCAGTGTTACCTAGCTGCTCAGTTTTTCTCATGGCTTTTATGTAAGGGCTACTTCGCATGTTGTATTTTTTAAAATCTAACCTCGTAACTTCTATCTTGTCAGCTTTTCTGGCTCCGTTCTGCCCCTTTAGATTTAATCATGCTTTGTAGTCTAACATTGTCTGTAGCTATTTATACCTTCTATATTTACAGTTATGAAACACTGCACATTGTTAGAGATGTGCGTTAGAAGCCCATGGGCATGGCAGAAGGATGTTTGGGGACAGTGGTCGGAACAACGAATGCAGTGCATTTTAAACGTATTTATTTGTTAGACTGGGCAGCACGTGTGTGGGCCTGTGTGTTATTTACTATGCATGTGTCAAAACCTACAATAACTGTGCACACATGTATGCGTTTAGCCTTTTCTTTGTTTTCTAGTTTCCACTTCAAAAGTTAAAAAGCATGTTTAAAAAAAATACAAATATATGAGTTGATCCTGCACACTCCGAGATCCAAGGGGAGGAGGGCTAGCCATGGTAAGCCTTATTCAACTAAACTCATTTCCTCATTTTACTTAGAGCTGGCCTTGTGTCCAGATGATCACTTGTGTTTAAAAGAAGGTATGATATGCAGAGAGATGGCCCAGCTGTTAGAAGTGTTTGCTGCTCTTGTAGACGACACGGGGTTGATTCCTAGAACCTAGGTTGGCAAACACCTGTAAGTCCAGTTCCAGGGAATTTGGGGCCCTTCTCTGGCCTCCACCAGCAATGTACACCCATCACACACACACATGCGCTCGCGTGCGCGCGCACACGCACACACACACACACACACACACACACACACACACGCACGCACGCACGCACTCACGCACACACACAGGCACACATACACATACAGGCATGCACACACACGCACATAAACACACATGCACACACACACACATGCCTGCACCCTCAAGAGTAAGTAAATCTTAAAAAGAATTTGTAACAAGGTTTATGAAGTATCATTTCAGATAAGTGCACTCATATTCTCCTCAGCCCACTTTGCTCTGAGTTTAACCAAGTATTTTAAAGGCTCCTAATATTGTCCAAACATTGCACCTATCAAATGACTTAGAATATTTATTATGTGGCATTCAATTTACCACTCCAATTTAGGAAGCAGCATTCAACTCAGTACTTCTTTTAGGATTTCTATACATGTGCAGTTAGGTTAGTTAGGGTCTGCCATCACCATTGTGCTATTTTGATCCGACTTTATAAAGTGATTTGAGAAGTTCCTTTCTCAGAAGGTTCTGACGATAGAGAGACTGCAGGCACCGTTTGTTCTTTGAAGATAGGAGAAACTCTGTCAGTGGCATTTCCTCGCCTTTTCTCGGGTCACACTTCTGACTTTCATCTGCATTGGTGGGGTTATTTGAGGTTTATATTTCCTTGCATATTTTAGATTTACAGAAAAGCATCTCTTCTATGAAACGTGTCATTTTTTGAGGGAAGGTCTACTGCATCCCTGGCTGGCACTGAACTCCTAATCTCCCAGTCTTTACCTCCCTGGCTGGAATTACAGGTATGGGCTAACGCACCTGGTTTATAAAGTGGTGGTATTAAGCTCAAGGTTTTGTGCATGTTAGCAAGACTACATTGACAAAAAGTATACTAGGATTAAAGGGTTTTGCTCAGAGCAAAGGAGCCTAGGTTCAGTGGAGAGGGAGGAAATGGCCTATAGTTCTGCCAACACTTCTTCGTCACCCCCACAGTTGTAATGTTTGTTTTTCCCCTTCTGTCTAGATTTATTTGTACCGAATTCATTAATTCCCACCCACCTCCCACACCTCCCTGTGAGATGGTCTTTTCTAGCCTCCGCTGGCCTTGAACTCACTATTATAGAGTATGCTTGTAGCTACCATTTGTGGTTTTTAACTACAATATACTGAAAATTCTAAAATAACTAGAATTTTTTCAGCTACCGCTAACTCATCATGAATGGCTTGCATCCCACCCCTTCTTCAAACAGCATCTCCTACAAGCATCAAGTTATTTTTCTGTACTCTCTCCTCACAGTGGCTGCTGCTGCTGTGATGCAGACCCCCAGCCATGCCCCCTGCCAGACAGACATTGTCATTTTCATTCCACAGATTAAGCAGTCTGCCCCAGCAGGCTGTTCACTTACAGTTGCTATCTTTGCTGGATTCACCTACAGTTTCCTTTCGGAATTTGTTTGCTTTTTTCTTGGACAGGGGCATCTTATGTAATCAAGAGTGGCCATGGGCTTGCACGATGCCTACTTTAGCCTCCCAGGATGTACGACTAAACTGGTGTACCATATGTGGTTTCCTTTTAGATTTTGATGTGATAAATGTTTTTCTAAATATTTTATGGATAATAGGGAGATAAATTTCTTTATTACACAGTCAGTGTATCTTAATTCAATCAATCTTATTAATTGTATTATCCAACTCCTGTAATTAAATGGTCAAAGACTGAAAGAAATGTGCATTCTAAAAAACAGGTGTCTTCATTTCGCCTCATCTTTCATCAGTATTGCATGTTATATATCTCAGTGCAGTGATATTTACAGAAGGGCAAGAGTCTGTTCCTTACTGAGATATGAAATGCTTACCAATAACATCATGTCCACTGGCTAATTTGATAGTTTTGTCATAAATCGTATTTTGCCCTTTGTATAATGGAGTATTACTATTTGACTTTGTAAAATATTCTTTTGAAATACTGTAACTTCTTTGTAATAATTTTACTAAGTTATCTTTGCTTATTTTTCTATTTTTTATCCTTTCCCCCTTTTCACACACTGAGATGAAAGTGAGGGCCTTGTACATGCAAGTGGATTACCACCCCATTTTTTTTTTAAACCAACAGTTAAGTAGTTTTACTGGCTCCTTGTTTACCACACTTTCATTTCACCTTGACCACCTTTATAAAATGTTATCATCAATGTGTTTATCTAATGAAAGATTTCTTCTGGAGTCACTCTTCAGAAAGGGTATATATTCTTTATGAATACGCATGGAATATTTAAGAGATTATTTCTGTACAAAACAAAGTTAGATATACTGTTATACAACTAAGCAAACAGCTAATTAGGAAACAAGGTGAGAGCATTCTGCATGGGTACACCCACGTCAGAGGCTATTATAGCTCCACAGTTATGGCCATGCAAACAAGCACAGAGGCAGAAGATGGACGTTCAGCAGACTGCAGATATTGCATGGAAGGATTTGATAATTTTCTTTTTCTAGTTTTCCTCTAAAAAGTGTATACTAAAAAATATTTGTAAAAGAATTACTACCACCAAAAAGACAATTTTGATTCCAACATTTCTTTAAAATACCTAAAAAAATGAGACAAGGTAATATATCCCTAAAATCCAGCTTGATTTAAATCTAAAATATGAACAAACAAACTCACAAAAAACTCAGACAGCATCTAGAAAGGGCAACAGAGAAAAAGTCATTTAGGTTTTCCTTCTTTCCTTCCTTCCTTCCTTCCTTCCTTCCTTCCTTCCTTCCTTCCCTCCTTCCTTCCTTCTTCCTTTCTTTCTTTGTTTAAAAAAACAGAACAAAAATAAAATATGAGATAAAACAAAGCCCATCACAGTTGTTGCATGAGCCTCAGTTTCCTGGTGCTGGAAATGAGAATAGAAGGAGGTGAACCCACCTCCAGGGCTCCTTCAGGCCAACAGACAAGACAAAATCACTAAAAAATACAATTATACCATTGGGCAGATGGCATTTGTCACCATGACTAAACTTAACTCTGAACATAAAAGCATTTTTTTTTTTTTTGTATTGAGATTCCAGGCATTATGGACAGCGGGATTTGTAGACACTGAAGGAAAACCCGGGTGTCGTAGCTTTTCACCTGTGATCTATAATTCTAGAAAGCATAACTCAGGCCCATGGTGGTTATCAAATGAAATCCTGGGAACAGAAGGCTCTGTGACTTTAAAGTGGGTAGCGAGTGGTTGGCAGTATTCCTGTATTTTCAAAAAGATGAATGTTAGTTTTCAGGGTGATAGCGTGGTAAATAAATCAAATCAAATACATAAACAAGTAAGTAAATAAAATAGCAAATAAAGGCCAGGTCAAAAGAAAGCTTTTCCAGTATTCATTTTGCATTTTACTTTGACCATATCAAAGCTTCATTTGTAACCAGCTCTAATACCCTCCCCTTGACTATTATGGTTCCAACAGGCAAGGCAAGGCATGTCATATTGGAGGTCAGGAGGGGGAGATAACACCTAGGCTCATGTAGTCAAACCTCATAGGAGCATGTTTTTAAAACAACATTTCTTGTTCTCGAACCATTTTTTCTTACGATTGGGAGAGCACTGGTGAGGTGACAGTAAGACACCAGGAATGGATGTGTTTAAGTGTGTAGGTGGCGTGTGCAGTAGGAGCTGGAGGGAGGCAGGAGAAGCATCATGCTGATGAGAGCAGAGGTGGGCGATTAGGGGGAGAGATGTTCACGTGGATTTTTCAGACTCTGTCCCAACTCTTTGGTTCCTTTTCCAACACCCACGTAGGGCCCTGGTTTGAGCTGCTTTTAAAACATTCCATTAGGACAAACGTTAGTACATAAAAGGACAGCTTTCCTGCAGAGGTACAAGAAAACTACATCTTAATGGAGTTGAAAATTTAGACTGCTTTAACTTCACCATTTAGTGCCATAAGAGAGCAAAAGGCTGCTAATGTGTTGGTTATTAATGTGCCGGCTTCTGGAACTTTCAAGTTAGTCTCCCAGGAGACTGGCTTGCTACTTTCCGAGGCCTGCTAGTCAGTAGGATCTCAATTCTAATAAAAATGCCTGCCTTTCTTTTCTAGCCACTCGGCCCAAAAGCCCTGACCCAGTGGAGGATCCTGGATCACTATTTTACAACCTTACTGCCTCAGGATGTCTGATGTGTATGTCCCAAGGCCTCTGTTTCTTTACAACGCCAAGAAGAGACCAACTGTTCCTCTGTTACAGTAGTGCTCAGGAGTCAGCCTGTCTTAACCAGAGAGGAAGGTTTAAACAAGCAGGACGCCTTGCTGATGCACTTCATGCCTAAAACCACAAATGACTGTAAGCAAAGCACTGATCTCCCATGTAACCTGTGCTTCTCCGATCAAGCCAATGACTTTCAATATCTCTATAGCAACAGCAGCTGAGACATGCCCATGGTGGGCTACAGCTTCTCCACCATATCACAATAAGGTCACTCAACAGATTAATCCCTCACTCAGTCAATAGTTTCATGATACAAAAATAACACACTTGCTCATTCCTTCTCTATGACATTAGGGAATTTTAACTTTATAAACAAAAACACTCTGGTACTTGGAGGCAAATGATGTACTCAATGTTATAACCAGAGAGATAGGACCAAGATAGATAGATTCGATTTAAATCATTTTACTTCCTAATAAAGTTTAGTGCTCTTAATTTTAATCTGTTTATTTATTCAAAAACTATAAGAATGAGCAAAACTAATCATTTGTAAGATCTATTCACTTCACTACTAATAATACAAGCATCACTTAAAATAACTAGGATGCAGCGTACTTATTATATTGACCCAAATGAATCTAAATAAATCGAACAGGGAATATCATATAGTTTAATATATGAGCTCATTGTTTGTAATGGTCTTATAAACTAGAAACAGTTTTCTAAAGAAACATTTCAAGGTGCTATGTGTGGTAGCATATCCCAGCACCTATGAAACTGAGATAGGAGGATCACATGTTTTAGGTCAAAACTAAGAACAGTAGGCACTGCCCTATGGATTACTGATATTGATAATTTGTATTGATAATTGTGGTGGTTTAAATATGCTTGGTCCAAGGAGTGGCACTATTTAGTAGGTATGGCCTTGTTGGAGGAAGTGTGTCAGAGTGAGGGTGGGCTTTGAGACCCTCCTCCTAGCCATGTGGGAGACAGTCTTCTGTTTGCCTTCTGAACAAGATCTTGAACTCTCAGCAACTTCTCTAGCACCATGGCTGCCTGGATGCTGTCATGTTTCCTGCTATTATGATAATGGACTGACCCTCTCAAAGTGTAAGCCAGCCCCAATTAAATGTTGTCCTTTTAAAGACTGGCCTTGCTCATGATTACAGCAATGGGAACCCTAACTAAGACAATAAAGTACATTTTAAAAATCATGTTAAATTAAATGTAAAATTAATTGTAAATTTAATTTTAAAAATATAAAAATTTCACTCAGTTTTCTTTAAGCATGTAATAATGATAAAGTGATAGAAGGTAGTTCCATAAACATATTGTAAATCTAAATAGATGAGAGACTAAAAGTGAAGATTACCACTGAAGCATGCTGTACATAGATTCGTATTCAGTACTAGACAGAAAACACGTGAAATACATGTGAAGAGAGCCATACCATCACACTGAATCAAATCTGTTCAATTGTAGATGCAGGTATACAAAGAATAAGAACTCAAGAGGCCGTAGGAATAAACTAATGTGATGAACCAAATCTGAAGAGATTACTGAGCCTTTAACCCCAGGGTATACAAGCATTAAATTTAAATGCGATTTTAGGCTTATCAATAACTGATTTAGAAAGAAGTTTAAGTTTTGTTTTACAGGAGGCCTCACTACCAGATCAAGAATCAAGCATAAGTGGTTGGTGCTTACATAGAAATAATTAACTAAGCCACTGCCTTTGATATTCTTATTCCATCTTATTATGTCAATTAAGTAACAAAACCAAACCAAACACAAGAACAGAAAGAAGAGAGTCCCACTGATTGGCGCCCAGGGACTTGATTGTCTTGTCATTGTTCAAAATGTCTGTGTCCAGCAGTGTGACAAGACGCTGGATCCCATGGACAGCGTCTCCTGTTCTAGAACTTTAGCTCCTGGAGAGACTAGCAACCCTAGTGCTGCCCGCCTTAAGTCACTCTTCCAAGCAGCTTGTTCTAATTCCTGCTTCTTGTTTCCCTAGTCTCTCTGTTCTTTCGGGATGCAGCTTATTAGAACAGTGAAAGTTTAGAAGGAATTGGAAGTACTGATACCTCAGTCAAAGGCACAAGGCCCATGTTGAACTGTGGAATCAATTCTGAACAAAGAGGGCCTTCAGGGAAAGTGGAACTCAATTCTGAGAACACTTAAACCTTTCTGGGTAGCTATGGAAAGAGGTCATTAATCAAGGACCACAATTACAGGTTCTTATGAGGGGGAGAAATCACAGAAAGGATACTAAGGGTCTCCGTTATTTGAATTCGCTCAGCTCTTCCACATGAATCATTAAATATTTCCCAGATAGTCTTCCTTGCTTTAAGAGGAGTGTGCTATGACAGGCCACCAGAGCAGAGGGAACCAGCATCCTAAACGACCTCAGAGATCTTACAACAGCATTTGGATTCTGAGCTGCTACACTATAGAAAATGACTAAAAATACGAAACTGAAGATTTGTTGTACACCCAGGAAAACAAACACTAAAGAAATAGCTTTGCTATTCAAAAATAGCTTTGTTCTTTAAAACAGAACCATTTCTAGCTCAGTCAGAATCAGGATGCAATTCTCCTTAATACTCTATAATAAAGAGTTTCTCTAAACCATAGACAGCCCAGGGGGTTAGGGAGGTAAAATGATTCTGCAGAGATAATTAGTCCAGAAGTTTGGAAGGCCGTTGACAAATTCAGGCACCTGCTAAGTCTTCTCAAAATACTGAGACTTCAAATGCAGAATAAGACTTTATGACTCTGAGAACAGGAACCCTTCATATACATGACAGAGAACACACTGTTTCTATACACATGCATGAAAAATGCAGGTCAGACAACCTTTCGGGTTGACCTTTAATGAAAGGCAGCCCTCTCCCAACACAATTTTCTGACTTCATATGAACAGTAATTACTTAGAAAAAAAAATACAGTATGTCAATTTTTACATGTGAACGTCTTTTGAACTTCAAAGAACTGATGACGACATTTATATGGAGTGACTGGTATTTGGTCAAAGAAGACAGAGCAGATGAAGACCCAATGTGGCAACTTACGATGTAGCAGGGCTCGCAGTATGCCTTCTTCTCCACGGCGTAGAAAGGCTGTCCTCGGAGCTTGACGTCACAGACGATGCAGGTGAAGCAATCCACATGGAAGACCTGATCCATGGCGGTACATCCTGTTCCTTCTCCAACTACATTTTCCCCACAGCGGGCACAGCGGCCTGGAAGATAAGGGGCTACTTATTACAGAGGAATTCTTAGATCTGTTCAATGAAGTCAAGGTGAGGGAAATAGATGGTTCATCCTGCAGTAGCAAGAGACACAGCACTACGGCCATTGCGGTATTAAGTAGCAAGCCCACCAAAGTCTCCTCTGCACATAGCAGGGATCTATCTGAGTCAATTGAGCAGACAGCTAAGGCTCCTGAAAAGGCCATGGAGGAAAACTCATATGCTTGATGCCGGGGCCTGGGTACTGCCTCTAATCACATACAGGCAGGAGCAGGATTCAGGATGTTGGGGTTGAAAAGCACCATCTACTGAACAGAACAATTCAGACAAGCCTCTGTCCCTGGAAGAGTCAGAACATTAGTTAGTGTGTATGGATCTTGTCTAAATTGAGATTTCATATCCTTTTTAAGTCCTGGTCATCAATCTTCTGTAGCAGGCCCTCACTAATGGGTACATCAGCTGTTTCTGTTTCCAGAGCACTGAGGCTGCTAGGCCATTTTGTTCCCAATGGAGCCACTACTGCAACCCCACCCTGACTGTTCCCCATGGTTCTAGTTCTGTCTTCTGTGGCTCATGAAGCCAAGTCTTAATCCACACACTTGACATCACCTAAGATACTAGTCCAGTCAACACTGTCTCTGAGTGATAGCTACACCACTTAATTGAACCATTTACTATGTTGTTGGGAGTTCCTTTGGAACCTAGTTCTCACTGTCTGTTCCGTAAAGGTAAAGTGTGTGTGTGTGTGTGTGTGTGTGTGTGTGTATCAGATTAGATTTTAAAGAACATATTAGTATTTAAACAGTAATAAACTATAATTTAGCATAAAATTTTAGGACTAAGTATAGCTCAGTGATAGAACATTTGCTTAATATATACTAGAATCATGAGTTTAAACTACAGGACCAGAAGGACGGAAGGTAAATAAAGGGACAAGGATGGGTATTACTCTGAGTGGCAGCCTCTGTAACCCAATACCCTGGGATCAAAAGGGCCACAGCCACCTTGACTCCTTATAGTTCATGTCTACTAGGCAGAAACAAAACACTTCTAGGTAACCATAGGCAACTAGGAACATCAACAAGGACCTGCAGGCTTTGCACATAAATATCATAGCTTCATGAATTGCCAACATTTTTTGAGGCTCATTTCTAATTCATGGCAGCCTTACGTGGGCATACTACCATTATTCTTACTCTAAAGAAGAGGAAAGGAAGTTGCAGAAAATATTTAAGTAGCTTCATGCCTAAACATCCTTGCTTGAAGTGTCTGCTCCAACCCCATGGCAGCATTGCCTGTTCTGAGCTCTGTATGAACAAACATCAGTGCTGATCTGGTATTATGGAGCATTTGACGGAGTGACTTCTCATTGAAGAAGGCTTTCAGCACCCCGTCACATTGGACTGACAGCCACTTCACACTCAAGACTGGGAGGGGTAAATGTTTCAATAAGTGAGACAAGAGGTAAATATATTTCTCTGGTTGCATGTGGTTCTGGAAGTATTCCTCTGTATTCTGTTGCAAATGAATTAATTTGAAGTATCATCAATGAAACACCGAGAACAAAAACTTTGTCTTAAAAAGTGGACTGTGTCTGCTACAGCTGTATTAATATGAAATTTCAGGCTGGTTTTCTGATATTTAATATAAGTATGGTATTTGTAATATAGTTTATAGTTGATTTTAATGAATTAACCAACAGTTACCTTACAATTATTTTTATGTTAGACATATAGTTAGAAATGTTCCTTTAAATTCATATACTTTTCTGGTTAGAATAAGAAAATTAAGTTTTTCATTTGTCACTCTTTCTGTAATTATGCTGAAAACAATACCACTTCTCCAAACTTAACTGGCTTACTATAAAATCAAGTACGCTGTTTAAAAAATGATGCCATACCTCTGAGAACTTCAGGCCAACAAATGACATTTCACTGTAGAAAACACACTGAGGGTTTCAGAAAATAGATCAAACCATGTGAACATTATTACAAATCAACTGAATTTGCATGAGAAGTATAATTTTATGTTATGAATTCAATATAAGTCAATGCACTTATTTTTCAATATTAAGTTTCCCAGTTGTATGAGTCAAAAAGAACCACTTGATAGGAAGCCGAGAAGCACAAGGGATCTAAGAAACATACTTTGGCAAGATAAGGACGGGCTCATGAGAGGGGCACAGTGGCTGGCTAGGCAGCAGGAGCAGCTGTTTGGGTCTTGAGCATGAATGCTCAAAGTACAGTACATAGAATGAAGGTCCTGCGCTTCTGAGGCGTCTGGAGAGCTAGAAAGCTATCCCAGGTATGGAGTATCTTTAGTTAGCAGCTTATGCTGAAAGCCTGTTCTGGAAAGAAAAAATTTTACTTTTCAATCTCCTTAGTAGCTGTCCCAAGGGTCTGCTCTTTGTCTAGTACTTCAGTGTGCTTTTGTGTGACAAGAAGGAGTAGACTAGTCACCACCAGTACTTCTTACCATGATTAAGGAACTTCCAATGATCCAGGATACCATGCGTGGCACATTGCAGGGAAAAGTGCTACAGAAATATGCAAGGGAAATCACACCTAAAACAGCTCTGCAAGAGTTTTCCAAGGAACAGGCAATTGAGTTCGACTTTAAAGAATGGAATTTTGACAGGTAGAGGTGGGAGGCAGAAAAACACTGCCTTTTTTTTTTTTTTTTTTTTTTTTTTTTTTTTCTCCCAAAGAAAGGACGAACATCTGTGGCTTACTGGATGCAAACCATTGAAGAGCCTGGTGATGGCTCAACAAGCGTCTGTGTGCTCGCCACAAAAGCAGATGGCCTGCATTCCCAGAAACAATTCCCTCTTTATGTCTGGAGAATATTCTTCCAGAGTAGGTTGGGCTAATGTACTGGACCTGGACCTGACCAGTTTTGTTACTCACTGTATTTTTCCTGTTCTTGGGATAAATTAGGGATACCAGCCTCAAGGGCAGCCAGTCTGGCACCTTACAATTCACAAGCATAGAAAAAAAAACAGCAAAGAACAAAAGTTAAAAATAGGTCTACAAACCAGCAACAGAAAAAAGGTGCCCAAATGTTCCCCTTTCACATTAACAAAAATGTATAAACTATTCCTTGGGGGGAGCATTCAGAATACATAGCAAACAACTTAAGCAGAGGGTATCTGCTTTGTTCCTAGAGGGACTCAGACAACACATTAGTGACAGCATACCACAGCCTTAATGCCTGTCTTTTAGACAATATTCTCAGTGCCTTAGATAGGAAAGGCCAGAGGAATGTCGGTAGGCCTTAAGGTACCAGGGATCAAAGGAAATGCAGTTGACTAGGCAGCAGGAAGCAAGGGGCTCTGACACAGGACCAACACTCAAGAGTGTCTAAGCAACGCTTAGCAAATCAAATGAGCCAGGGGCAGAAGACCAGAAACCGGACACACATACCAAAAGGTTTCATATGTTCACTACTGCCTGTGGCCAGTCTTGGATCCTGTGCACCTCTCTTCTCTTTCCCACACGTAGCAATCTCCTCGATGTTGATGAAACCAATTATGTAAATCAGGCTTCCTTATCCTGGGACACTACAGGGCTTCCTCAATGTTCTTAAACCTGTGGTTGTCTTACCACCTCCACAAACACAAATGGCTTATAGATGTCTTAATAATTGAGGTAAGCTTGAATAGCCAGACTGAGTTCCAAATGGATAATAGGAGAGATGTAAGTAGAGACTGGCGGTCCAGGAAAACCAATAGGCTGAACAAGCACAGGATATGAACTTCCAGAGTTATTTTCATGCTTGCTGTTTGTATTTACTTTATAACTCACAGAAGTTATTTAAGTCTTTTTCTAGTAATGACTGCATGCAAAGGACATTTTCAAGCAAGTCTATAAGGACATGGTCAGTACCTCAGACTCTGCTAGCCTTCCCTTTCCTGGCTAGTTGTAAGTCAACTTGACACATGGTATAGTCATCTGAGAGGAAGAAATCTTGATTGAGAAAATTCCCTCATGAGATCATGCTATAGCCCATGGAGCATTGTCTTAATTAATGACAGATGTAGGAGGTTACAGACCACTATGGGTAGTGTGCCATCCCTGGGTGGGTGGTCATGGCTGAGCAAGCCATGGAGAACCAGCCAGAGAGCAGCACTCCTCCATGGCCTCTGCATCATCAGCCCCTGATTCCAGGTTCCTGCCTGTGCTTGAGTCCTTACCCTGACTTTCTTCAGTGATGAACTGTGATATGGATGTGTAAGCCATATAAACCATTGTTTTATCACAGAAATAATAACCCTAGGACAACTCTCCTAGACAGTTTTTTTTTCTATTTTGCCTGTGATATATGTTGAGTTACAGGCAGTTATGTGGATATACATATATATATGTATACATATATCATATGTATCATGATATATGATATATGTATACATATATCTATATGTATCATGATATATGTATATATATATCATATATGTGTATATGTACATATATCACATATATGTACTTATATATATACATATATATATAAGTGATATATGTATATATGTATATATATATACATATATATATGTATATATATATATACATATATATATACATATATATATGTGATATATGTATATATATATACATAAATCTGAGACCCACAAGTAAAAAGTAAAATGCAGTATTTGTCTTTCTGAGAATTAATTAGCTGGATAAGATTATCTCCAGTTGCATACATTTTCCTACAAATGACATTACTTCCATTATTCTTCTGTCTTTGCTTTTAAGCTGAAACACAGGCCATGGAGGAATGCAGCTTACTACTGGCTTACTCCCCATAGCTTGCTCAGCCTGCTTTCTTTTTAACTTAAAAAAATTGTTAATTATTTATGTCTTAATTAAAATATAATTATCCCACTTTCTGTATCCCTTTCCTGTCTCCATTTCCCCCCATGCCCACCACTCAAATTGATATCCTTTTTTCTCTATTACTGTTACACACCATACATACTCACACATACACACACACACACACAAACACAACACACACATACACACACACACACACACACACACCACCTTCTATCCATTTTTGTTCATATGTATGTGGTCTCAGGGCAGCCTGCATTGTACTAGATAACTAATCAGGGGGTAGTCCTGGAAGAGGATGCGCCTCTCACTCTCAGAAGTCTTATGGGACCCTGTAAGAATGAGACTCTTCACTCTTCTCCATAAGCATGTTTACTGATATTGTCATTGTTCAAAGCTTATTTATTTTTAGTTAGTTTATTTTTATGTGCATAGGTGTTTTGCAAACACGTATGTCTGCGAACAATGGGTGCCTGTGTCTGAAGAGACCTGAAGAGGGTTGAGTTACAGGCAGTTATGTGGATCACCATGTGGGTGCTGGGAATCAAACTTGGGTCCTTTGGGAGATCAAGTAGTACTCTGAATCCCCAAGCCATCTTTCCAGCCCCAACTTCATTCCTCCTTCATTGATGAACACCTTGGTTGGTTACTTAAATTCATTATTGTGAATACTGCCACCATAACCATCAATACGCAAGTATCTATGTGATATCCTGCTCTGTAGTCTTTGGGGTAAATTGCAAATAGTACTACCGTCAATATGCAAGTATCTCTGGGATGTATAGTCCTGGAGCTAAGTGCCCACAAGTGAGAGAGCTTGGTCACAGGGTAGACATATTTTTAGTCTGAGAAACAAAGGTACACGTTTTCAGAATGGCTGAATTAGGTTACATTCTTATTTGCATTGCATAAGGTTTCAAATCTTGTTCACATATTCTCCAGCATTCATTGTTATTTGTTTTCTTGTTTGTCTTTAAAAAAAAAAACAGTTTTATTGTTTTTCACTTTTGTAAATTTCACTTCGTACACCCTAGTCCCATCATACCTGCCCTTCACCCTTGAAACCTCTTTGTCAGCAGAGGGAAAAAAACTCTTGTTGTGGAAGCTGTGGTGTGTCCCACAGTACACCCTCTTATCCACACTTTCTTGCTTGTACATGTTCATAGCAATGACTTGCTGATCTGGCTTCGGGCTTCTGCTATTCTATCAATACTGGAACCTCACTGGGCCCTCAGGCTCAGGCAGGTTTCTTCTAGTCTCTGGCTTGCTCTCAGTCCTGGGAGCTGCTGGGGCCTGCAAGCCACCAGACTGGTGGTCATTCTAAGCTCACGTCTTTCAGGGAACTTTAGGCTACTAACCATTCAGATATTCACAGGTCAGAGCACTGAGCACAGACATAGGCTCTCTCCTCTCTGCCACCTACTGATGCACATGTGACACAGCAGCCACACCTGCAATGCCACTAGGGACAGTGCTAATCACTTTCTCAATGACTGCCATTCTGACAGAGGTAAAATAGAATCTCAAGGGACTTTTACTTTGAATTTCTATGGTGACGAGCAAGGCTGGACATTTTCCCACATGTATTGGGTATTTATGTTTTTTTTTTAACTGTCTGCTCATTTCATTAGCCTATTTATTGTGTCATTTGATTTCTTATTATTTAGCTTTTTTTTTTTTTTTCTTTTTGAGTTGGCTGTGTGTTCCTGATACTAATCTTCTGTCAGATGTATGTCCATCAGTATATTTAAGAGAAGGTGGCATGGTCAGAGTTTGCATTCTTAGTCTGAAAGATCAGTACTGAAATTTTAACACCTGCCAAGGTATTCAGGTTTAGAGTCTATCCATCTACTAACTTTGGAAATTTAAATTCCTAAAGACATCTGGCCTGATGAAATGTTCATGAAACATAGAATACACTTACTAAAAATATTACCCTGCCTTTTGGCCAATGCAAGCTTCTTATCAAGTTAATTTCTACACAGTATTGTTTAGTCCCACTTTTAATTCTGAAGCCATCCATATTAGCATTTATTTCATGATTGATCTGTTAATAGAAAAACTGGTATTAACAAGTTAAGCAGCAAGCACTACCAGAATATCTATTTTTGAGGTATGGTTGAATTTATTCCATGATTTCTATCATGAACATCTCTCTTACCCTTAGCTCCTTTCCAAGGTTAAACCAGCCCACTTACTTTTAGATTTGTGGTAGAAAATATTCTAGTTTATTCTGGTTATTTCAGGGCAAGCCTAGCCCTGAGGTGACCTGTGGGGACATGCCTCTTAAAGTATTCTATGTTGGCACCAGAACAGCATCATTCACCCGGGACATCAGTGAGTACTCCTTACATTAATATAGTGCCCTGTATCTTTGGAAACCTTCTTAGACACTGATACAGCAGAACCCTCAATAAGTCTTATGTGACAAAATACTAAGAGCCACCCTCATCTCAACAATGAAAAAGCTGAAATGTCTGAAATTTCAGTGACTTACAGAATGAGCTATGTGTCCAATGTGGGATATAAGACTGTTTGAACTAATTTCTAGCAATCAACTAAGGCAAAAGAATATTCTGCAAATGAGGTAGACCCATGTATGTGATCTATAGTAGATACACTGACATGAGCAAGATGAACAGGAACACTCTTTACAAATGGAAAAACGGCACTTAGCTTGTTAAGGGAATTAGGTTTTCTCAAAATTTTTTTTTAACCCTATTTCATAAAAGGAAACAGGCACTTACAGGTTCTCTCTCTCTCTCTCTCTCTCTCTCTCTCTCTCTCTCTCTCTCTCACACACACACACACACACACAATGCAGAGAAAGACACAGACAGACACACACACACAATCAAATCGGCTTACTGATTCATCTCCTTCAAAGCTGTTTTCCATATTACCCCCTTTTAATCTTAGACTTTCATGCTTTATGTGTCCGATCTAAAACTCAGGTATAGCCAATGTGATCATACTAAAAGGTAGGGCCTTGAAGAGATTGTAAAGTCACAAGGGCAGCTCCCTCCAGGATTTAAGAAGGCCCCTATGAAGAGGTTTTAGGCAGCACATCACTGTGCAACAACGTACTAACAAGTAACTGTCCTTGAAGCAGACAGGGCCTTCATGAGTCAACAGAGCCCTGCCAGGGTCTTCATGTTGAAAACCCCATCCTGTAGACTTATAAAGAAATCTCTGCTCTCTACAAATTATGTAGTCTGAGTTATCATGCCCCAGCAGCAGAAGAGAGACTATTTGAACAATGTGTGGCTACTAAGAGAGTTCTGCCTTACAGTTCCTGCTCCAAGGGGAAGCTACAAAGAGTTGGAAATGCATGTATAAACTTTTACATTTCTGTTTCACATGGAACTTTAAATAAGACAGCCGTCCCTGTTATCCAGGGATAACTTTGTGAATGAGTTGAGAAATAGGTAGCAAAACTGAACTTTGAGCTGTGAGACAGTGAGCTATGAATCATCTAGTGACCCTTACATACATGGCGGGGACCAGTGGCAGATGACAGCTTCAAGTGGCACTATCTCCACAGAAAGCCAATTAGCCTTTTGTCTATTTAGATTCCAAGTGCCCACAATGTGCTATTGAGGAGATTCAGAAAGTCCCAGAAAGTGAAAAACATTGATTATTTCATTCAACTTTATTATTCATAATATAAAACAAAGGTCAAGAGACAGGCTGCAACTTGAGTATGACTCCATAAAAAGCCAATGGCAGAGCCAGGCTCTAAATCAAGACCCTTGGAGACTCAACATGCTCTTTCAGGTTGTTTACACAATCTCCCAAATGTGCTACATCATGCAGTAGTGGCCATTACTATCAGGTGAAATTTCCTGAGCATATGCATTTTCTCCTGGAACACTGCTTAGTCTCTAAGGATGATTTCAGGACAACTTAAACTCTTCACCATCTAAGCCAGTATGATCATTTCCTTTAACTTTGAAACATGTTTGAAACATTGCAGACTTATCTGTTGTTTTCTGAAAAGATGGCAGCAAGATGGGAGGCAAGTCTGAGTGAAGAACAGAAGGTTCCAGGCCCTGTGTGGTCACATTTGGTGTGCACTCATTGTTTTAAACAATGTTGTTAAATATACTTGCTCAATAGAAGGGTTCCTATTTTGCACCTTCTTTTAAATGAGCATAAAGTAGAAGGAGTAATTGCAACTTCCTGGACAGAAGAATTAGGTATTGATCTAGATATACTATGCATATGACCTGTGACCTTATGCAATCCTTTACTTACTGCAGTCCTGTATAATACAGGAATACCAACCTTAGTCTGAGATACCAGAAGGGAGTATGAAAAAGGGTCTCTCTCTCTCTCTCTCTTTGAAATTCTATATGATGTACACATAGACATACACACCTATATATACTATAAAATATGAATTCCTCTAAGATATATATGGAGATGGAACATATAGACAAAACAGTAACATGTACATATGTCTCCATGCTGTAAGAAATTACTAGACAGAAAGCATTGAATAAAACAGAGGTATGATGTGAGTAGATGGAATTTGAGGAGGTGAGTACCTTTAAAACACTAGCAATGCCATGTATATTCTCAGTGGAGTGGGCAGATGAGTACCAGGCATAGCTAACATAAGATGATCACATCAGAACTCAGACCCATGGGGACAGAGTCTCAGCACCTCCGTCCTTTCTCCTCATGCATCTCTGTAAAATCCTCTTTGCCGAACTGCCATCTGCATCTGATTCCATCTCCAGCACTTGCTTAGCAACACTGAGCTCTCCAAGTGCTGAAGTGACGTCTAGGGAACAGTTATTAATATCTGTATGTATGCACACAGTATGTGAAAATATGCAGGATTCAAAGCGATTAGTGTATAACTTGGAGGTAATACTTCCCACCGGGACTGAGCTCCTGGAAAAAGCTCCCCCTGCTGTGACTGCCTGCCATACCCACTATCACTCACCGGAACATTTGGGATAAAAATGGTGTCAATTTTAAGGAAACACACTTCTTGATTTCTTTGTTAACATTTGAATAAAACATGAGAAGGTTTCTACTTCCCTATTCCCCTCTTTCATTCAGAGGAAAAAGTCCCTTCACAATCTCACTTCATGTGTGAGAGGAAATGGTTGTCCTTTGCCACCTCCAAACTGACAGAATTGCTTGGTTTTAAGTATTAAAGCTTAAAATCTATTCTAAAGAACTCTGGTGGCACTCATATCTTCTAAGCTACAAACAAATGTTTTGTATAAGAAAACAGAAAGAAACTGTCAGAGTTGATCAGCCTGAAAGAGTGTCAGAGATACCTGCAGAAGAAAGCATAGAAGAAGGGACATAGCTGGGCCAAGAAGGAACACTTTCTGACCACGTGAAACCCTAGGAAGAGGAAAATTTCCTAGGAGTCAGAGATGGAGACAGTCACATCCTCTCTGCTGTGTGTGCTTTCTGTTGCTGTGGTTAACAATGTGACCCAAAGACATTTGAGGAGGAGAGAGCTTATCTCACCTTAGAGTTTATAACTCTCTCACCTTAGAGTTTATAGTGTATCATCAGAGAAAGCCAAGGCAAAAACTCAATACAGGAGCTTAAAGCAGAAGCTGGCTTCAGGCTCATCCTCACATACCTCCCTGCAACACCTTCTGCCATCTCAACACAAACTTAGACACAGATTTCTGAGAAGAGGAAATCTCAGTCGAGGGACCGTCTCCATCAGATTTGCCTGTGTGCATATCTATGAGGCATTTTCTTGATTGATGATTGATGCTAGAGGACCCAGAACACCATGGGAGGTGTCATCCTTGGGCAGGTGGGCCTGGGCTGTATAAAAAAAAGTAACTGAGCAATCCAGTAAGCAGCATTCCTCCATGTTTCTGCTTCAAGCTCCTGTCATGGAAATCCAGTAAGCAGCATGCATCTATGGTTTTGCTTTAGGCTCCTGCCTGGACTTTGTGTGGCATGATTAAAAGCATGCATGACTTATGCCTTGCCAGCTACCTTTCTTATACAGCCCAGGCAGACTTCTTACAGATGGCACATACTGCAGTGAGCAAGGCCCTCTGACTCGCCTTCCTCCAAATGGATCAGTAGTTTTTCCTAAGGACTCCTTCAGACTTCAGATTTTCATTCCAAGATATATTTTGTAAAATAAGTACATAAACTGAATCAAGGCTGACTCAAGGTGTAGAGACAATCATTTAGTGGACATTTCTGCACAGCCTTTTAAAACATTGTGAAAATTATAAAATAAATTTTAAAAAACCTAGAAATGGCCATATCCTCCTGATGTCAGTGGAGCAATTCTGAGCAATCTCTCTTGTACTAAAGTCGTTCCCATATTTAGGCTATCATATTCAGTAAACACAGCTAATTTTATAAGACGACTAATGTGCCTAATAACTAGAGAGACAAGTCAAAGGTCCTACCTTATTGAGCTCATATGAAGCTCAGACACCATGTGAACCCATAAAGCTGAACAGAAACTAGTAGTATTTTCTTGTATCACTGTGATCCTATTTGAAGTCCATCTTAGGCAAGAGATACACAGAGGAAGTGCAAAGTCGAAGGTCTTTAGTGACTATTTGGACCATCAACACAGCTTGGCTCCACCAACATTCTATTGAGTTCAAAGTGAAAGTAGTTACAACAAATACAGCTTGCTTTATTTCTGAAACAAACTGTGCACATATTTGCGGCCACCCCACTAATTAACCTGGAGATTGCTCCTTTCATCTCCTCTGTGGTTTTCTCCCCCTAGTTACAACATGTTGGGGTTATTTTTTGCCATCTGGGATATATTCAAACTGTTCTCTTATAGGCACTAGAGAGAGGATGGTACAAATGATTAAGAGACTGAAGAGTCTGCCTTTGTAGAAAGATTAAAAGAGCTATGTATGTAACACACTGAGGCTGGAGGATGACTAAGGGGTGCCATGATGATGGGCTATAAATATTCGCAAGGTGTAAACACTAAGGAATAATTTAGCTTGTGGCAGGTGGTACAACTAGGAGGGATGGTGTCTCGGAGAAGAGAGATGTTTATTAAAGAATAATTCAGGAGCTTCATAGGTTCCCCACAGGATATGCTGGAGTGAAACAAAAAGAGGAGCTCAAGTGCAAGGCAGTGGGAAACGGAGACATGGGTTGGCAGAACCAGCCACAGAAAGGCGGTCATTTGGCCACCATGGGCCAAACTCTTGCTTTTGCAAATTATTACATGGTCAAGGAAGATGGAGAGGTTTTCTAGTATTGCTTTAATGATGAATCCCAAGGACTGGGTGGTCCTACTATTCGTTAAAGCAGGAGAAAGCACGAAGGAGAGTGAGGAGCTCCTTTATCTGTCTTGTCTATATCATCACCATCCTTAGGACAGCTTCTGAGGAACTTCCCAACTCCAAAAGATTTTATAAGACATTTGCTGAGTTAAAATGTTTGGACAATACACTAGAGGGTTTTTTTTTTTTAATTCATGCTTATTCAAAAGATTCTAGACTATTTAGAATAGGTCTGAAGTTATACTCGCATGAAATATTTATTGACCTACTTATGTGGTAGTCTAGCAGAGACAGCAGTAACCTCCATGTATGGCTTGGTAAAGGGCTTTCTTCCTTTTACGTGTATATGGGATAACCACTCAGCTTTCAAATCCTGGGTCCCTTGGCTCCTTGATATCGTGTCAGCATCCTGTGCCCAACCTCTAAGCCTACTCTTAGAGGGAATTTCATTCTTATCTGAACCTTGTGGTTTTTTCCATGTGGCTCTTGAATAATGTTCCACGTGTTCCATATTGCTTCCCTCCCAGAAACTGCATCCAAAACACAACTTTAAACACAAGATTGGTGATCATTCACAGAGTAATCGAGGAATCCTCAATCGATTTCCAGTAGAACTGAAAACATTTTAATAGAATAGTTCCTGGGCAAATGGCAACTAATCTTAAAAATATGTAGACAGTATAGGTAGCACAGAATGTAAACAGACAGGTAAACCAGTGCCAAGTGATTACTACCCAGGGTGGGCACTGGAACTCTCTAAGAAGATAAAGAGGAATGGGACCTGGTCTTTGCCTTCCCTACAACTCATGGGCACACACGTGGGACATAACACACGGAGCCAATCAGGTAAAATTTAGAAGAGAGAAAGTGGACTCAGGCTTTGCAAACTAAGTGGGGAATTAGTATAAGGGAATGATGGAAGGCACACAGTCATGAAGCAAGTGAGAACACTGCCAGTCTGGACCTACTGACCTAAAAGGAGGGAGGAACTAGGCCACAACCATGGACCCAAGGCAGGCCAAGAAGGGTTTTCTACAGAAGACCAACCAATAAAAAACTGCCATGTACCCAAGAGGATGTAGGTTTTATGCCATAAACATACATGCCTAGATACATGTTATAAAAACAACCTTAGATAAAAGTGGAGGAAAGACACAGAAGAGGAAAGAGCTTGATAAAAGAGTTTATAAGCTACCTTGAATATACCTGCAAAGGGCAGAAATAAGAGTAAAAGAGAAATAACGCTTTTGTGCCTTTTCACTGCCTACTTATCAGGTAAGCCTTGTCGTCTTTAATCTGCAGGCAAAGACAGAGAGGCTCTGAAAAGTTAAAACTCATCAACTATCACACAACAAACACAAGCAGAGCCAACATTTGCTCACTTGTTACTCAGTGCTAAAAACCATGCTGTCTATTATGCCTGGCTATAAAGTATGGCACCAGCAGCTGGCAATATGGTTGGGGAAGAGGGAGTGATTTCAAAAATATACAGTGTTTCAATATATACAGAATAAAGGAACAGACTGAATGGGCAAAGAGGAAAAACTGGGGGACAGCTTCTATATTCCCACTGTGGACATAGTTTATGGGTGACCATACAGGTTAGTTTAATTAAGGGCCCTCACTTGGGGGCATTTGTTTATGTGCCTTTACATGCAAGTGCATGGTTCTTATGTGTGTGTGTGTGTGTGTGTTGGTAGGTGCACTGGTAAATATTCATGACTGTGTGGCTTTGTTGTACATGGTAGTAGTTCAGTAGCTGTAAGTAAAATATTAAAACTCACCAAGAAGAACTATAACGGGGAGAAAAAGCAAGCTTTATGTCACCCAGTTCCCAGTAGCATGCAAATGTTACCCTAATAGTTAGTAAATGTTAAGGAGAGAATAGAGTCACATACACACTAAAGGAAAGACTGGCCTGACCAGACTCAAATAGAAACCTGGTCATCAAAATTGCTTAGGTACCCAAATAAGGCTACAGCAGGATGGGACTCTAGTTACTTGCCTACTGGATGCACTGACATCTTGTGAATGGCTGTCAGTCACCATTCAGAAGGAAAGATTTGTAGGCACTGGGAGATGTTCAGCAGAGTGGTCAGGAATGCAACAGGCAGGATGCTGCCCCAAGGAAAGTGATAGGTAAGAGTCTCCTCTAGATTTGGAATTTCCATGACAAAGCCCTCCTACTATGTGCTGCAGTGGCTGGATCTCAGGGAGGTACTGGTGAATTGCATGGTGTCATTTACCTAGCAAAATTCACCTGTAACACAAGGACTAGGGGGTGAGCTAATGCTCTACTGTTCAGTATATCTGCTTACTTTCCCCTTTGCATATCTAATCAAATCAACTTTGACACAGTAGAAAGTAGAGCACAGACTCCATTTCCACTCAAAGGCTTCTTTAGCCTTATGCCTTTTACAGGACATAACCCACTGCTGCTCACTGCCTGAGTCCACTGGAAGTCCTGCATTTGATCTCAAATCTGCCCATGTCAGTTGAGGTTGCTACTGCAATGCTGATCAAGAGTGACAGAGAGAGAGGGAGAAAAAGAGAGAGAGACAGAGACAGAGAGACAGAGTGAGAGAGAGACAGAGTGAGACAGAGAGACAGAGTGAGGCAGAGAGAGAAGAAGAGAGGAGGAGGAGAAGGAAGAGGAGGAAGAAGAGGAGAAAGAACGTGTTAGGCTCTTAAACTCTAAGTAGAATGCACTGGGAAAGTTTCATCAGGATATTTCACTTAGGTAAACAGGGTAAATTGTTTAATTAGGTATGTTCATGTAAACTTTAAATATTAAGGGGAAGAGCGTAAACAGGCCAAGCAGATAATCCTTAATGAATGTCTTTGAGTTCTCATTGTTTTGTAAAGAAGCCCATAGGTGTGCAGAAATGTGGAACCTATGCAGTATGTACGCTTCACTAATCCTCATTTAAGCATGCTTCACTCTAATGTAAAAAAAAAAAAATTGTAGAAATGTACTTCCTGGTATTTACTTCAATAAACTCAAATTTTACATTTTATTTTTGTGTTTGCACGTGTGCCTCCTTGCATGTGTGTGTAATTGTGTACATGCAGGTCCTCCCAGAAATCTGAAGAGGGTATTGGATCCCCTGCAACTGGAATTAGGAGGCTGTGAATACTTCAGTGTGGGTGTTAGTAACCACATCTTGGTTCTAAGAGTAGCAAGTCTTCTTAGTTGCTAAGTCATACTACACTTTTGAAGATACTGTACATATATATAATAACTGAGCCCATTTTAAGAAAATGTCTTGATTATTTTTAATAAATGTAAAAGTTATAGTTAACACTATGCCCAAGCCAGAAAATACTTCTACCACCTATCTCTTCCTCTTGGCATTCCTCCCTACCCTCAGCAAGCCAGTCTCCCTTCACATTTTACCAGCTCCTTTCCCTAGGTGCCCATTTTACTGTGTGAATATGATGCAATTTGTCCTTTCACCTACAGATGGAGTCTTGGGCTACTGCCAAATTTTGACTACTACAAATAAAGCTCATATCAACCTCATTGTTATGTTCAAGTCTGTGTGAAAATAGGGGTTTTGTTTGCTTTAGGCCAACATTTAGAAGAAAAGCTTAGTCATGTTGACTGTGTGTTTAATTTTAAAGACACTACTGAGATCTTTTTAAAGTATCCATTGTACTATCCTGTCCTCAGCAGTTCATGAGAATTTCAGCCATTTCATACCCTAGGCCACACTGGGACACTGCAGAGCTTCGAATCTCTCCCATTTGAATTTGTTCCTAACTCACATAAGGGGACAGTGTAGGAAGTTGCTTCTCTAAGACCACATAAACCAAGCATACTTTTAGTTGATTACTTTTCCCCAGAAAAGTATGTGTTTAAGCCCCCCCCCCCACTTGTTTTTTATTGAGTCATAAAGACTCTTTTTGTATACTGGACACACAATGTTTTAGATGCATGCATATGTATCTAGATGCATGGATGGTGTTTTGTATTTCAATGGTTTCTTCGGAGAACAGTTTTTAGAATTTTTTGCTTTTCCTTCTTTGAGGACAGGTTCTTGTTCCAAGTCCTGGCTGGTGAGGATGTAAATTTTAGTCCTCTTGTCAGAGTCCCATGTCCTGGGCCTACAAGCTTTTAGAATGTTGATAAAATTGAATTTATCTTTCTATAGATTTTTTTTTGGGTATATCCTACATTAAGTCTTTGACTGCCCTAAATTCATAAGAACTTTCTGGGAGTTTTTTTTTTTTTTTTTTTTTTTTTTATAAAAACTTTATAATTTTGGCTTTTATGTCTAGTTTTTGATCCAAAATATACATAAGACTTCTATAATTTAAAGTAAAAAACATCACTGAGCAAAATGAAAGAACACTTACATCAAGGAACAGATACATCATGTTCACGGTCTGGAAGTCCTTGTAAGGAGTCAATGCTTCTCATTTGAATTATGAGTAATCCTGTGGGCTTTATCAATATGAATTGACAAGTCACTTCTAGAATGCAAAGGATGCAGAACAGTCCAACCAGTTCTGACAGTAACAGAGGTGGAGGCTATTTTGTTCTCAGCCTTTCTCTCCACTAAAAAGAAACTAGGACAAGGAGATGCTGTGTCGTTCAGGCTGGTACTGAACTTGTAACACTGTGGCTGTAACCTCTAAAGTAGTTGAGATATGTACCATTATATTCAATTTGCTGACGGATGTAAATTGTCTGAAAGCAAGAATCGCTGTAAGGCACAGGGTATTGACTGGCACAGGCATGTAAAAGTTTCAAACTTGTCAGGTTGTGGTGACAAATGTCTTTAATCCCAGTACTGGGGAGGCAAAGCCAGTTGGATCTTCATGGGTTTAAGGCCAGCCTGATCTTCACAGCGAGTTCTAGACAAGTAAGGGTGACACAGTGAAGCCCCGTCTCAAACAGATGAAAAATGAAAACCACGTTTGAGGCTGGAGAGACGTCTCGGTGATTAATAGCAATTGTTGCTCTTCTAAGAGGACCTGTGTTCCAATCCTAGGACTCACATGGCCTCTAACAACTGATTGTAACCTCACAGGGGATCTGATGTCCTCTTCTGGCCTCTGTAGGTAACAGGCACACACATGGTATAAATACATGTACATAAATACAAATACTTTAAAATAAATAGATAGATTTTTCAAGTATCTGTGTGTGCTTACATGTCTCATATTTAGTTATGTAATACTTCTCTCCAGAAGGGCATCTGTGTATCTCTTATAAGATTAATGTTTTTGTCTGAAATCTGTTATTTCCTAAATAAAATTGTGCATGGTCATGAAAGCAGACTAGGCAGAGGATCAAACAGATTTTATATCTTATCAGTAGACCAGAAGTAGTGTTGTGTTTTAGATTAAACAAACACAAAACAACCTACACTTTTCTTTTTTTGTATTTATTGGCTTAAGTTTTTTCATATAACCTATTTTGATCATATTCTTCCCCTCCCTAGCTCTTCCCAGATCCTCCCCACCTCCCCTCCCTACACAACAAAATCAAGCCAAACCAAAACATCACACACTCACATACACACACAAATAGAGAGTTGACTTTGTGTTGGCCAACTGCTCTTGAGCATGGGTGCCATCTTGGATAGTGGTTGATATACCCAGTGACACTCCATTGGAGTGACCTTTACTCTCCTAGCTGCTATCAGCTTCCAATAGTTTCATGGTTAGGGATGGGACTGTGCACTCACTTTCTGGCCTCTGTGCTGGAATTTTGTATGACTTCTGTAAGTCTTGTGTGTGCTGTCACAGTCTCTGAATTCATATGTGTACCAGGCCTATTGTATCTGGAATACACTGCTTCCTAAGAGTCATCCACTACCTCTGGCTTTTAAAATCTTTCTGCCTCCTCTTCTGTATATATTCTTGAATTTGGAGGTCAGGGGGATGCTGATAAACACGTCCCATTTAGGACTGAGTGATCCAAAATTCTTTCACTTTCTGCACACTGTCCAGTTGTTGGTCTGCATGTTAATTACCATTTATTGTAAGAAGACGGTGCAAATGAATTATTTATTCTGTATAAAAGACATATCATCCTGGCATTTTATTTACAAGCTGTAAGCCTGTACTGGGAAGATTCCGTGCTACTCCAACCTGCATCCAAATCACATGCCTTGTGTTACTTGCTGCTTGAGTTTTGCCCAGACTCTTTCTGCTATGGCTTTTTGTCTACTTTTCTCAGCCACTTGCTCTTGGTCTACCCTGTCTTCTACTCTCTCAGTCTTCTTTCTATTTCTTTTCTGACTAGTGGTCTCTCTAGAGACCTCCTCACTCCATTCTAAGGCCTGCCTTCCTATCCTTTGTGCTTAGCCCTAAGCCCCAGACTCTATTGACCAATTGGGAATTAACTTGGGCAGTAAAGGTCACACAACAAAGGCAGATGTAAGTGATAATTATTCGTCTGGTTCGGAATTTAGCATTTGTAAGCATAGCAGCAGATCAATCCCTAAGAAGAAAGTTCTCTAATCAAGACTCAGTGATACACTGATCCTTTACCATTTCTTTAACAAAATATAATTGTCGATTTTCCCCCCATGACCCATATCTAGTTTCAGGTTCTTGGCCACTTTAGTAGGGTCACGTATGAGCTCCATGTCATGGAGTAGGCCGTACATCCAATCAGAAAGTGACTGGTTACTCTCCTATGCGCTTTGAGCTACTACTGCAGACTCGACCTTGCAGGCAGGCCACTGTGGTAGCTTATCGAGTTTGTAGTTGGGTGATGTTGCTGATGCCTTCTCTCCTGGTAGCATGTAAATTACCGTCCAGTGCCACGAACGCTGGTGGGGGTGGGAGGGGAGCTTCAGCTGAGACCTGTAGCTCCATGTTTTAGTGACATAAGTAGGTGGTGTGTTCAGTGATACCAAACTATTTTTCTAGTGGTAGAAAAATACCAATCAGTTCGTAATTTATATTCACTTAAACTGAGAAGCATTTCGTTATGGTCATTTTTCATGGTTCACCCCAGGAAGGAGCAAATCCACATCCTGCTGAGTACATCACACAAGTCTGTCTGATGCCAACTAGAGGACCAAAGATTTGAAGTGGTCCCTCTCAGGTAAGCTCAGTCTTACCTTTCATTCTTATCATCAACTCTGCCTGAAATGGTTTAAGTTATGTGGTTGTAAATTATGAACACTCTTTATGAAATGGTGTTCTTCATTAAAAAACAATTATAACTTACCTAACGTAGTGAAAGAAAATATTCACATTGGGTTAATGTGGAAGAATAGACACACAACTAAATGATGTTTTTGTTGTTGTTACAACTAACATAGTGTTTGTTTTGGATCATTTTTTAAATGGAAAACATGACTGTAGCAGAGCATAAGACATAGTATTTCTTATATAGCCCTAACCTGAAGTGAGAACACTGGTGAAGTCCACACTTACTCGCTGTAGTTACTATGAACAAATTAAAGAGCCCTTCAGTGGATACAGTCAAAACCAACAGTGAATGTGTGTACTGGGCATGATGGGCATGATGATCTGATGACGCCTGCTAGTGTCGACACGAGCCATCTTACTGAGAGCCTGGTTTCCCCTACCGAACACAGTAAGTAGAGTATAAATGAAGATATATGGTGGTAATGGAGCCACATGGATAATACTATGATTGTTGATTTCTGAAGAATTTCATCGTGAACAGCAAAAGACAGTAAAATCCTTTTAATGCCCATAAGCTGGCATCAATAATGATTAATAAATTATAGTCATAGTATAATTATATTCATGAAATATAACGTGTAAGAGTTGAAATGGATCTAAAGCAAAAATGCTACGAGTAAAACATTCTTACTAGCTCATAAGCATTCTAATTCTATCCTTTGCAGGAAATAAGGATGAGTCAGCTACAACTGAGGGAGACATAGCAAGCCTTAGCCTCAGACAGCACTGGTACACAGGTAGGGCCGATCTACCGCGCCTTCTCAAAGTAACCAAAAGTAATCAAAGTCCCAGCTTCAGTAACCTAACAAGTTCCCCCTTGTCAGTCTCTTCAGGATTTTATCTCCTGAGGATCCAGCACTGGTTTACTGTTTGAAATAAACCCTCCTTTATTACAAAAACGTAGAATATGATCTAAGAATAAGTAAGAACTCTGGATTTGTTTCTCATCTATCCAGTTTTCCCAAGTTCCATGTCTTAACTACTTCAGCATTCTTGAGCCTGTGATACTATTTCAAGGTATACTGCCATCGAAAGTGTGTTTCAAATGCCACCTTCTACAGAGAAAAGACCCCATCCTTCCTCCTCTCTTTTCTCACTACATATTTCCCTTTCGTTTTCTAATAAATATTACAATGTTTTCCTTCCTTTTGTTCCCAGCAAATTTGACATAAGTCAGGGGCATATGGGAGGAGGGAACTTCAACCGAGAAAATGCCTTCATCACACTGGCCTACAAACAACCCTAGGGTGTTTTCTTGATTTTTGATTGATGTGGGTGATGCCGTCCCTGAACAGGTGGTCTGGAGTTGTATAAGAATGCAGGCTGAGCAAGCCACAGGAATCAAGCCAGCAAACAGCAGTCTGGTTTTGGCTCTTGCCTCCAGGTTCTTGTCCTGCTTGAGTTCCTGCCTTGATTTCCCTCAGTGATGGGAGTGTTGTCTGGAACTGTAGGATTAAACAAACCACTTCCTCCCATGTTGCTTTTGGTCATGGCCTTTGTCAGAGCAACAGAAAGCTAAGCAAGGCCACATGTTTACAGTTTTGGTCCTTTCTCATAGAGTTGTTCATGAAGCCTTTCTTCCTACCCCAAAGTAGATAGATAGGTAACTTCTTCCTTCACCAAATTACTACAGAAAAATTAACAGGTAATCAAGTTAATTCAGTGTATGCTAAAGATAATCATATAGTTGTCTAATATCAACCACAAGCTTTAGAGTTAAGCTTACAACACAAACTGCTCATTTATTTATGTACTTCATGGTGATCTCAATCAATGCCTGCTATCACAAAGAATTCAAATCAATATGCACAGGGGAAAGTCATCATTTCTGAAAGGTATTTAAAAATAACAAGACAGCAGTTTTTAAGAAAGGAATTTGACATTTCTACCAGATAATATTTTCAATAGCAAGAGTTGAAAGGTATGCTTGTACTTGATTTATAGGAAGTAAGCCATGCTGGTGACAAGTGAAGGACTAAATTAAATACAACTTTATAAGAAAAATCAAATATGGATGTTAGAAAGATTGCTCAGTGGTTAAAAGTGCTTTGTTTTTCCTCCAAGAGACCAAAGTTTGGATCTCGGCATCCATGTTAGACAACACAAGCACCCATAAGTTCATCCCAGGGTATCTATCTGATCTAGCCTTCTGACCTCTGTGGCACCCGAAACACACACACACACACACACACACACACACACACACATTTTTTTAAAATTAACTATAGATTCCATACATATAAGTATATATCTCAGGAAGTTTCTAGTAGATTTCACACACCTCTCCAAGTAGCCTTCAGGGTCAGCTGTTCCTGCTCACATTCCCTCCTTTTCCCTTCTCTCCATCCCTTTATTTCCACCTCCTATTCAAATTTCTACTTTATCTCATCTTTCAATAACGCTAAAATGTATTTGCCCTTCCTTGGGTGATTTTCTCTAAGAAACAAAAATGCATCCCATGTTTATGGATTAGAGAATCATAGTTTCCCCTTGTCCACACTACAGATTCTATGCAGTACTTATCAGTTTACATCATATTGAAAATAAAGTAGCCCTAATGTTTGATGGGACCGCAAACATAATCCAAGTTACAAAGCAATCTTGCAGAGAAAGAAGAAAGAGAATATTCTCTTTGCTGACTACAACGCCAGCAAGTTAAACAAAATTAAATAAAAGAAGTATACCGGTGACATCAAAACAGAGGCCAGGAGAATAGACTAGAAAATCTAGAGGGACACTCACAGAGCCATCTTCCCTGCAGACGCTGAGAATAAGGCACTGGAAAACAGACAGACTTTTCAGTAAGTTTTGTTGATATTTGTAGGAATGAAGCCAGACTCCTATCTCACCAGTTACAAAAGTCAACTGAGCATTATTGAAGACTTAACAAGATGAAGCTACCAGAAGAAAGCAGGGAGAAGCACTTTGGTGCACACGGGCGTGGGTACAGTAGTTTTGAATAAGGTCCCCAAAGTGCAATAGCCTGAAGTGAAAATTAACAGCGTCATCACATTTAAAAGTGTCAGCAAAGTATTGAGACAATCTTGCTGGGCCTGGTGGTGCACACATTTAATCCTAGAACTTGGGAGGCAGAAGCAGGTGGATCTCTGCATGCTTAAGGTCAGCTTAATCGATGTAGTGAGCTCCAGGACAGCCAGAACTATGCAGAGAGACCCTATCTCAAAATCATAAAATAAAATAAAACTCTTTAAGTTATTCCCTTGTCAAATTTAAGAATAAATGGTAGTATAGTTTCTTAAATATTTAGTATAATTGAGCAGTGAGGCTTCCAGGTGCCTCTTATTTGGTTTGGTGCCGCTTATTGGTTACATGAGTTGCTTTCCTTGCTACCATGACTAATGGGGACCAACTTAAAGAAGCTGTGTGTCTTCTTTCAGTCCCACACTCTGAGAGGATACAGTCTATCATGGTGAGGAAGTAGCAAACTCAACCTGCTTCAATGCCTTTTAGACCCAAGTCAGGCAAACTACCAGTTTAAGGAGAATTCTGTTTATGAGCAGCAAAGATTTGAACTACTTTTATTTGAGCGATGGATGCATATAATTTTTGAAGGAGTAATAACTAACCATTGTGATCATAAAGTACTCTGGATTTTAGACTATCAGGCAGCACCAACTAGTCACAATTTCAAAATAGGGCTCAATATTGTCAGTCTCTTGATCCTAAGCTCGTCAGATTAGGTGTTTCTCCAGGACTGTTTTCAGTCTTAGGAAAGGCAGAAGTCATCTCAAGTCATCTAACCCACATACCTGCCTTCAGGTGGCTTGATATTAAAACTACCCTGGACAGATGGTTCTTTGCTGTTTGAGAAATTCCTCAGGGAAAGAGTTTCCAGAGGTTCTCATAATAATTAACTTCTATGTCTCCCAGTCAGCACCAGGACTCTGAATCTCAAACATTTACTTAATCACAGGTGGCAAAGAGGCAACTTTTTGCCTGTCCCTAAGGAAATGGGGGGGACAGAAATGATATATATATATATATATATATATCTCAACATGTATTTGCAAAAACAAGAAACAAAGGTCTTATTATTATTAAAAAGTTGGGGGGGGCAGAGCTTACAGATTGAATGACATGACTTTACCAAATATTTAGCTATTGTCTTTCATATTTCTCCAGCACATGTCCATTTTCATCCTGGGAGTGTTCCAGGATGATGCCCCAACCACTGATAGTACAGAACTATATAATTTATTACTTACTGTGATTATAACTTTTGCAATTTAAGGCAAGATAGAAAAACTGTCATGAATTACTTTCTTCATGGATACTAAGATTTGTTTTTCTGCAGAGTTTAGCAGCCTCAGCATATGGGTTTTCCCCTTTCCCTTATCAACACATGCAGTTTCACTTGATGGAAGCAACTGTCAGCCTCTGGCATGTCGGAATCAGCAGCACCTCTGATTTTGCTCAGGGGCCACTACTACATGGATTAAGGTTACTGACCATCCTCTCTATGACAATGCAGCTGCCTTCCTGGGATCAGGAGTGCTACAGTGGCTACAACAGGTGCCATGTGAGGTTGGAGACAAAGGCCTTGGGGACAGTTCATGTCCTGACTGGATGAAGGACAGTGTGAGGTTTCAGCATGTTCCCTGGAATGACATGTCATTCAAACGTTACAATTTGTATCTTTCTAGAATTTTCCACTTAATATATGTAAGCCACAGTATATCCTAGGTAATGGAAACTGTATTGAATAAAAGCGTGAGTGAAAAAGGACTGTGATATCAAGACATGCCTTGGGATAATTCAGTAATTCATGACTACTGAACACTTGATTAGTAAGCAGTAGGAAAAGGAAGCCAGGCTTCCATAGGGATGAAAAGATCACATGTGTGCTCCCAACTATGGTTGGAGCTGCAGCCACTCTCTCTGGTTTTATTAAAACAAACAAACAACATTTGGGGATGGCTTCTGAGGTCCTTTCCATTGTAAACACAGACAAGGTCTGTAGTAGGCAGCAGGACCGAAACAAACACAGGAACACACAGTTGACAAATCCCATGTAAGAGGTTTTCTGACAGCTTCCCTATTTACTGAAACTTGGAAGTAACATTCGAATCTAGATGTATGTACATTTCCACTTCTAAAGATTGGGTGATCAGCCTTTTGTTGCATTTGGTGGAATCTTTGCACAGCAGTATTCCCATAGGCCTGCAGATGTGCAAGAACCCAAGGGCAGGTAAATCATGGCCGCCTTGATTTGAAAAGCTGCTTACTTAGGCACTTCCTGTTTTGAAGCATAAGAAAAGGATAGCAATACCATCTACTGTTCCACCTGGTGGGTCTACTCTGCCCCAGGAGTTGCCTGTGAGATCATCTCTGTCAATAGCAGTGCTACTTGGCAACAAGAACAGTTGTTCCCTCCTGTATCAAACACTGACCTAGTGGCACGGACCGTTCCTCACTGGACACAGACTGTCTCTCCTTCCACGGCCCTACACTGCTCCCCACCTTCCCTGGCTTCCTTCATACCAAGCTCTCCATTATGTCCCGATATTCTCCTCCTTTCTACAAGGGTGGAAGTTCTTATTTCCTTACAGATGCAGCTCAGGTATCATCAGCCTTTAACTTACAATGTTTCCCATGTCCCAAGACACCCTTTAACCTTATCATGTTAGCCTCACAAGTAAAGGGTTATTATACATTCTTGGTTGTCTAACCTGGGACAGTCTATGAGTTTCTTGAGGGCAAAGATTTCCAAACATATCTTTAGTCCATCCCAGATATTCTGTGTAGTAAAACTCTCATTGACTCCACATAAATTTGTGGTAGACAAATAGTAAGTGTCCCATTAAACATTCACTGAAACACACCTTGCAACCTTCTAATCTCCTGTGTCATTACTAAACATACTGACTCACCGAAAAGGAGAAATGACACACAATCTACTCCTAGATTAATTCTGTTGGGTTTCATCATCTCCATTATTTGTTCAGTTATCAAAGGAACTGAAATTGAAAACACACACACACACAGAAGCTATGCAGCCCACAGACCTACCGCTATGAAAATGTGCTGAGGAGCTGTCGCTAGTGAACAGGTGAATCTCAGCAGAAAACAGCAAACACATCCCCCACCCCCGTACCAACAGATCTGTCATGGGACCCAAGGCACAGTAAATACCCCTGCCTGCTGGCTTATGATGCACCACAACCATGAAGCAGGACATGATGCAATCCAGAAATACCATTTTGTGAGACAGAAATGAAAATCACCATCAGTGAAAGTCGGAGAACCAGGGTTCCTTATACAGATGCAGATGTGTCACAGAGGACCTTCTGAGAGCAGCTGCCAATGTGTTTCTGTTTTCAGGTCTATGATGTGACAAGATGAAACTTGATCAATAATTCTCAACTTAGTTTTTAATTCCATTATGACTAAGAATATGCCATAATTAAAATTTGTCAGTGGCTATGGGTCTAAGGATATCTGTCTGTTTAATCTATCATCTATCTATCTATCTATCTATCTATCTATCTATCTATCTATCTATCTATCATCTATCTATCTCTCAGCTCTCTATATACAAACTTATATATGTATAGTGCATATGGGCACATAGTTTTTTTCTCATGAAAATGTTGTTTCCTTGGATGATTCTTAGTCTTCATGCTTAGAACCCAGAAAGTCAAAACCCTTTCCATTCCAACAATCTTGATTTTACATTCCTTAGATAACAGTGTGACTGACAGAAAGAACAGTAGTGTATGGTCCTGATGGTAGAATTCTGTTGAACATTGTAGCTATGTGGAAAAGTGGCTCCATTAAAAACACTCATTTGTTAAGCAAGTAGGACCAGAGACTTCCCTTAGGAAGACCAAGAGGTATGCCTCTTAAAACAACCTGTGTGACCTTGGACCAGGTTTAGAACTGTCTTAGGATTTACATTTTCATCCATACTATCTAGATATGAGTGACTACCTATTGTGCAGGTATGATGAAGCATGATCAATTATTGAAGTATTTAATGAAGTACTTAGTGCATAATCAGTATCCCATAAATGGTCATCAATAATTAAGGGCTGATTTTGTGGTAAATGGAGAAAAAATGGACAAGAAATGTCTCATTTTTAAAGGTTAGGATTCCATTTATGGTATAGAATTTCAGACTACTCTATCTTGACTTAATTTTCTAGAACTTCCAGATTAATTAAATGAATCTGACACAATGCCAATGTCTTAAATACTTTTCTTCAGTATTTACAGTGATCCAACAAATATGAAATGTCTTAACATCTGAACTGGAAAGTTGCAGAATTTTACCTTTGGTTATCATTTGCGATTGATTCCAACTTCAAGCTCAAGCAAGAGAAGGCAAACTAGCTAAGATTTTGACAACCCGGTAGCCCTGATACTATGCTAATATGCTCACTGCTCTCAGGTTAGGCTGTCAATCTCCTACAATCCCATGAGCCACACATGCCCAGGAGTGCTACAAAAGTGCCATTTAGAGATGACAGTGGCATTCTGTCATGTCAAACTGGATCCTTAGAAGAGATTTGGATTAAATCTTGGGTTCCTTTCTGTGACTTTTTAACTTCAAACTCTAGTTTTTAGAGAAACAAGGATGAGTGTGTATGAACTGTCTCCCTTCTCTCTCTTTCTTCTCCTGACATAAATTCTGTTAGCCACATATATTACTATATAGAAATAAGTGTGATTGGAAATGTTTACATTGTATACATTCTTATCTAAGGGGAAGTACACAATTTATAAGATGAAAACAATAAATCAGGAACAATATTAGACACAGGAGATCTGACCATAGGGATCTCACGGTGACAGCTGTCCCACCACTCACCATGCTTCTGCGCTGATTTGTCCCTACTGCTGTGTGTGCTGTCACCCTTTCCTGCTTGTTGTCTACATGGTACTCAATGTCTGTCATTCTCAGTGTGTACTTATTCATGTACTCTCGTTCTCTACGTACTAGAATGTGAGCCTCATAGCAGAAGGATTTTGTTTGCTCAACTGTTTCCTGTTGTAACAATGTGAAATGATATGTGAGTGTACACAGCAGATGCTCAATATGTACTGATGGATGGAAATTAAACTACTTCCAAATAGGGAAGCGCTTAGTAGGTTCATGCACAATCACTACTAAATCTGTTTTCTCAACTCACTTAATGGTATTGCCTACCTAAGACAGAAGCTTAGTAGTAAACCTTAACCTGTCCCTTCTCTTCACCCAGATGTCCTCCCTGGCCATGAGAATTATTAAATATCAATATAAGTTATTAAATATCAACTGCTTTGGTTCAGGCTCTTGTCTCATTTAGATTAGTACAAATGAGACACAGTCCAATCTCCAAGCTTCCACAGAGTCAACAGCTCTCCCCACAACAGGATCCAGAATTATTCCTAATTAATATCTTGGCTATGGGTCTGAAGAGATGGCTTAGTGGTTAAGAGCACTGGCTACTTTTCAGAGGACCAGGGTTCAATTTGTAGCATGGCAGCTCATAACTATCTATAAGTGTCCAGTTTAATATGCATATACACCTATGCATATTAAAAAAAAAAAAAAAACACATCTTGGTCTTCCCTTATTTAAGCCCTTCATGGGTGCTCAGGACTCTAAACAGTAACAAGAAACAGCAGTGACAAGAAAGGCCTCTTGATCTAGACATTGATCAGTCGTTTAGTCTCATTTCTCTTTCCAATGCACCGTCTCTATTTGTACTGCGCACTTTATAATTCTCTGTTGGTTCTTTCCCTGTGTTCCTACTGGGTTGTTGGAAATGGGTTGCCTAGAACATTCAATTACTATTTACTTCTGACATCATCTACATGAGCTGATACTTCCCTGTGGTTTCAATCTCAGCAAATGGTTTTTCTTTTCATAGTATTACAAAGCTCTAGTAATATATTCATCATGCAAGTTTTTTTGTAGGCATTTCTGTCCTCAACTTTTACACTAATTCTTAGTGAAAATGCCTGGCACATAGTAGGCCTGCAACAACCCTTCAAAGATTAAACAAATGAACAAAGAACACTTAAGTTTCCAAACTAGAAACCATTGCCTTTTCTTTCTACTTAAAAGCTCACTTACAGACACAATCAGATTCCAAATTCTTACCACCAGAGTCGAGAATTTTCCTAGTCTTACCTATACAAATCCTGTAGTCTGTGTAGGGTTTTTCTTCCCTTCAAAATGACTTCTGTGTTGAGGCCATTTTTTTTTTTCATGGGCATCTTCTCATGTCATTTCCATAAGAAAGTCCACCTTGAGCCCAGTATGCCAGTGAGAATGCAGGCAGTTTGGATGGCCTCTGGCAGTGCATGCCTGGTACTTCCTAGAAATGCCAGGATCCAGAATCAACAGTACCTCCATGGCATCTGTCACCAGAGATGCAGAGAATCCAGGAGAGTAGGATGTGGGGTAAACTATTCCCAGAATTGCTTTAGAGGCACAAGCAAAGTTTTCTTTAGAAGCAGGGTGTCACAACAGCTGCCTGAAGACACCACACATCCAAAATTAGGAGTGGGAACCAAGTTGAATAATCAGTTAATCAGTGTCTGGCTTCCTGAACCACCTTAATGAAACAAAATGCCAAAATTCACAGATACATTGACACTCCTGCTGATGACCTAAAATAGCATCAACTTCCGACTGAGCGAGCCAATTGCTAGCTATTGCACTGAACTTTTTTGTCTAAGGACATGTCAACAGGGTAACCTTATTTTCAAGATGAATTCCTCTCTCTTTTCCAGTTTGCCTGTGAACTGGACCAGCTTTTTAAAGGCTCCCTAGTTTAAAAGAGATCACTGAGATGGACTGGTAAAAATCAAAAGTAATTCTATCCATTTATGAAAGAGGGTAGCTTGGACTGAGACAGTGTGTAGAGTTTCTCAGCTGAAACATGAACAGCCAGTTTCAGCCAAGCCTAAGATGAAAAGAGGAATGGGGATACAGATCTCAAGAACATTCACATCAAGAATCCTAACATTGAACACTTGTTTGGTGTTTAAGCAGTCCAACTGGGCACTGTTATAGATGAGCTAACTCTGTCTTTGTCTACATTTGGCATAGGGCAAAGAGACTGATAGCAAGTCTGGATTCCCATCTACTTCCTTTGTCAGTGGTGGGGCCATTCAACTAGAAGAAAGGAAAATATTCTAAGAAACATTCTCCAGAAGAAACAAAGGGAAACACAGGTTAGGATGTTAGCACAGATGTTGTGGTTTACCATGACTTGCATCCCTTTTACCAAGTGTGGACACAGATTCAGTATATGTAGGGGTCAAAAGCCAGGCTGTGGGCTCAAACAGCAACTATAACTGATAGACCTTACGAAACATCTTTAACTCACTTATGTCTCCATTTTGTCATCTATAAAAGAAGAACACCTGTCTCAAAGGGTCATAGTAAAGATACATGGACAATGGAAATTAAAGTGTGCCAAACAGATTAACTACTTATACTGGTCATGTTTTAACCAGAGACAATAGTGCAGATATTTAGAACAGAACAATCCTAGGAAATGTGTACTGAGTGCAAAAGTCCTGATAGAGTGACACAGGAACTTCTAAAAAAAAAAAAAAATCATAGTTCTAGGCCTCTCCCTTGCTTTTGAAGAAGAAAGAAACAGCAACGTAAGGATTTGTGGTCTTTCCTGGGGGATCTTATAAATCAGTAGGTAGACCAATAGGCATATAAAACACATACACACACTCTCTCTCTCTCTCTCTCTTTCTCTCTCACACACACACACACATACTCACACACACGACTGTGATGAGACTCACTAAAATTGTAAATGAAGGAACAATTAGAGAAAATGGAGGGATAAAAGTGCCTCTTAATTTGTAAAGAATATTTTTATGTTACATCCACAGGCTAACTGATTAGATCATAAATCTGGGTCTGAGACTCTAGAAAGATAAAGTCTATATTTTATTTTTAATAATTCCCCCAATAAAACAAGAAATCTATGACTTAGGAAGCATCTTCTGATGACCTATCCCTGTACTGACCACCTGGTAGGCTGATATGGGGCCACACATTAAGTACACAGCCAACTTTGTGTCCTCTAATTGCTCAATTGAGATTAAAGGTGGATTTCTGAACAGTCTGGGCAACATTTGCTGGTGGGAACAGAACTCTGATTGGCATGCTTAAAGCAAAGACATACAGATCCTTTGATCAAAGTATTAACAAAGAAAAAAAAATAACTAGGTTTTTGTCCTACCTGCAATTCTCAGCTTGGTAGAAATGTATTCTCTTTTCTGTTGAAAAACAGGTTGTCTGGATTATGCTGACACAGCCAGTAAGGCTGTATGCTACTGCAGTTGCTTTATTTTTTTTTTCTTTACATCTTAGATAAGAAAGAAGGTTATGATTCATCCTGCACCATCTGAGTCAAAATTCATTTTGTCTTTTTCTTCAATTAGTTTTCTGCATTCCACATTAAAAAGCACGAGCAGTTTGCTCAGCAAATGAGAACATTGTGGTATATCTTGGGGTGTTGCTTTCTCACACAGAATGACTAAAACCCATGTCTTAGATCCTCTAATGATATTCCAATAACAAGATAACACCATACAAAATAACAAAGCATTAATTCATGAAAATATCAGAGAGAGTATCATATGCTATTCACAAATGGCATAAATCAAACCGGATGTAGCCTGGGGAGGCAATGCTAACTAGCATCTCTTTAGTTTTTGAGTGTTCTACTAATAGTTTAGAACACATTTCCACATTTACTTATTTAAGATGATTCTGGCGGTAAGCGTGTAAAATGGATAGGTACTGATCTCCTTTAAGATAAGTAAAATAACCGAGGCTCACCGAGGCTCAGAAAAGTTAAGAAGCCCTGAGATGGAACCTCTCCCTGGACCTTTCATTGTCTCATCTCTGCCTTAACTCTATTGTGTTCTGAGGACAGAGCTCAGAGCCTCATGTACACTGCCATTAGCTATACCTGCAGGCCGAGTTACACCTGTGTCTTTGTTTTCTGGGAAATAGTCTGAAGACTGCTAACATGTTTGCAGTTAACATATATGAAAACGTTCTAAGGATAGCGCAAAAAGTCAAATGCCAGCAGTGCCACAGAGAAAAAGACCCAGATTTATGCTTGGATTTCTTGCCTCCAACTCACGGGCTCATTCCTCTGTGCCATCCATCAAATGATGACTTGTTCTTTTTTATGACAGTGCTGTATCATCTACATTAAATACCAATGTCACATTGATGGTCAGCAATATTAGTATCGCTTATTTATGCCAAGTACCATTAGTAACCCTGACCCCAGAAGCCCTTAAGTAGAGTAAGTGTAGGCACCCATGCTGTGCTTTGCCATAGTCTACAATCCTATTTTAATCTGATTACTTGGCACTTCATCTTCCTCATAAACCCCAAGGAACAGGGGTTGGGGTGGCCTTGGAAATTGACTTGTGTTACACTGGAACTCTGAAACAAACACTGTTGTAAACCTTACATAGAATGTACATTTTCTAATCCATCTACGTTTTAGAAGTATACAGAGAAACTATGAAGTGTTTGAAGCAGAGGAATCATGAAGTTCTAACGATGTCAATAGATCATGTTGCAGATAAACCCCAACACTGCAGATAAAACCAGAAGAAGAGAGACTGGCTTAACTTGTCATGGATCACCTGGACAGCACGACAGTCTGAGGCTCTGAAGATCAAAATACTGGATGCCAGAACTATTACCCGTTCTACTACTTCTAACAAAGACAATGGGTTTGACTTTATCTTTTTACTTGTATTAAATTTTATTTAACATTTGAGAGTTGGAGGAAGTACTGAAGTAAACCTCAAAGAATTTAAGGCATCATGGCTGATGTTAGCCAGTGTTTCTGTCAGTATTGGGATAAGGTCAATGATGGATTAATTATTAATATATTATTAATATATGAATAGAAAGTAGATTAAAAATTATTGATGTAAATAAAACACATGGCAAATAATATTATGTTTAGCTTATACACATGACAAAAAGTATGATTATACCCTGTATAGAATGAACAGTGGGAAGTTCACAAGCTATATGCTTTCTGAGCTCCAGTTTAACTTCACGGAGATCACAAGGCTAAACCAGCAGATGCTTAAAATTTGTTCCCATGATTCCTCCCTACTGCATCTTTAGAGTTTCCATCAGAAACTCATGGACAATGCTTCTGTTAGCTTGTACTGAACACTAATGATTTTTATTGCTAGGTAACAGTGGAGCCAGGAACAGGACTCATACAAATGAAAGGTTTGACAGAGTCAAATGAGGGCTGAGATCAGCAGTGTGCAGCATGAAGTAACTGTTGAAGAATTTGATACAATATGGCTGACATCAGTCAGCATTATGGAGAGAATGACACAATGACAATATGGCTGATATCAGTCACCATTATTGAGAGAATGACACAATGACATTAACTTAGGCCTGTCTATGGAACTTGGTGTCTTATGCAGTTCTGGGGACTGTCTGCTTGCTCTTGAAAAGTATTCAAATGTATTTTTGGAGATTCTCCCAATATATAGCACATCACCACACCATTTTATGACCTGGTGGTAAGCATCTCCTCCTATGGACTTCTTTTGAGTTTTAGCTAACATAGGCCATTCACTGCTGTGACAAACTATCATGAATTTGACGGAGAAGGATGGATTTTCCCTAATCAGTTGTAAGCTTTGTTCTACGTCAGAGCCTTTGGCAGGGTAGAATTTAACAAAGTGCCTTTCCTCTTTGGTCACTAATGTACCTAATTTCCATTATCTCTGGAGGTACAGAGTACAATGATTGGTGTTTAGTAGGCACTCAATAAATATTTGTAGATTAACGAACCTGCTTAATTAAAAACACAACAGATGCCTACTAAGCATAACGGTACAGATGTCCAAACAATAGCTTTGCTGATCGTAAATTAATTATGTCTTCCAACAATCCTGATGTCACTTCAAAGTCTGCAAGGAGATCATCATCTGTGTGCGTTCAGAGACAGTCAAGGGGAAAGTTCAGACTGTAGGGAGGAAGGGCAAATTGCAGGGGAAAGACAGCTGTGTTCTTGTTGAAGCATGGCTGTGAAGTAAGGTCAGATAAGGCATAATTAGCACTGTGGCTTCAAGGCTCAGCTGTGCCCTCATTTACATACAAGACTGTGTACGGTCTAGGAAGCAAGACTTTCTTATGCACACCTAATGTATGGCCCACCAGTGCTTTCTCCCTCCAAAATTCAAATTTGTTTTCACGGCTTATGATCAGAGGATGTTGAATTATGAAAAAGGGGTATCTTTACTTTTTTCACAATTCTGATCCAGGAGATGCTGCTTAATGTGACCCCATGAGTAGAGATCTGGGGTTTGGATCAAGTTCATATAAAATGGCAGGTGGGCGGAGGTTCCCGGCATTGGAGGGAGCTACAGTATAGATGACCTTTTTAAAACAGCTGCTATAGACAGCTTATGTACACATGGGGACATGATGTTTCTTTCAATTTGATTCCCTGTCTTCTGACCCTTTTTTTTTTTTTTTTTTTAACACGAAGAAACTACAGAGGCAAGAATCTCTGGTGGGAACCAAAGGTTACAGACAAAACAGTATCAAGTAAAATATGATATAGTACTTTAAAAATAAAATCTCAACATGTAACCTTTCCTTCTACCAATTTCCTCCTGGATTTCACAGAAGACACATGGAAAGGAGTTCAAGTCCAAGGCTGTCAGCCCAATTTTAAGGTCAATGAATGTAGCAACCACATCTTAACTCTACTCACATATGCTCCCGTATTAAAAAGAAAGAAATGATAAAATTTAGGTTATAATTCACCACTCTGTCACTGAGCCCCTTGTGACCCAGGGGGATCATTTTCATCTTCTCCCCATATGTAGCAGGTTCTTAGGCACAAGCACCTTCCATGGCTAACATTTTATGATTCAAGGATGATAAATAAATGAGTGGATGAATACCCCTACTCTGCAGCGACTGTCAACCTATCATTCTCATTTCTCACTTGCCAACCTACTAAAAATGGGGCACTACCATGAAGTAAGCACTGTCCTCCCGCACATCTACACACTCCTGAGGAAGGTGGACACAAAAGGTAGAAGCAGGTATATGTAAAGGAGAGATAGAAGCAATGATACTGCTTTTTTGTGGATATTTTATTTATTTACATTTCAGATGTCCCCATTCCCCATTTCCTCTCCCTAGATTCCCCTATCCCACCCCCCTCCTCCTTTTTGCTTTTATACCATTTTAATTACATGCATGTATTAAGGTCAGTTCTAGGTTGAGGTTCTAGCAAGATGCAAATAGTCAAGGAACAAGCAAAAAGAACAAGCAAGGCATTAAACACAATTATGTGAACACTCCTGCTGTTCTAACGGCTTATCAGAATGACCAAAGTATCTGAGCCTACTTCCCTGTCCTAGCCCAAAGTCATTTTCATGACTGAAGCCTACTTCCTTGTTCTAGCCTAAAATTTAGATTCCTGTCTGAAATTACCTTTTGTTCTAGCCTAATATTTAGATTCCTGCCTGAAATGACTTCTTTGTTCTAGCCTAATGTCAGATTCCTGCCTGTAGCCTACCTCAAATATAAAGATATTTCTTTATATTTGAAAATTAAGAAGTTCAGGGCAATGTGCATATTTAGGTACTAGCATATTATTAATTTATTATTTTTAAAGACAAATGCATTCTTCCCTGAGTATAGCAATGGTGTACCCAGGTCTCAGTTTGCAAAAACATCAAGTCCTATGTACTTCTTTACCTTTTAATGGCCCCTTCCCCCTTTCCACCATCAATCTGTATTTTTTTTAAAAATATTTTTAATTAAATGTGTGTGTCTGTGTACAAGAATATGCAGAAGCACACATGAAGGCCAGAAGAGGATCTAAGGTGATTTCCTTTATTTTTGTCTTACTCCTGTGGAATAAGATCTTCCACTAAACTGGAAGTTGCTATTATTTTGTAGGAGACTGGAGGGCAACAAATCCCAGAACTTCTGGCTCTACCTCCATGCACCCATCCAGCACTGGGTTACAACCATGTATAGTGTCAGCAGAATTTTACATAGTTGCTAAGCATAGGTCCTCATGTCTACATAGCAGGCACTGCACTAACGGAGCCATCCCTGTACCTTCAACTTCTACTCTTTATTTAGAAACAAAGTTCTATCTACAGTTTTTCACATCAGTCTCAGTTGTATGCCCTTGGGTGAATGATTTGAGCTTTAGTTTTCTAGAAAATGAAAAACTATCTCATAACACTTCTAGGACCAGACTTAAAAAAAAAAAAAAAAAAACAAAAAACTTATAAATCTTAGGCTCCAAATCAATGTTTTAATAGCATACTGGCTGATTTTACAAAATTAACACTGTGCTATGGTGGGAAGACATGAATGACTTAGTACTGTGAGCCTGCACTGCTCTGAGAAAATACCCCACAAGAAGTTATCACCATAAAGGAAATGCACCTAATGCATCTAACTAGAAACCACTATACTCTCATGACCCATAGCTACCTTAAAAAGGGAAAAAATAAAACCAGAAAACCAACATTCCCCTCTGATCACTACCACCTTTTTCTAAACCACCCATTTTCTACTTTTTCTCTGAGGCTGTGGTTTTGGGTTTTTACTTAATTAGGTTATTTGTGTGTGAAAACAAGATCCCCAAGGCCAGAGTTTCCAGCTTTTCTAAAGGAAGCTGCTCACCTGGAGTTGGTTCCCTGTCTGTAATCAACAGGGACACTCTGGAAATAGTTTTCTTGTCACACAACAATAAAGACAATCAAGTTCAAATCACTTGGCACCTTAGTTAAGACCTCTAAGCAATTTCCAAAGCAATCACACGGCTCTTTGTACAGATCTGAAAGCTCAAACACAGCATGTTAACTGATCTAGCTGCTCCATGACCAACTCAGCAACGTGCTAAGAGAACACAATGAAGTGGAGAGGAGAGAGGCAGCTCTGAGCCAGGGCCATGCTGCTTCTTGTTGGCTCTGACTGCTGAGGGCAGCATAGTGTCCGGCAGAGCAGGGAGGCTCATCAACTTGTTCATCTGCAGATGAAAATGAACATACTGACCCCTTCCCCAGGCTGCTGGCTGGCTCAGATAATGCAAGAGGTATGCAAGTGTTTTAAAACTGCAAGACAAAATTCACTCTGACTCATATTTCTATCTCTGTTTCTATACCTATATGTACATATTTCCCGAGACAAGGTTTCTCTGTGCAGCCCTGGCTGTCCTAAAACTCATTCTCTAGATCAGGCTGGCCTCGAATTCAAAAATGCACCTGCCTCTGCCTCCCAAGTACTGGGATTAAAGGTGTGAGCTGCCACGCCTAGCCTCATGTAATCATCTTAACATAGGGTTAATAGACCCACTTTGAAGGGGCAGCTAAGGGTGATTTTAGATAAGTAAGTCACACAGTGTTGAAGGTAGATACTGGATAAAAGATGGAGTCATTTGTTAGCATATGTGTCTATCACTGGTTTCCCCATCAGAGTTGATTTTTTTCACCTGTATTTCTCAGAGATTTCGTTTTGTCTGTTTAAAAAGTTAAATTCTCCATACCGCATGGGAATTTACGAGCTCACCCCATGGCTCTGTTAGTATTTATTGGCCAAGTCCTTTTCACAGGTGACTCTCTTTCAGTAATTGTCAGGAAGGGCCCCAGGGCTTCTTTCCTTCAAAATCAAAAATGAGCCTAAATCCCGTTTTCCAGCCTCTAAGCAGTACAGTCAATGTTTGTGGCTATGGTCCTGACTGATGGAGTGACTGAGTCCTCCAGTGAGCACAGGGAGGAACTGGACCTCCATTCTAGAGCTGCTCTGCTTCCTCAACATCACTGGACCTCCAGTTTGACCTCAGTTGGGAAGATGTTTAGCACTAAGTGTGGTGAGCAGGTGACATCTCTTGGCAGTATATTACAGTATATTACCATTCCTGTCTTCCTTCTCTGGGGTTTAATACAAGTTTCATATCTTTGCTGCCTCACGCCTTCCACTTTTGTCCAAGTATCTTTTGGAAGGAAAGTGAAGCTTCATAGTCCTGTTTTCATGCAAACATTTTCAATACCTTCCACTAACAAGTCTTAGAGTTAAGTACAAGATTCTCTCAGTTAAGAGTTTGTCTTGTACTGCTCTGAAGGCATAGTGATTCTTCAAAAAGCCTAAGAAACAATTTTGAAATTCATACACTTCAGTGTTTTCTCTTTTTTGGAATAATACAACAGCATATAAACAATGCCAAGATAATTATATTACATGCTTAAAATATGCTGACAGATATTTTTGATCCACTCTCAGATATAGTACATCATCCACTTTCAGAGATTCTGCATTCCAACAGTTTTGTGTGCAGTCCTAGGAAGAAAACTTTCATTTGGAGCCATGCTATGGTCACACACACGCACACACACAGGCACACACACAGGCACACGCATACACGTACTATATCAAGTACTTCCACTCCTCCCGACTTGACATCGCTAGGCAAAGTTAGAGATGTCATTCAAACTATGCTCTGCAGCTATGCTCATGAGTCTTCTCCATGGAACAACCCACACGGTACTAGAGGTCAGCATGCAACTCATTAGAGAAGGCAAAGTTCAAAGGCTTCAGCCAGGGTGTAGAAACCTTTCAGAGACCTGTGCCAACAGACTTCTCCCACCTGCTGGCCTATCTGTTCCACTTCTGCACATGGGCTTCAATTCCACTATTTTTCCCCCTTTCAAATCAAAAAGTTCCCCATCAGAAAATGCTGCACTTCTCTTTATTTATTATCTTCTTATTATCTTTTAATAATTTAATAATTAATTTATTTATTATCTTCCCAGTTCCAAATGAATTGAACTAAGATTAGAGACTCCTTCAAGCTTAATCACTCCATAATACCTTTAGATTGCTGCTTCTAGATCTTCCTTCCTTTCCTGAAGTGTCTCAGAATGTTGGCTGAATGTAGAGGAAGAAGCCATCTATCACTGGGTGTTCTTGTTGGAATACCATAATTTTTCACAGTCCCCAGTGGGACATATACACTTTCAAAGGGACAACCCACGCCTGGGGCAAGCACTGCCAGATTAGCCTGCACAGAACCACTTCCAGGTTTTCCACATAAAGTACGTTATCTTTCAACAATCCTGGCTTCACTTACATTCCATTTTTTTTATATTTAGAAGAGAATCCTCATCATTCATTGCCCAGCTCTCCAAAGGCAATCTCCCCAATAAACCCTTCCCTGAGTTTCTGCTCTAACTCCCTCCATCCCAGGGCATGGTGTTCAGAAATACAGGGTTAGCACACAGCCTTAAAGCTAGTTCTACAGCTCATTACTTGCTGATACCGAGCAAAATCACTTAACATTCCTGGGCCTTAATTCGCTAATGGGAACATAATAGAAACATCTACTTCATGGGATTACATTCTTCCGTAAGATGAAATAAGGTAATTTCCGAAGTTCATAAAGTAGCACTACCATATCATAAACAGCCAGTAAAACCACACCCTTCTCTACTCCTCTCTCACCATTAGCAGCCTCCACTTGGCAATGATTACTTTGACAGCTAGTGATGCACCTTTTATTGTTACTACAAGTTACATTTAAGTCAAGTGTTATTGATAGATTTTTAATAGGGATATCTTATTTTCTTAAATAAGCTCAAGTCTCTGGAGCTTTAGTGAACTCTGGTTCTTGAGCACATGCTACGTGCCAAGAGCTTGGCTGAGTGCTTTCTATAAGTATTTTCTGCATCACTCACAATCACCATAGAAGATGGCCATTGTTTCCATACTGTAGATGAAGCAGCACCGACAGAGGCGTGGGCATCACTTTCCTCCAGTTTTCGAAGCTCGTATGTCGTAAAGCTAAGGTAGTTTTAAGGGATCATTTTTATCTGTTTTTCTGAGTGCATAACACTTACCCATTGTTACAGTCGATACAGTTGCTCAGTTTATTACTGAAGATAATCGTTGCATGATATTTGAAGCACATATGCTCAGAATTTACCTTTTCACTTTTAATATTCTTTAATTACAGACAGCTTATTTTTCATCGTTAACTTTTTTTTTAGTTTATCTTGGATTCTAATATCCACCCTCCTCTTATTACAACGAAGAGAGCACAATAAACTTTTACTATACTCTGCTATAAACTTTGGTTTCTGTCTTACTATTTTCCATGCATTTGTGCCAGTTCTCATAATCTTTATGTTAAGCCTTACCATTTTCTTCCTTTGGGTTAAAGTTGTTTCCACAGAGAATTTCTAGTGTTGAAAGAATGCTAGGGAATATTGGTTCTACATCTTTGAATCACCAGGGTAGAAAACTGGGCTCAGGCGATACAGGGAATTGCTAGGAATACTGAGCCAATGAAGGGTACAGAAGGGACCACAATCAGATTTATTTTATAAACATTACTTTTTAAGTATTTGCTTGCTTATTTCGTGGTGCAGAGGTGAAGGAGTGGGCATGGAGGATGTGTGAGCCACAGTGTACTTGTGGAGGTCACAGGACAACTGCCAGGAGTCAGTTCCATTTCCCGGTGTGGGCTCTACGGAGTAAACCGTCACCAGGCTTGGTGGCATGTACCTTTCTTTACCCTGTTGTCATCTTGACTGGGGTCAGACTGTCAGACACATAGATATAGCAGGCTTGTCCCAAGGACAGGAAGGTAAGGCTGGCTCTAATAGTTCTGGCACTCATGGACAGCTGACCCAAGATGGAAGTCAACTGTTCTTTGTGTGTTCCTATATCTATAAGCAGGGGTCAGGCTTCTCAGCACCATGTGCAGAACCTCAGGTCAGCTCAGCCCTGCAACTGGCTGAGCAGGCTGGAGACGGACACTGTTGTGCCTGACCCAGCTTCACCTGAACAATGTTTCTGAAACCACTGCCTCCCATTGGACTGGCCTGTGTGCTGATATGTGACCAATTTGTCTATGGGTAATTTTCCTGACGCAAATTGATGTGGGAGGGCCTAGCCCACTATTGGTGGTATGATCTCTAGGCAGGTGGTATCTCTTGGGTTGTATAAGAAAGGAGGCTGCAAGCCTTGGAGCAATCGATTAAGCAACATTCCTCCGTGTTTTCTGCTTCAAGATCCTGGCCTTGAATTTTTGCCCTGGCTTCCCTCAATGTTAGACTATCCTGCAAAATGAAATAAGCCATTTTCTTCCCCAGTTGTTTGTGGTCATGGCCCTTATCACAGTAACAGACAAACAAACTAGAACAGCAGCTGAGCCATCTCCCTGGCTCCAGATCTAGTTCTTTAGCCCCACCTGAGAGCATTTCAGCTAAATAACACTGACGTCTGTATATGAGAAGTGTATGCTTTTCATATCGCACTCAAACTCTGTCCACTAACCAATATTCCATCCACTCTATATACACTAACCCCACTCCATCCACTAACCTCCATTCCATCCACTAACCCCCACTCCGTCCACTAACCCCCACTCCATCCACTAACCCCCCACTCCATCCACTAACCCCCACTCCGTCCACTAACCCCACTCCATCCACTAACCTCCATTCCATCCACTAATCCCACTCCATCCACTAACCCCCACTCCGTCCACTAACCCCCACTCCATCCACTAACCTCCATTCCATCCACTAACCCCCACTCCATCCATCAACCCCCACTCCATCCACTAACCCTCACTCCATCCACTAACCCCCACCCCATCCACTAAACCCCACTCCGTCCACTCCACAGGCCTTACTTTTCCTGACATTATATATTCAGAACATCAAGTTAAAAGGAAGACATGAAGACAGGAAGTATTTGAGGATGCAAAAACCTGTGCAGTTCTCTTGCTTTACTCATTACCCACATGGTCTTTCTCTGCACATTCTTCAAGAACCCTACCCAGAAAGCACTTTGTGATAAGACTGTCACAAAACAGAGAGTGAATGTTTACAAACTATCATACCAACTTAATGGGCCACTCAGCATCGATTCAATGTAATGATAAAACTTGGTCTCCTATTTCACATGTTTTAATATGTTGCAGGTTTAAATTTATTTTCCCAGAAATAAGTTTACTTAGATGCTACAAAAAAATACCATTGTTTATGAGACTGAATGTCAAGCAATCTCTACATTTAAGATTGTTTTAAAGGCTTCCGGTGGCAGAGTGAACACCTCATTAATAAAGCACTCCTGCTCTTCACCTTGTTGAAGGTCTGCCCAACCTGACCTGAGTGCTCACAGGACTCTCCCCTTCTCCTCTATGCATTCAATCACTTGTGTCTTTGTCTCATCCCTTTTGCATTACAATTCCCTTGACAAGTTGTGTCCACAGCATTTTACAAATGACACATACCTCCAAGTTATACTAACTGACTGGGCCGAATAACATTGCTGAACATAAGTTTTCATAGCTTTAAAGAGGAGAGAAGTGAAAAACAGGTCATTTTTTCCTCTTCAATTCAGTCATGGTAAAACTTGAAAATACAGTTAAGCCACATCAGATTTCAAGTATTATACATAAATATTTAGAGCTACATAGACACAGGATGATCTGTTTTTGCTTCATGCCACGTTAATAAATTGTCAAAATTGTGTGTTGATTTTACAGGTCTAATAACTCTACAAACCATTGAGGTTTCAGGACAAGCCTGCTGTATTCCCTATTCATGGTGTTCTACTCAGACATGCACACTGGTGTGTAAATAACACTACCTCCATGCAGCAGATGTGAACCCTGCACCAGAGTTGCTGATAACAATCTTATTGCTCATTAGGTAAAAGGGAACAAAGGACTCCCTAGAGTAAAGTCAGCTCTAGGCCCCACTCACCAAAGTAATCATCAGAGGGTGGATTTTCCATGTCATACAGCATCTTCTTGGTCAGGTGTTCGAGCTCATCTTCTGGACGGAATGATGGGGGAACCGAAGGAGGTCCCATAGGCCCAGGGTATCCACTCTGAAAGGAAGAAAGCACATAACCATTTTATTGTAGTCTAGACATCTACTACAACAATCAGCTTAACCAAGGAGTATTTGTCCTGAGGAGGAAGCAGGACAGGTCCTTCCATTTGTAGACTTGTGCACTAAAATTTATCATTTAGTTGGTGTCTGTACATTGACATTTCACTTTATTTACTTCTCTTTTTAGATGAGTCTACCAAACTATACAATCTGTGTTTCCAATAGTAGGAATCTGATATTTCAATGACTGCTAAGAAGTTGCCATGTTATTGCTTGTGTATTAATTATCAAGATGATCAATAAAGACAATACAATCCAGAGGAAAGTCTGCAGGCACATCCATAAAGGCAGAACATCTGTCAAAAGTGCACTGTCGGGAGTTAAGAAAAGCTTCCTAGGAGAGAATGCAAAGAAAGAGAAAAGATACATAAGACTTCTTACACCCAAGGGAAATACCTCAGGTACAATAAAAAAGCTCCCAGCCATTGTGTTTTCATGGTCAAATACATTTAAGATGGGAAATAAGATGAATTTTATTGGTTCCTGGGATCTAGAAGGCAAAGAGATTTTGTCCCAGTTAAGGAAGCTGCACAATTTTCCTTCCCAGAGCTTTAAGTAGGCAGACATCAGAAAGGATGAAGTAGCCAGTAGTGTTCACATAGGCAGGTGATACTGAAGAACTGCAGTGTAAGAGGATGGGAATTCAGGCAAGAGAGTATGAGACATCAACCAAAATCCCAACATGTGAAAAGAAAACAAGGTCAGATGTTAGAGGTGAAGTAGCTTTAGGTTACACGAAAGGGAGCTTGCTAGATCTCCCTTTCCTACATTTTGATGTGTCATTATCAATCCAGAATCTTTAATTAGCAAATAAAACACAAATAGTTTAGAAATGGAGATAGCACTGGTCACTGTCAGTGGGAAGAGAGGTAGAGAGTGTGCTTTGCTTGGTGTTTGTTTACACTCTTGCAGCAGTTGGCTGAGGCTTTCTGTTTTCAGAATCATGTAAGAGTTAAGTCCTACAAAGCCCAAAGCTGTGTATCCATTCTCCCACCATGTTCTGTGAATACCAGGAGTTATCAGGCATGAAAATTCTGTAAACTATATAAGTCTTCAAGCTGTTATCATGCCTGATTCCAGTTTTACTTATTTGAGTGATGTATAAGGCATGAAATGCCATCTCAATATGAATAAGCCTTCATTGGTTGTGTTTAAGTCTTTTGTCTATACTACTTCTATAGAGTTTGAGATATACATAAATCATGTAGCAGTAGAGACATGCAGAAAGCAAAGAGCTCCAGAAACACCTTGGTTAGCCACTACTCTGGTTCTTGGAGGATTTTATTCTGTTAGAATATTTGCTTTAGAGACAGGAAAGAACTGGACAAACCACCATGGCAGCTGCGTGATCTCTTTGTGAGACAGGGAAGCTGAAATGTCAAAAGATCAGGGCAGGGCTAGTTATGGTGACATCAGGACAAGACACCATGCTGGACTAACTCAGCTATCCAATGAACATTAAACATCAAATTTAGAGCAACTTCTTAACTGCAGAAATTATTTTACCCTAAAAGGGGTGCAGTATACCTTGAAGAAACTATTGAGTTGCTGGCTTTTTAGTTTATCCTTTTATTCTTTTTTTTCCCCCTATTTTGATTAGTTCTTTGAGAATTTAGTATAATATATTTTGATTCTGTTTATCCCACCCCAAATCCCCCCAGATTCATCCTACTTTCCTACCCATTCAACTTTGTATACCCTCTTAAAAATATCACTATATTTGTGCTACCAATACACACTTGGACGTCTGGTCTACAACAGGAGTATGGTTGACTTACCATGGCCTACACAATTAAATAGTGAAGACGGGAAAGGGGCTAGTTGCTTTCTTTCTGATGTGCAATAAAAGGCAAGGCTGAGCTGGGATTATGTGGGCATCTAAACCCAAATTCTACCCATGCAACTTTTCTCCCAACCAGAAACTGCACATTGCTTCCAACAGAGAAGCACTGTAAAAGCATCAACTGTCACTGCTAAGAGCAGCAATGTTTTAACTGTTTTAACTGTTATAACTGTTTTAACTCATTCAACAGTTATTAAAGAACATGATAATCCTGCTTCCAAAGGATACAATTTACTATCGTTTTACACTAAGTATCCTATTAAGAAGAAACTAAATCCATCTTCCACAAAACTAATCCAGAAATTTAGATTTTCTACCCTTAGCACTTAGATTTCAAAAAAGACTAATCTCAATGTACTTGGTCAATACTTCACACATGTGGAAGGATCATCCTTTTTATTCTTCAAATATTCTTGCCTATTTTGCCTGCCAAATTTAGAAAGGCTCTTTTCCATTTAAATTAACTTTTTGTATATTGGTGCTATCAGACTTACCATGGTGATAGGTCCTGATAAACTCATTTGCAAGTTGAAAACATTATAAACCAAAGGAGCTTTTGATGTACCTCAACATATTGGTCATCAGAGTATAAACACTGGCTGTTTGTCATGTGATATGTGGCCCAAGGGGAGCTGTAGCCCAGTGCCACCGCACAACATCTTGAGAAAATATTAACTTGTGAGAAAAAAAAAAAAAAAAAAAACACCTTAAATTTGTCTTCTTTCTATAGAATGGATGCCATGTTTACAAAACAAAGCTGAAAAATTGCTAGTGGAACCCCAGTTAAGCTGGGAACAAAATCTGCACCATTGGTTGTTATGAGGAAGGATGTAGATAATGTCATAGTATTTCTGAATTTTGTCTGAGACTCTCCTACCTTCCATCCAGTGTATAACACTGACCCCCTGTAGAACGAATGCTGGGAAACCACAGGAGCCTTTAGTTGAGATTTGGGTTTTACCACAAGGAAGAGAGCCCAGGACACTGAGTTCAATCCTTTAAGAAGTTGAGTATTTTACTTCTTACTTGGATAGGCAGATTATCTCTGTAATTTCTCTCTCCTGATAGAGAGTAGTGCTTATGATGTCTTAAGAAAACTGAATAACTGTCCAACTCACTAATTTTCAAATGAGCAATTCACAGCACAGTTTAAGATAAAACCATAAAATTGAAATATCTGAAGGGCCACTGGGATGAGATGATTCCCACTGTTTTATGAGCTCGTGCTCCTGGAGTAGAAGTCTGAACAGTAGTTGTAAAATGTTGACTGTGCTTCAAGGATTCCTAACTTGCATGACCCTTTCCAAGATGCGTACATACAAATAATCTTAGGTGCTTAGGTGATGGCCCTGTTTGACATGCAAACCTGCTTTATAGATGAGAAAATTGCACAGGTCAAGTGGGTAAGTGGGCACCTCTGTAGTGAACTATCTCTGAGAAATGGTAGATCGATCAGACTCCATGATGAAGCAAGTTTGTATATTTGCTACAATGCAATGCCTCTCAGTGTTCTCAACTGGTGTCTCCCAGCCCATCTAACTGTATTATTTGATAACAATTTAGATTTATATCTATTTACTCTAGTATAAGCCAAGATTTTTATGTATATGAATGAAAGTTTACTGCTCAGTGTGGAACAAATTAAACCAGCCTATCTATTTCTGGGGAAAATAGATGTTCTTATAAATATTCATACTAATCACTAGTATGTGTGTTCTTTGAAATGTCTGAATCATTTAGTAAAGGTATAGGAGCATCATAGGCCACAGAGGTGAGTTGTCAAGTGGACAGATTTCAGACAACACCAAACTTTTCTTAACCTAGACTTCCTAGGAAATGGCTAAGTGCCAAGAACTGCAAATACCAAATCCAATTAAGAGTCTCTACCTCTGACAACTTAAAAGAGTTGTATAAGAATAAGACCCACAGTAGATAATCACAAAAATGTTTAGAGACTAAGATGCAGGTATGATTCCAGTGTTCAGTGTGTCGGGAGAAGGCTGCTGGAAGACAAGAGCCTTTGTTTTTGAAGGATAGATTAGATTTCATAAGACAGAGAAAGGAAGGGAAAAAGAAGAGTGCACAGAAACAGTGTGCATGGAAGAAATGGCAAAATGGAGAAGAAAGAGAGCTGTAAGGAAGACTGCAGCCAATGCCAGGTCTTCAATTTAGCTGAGAACATAATTATGAGATTTTGTGTTGCAAGGTTAGGTGGTGGCTCAACTTGCTTTGCAACCATGAGGACATTAATTCAATCCCTAGGATTTACGTTAAGAAAAATAGACATTATTGTATAATGCTAGTCATCTCAAGGTTGAGAAGGCAGAGCCAGGCCTTCCTAGTGAGCTGCAGGGATACACACACACACACACACACACACACACACACACACACACCTCAAGTATTTGCTACAAAGCTTGATATTCCCCCAAATTCACACAGAAGGAGAAACAGGAGCTCACAGGTTATTCTCTGACCTCCATGTGCACACCATGGCATCCTCTTCCAAATAAATAAACAAAAGAAAAAAATACTTTATCTCTAACAAGGTGGCTCACCCACTCACTAAAGGTACCTGTTCCTAAGCCTGATCCTCTATCAGAGCTTATACCTGGCACCCACAGGGTAGACGGGTAAAGAAAATCCACTCCCACTGGTTGTCTGTACTTCAAATGTGTGCTATGGCAATGTAATTAAAATAAGAAAACAAAACCAAGGTGGACGACTCTTGAATAATGATGCCCAAGGTTGTACTCTGGCTTCTACACCCATGTGTACATAAGAGTATGAGTATGCAAGCACGTATACACACGCACACACACACACGCACACACACACACACACACACACACACACAGAGAGAGAGAGAGAGAGAGAGAGAGAGAGAGAGAGAGAGAGAGAGAGAGAGAGAATTTTTCTCAGACATGAGGGTATTTCTGGGCAATTTTAAAAGGTTTTGGTATTTACTTAGTTTGGCTAACTACTGATTTCTTTCTTGTGTCTAGGCACACAAAAAGCATTGCTGATTCCCAGTTTGAAGTTACCATGTGAGGCACAAGAAGGTGGGGGCTTAGTCCTTCAGTTATTGGAAAATGAAGAGGCCTCTATCTTACAGGCTGAGTTGCTTCACAATGTAAGAGAGAAAATAGAAACTGATACATTAAAAGGCCAATGCTGAAAGTCATGGGAAACTGAGTGGTATTATTTTACTTATGTATTTGTGTATTTCCGATTGTGTGTGTGTGTGTGTGTGTGTGTGTGTGTGTATGTGTGTGTCAGATAAAGGATCCAACTCTCTACTTGGTCTGGTCTGCACTGCTAGACTGTTGCCCAGGTGACTGTCATTAGAAAAGACATATTATAATGTCAAATGTACTGTCATATGCAAGTCTACTTTTTTGCTAAGTATTATGGGTGGTGTTGCACAATAATGAGAAAATACAGAAAGACAGAATCCTTGCTGAACAAAGAAAATTTGCCACAATAAGAATAATAAGACAAACAGCAACTGTAACCAGCATGGTCACATTACATTTCATTATACTTGAAGCATATTGTATAGTCTTATACAGGATATAAGTATATTATTACACAGTCACAAAATATCTGAGTATTTTGAGCATCTTTAATATTTTTCTGTCTTTAACTTGACTAAAGATCTTCATGGAATTATTTTCATTTCTTGGACCTCAGTTTCTTCACATATAAAAATACATTATCAAAGATTCCCTGACTTTTGCACCATGTGTTTGTGACCATAATATAGCATGTGTCATGGTCCACCTTGAGAGTGAAATAACATGTCTATATTTAGAGATAGTTGTAGTCTGCAAAAATAGATGCACACTGAGTCAGTGGAAACCTCATTAATACAGAGGTTTCCATTATAAGCGGACATAAACCACTTGTCAGCATCCTTTGAAGCATCTAGAGCTTCATTCAGTGTTCTGAGTCTGAGTAAGCAGCAGGCAGCTTGCAGGGCTTCTGCAGCCTACTGAACTTTCACTACGCTTGGGTTACAAAATCATGAACCTAGGAAGGTTAACCACTTTATCCTCCCTGCCCTTTTCTTACGTAGAGAAGGAAAGTTTCCACCAACACCCATGTTTGGGGGTTGGGGTGACAGAGTTTGCTATGTAGCCAAACTGGCCTGAACCTATCTATGCAGCCCAAACTGACCTCAAAGCTCTCCCCCTCCTGCCTTGGCCTCATAAGTGGTAGATTATAAGTATGAGCAACTCCGACCCACCTCTTTTGAAGAAAGGGGATGCATGATAGAAAGCCCTCACTAAGATGCAAAGAGTGGAGGTTCCCAGGCTAATACCCACTCCGTTTAATGAAGCTTCCTTCCAGCAGTGTAGCTCAGTGTTCTAAGGATCCATGTGATAAAGTGGTCACTCAATAACTGTCACTGTATCAGCCTCTCAGGTTACTGAGAATGACCTTGCTTTTGCTCATTTTTCCTCTATGTCCTTACCTGCTGTTGATTTCTTATCTACAAAGCACTACACAATTGAACTTACTGAGTCCCAATCTTACCAGAACAGCACTGCCCGGGCAAATAAAGCTACAGGGAAATGCAGCCAAAATAGACTGAAAGATTCCATGATAATGAATTCTCTATCATTTTGGATACCAAAGATGCTCATTTTTTCTTGTCCATTTGTAATGATGTACAAGAGGTTCCTTCGCTCAGAAGGAAAATGACTTCAATTACGTGTTCTTGTAAAAAGAAACATTGAAATTATCTTCTTTTCAAAAGGTAGAATTAGCCCCATTTTAGAGCTGAAAGCCTGCCAGAAATCTGTGTGTGTGTGTGTCTGTGTGTGTGTGTGTGTGTATGTGTGTGTATTTCTGATAGCTCCCCACCCCCAGCGTTTGGCTGTGTCAAGTTTTCATTTCTCAATTTCCTGTAGCTGCTTCCACTTCCAGATTCTTACTGAATGTCCCATTCGACTCTTAGTACCTCACTGTTTAAAGGGATGAAGTATCCTTTCTGGCCAAGGGCAAAGGATACCTGTTGTGTTTCAGTGATTGGCCATAGAGAAACCATGTGGTAGGAGACCTGTGTGATCATTGCCAGGGAGAACCTACAACCTGTTTGTCATACCCTTGCTCTCACACTGTGGGCTGCTGCCCCTATGTCACAGTTCCTAAGCCAAAGCTGCTTCCACTACAACCAAGGGCAAGGCTGGGCATCCACAAGGAAGCTGCAGTCTAGCACACCAAAGTTTTGGGATGCTCTAACAAGCCAAAGTGGCTTCCATCCCCCATAGTTCCCACCCTTACCTATGCTTGCTGACTGAGTCCTAATATTTTTTAATGCCCTGGAAGTTTGCTCTTCTATTACTGATTTTCTCATCTATATGCTGAAGAGTAATTTATCTAATTAATATAAAGAAGCACTGTCTAGCTGTTATGGTTACTGGAGAAGCTCAGTGGTGATTTTCTTCTGAAAGGACAAAGTGAAACACTTGTTCATTGATCTTTGCAGTGACCCACCACCTGTCTATCAGTGTGGTATTCTTGATTTTCAGGGAATGTTTTACCAATTTACATAATAATTATGAGTACTTTTGAAAATAGGTCTCCCAATACTGATGTTAGTAAATGCATGCTTTCTTGGCTTCTTAACTATTAACCTTACAATAGTACCGTTGACACTGAAACATCAGAGACATAAGCCTCATGTTAGATGGAGACTGGAGTAACCTTTCTCTCCCTTTCTTGCCTTTTCAGGCATACAAGCCATAAATAGTGATGCCACACAACTCAGGAGAAAAGAGCTAGAAAAAACTAGTAGGTACCTCCATTGATAGTTACAGAGAAATTGACACCACAGCCCTGTGTCACAGGAATTACCCCAATGCTCCTGTCCTTATACCTCCCAAGATGCCTCCTGAGGAGAAAACAAGCCCATCCTGGGAGTGAGAGGATCCCTCTCCATTTGCTCTACAGGAGGCTAACGGAACCTAGTTCTATAAAACTATGATGGGGAAAATCTCTCTGGTCTCTAGCCTACCAGTTAGGCTTTACACCTTATGCAAACAGATCTGCCATTTACAAGGGCAGATGAATACTGGACATCTCTTCATTTATTTTCATCCCACAAAAATGGATGACACAGAATTTTGATGAATGGAGTGAACTGTCTGTGGTCATATTTTCAAATTCAACCATTTCCTTACTTATACCCTACTTAGGTGGCAATGGCTTCCTGGAGGAAAAGGTTTCATCTTAATTTTGTGGCCGGGAAAAGTAGAGTAGCTATTTGCTCCTCTGTGGTGAAAAAAGATTTCATAGCATGTGTTGTTCCATTGGGGGCATGGGGCTGGCAGGGAGGTTGTGCCTTCTTGATATGAAGGCACAACCATTCATTCATTCATTCATTCATTCATTCATGGTCTCATGAAATCTAGGCTGATAGATCTTGCCATGCAGTGAGCCTGGCCTTGAACTCCTGATCCTCCTTCCTCTATCACCCAGTGCCCAAGTGCAGGCATGACAAGTGTGTACCACTGTACCTGATAAGAAACTACACTTCTAATAGATACCATAGTTTGTCTGTTACCTGTCCTGTAGCCTTGACCTTGTTACTAACTTGCTGTTTGTTCAAAATGAGGTTTCCCCAGTCATTTGTTATTAGGTACTTAGGTTGCCCATGTTTCTGGCTATTATAATTTTCAGAGTATTTCAAAACAGTGTATAGCATACATGAGAAACTGACTGTGAACACCAAAACCAAACAAAATACTAGAAGTCTAGCAAAGTGTCAGTGATAAAATATAAGTGGTTTATTTTAAAATAATTTAATTAGAATGTAGTAAAGTGAATGGCTTTTGAAAAATAACAAATATACTTTTCAAAACACAAGGTTCTAGTCTCCTCTTCAGTGTTTTCGATATGAGACCAGGAGAGCCAGGGGAATCAAGACTGTGGACAGGTTGAGAAAGTGAAAGGCCTGAGCTTTTCAGTCTTCTATACACAGCAATACTTTCCCACTGCACAAGCTGTTTCTAGCTAGTGGAATTGACAGATGCCTGAACGTGACACAAGACACTGAAATAACATGCAAATCCGTTTTCAGTTTTAATATGTAAATACAGTGCTTGGCACATCACTTTCCATGGCTGAGGTAAATTTCTGTTTTTGCGTTTTTTCGTGGGAAATGCAAACCAGCAAACAAATGGTTAACCCCCCACATTTCACCTAACAGGAGGTGGTTTTCATTTGAGTCAGAGGGGTGTCTTGCTCAGCAATCCAAGGCACCTGGGAGGCAAAGAAAGACTAATGCTTTGTTCTGTGAAAATGCCTCAATCTACAAACAAGTTGGCCCTTTGAAGGGTGATCTTGTTGGATGCCTGAGACTGTAGGGATGTAAGCAAGATGCCTAAGAGGGAATAATGGGGAAAAAACTTGTTTGACAGATGAAAAGCAAATCACAGAACTTCAGCCTGGTGGGGAGATAAACAATTGGACAGAGAGAACACTCCCAGAGAGAGGGAGTAGTGAAAAGTCCTTGTTATTAGGTATCATTGTAATAGGGAAACTTCAGCCTCAACTAAATCTGCATTAAATTAGTGATTAAGGCGGCACAAATACGTGGTATTAAGGCAATCATCATGATGCTGTGAGATGTCTAGTTCAATAATTTAGAATGCGGTCAGGAAATCAAGGCATGTGAAGGAAAAAACGGAAGGACAAAGAAAAGCAATCAGTGTGGCTGAGGAGCTTAAAGCCTACGATTTAGACTCTTCTCACTTCTGCTTTAATTCTACACCCACTAATCAAGAGTTGACACCTGGGGCAAAATATTTAGATATTTAGATAAATATGTACTAGTTACTTAACATATAATTGTGTGTCAATAGAACTTATGAGTTAAGAAAGATGGTCCATATAAGTTACTGCATCTTGTGGTGGATTAGAGCTTAGTATCTGTGTTAAACTTGCCCAAGCTGTGTGAATTTTGTAAAACCATCATTGGATAATGTGGATTCAAGAGGACAGAGTGTCCTTGTGGCCTAAATAAGACAAGAGGATCAGGGGCTTGAATTAGGGATTGGCATGATAGAACTCAGGAGAGACTAAACACTGTAAGATTACATTTCCTTGGGATTTCAATGCACCTTCAGTCTGTAAGCAACCTGGTCCAACACTGACAAACACCAGAATTGTACTGTCACGTCATGACCCTAGGGTTTCCTTTTCCCTTCCATCCTCTTTCCCACCTCCACTTTCCTTATTCAGTATGAAGAAATAAATCAAATCAGTAGTTTGTTAATGGGCTATGGAGAGTGATTTGGATAAAGGCACACCCATGAGTGGAGGAGCCATGAGTTAAGCATGAACCTTCTGATCTTAGTGCAGTGTTTTTCCACTGATTTACAGCTATCTTTATATATTCACTTAGAAATATGAAACTTACATTATCTATCATAAAGGTTAATCAAGACAGTCAACCTCACTGATTAAAGCATGATGCTAATTATACCAGAGGCTGGAGACTAATTCGGCCCTTCTTGCCTTCAGAAACACTGATTGTGGTGTAGTGGAGAAAGTGTTGGCTTTGGGGCAGAGCAATGTGAAGTCATACCACTTACTCTGTATGGTTCTTATTTTATTTTGGTTTTCTTTGGGGGGATGTAGACTTACCATTAGCTTTTACAAGTATAAATGACATGAGGAACAGGCATTTCAGAGCCATCATGAGTGGTATGGAGATGATACATGACATGTGCTAGTATTTAACAGTGGCTCTGATTATTTGTGTTAAACGTTCACACAACCTGTCAAATCTGAGCTATGGATGTCTTTCAAATGTGGCAGGAAGGTGGGTGAGAGAACACGAAGGACTTAAGTGTCATTCATCAACACTTCAGGGGATGGGGGAGGGACAGGATCTGATCCTGAGTGTAAAGGCAAGGGGTACTGCCATTTCTGATCAATCAGCCATGCGACGTAACCACAATCCTACCAAAGGAATGTCTTCATGAGTTCTGAGAGCTAGGCATACATTAGTATTTGATTTATATAATTTATTGATTTATAACTTGGGAAACTGAAAGTAGTTAGGGTGCACTATTTTGCAGGTACCAGTTATTATTCAAAATATTTCACATTAAACAACTCATTTAATCATCAAGCAACATTGATAGGCAATCATATTGATTTGCCAAGGGGGGAAACTGAGGCACAAGTACCTTGACAGTAAGTAAAGAACCTGGGACTTAACTCAGGCTTGGGTGTCCTCGAGGCTGATGCTTGCCACAACAAAAGCACGCAGCCTTTCAACCATCTCCATTTTTCCCACAGTCGGGATGTTATAACCCTTCATTATTAAGGAATTAAGATTATATATCATAAAGCAACATCAATGGAAATTTTCTTAGATGAAATACTATTTTTTTCTGCATGCAGATGACAGCCAAGAGTGAAAGAGCATCTGTGAAGGTTTGATACAGGAGAGTCAGCTCCCAATGCTGAGAAACATCCCCAGTTTTAATAATTTCACTCAAAATTAAGCACAATCATACTGTTTTTCAAAAGCTGTCCCTTTATCAGTGTCAGGCACAAGGGTCAATGCTAAACCTCAGAACAGAAGAAAATACAAATCATAAAAAGTCTTTCATATTAGAAGCTCAAGTTCAGGACCATCTCCTAATGACGTGTATGAGGTTTCCTGCTGAGTTGTGTCTTAATGATGAATAAGATATTAGGGAACGAGCCTACTCTCTGTAAGAACCAGGCCCTCTCTACAATTCAGGAAGGATCTCCAGGTTTGCCATACTTTGTGGTTTTTACAGAAACAAAGCACACTGGAGATCATTTGGTGGTTGATGGATCCTTTGATTTATAATTAAAGAGAGAGCGGTGAGCAGGGAAGCTGCACTGCTGAAGGGTATCTGAGAAAGGAGGCTGCGACAGAGGAAACCTCAGATCAGAAAAGCAGGTCTACCTCAAATCTGGTCTATTTTTCTTTCCACCCCAGAAGGCTCCCTCAGAACAGTGGCGTTCTCTGGATACTCTGTAAAGCATGCCCATCCCTGTCAAGATTCTTGGGAGCTCTAATCTACGTTTGATGCATTATCTTGAGATCCCAAGATGGAAGTTGCTATAAAGTGAAAATCATTGCTGTTATTCTTGGCAAGGGTACACAGACCGGCAACAGCTGGTCCAGACAGATGTGGTCTATAGCGAATTCCACGTCTGGCTGTGCTGATGCCAGCCCTCTGCAGAGTTCTTTTTCTGGACCGACAAAGGGCGATCCTCCTCAGTCCATGCACCCCATGGGCTAAATGCTACCAAGGTGAGGTTAAAGCCCTAGTAAGTCAGCACCAAGGCCTCTCCCTTCTTCTGCCTCTATTGCTCTTTCCCTACGACTTGACTTTCTAAGAACAACACTACTGTTTTATGGAAAGGTTTTTCCTCATTTGGGACTTTATGAGTGCCTGGGAGTTGCAGTAGTAATATTTATAAAACCATTACTTTGTGGATGAATTCTCCCTTTAACCTTTGAAATAAGCTAGCAAAGAAAGTATTTTTGAGGTTTTATTTACATTTCTTTTTGTGGCTTTCAAAAAGTATGCTTTAAGTTAGCATGCAGATAAACTTCATTACAGCATTGTCACATATTTATATCACTGCAGCTACGTTTATTGGTTTCTTCCCTCCAGCCGCTTCCCTTTCTCACTCTTCGTTTTTCAATATTAATTAATTATCTGTTTATTTTGTGTGTGTGTGTGTGTGTGTGTGTGTGCGTGTGCGTGTGCGTGTGCGTGTGCGTGTGCATGTGCAGATGAGAGACAGATGCCAGGTCCCTCTAGAGCAGTGATTTTCGACCTGAAGGTCATGATCCCTTTGGAGGTCAGATATCAAAAAACTTGAATATCACACATTTACATTATGACTCATAACAGTAAAAATGTATAGTTATGAAGTAGAAAAAAAATAATGTTACGGTTGGGAGTCACTGCAACATCTGGAACTGTGTTAAAGGATCACAGCATTAGGAAGGTTGGGAACCACTGCTCTAGAGCCTGAGGAGCTGTGTGCTGCCATCTGTGGGTGCTAGGAACTGAACTCAGGTTCTCTATTAAAGCAGTACATACTCCTAACTGCTGAGCCACTTCTCTAGCCCTGTAATAATATTAGCGTTGCTATTTTGCCCTTCGGTTTTCTTACTCCATGTTTTCCATCTCCCATGAGAAGGACTTTGATACTTCACATCACAAACGAGCATCTGGGAAACAATGAAGTTTAATAAAGCGTTCAAGATCACAGAGCTGGGATAAGGAGGAGATAGGATTTATAATAAACCACAGTGATTCTGGAAACTTTCGCTCCTAGAGACGGAGACAGTAATCCGGGGCATCAGTATAATCAGAAGGACATGTATTGGCTGTCATAATCCTACCCATACAAATGTAGTATTACATCATAATCACGAACGACACAGAGCTCTGGATGTTTTACTAGCTCCATCATTGCGTTTGGAGTAATAGGTAGAAGCCATGTTATCGCTGGCTCTATTACTTTTCTGATTTACAAACTTAGTTTAGCCACTGCCCCAGGTCATTCTCCGTTCTCACACCCCACTGAGCATGCTCCATGTTGAGTCTTCGGCTTCCGGTGCTTCTTGACTCTCCATGGACGCTTTTGGAGGCGAGCAGGAAGTATTTAATGTGGAGAGCACACTGCTTTCACTTGGCACAATTATAATTACAGCAAGATGACTGTAAATAACACAATCATTATAAGAGTATTAACCAAATGCCTAGCAGGTGGTTTACTGAAGAGACTAATGAGATATGGGCTCTGTCCTTGTGGAAAGAAAAAAAAAAAGAAAAAGAAAATCAGAGAAGTCTAAAAAGCCAAAGCAAAATGTAATGAGGTGTTACTCTTCTCCATAGTGAAAGGGGTGTTGCAGTTGGGGTAATGGGGGACACTCATAAGATAAAGAAACATCTGAACTGCGTCTTGGGCACTTGGGCGTGTAGACACATGGCCTCTCAGGTGAAGACCTGAAGAGGAAGAACATGCGCATTGGGCCGGCAGCCTATTTGCTTCAGGTCAGTGCCGGCTCCGGCCCCTCGCTGTCTCTTTGCTCCCCATTTGCTCTACTGTCCATGCTGAGTAGGAAGACAGCAGTGTGTTTTGGTGAAGGGCTGGGAAGCGTCTGCTGATCCCACCAACCCACAGGAGGCTGCCTGTGAGTGTGCTGAGTGAGCTGTCTGCAGATCACCGCAGGTCCGCGGCACAGCAGGCCAGCTGTTCCAGACGAGGCCAAACATTACTCACTAAAACTCGCGCTCTTGCTGCTGATTTCTTAAAGTGATTACTTTAATGAGAGGCTGGAGAAAGTGAGCATGCCAACAACTCAGCATGCAGGAGAAGGCCAGGGCGGAGAAAGCTGGGGGCCTGGGTCTGCACCGAGATGGCTATGCTTCCATGGGGGTGTGGGGGCGGGGGATGGAGAGGGAGAGAGAGAACATAATAACGGAAGCTGAGTTAGTTATAGCTTTTCCTTTGGCAGTTTCCATAGACTTGTGAAAGTATTTTTATGTGCTGACTTTAGATAAGAGCTTAGCTGAAACACTCCCCATCCACTGCCTAGGCACCCACATTCCAGTACATGAGGCACCTTCACACAATGCTGACACTGTCATACAGACAGACTGAAGGAATTCAATATTTACTGCCTCTATGACTTGATCTACAATTATATGTAGTGGCCAAGAGTCAGGGATTTCTCCTTCTCTTCTTCTTCCTCCTTCTTCTTCCTCCTCCTCCTCTTGCTCTTCCTTCTCCTCTTCTTTTAACAAGAAAAGTATAAAAATCCATAAACAAAGGACACAGCAGCCTGGCCAGTAAGAACTATAAATTTTTCTCCATAAATTTTCCAAATGCTATTAGACAGTCCTTTTGCTTCTTGAGGTCCTACTTCCCTATGTTCAATGTTATCTGCTTCACACACGTTTTATTTTTTCTTTTTCAACAAGCTATGGAGCAGAAGCAGTATCAGGCAAGCACATAAGATGCACAACAAGAACCTACAAATCCCTACCACACATCCCTGGCATCCTTCAGCATGGCAGAGAGATATTTTAAGATTTATTTATTTTATGTGTACAAGTGTCTTGCCTGCATGTATGTATGTGCACCATGTTCATGCCTGGTGCCTGTGGGTATCAGAAGCAGTTATTAAATCTCCTGTTACTGAAGTTATGGATGGCTGTGAGACACCACGTAGGTGCTGGAACTTGAATCAAAATCCTCTGCAGGAGCTTAAGAGTTAAGGGCTCTTAACTGCTGAGCCATCTACCCAGAACCATGACAGTTAAAATTTGCTAAGGCAAGCTCTACTCTACATACTTGCAGTGCAGCCGTTTTCCCTGCGCAGGTATTTCCCCTTAGCACCAAGGTGGAAGCAGAGAACGCTAGCTATTGCAGCCAAGCCAGGGCCTAGTCCTAGTCCCTTGCGTTAGCACAATGTGGGAAACTTAAAAGTGTGGCACTGCTGGCATGTTTCCCCTCCTCTCTTTCCATGCTCCAAGCCACACTGTTACAGTCTACATATAACTAAAGGTGAAAATTTGTTAGTCCAAATACCATGAACTGATCAGACATGGGCAGATACTGAGCTGGTAAACACTTGAAAACAGAAGTGAGAACATGCGTGCTATAGAATACCCCATGGTACCAACAATTCAAACTGACATTAAGGTGAAGTTGATACTGTTTCTCTTTAAGAAATACATAAATTCAAGAGGCTTAAGTGGAGATAAAGAGCCACATAGAAAGATGTTACTGAAATGAAGAAATAGAGAGACCAAGGGCTTCAAGTGGCCAGCTGAAGTCTAACTAGGAATGCAGGAAGAACAAAACTTATCCAGGTCTGTCTGATTTTGGGCCTTTGTGTTTTTAACAACCAAAGTGCTTCTGGAAGGAGGGGAGATGCAGCAGGCAAGGTCACAGAGGCAGGCCTCCCTCTATGTGATTTAGACTGCTGAGACTTGGGTATGTATTTATAGAACCCATCTACGTCTCTGACAACCCATTTAGCATCCTTTAGAATGTGTTATTACTTGTGAGAGAAGGGAAGGTGGAATTAAGCCAGCTTCTCCATGTCAACGTGTACATTGAAGAAACACTGAATAGATTTTTTTTTTTTTTTTTGGGAAATCGGAGGTAAACCCTGCTAATAAATTTCTTTAGACAAATGAGCACAGCCTTTGAATAATGTGTGATTTTCTTTGCACATCAACAGAAACTTCATGCTACTACAGCAAACTTAGACCCAGTTTTTCCAAGCTCTAATTCCTAAACAGCAACAGCAGGGAGGCCAGATCTTGGGACTGAGATGCTCTGCCATGCAAGAAAATTGGACTCAGAAATGAAAAGACCACATACTAACCTGTCCACATGTCACCTTTCTATTCTGGAGTACACTGCTTCTATTTTGGATAAAGTAGGTGTGGCCATGAATGCCTGCTGGGAACAATATCTAACTACTTAAGTGCTCGTTAGACATAAATATTGACAATACCCTGAATGGAAGATAATGCTTGTAACCGACAAGCTTTACCTCGTCAAAGTCACAGGAACAGGAGACAGTATTTCATGAGCCAAAGAAGCAATCTTTAACGCTCTGTTCTGATTTTTCAAAACCATATAAGCCAGAACAGAAGCTCAGAGTTCCCGATGTGTTAGCCAGAAAAAAATGATTAGCACTTCTCTTTCTCATTCTCTGAGCCATTAGCATATCATCCACATACAGGTAAAAGCGCAATGTGCTAAAGGACTTCAGGCTAGTCACCAACTCCTCTGGGACTTAGTCATGCCTCATGAAACAGTGACTATCATGAAGGGTGACAACTCCTACCACAGGGCCTTCAGAGACTTTATTTGGAACGAGTGAGTAATGAATTGTAAAAATGCTCTGAAAAGTTTCAAGCACAGGCCAGAGATAGCCAAAACCTCCCCTTTAAGACACTTGTGAGAATGACTATGTCACTTGCAAATACAATTGATTTCATAAGTGCAATCAAATCAACATGTCCTGCCAAGAAACTTACTTCTCCTTGGTGAAGTAATAGCATTTTGGCCAGAGAATAAATTTCATCATTTTGTTTTGACTTTGGTTCTGACTTTTGCTAGGTGCACTCCTGGGATTAAGGGGCAGTGCCGAAGCCTTTCCCTGGCTGTTATCCTACAGCCTAGAGAATAAGTATTGACCAAGCAGAGTATGGGTCTGCTGCTGACACAAACTAGATGTCAGATCTCAGCCTTAGCTCTTCCCGATCCCAAGGCATCAGGGATGAGCCATGCAGCAGAAATTCACTGAGTCCCAACACTAAGTTAGAAAACTTGTCAACTGGCCTCTTCCTTTGGTCATTCAATCTCTCTACATTTCATACCCCAAAGTGATCAAGAAGCTGTAATGATTATAAAACAAGCAACAGAGCTAGCATTCCATGCAGGCTTCGTTCTGAATCGTGGATCTTTTCAGATGAATTCAAGTGCCTGCCCTCCAGGAGCTCACAATCTAGTGGGAGAATCAGAAAGGCAACTCAATAGACTGTGAGCTCCTTGAGGGTTGGGACCACCTCTATGCTTCCTCGTCTTGTCCTTAAGTGGGACATCTGCCATGAAAACAGGCTTTCAATAGGCTCTTGTTGAAAACACGAGCCATAGGAAACATTTGTATTTCAAAACCACAAACCCAGCCAGATTAACGGCTTATCTTCTCAAGCTTCCTCTCCTCTTCATCAACACACTGATTATTACTAAGTGCATGACACCCCTGCTAAGCAGTCTCGTCTTCCATGTTCTGTATATTCTAACTCCCTCCTCCAATTATCCTGGTATGTAGGTGCTGTTCAACATATGATGGCATGGACAAGCAAATGAGAGAAAGGACATTCCTGTACAGCTCCTGAGTCATAAGTACAACACCTTATAAATACCAGGGGCAACTCAATCCAAATGAGGGCATCTGCAAGGCCTCAAAAGACCAGGATTGATCTGGGCCACTTAGCTCTAAAATCTAAGGCTAAATGACATTGCATAGAAAAAAATTCAATTCTCTTTTACATTAATTAGGTAGATGACATCATAACAAAACATTTTTCTTTAAACTAGAACATGAGTTATGCCAAGTTCTCCCTTCTAGAGGATCTGGGTTTCAGCCAAAAGCCCATCATATAGATCATTGTTTCTCTCCTCTCAAGTACTTAGAGGAAATTAAGTCTTCCTTGGCATGCAGCAGTTCTTAGCAAGGTCATGGATCCTTCTACAGTAGTTACGTGGGACAGTTAAGGTAAGAACTTTGTCAACGAAAAAAGAGACGTCAGGTATTCTTGAGGATAAGAACACCAGTCTCTATGTCCGCTTATTCTAAGTTTTTGGTGGAGAACTCGAGTCAGCAAGGAAGTTGATGACGTTCTAAAGTTGGCCTGTCATTTGTGCACTCAGTGTTAGAGCTGACTGTGGGGCCGGACACAGACAGCCAGGAGACTGGTCCTCACTGGGATGAGAACTTGGCAACACTGTTTGCTCATCTGCAGAATGAACAAGGCAGAATGGAACTAGAACATATCTCTTAGAAACTAGAAATTAGGACAAAGCACGGGGAAGAAAGACTAAGCATCTTTGTTTGTGAAACACTGAGATTGACCAGGGCTATCTGGATGACCACATCTTTGGAATTATCCCGTTTCCTGGAGAGTTCAGGAGTGGGAACACACCTAAAGACAAAGGTAAGAGAGGGCCTTCTGGAGAGCTTGACTCTGAGGTCTTCAATTAACACCCCTGTTTCTCCTAACCACACATGAGCCAGCTTCCTTTGGTTTTCCCCCTTAGCTTAAGTCTGATGCCTAATATCTGCTTGAATATAGGCAGCTTTCACATCCTTGATGTTGTGGTTCCCCTTTCCCCTGCTTTGTTTCAAACTTCCTGCAAACACCACATAGATAAGAAACCCAGCAGAAGCCAAGATGTAACTAGTTGCACTCTTGTGCAGAACTCGCTACCTGAAGACCATGTGTACCTTCCCACGCTCTCCAATCTTGTCTATATACTCCACAAGTTCTTTAAGCTACCTGCTTACCAGACTCACTGGGGACTGAATTCACAGCAATTCCTCCCCAAAGAACACTACCTCTGTCTCTATGTGAGGACCAGGAAGTTAACAGTATTAGATGGCTTCCTAGCAAGTTTTTAAGGGTAACCAGGGACAAGAACAGCTGCTACTTAACCGACATAAGGCATGAGCTATGATGTCACCTTTTGTTTCTTCATTATAGATAGCCATCCCCATAGCCATCATCCCATGATATGGATGAAGAAAGTTAGCACTACGTAGGTCATGAATGTCAACACTTTGGTTCAAGGCTATCTGATCCCAGGCCTGGGCATCCTAGGCTGAGTGGTTGTTCCCCTGACTGTATCAAAATATTTCATGGCTTTTCTACAGAAAAATCCATCACAGGTTAAGTCTGCAAAATAAGGCATGGTGATAATTCAGAGTTTTACCTTAAAGGAACCTAGAATTTTCTATTCCTTCTATTCTCATTGGTAGAGGCTGGAAGGTACAGAAAGCCAGCCACAGGAAGTGCTTCTTTGCCAAGATTCATTATCAGTCTTTCATGCTATTTTCCACAACCATAAAGACTACATTTACTGGCACTTCTGTGTAGGGCACTGGACCAAATATTTTATTTGATAATTAGAACTTCCTGTGAAGCAAATGCAGTTAATGTCCCCATAATATGGATGAGGAAATTGAGCATTACATAGATCATGAATGATAACTGCATTTTAACTGCATTTTGGCTCAAGGCTGCCTAACCCCAGCTCTAGATATATAAGGCTAAGGGGATATTACCCTGATCAAAGTCATCAACATGTAGAGAACCGTGCATGGATAAAAGGTTCTAGGAAGGGACAAACCAGAAATTAGTTTTTAAAAAGCTGAGAAAGTATCCCAAGAGAGCATGGAGGATAATGGCAACCTGAAGTCACTGCTACAGCAAGGGGTGACAGCAGGGAAATGCTCTGGCTTCCTTGGGATTGGACATGGAAAACTTCTCTTGGGATGATATCTTTAAGCAGTCACTTTCTGACCTCAAACTGAGTTCTGTTGTGGACATAAGATACAGTCACTCTGCTAAACTGATCATGTAGCTAGGCCTGCCTAGTGGTGCCACATCCCAGGGGAAGCAGAAAGAGGCTTTGTTGGTCTGAGTTGGGAGGGCTCTCATATTTCACCACTAAGCTTTGTTTACAATCCCATTTATTACCTACCCTCTGTGTTCCAGATCAGCTCACTCCATGCTCTCAACAACATCTCAGAGACCATTCCCCCCCCCCCCCCGGCCACCCACTGCTCATGTAATGCCTATTATTATAAACACCAGACATTCCATGCCCCGCCCCCTGCAGGGTTATTCCATTTGTCTTCAGGTTCTTGTCCCTTAACCTGCCAAACCCATTATTTTTCCACTTGTTTTTAGAGAACAGAGCAAGAGAACATATCGAAAACTCAATTATTGTTAACTGTATAGCTGGAGAAATAACTCGCCTTCTCTACGGTTCAGTGGCCTCTAAATCTACATTAATTGTAGCAGCCACACATGCAAGGTCTGCTCTAGGAATGATGCGGGTAACAAGAGAGATGAGCAATGTTTGACATATAAACGCCTAGTAAGAAATAAGCACGTGTGTCTGAGGCATCAACCACTGAATAGCACATACTGGAGCTGTGTGCCTGTCAGTTACAGGCTTGTTTCCCTAAGGATACCTGCACTTCCTACAGTGGGGGCTCGGGATCACTGCTAAACTCAAGTCTACTGAACTGTGAGCTGCCTATTGACCATCTTGATGGCATGGTCCTAGGATTCTGTGGTATAAATACTTCAGGAATCTTTGGCCAAGTCTGAGAATCTTCATCATCCTATAGCATATTTTCAACAACACATTAGAGAAACCTAGTAAAAAGAAAGGAAATTGTGTTTTCCTTTCAATGTTGTATAATTTTGATTTCATATTAACATGCCCCAGGGAATAAAATATGTATTCACATAAAAATTCTGGTAATGGCATTTTTGAAAAGTAATTAAGTGAAACACCAGACTCTAGCTGCTAAGGGCTCCATCTCTAACTCTAGGGATGTGATGATGCCGTGACATAAGACCTAGGCTGTCTACTCCTCCAAACACTCTGTATTCAAGAGCTTCCAGTGAGAGGCCTGGCTTGCCTAACTCAACCACATCTTCTGGATCTTACTTAGCACTGGACTGGCCCATATAACTACGAAGATAAAGTTAGTATGCTCAAAATGTTAAAACCTATGCTTTCTGATTCTATGCTCAACTTTGACCTTCAAAAACGTTCAATGGTGAACTTGGCAACTAGGATCCAAAGTTTTAGAGCTAGATAGGTCAGTTTTTAATAACCTGCTGTTCACATTAAGTGTGCTGGATGAAAATTTAGGAGTAAAGTTCAAACTTTTGAAAGCTCAAAAACTACACAAATTTATCGGGGAGAAGACTGTTTATTGAGATAAATATCAAATCAGTATAAGATATTGCTTACATTAATCTACATTGTTTACTTTTGGGATATTGTAGGTCTTGTTTTGTAACTCAGAGTGGTCCTGACCTCTGGATCCTTCTGCCGGGGATGCTAGACATTCACCACTATACCCCAAACTGTAATTCTGATAGTCTAATACCTATGTATCTAGGAGGATAAAACCCAGACAATGGAATGTATGATTATTTGTTAAGTCAGTCTTGTCACAAGACTCTAGAGCAAAGGTTCAAAATTCCCATGACAAGTGAGGGATGGACCTCTTGTAGATGAAAAGATATAGCCTGAAGTTAGCCAACTCATCTAGACAAGTTCAAGCCAAGGGCCCCTTCAGCGATGTCACAGCTGACTGGGAATGGTGAGCAGGGAGGGTTCCAGGTCCATGTTCACACTGTAAGTGTAATGTCTTTGCATTCATAGATTAAGACTTCTTGACACACAGCCCAGCTATGCACTGCCATTGGCTTTTATCAAAGTGAATACATAAACAGTAGTGTCACAAATGCACGTGCCTCACTCTGCGCTCTCAGGTATAACTCTGGAAGTGCTCACACTCTGAACACATCTCAAGGGGTTTTTTCCTGCATTTGCACTTCTGTGATTCACTTCTAGATTAAAAAATCATCAGGGTGTATAGTCAAAAACTCAGGCAGGAAGGCAGATGGACACAGCAGCCCTTACAAACTGTTTCCCTAGGAAACCAGGCAGAAGCAGGATCTTAACCAAATATGGAACTGGCAGCCAGAATTTGGAAATAGAAACTGAGCTGTGAACTGTGGGAAACCCCAATAATCCATCTTCCAAACGATGCATAGGAAGTGATATGTGAGTAGGGGGCATGTTTTGTGGGGTGGATTTCAGTAAGTCTTAGAGAACAAGGGTTTCCTCAAATGATAATTTCAGAAAAAAGACCCACACACAGCTTCCAGCAAGTCTTCTTAGCCATTTATGAGAAATGAAAAGAGAAAGAAATAAGTCTACATGGAGAAACCATGTCCAAGGCCTGACTCATGGTCAAATGCAGAACCAGACTTGTGAATCTGCATAGACTAGACAGCCCATTACCTTATTACCATCTGTCTACATGAGCATAAAAATAGGCTTTTACAGAGTTCCTGGGCTACTCACTACATTGCCACAGACTTTGCAACATCCTACAGAACTTAAAATCTCTTTTGAACAATTTTCAGTGACTCACCCTACCCACATGCACTTTAGATTAAAAGCTAATGTTACATTTCTCTCGTATTTATCATATTATTTTTACATTCTCTAAGACAGACAGACAGAGACAGACACAGGGAGAGAGGCAAGGAGACAGACTGAGGTGGAGAGGGATCTATGAGTGCAGGTGCTTGTAGAATCCAGAAGAGGGCGTCAGATCCCCTTGGGAATGAAGTTCTGACAGCTATGACCTACCACCCCTGGGTGCTAAGAACCAAACTGACATCTTCCTCAAGAGTAGTGAGTTCTCAGCTACTGAACTAACTAAGTCATCTTTTTTTCCCACTGCAATCCTTTTAAGGATTTTTCAATTATGTGTCTGAGTGTGTGTGCATGTGCCTGTTTTATTTTGTGTGTGTGTCTGAATATGGGGACATGGGAAATGAGTGCGGTCCCCTTGTATTTTACTGTGATCTCAGGACACTGTATGCCTTATTTTCATTTACAAAGATTTGTTAAGTTAAAGAAAACAAGAGAGAGGTTCCCGAGAAGAGAAAGTGACTGCTAACGCACACACTCTGTAGCCAATTTGAATGTAAGGGTTTATGTGTTCTTCTAGGCTTAAGGGCTGCTGTTTCTTGGCTGCGGTGTTTGTGTAATCTCTCTCTTTCCAGTGCTTCACCTTGGCTCCCATCTCAATAAAAACAGTATTCCATTAGGATATCGTGGTGATTACTGACATGCTGGAATATTCAATTCAACTTAGTCATCAGTAAATGTTTTACTCTGCTTCCTGGCATGAGCTACAATCAGGATAAAATCAAACTTCTACAACTACCAGGAGCTAGTTCTACACTAGATGAGCCAGCTTTCTCTCTTCCCTCAGCCTTTACACTTGTCGACATCCCAGTAACAAATGTCATGTGGTTGCCTGGCCCAGGAGAAGCTATAAAATACACTAGTAAGGTCAGAGAATGGAGAATCTGAGGAATTAACAAGGCTGAGAAAGTATGAAGCGAGGGGTAAATCGTGTGCATGTGTGTGCGCTGACACATGCCAATCAGATGAGACAGGGTAAAAGAAAGCCCTGTCCCAGAAAGTCACACCAACTTCATTACCCTTGGATTGACACATCAGTGATTTCCTGCACATGCATCATGAATTTAAATTTGGAAGCAATTTTGCCTCGTGAGATAGTTCATGCATTGCTATTAATATAGAAAATTCCCAGAAGTTGGCAACGAAAGATTATGGAACTAGAAAGCCAGAGTTCGAGTTTTTGTTTGGCCACCGTCTACCTTTGAGACCTTGAGCAGGTCCTCAGGACTCAGGTTTTCAGCTTGAAAAGACACAAGACAAAATATGGACGTCTATGTACTTTGGCTGGTTGTGGTGAAGCCTGAATGAGGTAATAACTTCATTCCTTCAGCTAGCGAATCTTCCTTGAGTATTTTCTTCTTGCCAAGTGCTGAAGTGAGGCTCCAGCAGTCAACATAGCAGCTTCTCCCTTACAGAATTCAGTTTGTATATGGATGTGTGAGTTTGTTCAATATAAGCAACACACAGACACGAAATGGATACACATACACATATATATTACACACTCATATACACAATATCAGGATAGTGCTGAGCTATACAGAAATATATGTAAAAACACTTTGTAAACAACAAAAGGTATTCAAGTCTGAAGTGCCTATTCAGCTTCACATAGTATGACAGGCCTGCATCCCAGGATTTGAGAGGTAGACATTTAAAACTTATGAAATCAAGTCCAATCTGAGCTACATGACATCCTGTGACAAACGATATTAATAAATATTGTTATATTAGGGCTTGCAATATAATTTGTTCTAGTAGTAATCCACCCTCTCTCCATCCTTTTCTCTTTCCATAAATATTGGTTGCTTTTGATTAAAACTACATTAGGGGGAAGTCCCATAAATAAGTCAGGTAAGTTACAAGTAGTTGTGGCCTTTAGAGAGTTTATATGAAGACAAGGTGCTAAATAAATTCATATCGTCTGTGCTATAATTCTGATACAAGGAAAACCATCTCAGAGAAGAACATGCAAAAGCATGCATATTCCTGGGCTCGGAGAGGAGACTGCTGGAGAAAAAGTGCAGATCCAGGAGCAGGGAAGCTTGTCCTGGGCATGAAGGAAAGAGCGCTGGAAACCCTGGGCAGCTCCCAGTGCACTGGAGGGAAATGCAGCTAGGAGCGATGGCGTCAGGTTCTCAGTTTAGCTCTCTTTACCAGGAAGCCTTGGCCAATGCAGGACACCTCCTTGCTTCAGCCCCCAAGTTCTAGCCTTAACTAACATGGAGCAGGATCCATGTTTGTTGGTCATAGTTTCTCCAATTTCAAAAAGTTTCTGGTAACTATTACAGAGGCTCTATTTTGGCTAATACCATGGAGACCCTTTCAAAGACAGCAAGGAAATAAAATGAAAGAAAAAAAAAAGTCGTTCTCCTCCATGAAGTATCTACTCTAGTTACTTACTAAAAATACAATTTGGGAAAACTGAAGCTTTTCTTATAAAGTAAGTGAAGTACAGTTTTTTCTTTTTGTTGGTGGACCGTGAGTATATTACTGTCAATTTCTACTGCACAATTGGGAATGTGCTGGGGTAAGAAAATATTCTCCCATTCCTGCAAGCGTGTGAAGCATGAAGTTTGAGAAGTATGCTTTTTGGCTTCCCTTCAAATACCCTTCTTATGATGAAGGGTGTGAACTGGAAATAAAGATGTCTTCGTTCATCAGAAAGGCTGTGAGCATTCTTGCTTGGTAGTCCAAATAAATGGCTGAAAGCTGCCAACTGTAAGCAGCTTTGAGCCAGTGTGTTGTTAAAGTCACAGAGAACGAAGACAATCTAAAATGATCTGATTTACAGACGGCCGTCCAATTGTTATGAAGAAAAAAAACAAAATCTGAGTGGAGTGCGGGTGACAGTATGTAGCTGTAACCCACATCTTGAGACATTTTAGAGAACTGGAAAGAGGAGGAAAATGATGGTGGAGATCTGGAAGGAGGCAGAGAAGGTGAAGCAGCAGTGGGCACAGCCTTGGCAGCTCTCAGCAAAATGGTGAAAGCAAAAGGCTTTCTCTGTGACAGATGCTCTGCCAAGCTTCTCTTTATGCTCACAGGCTCCTATTCGCCAATGAGTCTGCTGCCCATTTTGTTATTTCTTTTTCACACCAGAGGATATTGGAACCAATAAGCATTTGAAGGTGGTGGGGAAGACTGAGAGAGGCCGGTTAGTCTCAGCAGAGAGGACAGCTGATAGCCTGGGGGGAGATGAGACAAGAATGACTGAATCTCAACAGAGCATATTAGCAGATGGTCACGGAGATGACCTTGAGAGAGCAAGGGCTGCGGACGCTCAGAATGCCCCTGCTGGCGAGAGTGGAGAATGTAATGCATTTAACAAGGAGCCCAGCCACAGCCATTAGTATTAACTTTGTGTCCGATGTAGGAGACAGCTTAAACACCATGTACAAAGTGACCATATGGAGTGCAATGTAACACATTTATGGTCATATGCAAATTCACCTGCTCCTCACTGTTAAAGTTACAAGTCACAACTTTATAGTTTTCCTACTCAGATCTCCCAAGTCAAAAAATGACCAGCCTCCATGTTTCCGCTAAGGAAAAGTTAAGATACCTACATACATCAGGTGACTCATTAATTAATCTCTCTTGTTTAGTTCTAGTCTTAGTTCATGTATCTTTTTTCCCATAAGATTTAGGATATAACTTACTCTTAACATGTCTACAGCTAAATATATGTATAATGTGGGGCTGGGGAGATGGCTCAGCTGTTAAAGCACTGACTGCTCTTCCAGAGCTCCTGAGTTCAATTCCCAGAAACTACATGGTGGCTCACAACCATCTGTACTGGGACCCAATGCCCTCTTCTTGTGTGTCTGAAGACAGTTACAGTGTACTCATATACATAAATTAACATATCATACAAAAGTAAATGTATAATGGAAAGACTAAGAGATTCATTAGCTATAAAGTGTCTCAGACATCCATTTATTCAGTCCTTCATTCAGTGTGGAAAAGACCTGTTGTTTCAAGGCAGCAATGTGGTAGTATCAAGGCTTGGATGAGAGGACCTGTGCTGATCCTGGAACTGAACTATAGAACGGTATACGAGAAACAATGAAAAGTATGAATAGGTATTTCTGGAAATTTTTTCAGGTAGCTTTCCATATTCCAGTTGATTGCATGGTAACAGTTCAGAGTTCAGCACAGGGGAGTCTGCCATTCCCCAAACATGCTCTGGTCTCTTAGTAAACTCACCCAGAATCTTACCTGGACCCTGAGAAGTGTAAGAGTGTCTGACCTAAGCACACTGTGAGCTCAACCCTGATCAACTTGAGTAGTAACTGCTGTGTGTCCTCTACTTGCTAAACTACCTAAGAAATTGAAGCAAACAGCAGGAGATTGAATATTCTTGAGGTCTGGCATAACCTGCCTCTCCTTTTGGTGTCCTAAATTACCTAAATAATCTGTAGTTGTTCCAATAATTTATAATTCCCTCAGTAGCTATAAGATAGGATTCTGTCTTTGAATAGATATCTTCAAGAGATATACCATATTCTGATGCTACCAGTCCACCTTTTCTTCCAAATATGCTGCCGTTGTTGTTGTTGTTATTGTTGTTTTGAAAGAGACCCTCTCTATGCAGCCCTGGTTGTCCTGGGACTCTCTATATAGACCATGCTGGCCTCCAATTCACAGAGCTCCACCTGCCTCTGCCTTCCAAATGCTGGGATTAAAGACATGCGCCACCACACCTGACCGCTCTGCCTTTTCTAATGCATTTCCCTGAAACTTATTTCCTGTTCATCCACGTAACCCAAACAGAATTCCAACCCAGAAGCCAGCAAACCTTTGCTCCTTGTGCTCTTCTGTGATCAAAACAGATGGCAATGATTAAACTTGAAACTGGCTTTGAGTATGGCGAGAACCACATAGTGCTGGACACAAAGCGCACAAAGGAGGAAGACCCGAAGGGAAGAACTGAAATGTATGATTCTAGAGAGCTTATGTATCAAGGTGCGGTTTCCACATATCAATGCAAAAGGCTACACCTATTGGCTAACACATGCAAACAGAAATGCAAACAGAAAGCCTCCTAAGAGCTTTAGAGTCCTTCTATACCATGGAGTGCAGCTTGAACCTGCAGTTACCACCTACAAGAGCTGGCTGCTGTAGAGACTATGGTGGAAGCAGAGCTACAGTTTTGGCATACTGGCTTCTAAGCTTGACACATTTTACCACACTCTGAACAGGCCTGAAGCATGTCTAATTGGGTGGGTCCGTTCAGGGTCAGCTTGTCTTTCTTTCTTACTCTTTTTCCTTCCTGGATTCACTTTTCTTCATTTTTTTTTTTTAAAAAGGAATTCTTTTGGGAATGTCCTAGTTAAGCACTGCATCTCCATCACTCCGTCACTCCTACCAACTCCTCCTGTGCCCCATCCAGGTTCATTTCCGATGCTTAGTTTTTGAACAGAAAATACGGCTGATTGATGAGACTCTAGATCCAGGCCACGGGTATCCATGTAGCCACTCGTGCCGCTCTGGCAGCACAGCATGCACAATGGCAGCCAACAGTACCACAGTCTGCAGTGGTATTTCCAATCCTTCCATCTTTTTACCTAAGGCAGAGCAGGGTAAGTTCCTATCCCTTCATGATGAACAAGTTACTCTAAACCCTGACATACCTGGAAGAGGGAACCTGCACTGAAGATGCCGCCATCACACTGACCTCTTGGTATGTCTGTGAGGGGTTTTCTTGATTGCTAATTGGTGGAGGAGGGCCCAGACTACTGCATGCAGTATGGTTCCTAGGTAGGTGGGCTCAGGCTATATAAGAATGGTTGCTGAAAGCAAGCCCGTGGCAAGCCAAGAGCAGTACTCCTCCGTAGTTTCTGTTTTAAGCTCCCGTCTTTTCTTCTCTTGATGGAGGACTGTAATTTCTAAGATGAAATAAACCCTTTCCTCTCCATGTTGCTTTTGGTTGTTGTGTTCATCATAGCAAGAGAAATCAAAGGAGAATACAAGTTCCACATGCTGGTATATAGATGATGCTTTAAAATACTTCTAGATTATATCTGCAAGCCCATAACCATAATGGTTCCAGCCATTAGTATCAGAAGGGCACTGAAAAGTCATTTTGCCCTTTCATGAAGAGAAAGAATACAGACCGTGTGATAAATGGTACTCAAGAGTTCAAAGCGTAGTTTTGCTACCCACATGGCACAATGTGTTGAGTATTTCTGGCTACAAATTTGACACTACAAGATGAGATGACACTCCAGTTAGCAAGTGAATTGGAATTTATACATGAAGGATCTTACTGAGCATTTGATGCAAAACACCTGCTCATTTTTGTTACCTTTCCTTCTTATTTTTACTAATAGCCAATATTTAGTTTATTCAGCTGGCGTTTGGGTACCTCAGCATTACCAAAACCAACTGAGGTTTCGAAAATGAAAAGCTTCCTGAAGTAAATTATACTGCAGACTGTGGTGTGTTAATACATGACTCTACCCAAGGAAGGCAGCAATGGTGAAAAGCCAGGGCATTTTTCTATGAATAAAAAGGAAGGGGATAAAGGGACTAAGACTATTCACGAAAAGCTGAACTGTGGGGCCAGAGATGAAGCTCAGAGGGAGAATGGTTGGCCCAGCGAGTAAATGGTCCTGAACTAGATCCCCAACCCTTGAAAAATCCAATAGCAACAATGATTATCAAAAATTAGTGAACATTTACCTTAAGTGCTCACAAAAATAAGGTGGGGAGAACACTGTGTTTGAGGATGGAGTAAATATTATTAGGAGCATCAAGGGCTGGGGACCCTCTGGGCAACATTTGGGGGGACAACATTTCCAGAGATACTTTGTAAAATCATTGTACCTCTGATGTCCCAGAGAGCCCTTATGGTAATTGTAACACTAAGCAAGGATTGTTGCTCATGAATGGGATAATACAGTTGGTATGAGACCTTGTAGATAAATTCAGAAGACCAAGGGTACCTAAATATATTTCAGGACAGTACAGTGTTTGTTATGGCGTGCCTAGTGAATACAGTACGTCTATACTAACTTGTGAATTCTGCTTTATTCAACATTCAGAGACTATATGCAAGGGGTCATTTTGTTAAGTCTCCTAGTGAAGGAATATTACTCAATCTTTCGTGCATGGAAGGTAAGAAAATTACAATATATAAACAGTGAGCAAGAGTCTCTGCTATTGCTTAAGACACTACACTAAGACTAGGTTGTGTTCCAGTCTGCTTCAGCAAAGGCAAAGCTCCTTTCACTTCCCATCCTCAACAGGCAGAAGAGCAATGTGGTAATTTCCTCTCTGCCAACAGGACGAGAAGGGCCACAGAATGCAGAACTAGATTCAAGGAGGGAAAGAACGGGCACTATCTATGGTTTCAAATAGCAGCTGGCATGAAAATCCTGCCAAATGGCCTAAACACCACAGAGTTTTAAAAACCACACAAAGACTTAAAATATAAGTCTCATTCTTTTCAATAGAAGTTTTAGTGAGGGAATGTAAAGTTCTATGACAACTCCCGAGGCTGCAGAGTACTGAGTCATATAACTGTTTAGTAGCTTATCTAATGCTGATGTGGGTGGATAGTGTCTTCACCTTTCTCTCACACTGTTAGACTAATCCCCAGTCATTTATGGGACTGTGAAACCCACTGAAGGCACAGGGGGCCCTGGAGCTATAAAAGAAAGGACAATTCTACAGGGGGCATCTCTACCTGGGACAGGGTGTAGTAATTAGCTGTCATTGGAGCATTGGTACTGGTAAAATCCTACTTTGCTCCCTTCACCGGAGAGCAAGGGAAAGGTAAAAAACACCTTTACTCAGGTTCATTAACTGCATATCTGTCCAACTGATAAAAGCCACAGCTCTAAAAACTAATAAAATCGTTGTCATGCTGGAGCCTACAGGACAATGTACCAAGCCCAGGAGGTTGAGTCATGAGGCAGTAAATACAGATATGGCCACACTTAGTGTTTATCTATACATGCTTTATCTGGCGATTTAAAATAATAATGTCTACTAGCACCATGGAAGATTATAAACCCGAAGTCTGCCTTCCAGGAACAAACAGCTTCCTCATTTCCACGGTTCCTAGTCCCCAGTGAGGTTCATGTACAGGTAGCTCAGACTTGTCCCATCTCTTCGCACCTGAAGTACGAGCAGCAAAATATTTAAAATGCGAAGACGAAGATGAATGGAGGCTTCTCAGGTACATGTATTTGAACAACTGTAAAGAACATCTTCTCATCCCCCTTGTGGCAGTATTCACTTAAGACTACTGAAGAACACTTATTTCTCAATTATATGACCCCCAAATGAGGTAAATAATGCAAAATAATGTCATTTCCAGAGCCGCCATTTGCTAGTAAATGGTCAGTTTGTGTCACAGTTCAACACTACTGCATGTATTATAGACAAGTCAGGCTTGAAGTTTTCTATACCTCCATGACCGCTGGGGCCTATCTCAGCAATATATCAAAAGTACATCTGTGGGTGGGTATCAACGCAACACAAATCAATGGCTATTTAACAGTTACACTTCAAAATACACTAAGAGAAATGGGTAGAACTTGGCTTTCCACAAAGAATGAGTCTCAGAATTTTTGGACTTCATAACCAAAGAAGGCAATAGGATAACTCTGAAATTAACAATGTTTCTCCTTTATCATTTCAATATATAATTTTTTTGTTGTAGAGTCAGAACTGATTTTATGTTTTCCATAGACATAGTTGTTTCATAGTTGTTTGGAAAGAGAAAAGGACAGGGAGAAATGATATAATTCTAATCTCAAAAACAAAAGAAGAATGTCAATAAATATTGAAATCTTGTAAACTGAAGGCAGCACTGACAATCCTGACTCATTTACTGTCGATTGTTCAGATCTCAGTGTGATTGTCAAGGTACTAATTAAACTCGTTAAAAAATAAGAAACATTAAACAAAAACAACCTGTTCCTTGTACCTCTATTAAGGAAAGGAGCTAATCTGTAGGTAGATATGAACAGTTACCTTATTATACTGTCAATTATAATGTGTTGAGGTATGAACATAGGTTGTGGAAACTCAGTAAGTGCCATAAACAAGGCAGAAATCTTGGTTCAGTTGTGTGGTACTGTAGTGAAATTTTGGAATTTTGTTTTCTTTGAAAAACACAGAAATACTATTAGAATGTTTTCATTTTGATCACAGAGGTGAGGATACGGCACTATGTCAGATTGTCCACATTGGCTGACTATGATTTGTCTCGTGCTCTAGCAGGGGTGTAATTTTACTAGCTGCAAAATAGTTTCTGTGATTGTGTGATGTTTGGAATTCTGAGGACTTTTCTGAGGGTATGTAAATGCAACAACTGTGAGAAGTGGTTGGCTGTTTGTTGGCTGATTGTTGGTGGCAGTTAAGTAGTTGTATGCAAAGAAGAAAGGAGGAGGGGAAGGAAGGAGGAAGGAAAGAGGAAGTAGGAAGGAAAGCGGATGGAGGGGAAGGGGAAATGAAAGAGAAAGAGGAGAAGGAGGAGAAGAATAATTAGAAGAAGGGAGGAGGATGAGGAGGAGATGGATGAGGAAGAGGAGGAAAAGGAGGAGAAGGATGAAGAAGAGGAGGAAGAGGAAGAGAAGGATGAGGAAGAGGAGGAGGAGAAGGATGAGGAAGAGGAGGAGAAGGATGAGGAAGAGGAGGAGAAGGATGAGGGGGAGGGGGAGGAGGGAGAGGAAGAGGAGGAAGAGGAAGAGGAGGAGGAGTTGTTTGATATCTTGAAGGCAAAGATCAAACTTGCTCCAAGGAACTTGATGCCCCAATCATCAGGATCTAATGATAAAGTTGCCCCCTTTCTGACTGCTGACTTTATTCAGGGATGTCTTTTTTATCTGCTTATCTAGTGTTAGAGGGTTAAAGGGTAGAAGAAAAAGAGCAGAGAATGGTGGAAGAAAGAGCTCACAATGTAGCAAACACAGGCTACAGTGGTACTTGACCTAACACAGGAAAACTGGAATGACTTAAGAGGTGGAGGAGACAAGGCAGGAAGAGCTAAACTGCATAAGTAAGTACATGGAAAAAGACAATTTATGTGAAGTCTGTGGGAGGAATTGCAATTGGCCCATTAGGTTAGAAACCCACAACTGCCAAGAAGCATCAATGGGAGCTAAGGCCCAAAAGGATGATGGGAGAAAATACCAGGGGCTGAGGATCACAAAGAGACAGTGTTAATCACTGCACTGACCAGGACAAAAAGCTGTTGTCAGGAGATGGGGCAGTTTACAGTCTCAACTACATTTTGTCACCCCAAATTTCTAGTTATCTAAGTTGGTGATAAAGAAACTACATTCAAAACTAAGTGGAACCTTCAAATATGCTTGTGGTTGAAGCTTTAGCACTGACCACACATGTTCAATCCAACAGCAAACTTACAAAGGGCAGGAAGCAGCCTACATGCCAACGCAAAGGTGAGGCTAGTTCAACATGAGATCTTGGTGTCAAAAATGCTTGTCTGAGATTTGTTCAGGCCCTAAATACTAGTCTGAAGTAGCCTTGGATAACAGTGACCATAGATGTCAAACTAGAGTAGAAAAGTTTCTTGGCAGGAGAAACAAACATGGGTTTTTATCTGAGTATTTTCTTAATGCTTAAAGTCTGCATAATCGACTGTATAGATGCTACTTGAAGGTTCCGCTGGACTTGTGCTTGCAAAGCAGTAATCACGTAATAATACTGGGATACAATACTAAAGAAAATGTCATTGTTTGATCAAGCTACTACGTTATATTTAACAAAACAAAACCAAAACAAAAACCAAACAAACAAAAAACAGAACAGAAAAAAAAAACCCCAAATTATAAGCAAAGAAACAAAACTAAGTCTACAAAAATCTTGAGAACTGGTAATACTACATTTCAAGAAGGATCCTGCACAGCTGTTCTGTTTTCTTCTTCTCTTTTAACTATTGGTTATTTTGTAGCATTTCAGCAGGAAAGAAGTGACTGACCGGTGGAAACGAGCAAATTGCTCAGTGATACTGCACTGCTGTGCTAGACTGCAGTTCCCAGCTAAATGGGCTATTCCCAGATCCATGCAGCAGAGAGGAAAGCATGACGTCTGAGGATGTAACCTCTAGGCTTGCCTCTTATGCTCTAAGAAAGCAGATTATCTCTTGGCTGTTTCCATGCCACGAGAAAGCCTGGAATTAGAGTCTTTAAGCTCCAAATTCACTTGTTTAGAGGCAATTATACAAACTATATTTCCTAAATCTTTCTTTAATACCTGCGAATTTAAAGACACCAGACTCCACGAGGTGGCTTGGAACTCAGCTAAGCTATTTGCTATTCACAACTCCCAGCACCAATTCTGCATGTCACATGATAGATGTAAACTAAACAAGCTCTTATTGCACATTGTCCATGTCAAAGGCATAAAATTATGAGAACTCCAGTCTTTAAAGTAAGAAAAAATTTCAAATTCCAACAACCAAGGATATTGGGGGGGGGGGGGGGGAGAAGAAAAAGAAAGAAAAGAGAAAAGAAAAAAAAAAGCCCCAATTTAACACATCATCTTTAAGAATAAATGAGGTTATAAATCCACATTTGGAAGAACAGAATCTAGTCCATATGTACCAGATACCATTTTTTTTTTTTTTCAAACTCGAATTCCGGATTCCAAAATGTATACTCTCTCTCTATACTGAGGTAACAGCTTGTCAGAGAAATGTGGCAAGCAACAGCAGGCCTAGCGCAGCAGATGGGGTATATTTTTACACCGGCTTTAAGTGATAATACGAGTTTACATAGGGTCATCCTAAATATTGTTTAAGTGCATGAAATGCCTCCAGTCACTGTCTAACCTTGAGTAGGCTGTTTTGCTTTCAGTTCGTCTCAATTTGCTGCCGTCAAGACTTCATCAAGACAAGTCTATCTTCTCTTTGGAACAGGAACCGCATCAATTTTTAAGATCCCTTTTTTCCCCCCAGATTCACGCATAGATTTTCACATGGCCATTAACAAAGCGAGAAGACAATAGCCAGCAAAGCATCTCATTAGCATGGTGCAGTCACTCAGACTCTGTGGACAGGTTGGGAATGATATGTGTGCTGGCAGTTAGCAGCCAGAAGTGTGAGGTGAGGAGGATGGGAATCGTACCTGCTACCTGCTACCTGAAGCCAGTCAGCAAGGATATTTACTGTTGCACTTCTACTAACTGGCTCCATTAAATCCATGAGGCACGAATTCCATACCTGGAATACATTTCCTCCTGATAAGTATTAGAATTGCTGGCATGGCAGGTGTAGAAAACCGTACATGTAAGCACTGACTAAAGAGCTCAGGGTTTACCTTCTTCCCTTCATACATCAGAGCATATTCCCTGGCTTATGTGGATGGGGAGGGTTTGGTGACCTCTAACTCTGACTTCTACTAACTCACAGATTTTAAATAAACCTTATATAAGCAGTGCAAAATGGCCTTTGTGTTCATCCACAAAAGAGGGCATGTGCACTAGTTTCAAAGAAATGTTAAGAAGCTTTAGGCATGACAACTTACATGGATGCCTTCTCTGTGTGCACACAGCCACCTAAGGGACATGACATAGCTCTAATGGCTAATTGTTAGGTAAGGCTTCTCTAACAAGGGGAGATGGGCCAGATGAGGACTGGACAGATGTTTGAAAACACTGTCAAGGTATCAGGCACTATTTCCCCTTCACCCTCCAATGTCGTACGATTAGCATGTCAACATCTAGACAGCAGGGTGATTTATTATAGTGTTTAGTACTTGGTCTCAGGTTCTAGAGGAGTGACTGTTTCATAGTGGGCTCCCAAAGATATATGGGTGGCTAATGACAGGTCCCTTTGAGCAAACCCCTTTCTACCTTTGTTGTTCAGAAATCACCATTGTAAAGAGGCCTGTGCAAGCAAGGAAATGCTGTGTTTTGTGTTAGCTAGGCTTCCATAGCTAGGAAGCACTTGACGGCCAGTGCTTTCTCCACTAATCCATGCCTCTGTAATGCACCTTCTAAGTCCATGAACATGAGCATGAACAAAAGTTGTAGAAGACTTTCTGGTTCTTCAAGATTCTTTCCTGTAAAGAAAGGGGTGTGGATAATAAAATACTCAACTGGACTTAATGAGATGAAGTCAGCATGGAAAAGTAAGAATTTGGTCTTAAATCTTTAGAGTAGGAGATACAGACATGGTATTTGTTTAGTAAATTATAAAATATTATAGAAATGTTAACAATTACTAACATTATTAGTTTATAAGCTTCTTGAACCAGCACATGTAGCTTATTATATACTTATGAATAAATCTGCTAATACTCGGTAGAGGCTGACGGAGTTGGCATTCGGCGATGGAATGTCTGGACGGATGAATGAAATAATAAAGAACGCTTAAGGAACATAAATGCAAATGTCCAAGTTTCTGCTAAAACATTAATTTCAGTTAGGATGGGTCAGGTCCAGCTAACATAGTTGCGTGAGATGATGTAATTATTCTATAAATTCAAAATTTCCCAAAAATGCAAAATTCATAATTCCTCACTTCTAAAAAAAATAGCTCATATTATTAAGTTAAACTGGACTTAAGACTTTTTCTTAAGTATATTTAGTAACAAAAAGATGTTAAGAATGTTCAACAAGGACATCACAATTTTCTATTAAAATAAAAAATATTTAGGTAAGAGTAATTGGAAAGCAATAAACTTAAGTGGCTCATCAGAACCCCTCTGATCTTTCATGCTAAAAACCCATGCTTTAGATGGTCTGGAAATCTTACATTTTTAAAAAGTAACACTGTTTAGAGTGCTATGAAATACTAAATGTTTGTGGCTGACCTGGCACAGAAAGGGCTTATGCAAATGACAACAGTCACTGATGCTCTCCTCCAGCATAAACCCAAGTCATGAAGGTCAAAGAAGCATGAAGCAACCCCACCCCAGCTCCACCCCCAACAAAACAGTAGTAAAGCATCAGCTACAGACTATCTCAGCTCATTAGAAATCTAAACAGCATTTCTCAGAAGACAACAAAACAGGTCTGAGGACCCCACTCCATCACAGGGCTTAAAGCATCAGAGGCTGTGGGACACTGGCGCCACGAGGGGAAACCAGGCATGTGTGCATCTTACATACATGCATTCCCTCTCAGTGAGAAGCTCCCTTGCCTTAGATACCCAAACTATTAGCTAGAAAACAACAGGTTAGATCCTAACTTATTCAACAGTTTTCTCTATGTGAGGTCTGCTAATGTTTCTATACCTAAAGACAAGAAAGTCAATCTTTTGACATGAAGATCACTTGTACAGAATCCAAAACAGAAGATACTGACAGCTTCAGAAATATTTCAACATTTTAACTGCTTCTCGCTGCTAGAGACTGAACCAATGACTCAACAATTTCTCCTTTCTCCCCCTCATCTCTTTTTACCCACTCTTTAATTTCTCTTCCTCTTCCCTGCCTAAGGACTAATGACAACATTCGTAAAATGATCGGTATAACTATTACATTTTTTAAAAGAATTCGGCCACTGAGTTAATTAGAAAATATAAAAGATTTTTAAGTTCACAGTTGTTTCAATAAATGTAGATGTGTTCTCAGAGTATTCTTTGTCAAAACCAAAACCAAAACAACGACAAAACAAACAAACAAACAAACAAACAGAAAAAACTGAAACACCACAAGTCACTGTTTGTTCTTTCATTCTAAAAAGGTCCAGGGCAACTTTCTAGGTTTTATGCATTTAGCAGTATATCAAAGCAACGCTGTAATAAACCCATCTCACAGAGCCACAGAGTGAAGAGGGATGCTGAGACCAGCAAGCAACCCAAGTTAATATGAGGAAAGGAAGAGAGTAAAATTTCAATTCAAAGTTAGGATAAAAGACAGGAGGAATTCAGTGACTAAGTGACCAACATGCTTCAGGATCTGAAAGGCTCAGATATGAGGGCCACCTAGCATTAAAAGGAGCCCATGACCACAGTGGCTCTGTCCAACTATCCCAGCATACATGGCTGGTAACAATTTGGTGTGTACCCCAGGGTCTATCTAATTATACAAATGTTACATATCAGTTTCCTTGGATGATCAATTCCCCCCAGTTGTGGTCCTAAAATATCCCAAGAACAAGATAAAGGGCAGTATTTTGCAAGCTCTCAACTTGGTTTTTCTTTTTGTGTTAGAGAATGGCATTATAGCCGTGTGTTTTAAAAATCCACATACTCTATGTGTGACCACAAATGTCGGCAGTCATGCTGCCATGTCAGTGAACTAAAGAAAAAGAAGGTGGGGAATCTGGTAGTGACACTCATTTATAGGAGTTTTATCTTTAGTTTATTGGGTACAAGGTCATAAGGCCAAAAGTAGAGCTGCATTTACCTAACAGCTTGAATGATTTACAGAGGATTATTTTTTAACAGACACTTTCCTCTGTTTGGCCTTGAGTTCGTATCTACAATGAAAGAAAAGGCAACATTAATCCAGAGATCTGAGACTCCTGGCAGAAGCCTACCACTGCTGTCCACCCACAGAGAGCTGCCTTTCTTAGATTTTCCTGTGCACTCCACCCCACCATGTACAGTGTGCTATGGGATTTTTTTCCTTCTCTTTCTGCTCTCTTGTTTGTTCTTTCCTTCCTGTTTTCGGGAGATTTGTACTCTTTTCTGTTCTGTTTGATGACACTTTGTCAATTAGATGCATTCCATTCAGCACAGAAGTTCATTAAATTCAGATAACACACCATTCTTGCAGGCTGACTGGTGTTTATTAATGTAAAATGTGACAGGAATAATCCAGCAGGGAGTTTGAGCTTTTTGTTGCATCACTCAGACATCAGAATAATACAGTTCATCTGCAATTCATCAGAGACTTATAATATTATTTACATATTTAAAGATTTCTTGAAGTCACATGCCTTTGAGAAATTCAGGAAAGTGTGTATTGCAGGAAGATAAGTCATGTATAGGCAATATGCTGATTCAAACATCCCTAAATAGCTTTAATTTTTGTGCCTGGATTATGGGGGTGGGGTAGGAGGAGGGAGGATAAAGGGCAGGAGGGAATCAACAAGCTCTTTATGCAATTAAGCTTAGGGTTTTAATAGGATGTTTGTGGTTACTAACAGCTACAATAATATTGACCTTTACATTTAAATAGTAAGTGCAATTTTCAAGTATTTTCCACTATTTGTTATCTCATTAGGCAGGATTTTTTTTCCAGTAGAGCTTTAGAGAAGAATAAAAACAAACACATATGAAGCAAATACTAATTAATCAGGCCTCATTCATCTGGTCTCCCTAACAGGGCAATGCTCCAAGGGCCTGACATGAAAAGACTGAAACCAAAAACTTAAAAAAGCACAGAAAGTAAGACTGGGACCATTAAAGTAACAATAAGAAGACTACCAGTGTTCAGTCAGGGCAGGATGAATGAGGCTAGTGAGTTTCATTCAGGGTGTGTTGGTTAAGGGCCTACCACCTGCTGAACACTCCTAGATCCAAGACAGGAATCTCTTTATTTTAGGGAACTTTCAGTTTAGGAGGAAATAAACTGGAAATGTATGTGGAACAGAAGAAACTTATTCAAATATTTCCACTGTTACAGGCAGAGGACTGAGCCAATGGTTTTCGCTTTTGCTTTCTCTTCTGTTTTCTGTGGCTCAAGCACTAATTCTCACGTGTGACTGTGTCCATCTACACATCAGATGTTTTACTTAGGTTTTGAATAGGATGCTTTACTATTCAAGAATGGCCATAACACTATTCTTTTTCTATCCTGAAAGGATTTATTCACTTTTATTTATGTGTATGAGCAAGTGTTTTTGTTTAACTCATGTAAGCACACTACTTGAGATCCTGGTGCCTGCAGAGGTGAGAAGAGGGTGCTGGATTCTATTGCAATTAGAGTTATGAGTGGTGGAAAGACACAGTGCAAGAGCTGGGAACAGAACCCAGGCTGTCTGCAAGAGGATCCAGGCCTCCTAATCACTAAGCTGTCACTCCAGCTGCAAGTGCTCCTGACCACCCAGCCCTCAGTCCAGCCACCTCTGTAATCTACAACATGGAAGAAAAGAAATGCCATGCCCTCCCGAAGACAAGAATAGCTGCTCTCCACTTTAAAAATGTGCTATTCATTGTCTGCTTCTCTGATGCACATAGGTGCACATGACACCAGGGGTATGGAGGAGAGAGAGTAACTGGGCATTGGTTTTAACTCCACCTCTGAATGGGATCCAGGAATTAGTGACTGAACTCGGGGGCCTCAGGCTTGTGCAGCAAGTGCTTCTTCATCTAAAACATCTCGCTAGCCCAAAGTCTTCAACTTTCAAAGTTGATTGGAGAGATAGTATAGTAGAGATGTGGGTCCATGAAGCAGATATGATTGGTCAAAACAACATCTTTTTCAAGGAAATAGAAAGATAGATTTGTATGAACTAATTGCAAAAATATATCTAATAGGGAACTGTTATACAAAACACACACATAAAATTTAACAATAAAGAAAATAAAGTTAGAATGGGCCATGAAGTAAACGGACATTTCACTGTCCAGGAGCAGAAGATATCTAGCTGTCCAGGAGAACAAGATGCCCAACAATAACTTCATATGCCACCAGGGAACTAGGACCAAGAATGGCAGCAATGTATCACTAACATGGATTTGGCCAAGTAAAAAAACAATGCTCATCAGGATATGTGGGAGAGAGATAAAGGGAACTGTAGTTCACTGCAGGTAGTAATATACAGTGACTCGGCCACTTTAGAAAACAGTCAGGCAGCTTACTGAAAGCCCACCACACTCTCTCATAGGACACAACAGTTGCTTTCTTGGTGAATGACTAGAAAATATGGTATACACACAAAACACACTCACACTGTCACATGCATGCACACACACACACACACACACACAGAGAGAGAGATACTTACATATAAGAACTACACTTTATGTCAGGAAGGACATTCTGTGATGCTTATTTTTGGGACCTAAAATAACTGAATGACAACAGAAATGCTGAATTTTATTATTGCACTTCGATTTGTAGCCACTTGACAATTCCAACAGTCATCTTACACATGTGTAAAAGGGTACTAAGTACTTATAAGGAGTTGGAGGGCAAGTGCACTGAACAATAGACACACTTTGCTCTATACACTTGACTATGTACATAGTAGTGAATGATTCTGATTTGGAGCGGAGTGAAAGCTTGTTTAAAGAACTGTGACAGCATCTCAGGTTCTCTCTTTTTATACGCGAATGCAGAACAAATAAGGATGTTGTTGGGGGAAATAATGTGAGTAACAAATGATAATCTGGACCAGAGGACTGTGTGCCGCACTTAATGAGCAAGTGAGGATGTCAAGAAGGCAAAATAAAGCAACCATGCAGACAGCTGCAAAGAGATCAAGTGTATCTCTTCACTTCATTAGTTTTAAAAGACACCATCAATACAGTTCATAATATGCTTATGCCTATGATAGGAAAGAGAAAAATAAAATGGGAATCAATGAAGACGAAGGGGGAAATGAATGCTAATGTTAAAAAGATTCTTCCA